>NC_056054.1:235668613-236340318 GCF_016772045.2 Ovis aries | reverse complement strand
GCAACCCCATAGACAGCAGCCCACCAGGCTCCCCCGTCCCTGGGATTCTCCAGGCAAGAACACTGGAGTGGGTTGCCATTTCCTTCTCCAATGCATGAAAGTGAAAAGTGAAAAAAGTGAAGTTGCTCAGTCGTGTCCGACTCTTCACAACCCCATGGACTGCTGCCCACCAGGCTCCTCCGTCCATGGGATTTTCCAGGCAGGAGTACTGGAGTGGGGTGCCATTGCCTTCTCCCAGAGTTCCTGCCTAATGGTCTGCCACAGTGTTTGATGTGTTCATGACATCTAACTCATAGAAACCCTGTTCCTTCTGCCTTGCTGCCTTAGGCACAGTCTCGGGATTTTCATCATTGTTCAGTTTTCAAGATCTTCATTGTAGTTACCTGTATCCTTGTCTATATAAATTAAGGACTGAGATTGCATAACAATCTTAACAACGGCATAGGGGAAAAAAAAGGTCTTTTTATTTTCTTTTTCTCATAAAACAAAAAAAATCTGGAGAGAGTTATTGGTCATCAACTCAAAAAATGTTAGGCCTTAGGCTTTTCTGATCCACTTGACATTTGTGATCACAAAGATGTCTTCTGTAGCTTCAGTCCTCAGGTCCAAATTCCAGTCAAAACAAAGGAGGATCGGGAAAGGCCAAGCTGATTCAGCTTGTCTCTTTAAGAAGATTTCCCAAAGCTGCACCCAGTCATCTTTAGCTACATTTCAGTGGCCAAAAAACAACAAAATTTAACATTCTAGGTAGGCTCATTGGCCTTCACACAAAAATTTTAGGTTGTCTTAGGAAGGGGAAGAGGAAAATGAGTATTAGGTAAGGAACAAACAGCCCTTTCTCTCCTGCTGGATCATAAACCATTTTCACAATGGAAAGAGCACTGGATTTGTAATTAAGAACTCTGAGTGTGATGGCTTATTTTGTATGTCAACTTGGCTAAGCCATGAATCCCAGATATTAGGTCAAACACCTGTCTGGATGTCACTGTGAAGGTATTTCCTATATGTGATTAAAATTTAACTCAGAAGACATTGAGTGAATCACTTTCCTTAATGTGGGTGGATATCCTCCAAACGGTTGAAGGCCTCAATAGAAGAAGACTGAAGTCTCCCAAGGAAGAGCGAATTCTGCCTCAAGACAGCCTTCAGACTCGAGCTACAAAATCAGCTCTTCCCTGAGTCTCCAGTTTACTTGCCTCCTTGCAAATTTCATACTTGCCAGTCCCCTCCAATTACTACACACACACACACACATACACACATTCTATTGTTTTTGCTTCTCCTGAGAACCTTGACTAATACACTGGTCTTGAGTTTGGCGTCTTAGACTTACTGGCTGGTTACTAGTTGGATGACTTCAGACAAGATGCCTAGGGCTCAGGGTTAGTTGGACTAAATCAGGAATATTAAGGCTGTGCTCTGAACACATTTAACAGGTGTGTTTATGGTGGGTGGGGAGCGAGGAATCTTGGACTTTCTCATTTCTATATTCTTGCTTATACTGCACTTTTATTTCTACTTAGTTGTTTTTTAAAGCTGAGCTTCTCCATTAAATTCCACTTGAAGAAGTGAATCTACTGATTAAAATAACACACCAAGTGGAAATCAACTATACTTTGATTTAAAATTTTTTGAAACAGGGATCTTGAGTCTCATTCCAGCTCTAGCAAATAAATGTCATAATTTGTTCACCTGGAGACATGGCATCTCAAACTAGTGGGACTAGTTGGAACTATGGCTAAAGGAACTGATCCTTAAAGTAGATGAGCTCCCCCGAAAGTATCAATGCCCCAAATAACCATGCCCTAGGAAGAGCTGTGAACCTAGACTAGATTATTGTAAATATACAGTGGGTTCAATCTAATGGACAAGGGATAGAAGTAGGTATTTGCAGATAGTGGTGATAGTGGAAGTCAGGTAGATTACAGTGTCATAGGTTAAAACCATTGTTTAGTTTAATCTGAGGCTATACAGTTAATTGTTTGCCTCTCCACCTGAGGTGAGGGAAATGCTCCTGAAATACTCACTCCTGATCAGCTTGCTTCAAGAACAGAGGGATTCATCTTGATGTGCAAACCTCTTTCATCATGGTGAGCCTGGCTCCAGCAAGTAAGGTCTGATACTAGACCAGTAACCTTGTTATTGTCTAAGACCCTTTGTTCACAGGAGATACTCAACAAAACTATGGTAAGGAGATAAGTCCTCTGTAACACTGCAGCTCCAAATGTGAGCCCAAAGACTGGCACAGTATTAAATGTAAAAAACATTATTTCCATGTTCTTAAGGAGATGTTTTCGTTAAAGTTTAGGAGATCGTTTGCCCCACAACCCACCATAAAAAAGTAGATCTTTGTCGTCCAGTTGTAAGAACATTTCTGGAGAAAGACTTAAATTAACAGGAGAATTGGTATGTAGTGTTTTAAACCATCTTACCATGCTACATGAAAATATTTCTACAAAAAGAAAAGAAGCCATTTTATCATAATATGGTGAAATATAATACAAGTAGACTTCATCATTGAAACTGACACTATTATTGACCCAAACTAATTCTCTGTGAAATTTGACCAATCTGCTTCTTGCCTCTCTTTCACTATATTCTATAATAGCTTTAGGAGAGGTGGTTTTTACCAAAAGGGTATCATATATAGCTTAAAAT
Organism: Ovis aries; assembly: GCF_016772045.2. Lineage (NCBI taxonomy): Eukaryota > Metazoa > Chordata > Mammalia > Artiodactyla > Bovidae > Ovis > Ovis aries. Next base: position 236,337,660 of record NC_056054.1, on the reverse strand, counting down.
TAATAATTTAAAATCCTCAGCAGTATAAGCGATAAAGAGCACTTTTTTTTTCTTTATAATTAGTAGTATCTGGTTTCAAATCCTGAGTCTGAATACTTACTAGCTGTGTGACTTTGGAAAATTGCCTAATCTCTATTAAGTCCCAATTCCCTCACTTGTTAAGTAAGGGTAATATTCGATTCAGTTCAGTTCAGTTCAGTCGCTCAGTCATGTCCGACTCTTTGCGACCCCATGAATAGCAGCATGCCAGGTCTCTCTGTCCATCACCAACTCCCGGAGATCACCCAAACTCATCTCCATCGAGTTGGTGATGCCATCCAGCCATCTCATCCTCTGTTGTCCCCTTCTCCTCCTGCCCCCAATCCTTCCCAGCATTAGGGTCTTTTCCAATGAGTCAACTCGTCACATGAGGTGGCCAAAGTATTGGAGTTTCAGCTTCAACATCAGTCCTTCCAATGAACACCCGGGACTGATCTCCTTTAGAATGGACTGGTTGGATCTCCTTGCAGTCCAAGGGACTTTAAAGAGTATTCTCCAACACCACAGTTCAAAAGCATCAATTCTTCGGCACTCAGCTTTCTTCACCATCCAACTCCCACATCCATACATGACTATGGTCATGTATAGCCTTGACTAGATGGACCTTTGTTGGCAAAGTAATGTCTCTGCTTTTGAATATGCTGTCTAGGTTGGTCATAACTTTCCTTCCAAGGAGTAAGCGTCTTTTAATTTCATGGCTGCAGTCACCATCTGCAGTGATTTTGGAGCCCCAACAAATAAAGTCTGACACTGTTTCCACATACCTATTATCTGATAGGGACTGATTTTAAAGATTTTATAAGGAAGTTTGTGTAAAATAGTCAATACTTATGCCTGGCACATAATGAAAATTTGGTGTTAGTTAAAATTTTTTCACTTTGAAACAAAATGAAGATTACACTTAATAGATATAAATCATCTTTAATTTCTAAATAGAAGCGGCATCTTGTAGGTGTTAGCAATTACAATGATCTCTTACTGACAATTTAAATATCATCTTGACAGTATCATTGTCTAAAATGATTCTGCTCACTCTGACTTTGGAGAAAGCTTCTCATAAGATGAAGTCATACTTCAGATCTATCAATGTAGGATCAGAGAGAAGAGGTCAGGAAAATCAGTGATGAAGGATGAGGAGGAGGAGAGAGGACTAGGGGAGCAAAGGAGGGAGGCAGGTAGGAAAAGAAAGAGGGAGAAGGAGAGGGAGGCTTTGTAAACAGCTTAGGACAACTGGCTTCTGGGTAACTGGAACTGAATCCTCAAGCGCTGGGGCTAATTAACAATTGAACCTCTGCTCTCCCTTCCTTGGAGACCACCTCCACTGAGCATCCCTGCTGTTCACACTCTTTTCCTCCTAGTAATAATCTCAAGGTTGTCTCAAGGTGATAGTCATAAGAGCTAGTTTCAATACTGTTGTTGTTTAGTTATTAAGTCATGTTCAACTCTTTGTGACCCCATGGACTGTAGCCTGCCAGTCTCCTCTGTCCATGGGTTTTCCCACACAAGTATACTGGAGTGGGTTGTCATTTCCTTCTCCAGGAGATCTTCCCAACCCAGGGATCGAACTGGTGTCTCCTGCCAAATAACTGGAGGCTGATAAATTGCATCTAGTGTTATAATTTAGGAATTCAGACACTGTAAGATCACAATTAAGGAAAAATATGGGTAAGTTACGAAAGATGCTAAATTTACTTAGGAATCACCAAAGTAAAAATTTAGCTCAATGACCTAAGGGTAAGCTTGGAATTTCTAAGTATTGTGAAATAAGGCAACTATTTAGCTTTTAGTCAGTCAATGGGCTTAAAGCTAAGAGCAAAATCAGAAAGACTGCCAACTGGCAAGAGAAGTTAAAACCAGGGCTGGTTGAGGTTACCTGGTTACATCAGTGAGGAGACAGTAGGTCTCTCAGGAAGACTGGCACCATTGGCATTTATTCAAGCAGAGGAATAAGCTGAAAAAGACTGAAACTCCTATATACTTCAAGAGCATCTTCACCAATACCTCCAATCCATTCTGCTATGGTAGGAAGTCTGTCTCTGTCTATTTAGCTTTAGTCACTACACTATTAGCATCACCAGAGTTGCTCAAAAATCTATATTTAACTAATGTATACTGTGCTCTTGTTCTCTTCATTCTTATTTTATTATGAAAAGCAGTATCCATTTTAACTTCACATCTGTAACTAAGGATATAAGGTTTCTATTTTTCAATTTTTTCATTGTCTTTTGTCCTGGTGCAAGCTCTTTATCTTAGTCAAGAAGAGTGAAATGCTCAGTAACTGAGGAAAACAGTTTCAGACCAAGTGGGTGTGTTATCTTGGGAAACCCTCAAGAAAGAATTTTGTGACGTATTAAAAAGCAGTCTCAAACTCCAAGTATTGAATAATAACTTTCAAAGCTTCTTGCATGAAAAATTCATACATATGCCGTTCTTGTTGTTATTTTCCTTATTTCTATTCTGAGTGATAATGTGATGAACTGGAAAGAACTTTCATTCTTGAGCGACACAAACAATGTTTGAATCCTGACTCTCCTACTTACTCTATTTGTAACCTTGAGTCAATGGCTTGACCTCTTGGAGTATCAGTTTTCTCTTCTATAAAAGTAAGATGCTGCCCATTTTGGAGAACTGTTAGAATGAGATGAGAAAAATGTATGGATAGATCCAGCACATGATAAGCATTCAATAAATTATTGTTTTCGTTATCCTTATTATCACTAACCATATTTTTTCATATTGTCAAATAACTCTAAGATATGGGTGATTTTGCATATGTTCTATGAAAGTATCACATTTCATACTTTTTTACTAATTAAAGAACATCTGTCATTGGACCAGCCTCTTGAAAAGATAATACTCTTAAAGCAGAGAATTTATAGAATTTATGGGGTGGGAACAGTGGTGGTGGTAGTTATTTTTATGTCAGAATTGTGGTGCTCAATTTTTTTAAAAGAAATATCGGTCACTTAATAAATGGAAAGTAAGACACAATTCTTACCCTCAAGAAAAATAAACCTAGTGTGGAATATGGACAAAACACAGGGAAGAAAATCCAATGAGTGCAGTAAGCATTCAACATGACCCAAAGGGAAGAGAAAGATAGACAGGTGGACCAGTAAAAGCTTTGATGCTCATGGAAAGATTTAACCTTGGGACAATGGGGAATGAGGGGAAGAGAAGAAATTTCCAGTAAGAGAACCAGCATGACAATAGATGCAGGGAACTGGGACATGTTGGGAATAAAAAGGGTACTCTCTTCCCTGGTGGGTCAGATGGTAAAGAATCTGCCTGCTGTGCAGGACACCCAGGTTCAATCCCTGGGTTGGGAAGATCCCCTGGAGGAGGGAATGGCAACCCACTCTCATATTCTTGCCTGAAAATTCCATGGACAGAGGAGCCTGGTGGGCTACAGTCCATGGGGGGTCACAAAGAGTCAGATATGACTGAGCAACTAAAACTTTCAATTTCATGCTGTATGTAAAACAACTTTTCCCAAACTCCTTTAATAGATCAAACATTTTTTCAAACAACATTTTATGCAGAAAATACTAATTTGTAAGATACTTTAAAGTAGTAAATTAGTTATTCTGTAAGTTCAAGTTCAAATTTAGCACAGTTACTCCTATAACGTCTGGTCTACTGACATGTAGACATTTGAACCCCAGGATAACAGACAATAGTTGCAGTGTCAGCGTCCATTGCACTTAGACCAAAATGTCATGTAACTTCTGAAGCACATCTTTGGTTCATTAGGATTCCAGAGAATTCATTTGAAAAACCAGTGGGATAGAGGGATTTAAAGTACAGCCTGACAGATGTGTCTCAACTCAGTTAAAAACGGGAGCCTTTGAAGGTTTCTTATTGTGGGAATGACATAGAATAGCACTGCTCTAGAAAGATTAACCTTATCACATGAATAGGATAAACTGGAAGAAAGAAAGATTAGTGATAACGAAAACTTTCAATTATCAAACTGTTGAAATAGTGCAAAGGTGGCTGAACCAGGACCCAGAACTAAGGTTGATTGGAATGAAGTGTTCATTCGCATTCTAGCTTAAATTGGAACTCTGTTTTTTAATAAGAGAACCCTACTTTAATTCCACAATCTTAGTGGTACTCTTGGTATTACTACTTTTACATCAACATATAAATGTTGTTAGTGCTTAAAATGTTCAGTCTTTGGAAATTAACTGTTACATAAGAAATAAAACGTTTTATAATTACTATTCTGGAGGTAGATTTTTAGAGTAGTCTTCAGTTGGAAATGCTGATCTGAAGATTTTTCTTTTTTTTCTTTCCTTTGGGGTTTTAGTTCTTTAGCCCTTGGTCCCATAAAAATGCTTAGGTTATTTTTTTCTAATTATTCTTAAGCTACTCAACTAAATATAAATTGCATATCACTACTTAATTTTATAAACTTTCAATAACTTGGTTTAAATGAGTCAAACCGTTTAATTTCTGTTTTTATTTTTTTGTTACATAAACTTATGACAGAATCTTAATTTTCCTTAAAATCTTTCCTGAAGAGAAAGATCTTCTGACACTGGAATCGGAGTGCAGAGAGGAAAGATTTTAATAATTTTCTTGCAAAGCTTTATAAATAAGCAGACATTTTGAGGACATAAATCCTATGTCCGAAGGTTTTATAACATCTTATTTATCAATCATCACCAATAAAAGTAATATTTCATATAAGTAAAAAGTTCTAAATAGTGGAAACTTATCACTTTAGATGCCTTCTTTTCCCATTTTGATCACTTGTAAGAGAATCTTTTAAAACGCATTTCCCACTGGCTTTCTATTGGAATGGCAGTATGATTCAAATCTTAATGCCCTTTTTACAAAATTCAGAATCCTTTCTGGTTCATATTCAGCCACTTCAACTTCCAAAGCACCTGATTTCTTCAGATTTCTCATTTGTTATCACTAGTCAGCCTTTATGGATGACCAAAACAAACAAGAAAGAAACACAAGAATTTGTCATATTACATATAAAATAAAAGTCAAAATAAATGATGATCATAAAAGCTACCTGTGGCAACCATATGGCCCTCAGAAGTATTTTATTTGTATCCTTTATATTGACTCCAAATGGGTAAGGTTTTTGAACAAGAATTATTAAGTTGACTATTAACTATAATTTTCTGGGACAGTCATAAACTTAAATATTTTAATTTGATTCTAGGTGATTTATATTAAAAGATACAGTAGGATAGGAAGAAGATAGAAAAAATATCCCAAAACATTAAATAAACTAACCATTGTTTTTTGAGAGTCATGGCTGCAGGAAATGATGTCTGCTCAGTGTTGGGTTTTGCTTGCTGTTACAGGGGAAATTTATTTTTCTGAGCAGATGCCCTTGCACTCCCATTGCTGCCTACATCGTTCAAGTCATATTGTCTTACAGAAATTTTTGTTTTAAGTCTATCTGCCCCTCTAGACTTAAAAAAGAGTTCCTAGGACTTCCCTGGTTGTCCAGTGGTTGAGAATCTTCCTTCCAATGAAGGGGACACGAGTTTGATCCCAATCAGGGAGGATTCCACATGCAACAGGGCAACTAAGCGCATGCGCCACGACTGCTGAGCCAGCACTCTAGGACCCTCAGCTACAACTGCTGAAGCCCATGCGCCTAGAGCCTGTGCTCTGCAGCAAGACAAGCCACCACAATGAGAAGCCTGTGTGTTCCAGCTAGAGAGAGAGAGAGAGAGAGAGAGTGTGTGTGTGTGTGTGTGTGTGTGTGTGTGACTCAGTAGTGTCTGACTCTTTGCAACCCCAAGGACTGTAGTCTGCCAGGCTCCTCTATCCATGGGATTTCCCAGGCAAGAATACTGAAGTGGGTTGCCATTTCCTTCTCCAGGGGATATTCCTGACCCAGGAAATGAACCCAGATCTCCCACATTGCAGGCAGATTTTTACTGTCTAAGCCTCCAGGGAAGCCTGCCACTAGAAAATAGCCCTACTTACTGCAACTAGAGGAAGCCTGTGTGCAGCAATGAAGACCCAGTGCAGCCAAAAAATAAATAAATACTATTTTTTTAATAGAAAAGTAATATGATAAAAATAATTTTAAAAAGATCCTAAACAGAAGAATATGCCTATTTTATAGACACAAATAGGTGCTCAGTATGCACTTACTTTCTGGTTGTAACTGAAAAGAATACTTAAGATCTGTATAACACCAGACAGATGCAAGAAACTGAAACAATTAGGAATAATTTACACTTTCTGGTTCTAGTCCCTGAGGGAATCTGCTATACAAAAAAAAAAAAAAGCAACTTCTGCCAAGCCTTGCATTTTATCTTTATCCCAAACTTCCTGTCTCCTTTTCCAGCATTTCTGGATAATGCTTTAATGATTCTCTGCTCCAGGCAAGACATTTCTCTGTGTTCATCACAGGCACCATGTAAGTTCTCTTCTATACCTTCTCTGAACTCTTCCAGAGTCAGTTTCTGACTCTGACTGGCTGACTGTCAAGTAATTGAGACAGAGAGGAAAGACACTGAATATGGTCATCGTTTTTAGTTTGAAATCAAAATGATAAGGTGGGGCTTGTAGCTCCTTATTATCATTCCCAGTATATGTTTTATACAGAACTAAGTCTTGTTCCATCCTTTATTATCCTGATAAGTTACTTTTAGATCCATTTAGTAGCCACGTAACAATGTGAGAGTTGGCCCATAAAGAAGGCAGAGTGCTAAAGAACTGATGCTTTCCAACTGTGGCGATGGAGAAGACTCTTGAGAGTCACTTGGACTGCAAGGAGGTCAAGCCAGTCAATCCTAAAGGAAATCACCCCTGAATATTCATTGGAGGGATTGATGCTGACGCTGAAGCTCCAATAGTTTTGCCACTTGATGCAAAGAGCCAACTCACTGAAAAAGACCCTGACACTGGGAAAGATTGAAGGCAAAAGGAGAAGAGGGCGGCAGAGGATGAGAAGGTTGGATGGCATCACCACTTCAAGGGACATGAACTTGAAACTCCAGGAGATAGTGAAGGACAGGGAAGCCTGGCGTGCTGCAGTTCATAGGGTTGCAAAGAGTCAGACATGACTTAGCAGCTGAACAAAAACAACACATTTTAAGGACATAAAACTGAAGTTCAGAGAAGTAGAATATCCAAGGGCACAAGAGAACATTACAGATTCAGGACCAAAGCCAGGTTTATCCCATAGTGCTGCAAACAGCATCCTCTTATTTTCTTCTGGTTTCCTCTCTTTGTATGGAAGTTTATATTTTCACGGGCAACCTGGCATTTTCACGAAAACTTCCCTTGACAAACTGTTCTCTTTAGTTGCCAAAGCCCTTTTCCTTCCAGGCTCTAAACCTAGAAGAATTAACCTAGTAAATTACAAGTTGCTACACGTGAAACCAGACTCACACACAGTGGCCAGAAATTTGCATTTCAGTAATAAACTTCTGGCAAAGTGAAATTTTTCAGGAACACGCTGGGATTTCAGCACTGTGACCAGAGTCTTGGAAGGTATTTGGGGACAAAGACATTTACTAGAGATCTATCAAAGACAGAAGTTGTTAGCTTAAGTTTGTACAATCTAATGTCTTCCAGTTGCAGGATAACAATTTATAGTTAATATTAGTGATAGTGGAACAATTGGTGTTTTTTCTTTTAAGCAGGGAAGGCTGTGGGTGGAAACAGTTGGTGTCTCTGTGTTTAACGTGTGGATTGAACAGGAGAGATAAACCCTTAGTCGTAAAAGGCAGACAGGAGGACACGACAATTGAAGAAATATCACAAGGAAAACAAACACACTAGATATTCTTTTCACAGAGTAACAATTTCCTTATCATGACAAGAGAAAGAAGGAGAGTAAGATTTCATGCTTATAGATGACAAGCAATTTTCTTCAATTTATAACATTTCTCTAGTACAGCACTGTCCAGTAGAATTTCTGTAATAAGGAAAATATTTTTATGTCTCAGCTGTCTAATAAAGTACTTGCTAGCCACTTGAAATGTAACTAGTGGTACTGAGAAAATTGCTTTTCAAACTTTCAGTTAAATTAAATTTAAATAGCCTCATGTGGCTAGTAGCTACCATATTGGACAGTGCCATAGGCAAAATAGAAGCTTTCTTTATGTTTCATTCCTGTCAAATAGAATAAGATGAGTTTTCTTAAATCTGTATTTTTTTCCTAAGTATTATGAAGGATTTGGAGTTATATTGCTGGTTGTTGTTGTACTACTTAAGCTGTGTCCGACTCATTGAGACCCCATAGACTTTAGCCAGTCAGGCTCCTCTGCCCATGGGATTTCCCAAGCAAAATAACTAGAGTGGGTTGTCATTTCCTTTTCCAGGAGATCTTCCTGACCTAGGGATCGAACCTGCATCTCCTACAATGGCAGGCACATTCTTTACCACTGAGTCACCTGGAAAGCTCATATTCCTGGCAGTACCGTTTAACTCTTGCCTGTGAGAAATCTAAAGTAAGTGAGATGGATTAGGCTTCCAAGCCTAAAACTATCATTTCAGCTATATACAAATAGTGTTAAAACAAAAATAATTCCAAAAACATTCATTAATAATGCTTGTCCACAGTCATAAAACAAATTTAAATAAAATCACTTAAGATAGTAATGACTTAAAATAAAAATTACTCAAGTCAATGGTTCCCTTTGTGCTAGGAAAGAATGTGCTATCTAGGAAAACATCAGCCAATGACACAAATCTCCTTCTTTAGTAATTACACATTGAGTAGAAACTAAAGATGAGTTGTTTTTTTTAAAAAAAAAAAAAAAAGAGAGAGAGAGAGACAAGGAGTGGGGAGAATGTAATTCAGGCTTTGCAAACTTAAATGTCTTCAGGACCAGGGCATATAATGTAAATAAGTAACTTGCAAAGTCTGGCAGAGTGTGAGGCAGAGAACACTGCCCCCACCACCACCCCTGCTGCTGCTGCTGCTGCTAAGTCACTTCAGTCGTGTCCGACTCTGTGCGACCCCATAGATGGCAGCCCACCAGGCTCCCCCATCCCTGGGATTCTCTAGGCAAGAACACTGGAATGGGTTGCCATTTCCTTCTCCAATGCAAGAAAGTGAAAAGTGAAAGGGAAGTCGCTCAGTCGTGTCTGACTCTTAGTGACCCCATGGACTGCAGCCCACCAGGCTCCTTCTTCCATGGGATTTTCCAGGCAAGAGTACTGGAGTGGGGTGCCATCACCTTCTCCGACTGCCACCCCTAGCCACAGGGATTTTACTTCTCTTGTTATTCCAGGGGCTATCTGCTCAGCCAATCTGCCCCCACCAGCACGCCACTTCTGCAACCTTCCTGGAGCAGCCACCTGGCCCTTTCAAGGAAGTCTGAGCACCCCTGTACTAAAATACTTCCACATTTTCCTTCAGTTCCAGCACCCTTTGATGCTAGGATTATCAATTCATTATTTTTAGTGGGGAGAAAAGTCTTATTTTAATCCAAATACTATATCTTGGAGTTTTGATGCATAAGAATAAGTCTATAACTGGTATAAGTATTTATGCGATGAGACTTTGGAGATTATTATATGTAATTGTTTTCCTATGTAAAGTACTGTTTAGTGTTTATTTACACACCAACTCATAGCCTCTAAGTTAGGTGGCTGCCATGGGCATAACCTAACTAGTAATCTGTGTGCCTTATATATTTTGTATATAGTCAAGAAATTAGTCAAGGAACATAGGTGCTCAATGAATGCTTAATGAATGAACGATGCAGAGATTTCCATATATATGAATGATAAATGCAATTAAACTTTTTCACAGTAAGAACAGTTACCCAAAACATTAATGACCAAAAAGTATAAATCCTTTGATTGTGACAGTGCCTGACATTGTAGTACTCATTTCATTTTGTGCTTTTCATATAGTTTGTGGCTCATTATACATTAGCCTAATTATTCCTTTTACAATAGGTTACTAGAGTTTCTATTTGAAAGTGTTAAAAAATGATATTTTTAAACAATCTTCACAAGCTAGGTTAACACACTAATTAATTTTAAAAGATGTCTCTTTAGTAGTTCATAATTAACAAATATCTCTAGGAATTAATGGTGTGTATGGGGCAAAGTTAGACAATTATTGCATCTTTTTAAAAATAAATATGCCCTATGAATTTTACTAGTCGTAGTTGTCACTGATAGCTTACAATTACTAAGTTTATTAGATGCTTTCTTCTAAGAGGAGGGATAAAATGGATAAAATAGATTATTCTATAAGTAAATTTATGGAGGAAACTCTGAAAAGAAAAAAATAATTTCAGGTGGGTGGAAGTTAGAGGGAGGTCATAGGCAACATCTAGTTTTCCAAGTTTGTGTCACATACATGCAAAGAAGAATTTGGAGTAAAAAAATAATTAGATATGTATGAGTAATAAAGTGGGACAAAGTTAAGTCAGATTCTGTGTCTTCCTTGGACACTTTTCACAAGCGATATTACCATTAGTATTTATAATAACGCCATCAGAAGAATGAGTGACTGATTTACTTTTAAACTCCAGAATATTTTTACTGATTGTTGGTTGTTGTACTAGATGCAATTACATCTGGTATTTTATGTTTCATTTCAACACAATGAGAAGAATTCTAGGGCAACAGAGAAAGGCACAGGTGTTTAGATAAAAAGTACAAATAATAAATTAGCTAAATTTTCTTACTTTTTTCATTCTTAAATGTCATCACTTTTTAATAGTTTTGAACATGGGTACTGATGATATGGTTTTCTACATTTATGAAATTAGTTAGAATTTTTTTTTAAGTTCCAAAAATATTAGAACTGACAAAGATCTTGGAAATAATTAGTCTCAACCCCATAGAACTAAACCTCAGTTTGAAGTTAACATGACTGGTTGATGGCAGAAACCAGCGTAGAGGTCAGTACATTCAGCTTCCCCATCCAGGGCTCTTTCTACTCTATCTGACACCTCAGCCGCAAGTAATACTCTAAGTGACCTCATCAGAGTCTGAGATGACAAGACTCAACATACTCATGTGGATAATGAGATCATAGGTCGAACACTAGGCAACATGTACATCTCTGGACTTTTTTCCTCTGTGTCACATGATCTTTCCAAGTCCCCATACTGAAATATGTCCTGACTTAAATACACTGCTAAGCTCCCAGCTATCTGCCTCTTTCGAAAACACGCCCTACCATCTAACAAGAAAGAAGCGTCTCCCAGCAAGTTTGAGCCAGGTGGAAATGCTACATCAAGATAGAAGATACATCTATTACATAAAGATAGAAGATAGATAGACATATGTCAGTGATACACATTCTAAAATAAATGTGTCTTAAATTTTTTTTCTGTATTTCCTTTAGTTTTTTAAAATAATGTTATATAAAATATTTTAGATAAAGTAGTTTTCCATAACCAGTTCAAACTTACTGCTAATTTATGGTGATTTCAAAATATTTTATCAAGGTGGCTGAGTCACTTAAAACACCTAGAATATGGGTTATGTCAAACATTATTTTATTCATCCAGTTAAAATATTTTGAGGAAAAATCGTGTGGAAATAATCTACTTTTTTTTTTCTTTAAACACACCTGGTTTCTGGGGCCCAGTTGATAACTCCTGCTTCATTCATGGTTAGTAAACTACTAGTCTTTTTTTTCTTAATATTGTCAGGGCCCTGTGGCCCTCTTTGGCTGACTAAAGCCCATCTTTCCCACTTCTCAACATAGTAGACCCTCTAAGTCCTGTGACCTCCATACCCAACCTCTAGACTATGCTGTGAAAGTGCTGCACTCAGTATGCCAGCAAATTTGGAAAACTCAGCAGTGGCCACAGGATTGGAAAAGATCAGTTTTCATTCCAATTCCAAAGAAAAGCAATGCCAAAGAATGCTCAAACTACCGCACAATTGCATTCATCTCACATGCTAGTAAAGTAATGCTCAAAATTCTCCAAGCCAGGCTTCAGCAATATGTGAACCGTGAGCTCCCTGATGTTCAAGGTGGTTTTAGAAAAGGCAGAGGAACCAGACATCAAATTGCCAACATCCACTGGATCATCGAAAAAGCAAGAGAGTTCCAGAAAAACATCTATTTCTGTTTTATTGACTATGCCAAAGCCTTTGACTATGTGGATCACAATAAACTGTGGAAAATTCTGAAAGAGATGGGAATACAGACCACCTGACCTGCCTCTTGAGAAATCATATGCAGGTCAGGAAGCAATAGTTAGAACTGGACATGGAACAACAGACTGGTTCCAAATAGGAAAAGGAGTATGTCAAGGCTGTATATTGTCACCCTGTTTATTTAACTTCTAGGCAGAGTACCTCATGAGAAACGCTGGTCTGGAAGAAACACAGGCTGGAATCAAGATTGCCAGGAGAGATATCAATAACCTCAGATACGCAGATGACACCACCCTTATGGCAGAAAGTGAAGAGGAGCTAAAAGCCTCTTGATGAAAGTGAAAGAGGAGAGTGAAAGTGTTGGCTTAAAGCTCAACATTCAGAAAATGAAGATCATGGCATCCAGTCCCATCACTTCATGGGAAATAGATGGGGAAACAGTGGAAACAGTGTCAGACTTTATTTTTTGGGGCTCCAAAATCACAGCAGATGGTGACTGCAGCCATGAAATTAAAAGACGCTTACTTCTTGGAAGAAAAGTTATGACCAACCTAGATAGTATATTCAAAAGCAGAGACGTTACTTTGCCGACTAAGGTCCGTCTAGTAAAGGCTATAGTTTTTCCTGTGGTCATATATGGATGTGAGAGTTGGACTGTGAAGAAGGCCGAGCGCCGACGAATTGATGCTTTTGAACTGTGGTGTTGGAGAAGACTCTTGAGAGTCCCTTGGACTGCAAGGAGATCCAACCAGTCCATTCTGAAGGAGATCAACCCTGGGATTTCTTTGGAAGGAATGATGCTAAAGCTGAAACTCCAATACTTTGGCCACCTCATGCCAAGAGTTCTCGTTGGAAAAGACTCTGCTGCTGGGAGGGATTGGGGGCAGGAGGAGAAGGGGATGACAGAGGATGAGATGGCTGGATGGCATCACGGACTCGATAGACGCGAGTCTGAGTGAACTCCAGGAGATGGTGATGGACAGGGAGGCCTGGCATGCTGCGATTCATGGGGTCGCAAAGAGTCGGACACGACTGAGCGACTGAACTGAACTGATGATGGTGTATTCCTACCTCAGCTCTTACCAGTTTCCTCATGACCAGGAAGCTGAATATGATGCCACGTCCATAATAAAGAACAGATGAAGAGATATGAAAAACAGATGAAGAGATATTGTATATCTCTTATATAAATGTTATATGTGTATGCATACATAAAATAAAAAAATATATGAAAAGAAACTATGGATGTGAATTCATATCCATAATAAAGGACAAGTGAAGAGAGAGTAAAATGGAGGAGGAGAGGATTTACAGAGTAATATATCATATGAGAACTTTGAATACAAATGTGATACTAAAGAAGCATGGGCTTCCCAGGTGGCACTAGTGGTAAAGAACACACCTGCCAATGCAGGAGACATAAGAAACACAGGTTCGATCCCTGGGTCAGGCAGGTCTCTTGGAGGAGGGCATGGCAACCCACTCCAGTATTCATGCCTGGGAACTCTCATGAACAGAGGAGCCTGGAAAGCTATAGTCCATAGTGCAGCAAAAAAGTCAGACATGACTGAAGTGACTTAGTACGCAGGTGCTAAAGAAGCATAGCTTTGTTCAGCATGTATAGGGAAGATTCTTCTGATGGAGTGACTAAAAATTGCAATAAATGGCGATTGATCCTTAGCTTTCCTTTAGCCTAATCTTTGCCATCACCCACACTCCACATATATCTCCAGTAAACATCTTTGGCTGTGTGTTATGTATATTTTTCTAGACTTTAGAATAAAGTATTTTAATTTTGTTCATTGTTAATGTCACACTAAGAAAAAATTTGTCAATATTTAAAGTCAGTGTTAAGTATTTATACCTGTCTGTTGTGAATCCTCAAGGAGAGGCCAGTGGATGCTTCAGTTATTATCTCAATGACAACCCTAACTCCATCTCTTGTTCCCTATCCCTGTACCTGTCTCCATCCTCAAACAGCAGTTTCCAGCAACTTGCCTGTGTTATGTGTTGGGATAGCTTTCACTGTGTCTTGGGTTTTGTTTGTTGTTGTTGTTGTTTTGCTTTGGAATTGTAAGCTTCATGGAATTGAAGAATTTTCTCTATTTCTGTCCCCTACTCTGGTCTCCCTCCTTTCCTTCTGGGTCTTCTCTAGACTGCTTTATCTTGCCCCCTCAGATCACTGAAGCTTTGTTTATAATTTTTAGTCTTTGAACTTTCTATATTTCATTTTTTTTACCTTTGACAATTAATTTATTGAAGGAAATGTATACTTACATATAAATATTATTGTTGTTCTGTTGCTAAGTCATGTCTGACTCTTGGACTGAACCCCATGTCTGCACCCCATGGACTTGTAGCACACTGGATCCTCTGTCCTCCACTATCTCCTGGAGAGTGCTCAGATTCATGTCCATTGAGTCAGTAACACTTTCTAACCATCTCATTCTCTGCTGGCCCCTTCTCCTTTTACCTTTAATCATTGCCAGCATCAGGTTCTTTTACAAAGAGTCAGCTCTTTGCCTCAGGTGGCCAAGGTATTGGAGCTTCAGCATAAGTCCATCCAATGAATACTTAGGGTTGATTTCCTCTAGGACTGACTGGGTTGATCTCCTTGCAGTCCAAGGGCATATTTCATTTTAGATAGCTTTTTTTCCCCTTGTCTTTACTTTTACTGATCTTTTCTTCTGAAATGAATATATTGTTGTCAATTTTACCTAATGAATTTCCTATTCCAGATAGTTTAACTTTCATCTCTAGAAATTCCATTTTTTCCTTTTTATATCCTCTACTTGTATCCTCATTATGTTGTTTTCATTTATGTCCTTGAGGATATGGAACATATTTATATTGATATCTTAAAGTTCTTCTCACCAATTTTATCCTCTTTTATTTCTAAGATTCTTACCTTTAATTGATTTTTCTTTGAATTAAGGGTCAAATTTTTATCTTTTTTTCATAAAGCTAATAATTTTTATCAATTGTTGAAATTATGAATTTTAGGTTACTAAGTACAGGGTTTTGTTATATTCCTCTAAACATTGTTAGACCAGGTACACATTTTAGAACTTTGATCCTTCGAGGTTCTTTCTAAAGTCATTTTAGGGAAAGTCTAGAATAAATTTTCTCTACTCTGGTTGAAGGGAACTCAACTTCCTTCTCTGTGTGAGTTTTGGAAATTGTTCATCTTACAACTCCAATATACTTATTCTTTTCCAGGAAGATGTTCCTAATCTGGACTCATGAGGCTTCATATTATTACTATGTATTTAATACTCAACCAAATACTCATAGAGATTCCTAGTCAAATTGTTAAGAGTTCTTTTTCTGTGTGGTTCCTTTATCTTGGATACTTTGTCCTGTATATTCTACCTGCTGTAGCCTTCTCAAATTGAGACATCAATGACGTGACTCAGTGAGATTTCTGGGCTCATTTTGATTTCCCCATACCTGCACGGTAGCCCAGAAATTAGCTCCAAGCAAGATCAACTCATTTGTATCTTTTCTCAGAGACCATTAGCTACACTGCCTATGGTCCAGTTTCTGAAAATAAATGTGCTCTATATTTTGCCCAGTTTTCTAGTTGTTAACGGATGAAAGATAATACTTTCATAATGAATGAAAGATAATACTTTCATATGAGGGGCTCTGTGACTCGCTCACAGCCAGAAGCAGAAATATCTTGCTTTTCAATCATGACTTCCTTTCAGGCTTGTGATTTTACTTAATTTGCTTTTTAACACACACAACTGCCTCTCATCACTGTGTTTATATATGTACAAAATAAAATATCTCTGCATAAGTGATTATTTTATGCTCTTTCTGTTCTCTCAAGAGAGTCTAAAATATTTTTTGCTTTAGATTTTTGATTGAATACTTGATACCTCTTTAGGAATGAGAGACATTTGTATTCTAGGTGGAGAAAAAGGTGGAGATATATGAGATGATAGAATTGGGTCCTGTTTGCTCTAAGTTGTAATGATTGGTGGTACCTGGAGTTGTAACTTACCATAAGAATAAATTTCCAACATCAGTGAAAAATAAAAATTACATAGATTTTATCAAGATTAATCAATTATAAATAACTGAGAGAAGAAATGTTTTCTTCATGGTTGACTTTTGTTTCCTATTCTAGATGTTATTTGCCCCTTTAGGTTTTTAGTGGAACATAAGATGATGTGACAGAAAGTTCCTGTAGGCAAATTTTTAAAAACTAGTTTTCAGTGCAACTATGAAGTTAGGCAATTAATTTTCACTACAAATCTGGAAAAGGAAGTAGCTGCAGATCAAGTTGGGCAGAAATTGTCATTTTTTTAACTTAGAGGATGAGAAATATAGAAATATTACCAAATTGTTCTTAATATTATCACCATAATGAAGCATTAGTGAACATATAACTTAATAACTTTGTTCTACTTGACTAAAAAATTCGCAGTTTTTATGGGATACAAATGGTGCAAAAATTATACTGTATCAGTGTCTTTATATTGTTATTCATGCCTCTATACTACAATTCACTGAAAAAATGATTTTTATGTGCAGAATTAAGATGTACTATGAGCCCTAGAGGGAGAATAATACTCAATTGATTCTTTTTTCGTTATTTACATAAATCTTATTCAAGGACATTCATAGTTTAATAATAATGTTGGGTAGTATAAATCTTTTAAGCATATAAAATCATAGTTTTTGAAATATTTATTTATGCATAAAAGTCATCCTAAGTAAAATTACTAATTTATTCAGATAAATAGCAAAGACCATCATTATGTAACATATTTAAGTACAATAGCCCTGTTATTTAAACTTCATAGATCTGTCATAAAAATAGCCCTGCCATAAAAAACTTTAAAACATTTTTTAAACTTCAAATGTTCAGCAACATAAACAATGCTACTTTTGCTTTAGATAATTTGGAAAATTGACTATAAAGAGTCAAAGTACTGCAAATTATTTAATTCACATGAAATCTATAAATTGCAGAGCTGGAAAGCACTGTACACAGTTATTTCAAGCTATTTTCATCTCCCTTATAGTTGTAAGATTTCTTTGTAACAATATCCTTTTCAAATATAACTATTGTAATGAATGGTAGTGCACTAGTCACATTTCTGGTCTTTTGTAATACAGTTCAATACTTTATTGTTTTCTGAACCAAGCTAAAATAAAACAGATGCAAGTAAATCAGACAAAGATGTGAATTTGGCATATGAGTAGACGGAGGATAGAATTAATGTTTCTTGCTTGTTTAGTTGCTGCTGCTGCTGCTAAGTTGCTTTAGTCATGTCCAACTCTGTGCGACCCCATGGACGGAGGCCCACCAGGCTCCTCCGTCCATGGGACTTCCCAGGCAAGAGTACTGGAGTGGGATGCCATTGCCTTCTCCGCTTGTTTAGTTAAGCAATGCTAACTATATTTTGTTACGGGGAACAAGGGGAAATAAGATTTGCTAGTTCTGAAATTTGTAATAAATTAAGCATTAAATAAAAGTAGAAGAAAAATGGGCAGAAATATGACACCAAAATCTGGGAGACATACTAAACAATAGGAAGACCTACTGATCTCAAAGTTTTAAGAGGTAATGCTCACACTAATTTTAAAAACAATGACTCATTACATGGGAACCTTATCACATAGCTGGGAGCACCTTCTTAGTTACCAGGGTAGTCCATTCATTGAATCATTCATTCAACAAATATCTACTGAACGTGTGTGTTTCTAAATACAACTGAAAATTATCGTTTAGTTGCTAAGTCATTTCCAATTCTTTTGAGACCTTGTAGACTGTAGTCCATCAGGCTCCTCCATCCTTGGGATTTCCCAGGCAAAAATACTGGGGAGGGTTGCCATTTTCTCCTCCAAGGATCTTCCCAACCCAAGGATCAAACCTGAGTCTCTTGCATCTCCTGCATTGCAGGCAGATCCTTCACCGCTGAGTCACTGGGGAAGCACAACTGTAAATAATGTCTATTTATATATTTATGTATTATTTATGTATTAAGTGATGTGGGGGATGCAAATTATATTTGATCAACATGTAGCCATTTTAATACTGACTGGTAGGTGAGAACAAGACACCATCAGTTTACAACAAAGCAGAAATCTTTTATATATATATGCGTGTGTGTGTGTGTGTGTGTGTGTGTGTGTGTGTGTGTGGCCAACCTGCCCAAGCATGTGGAATCTTAGTTCCCCAACAAGGGATGGAACTTGCACCCCTGCAGTGGAAGCGCAGAGTCTCAACCACTGGACCACCAAGAAAGTACTCAGAATTAATTTTTAACTTTCAGTAAATTTATTGTGTTTCTTAAGAAAAAAGAGTCACTTAAAAATGTACCAACATGACTAAAGTTTATAAAATTAATTTACCCCTAAGTTTGGATGTCATTAAGGGAGTCAAAGACAAAATAACCATTTGATGTGTAGGTTCGTGGTCCGACGAGACCTGACACGAAAATCTTTCTGCCTGGCAAGAAAATCTAAATATTAATACAAAGACAGACTGGAAATGTGTTCCAATTAGTAATCAGGAACCTATAAAATTCAAATAAGAAGCAAATACCATTTTTAGAATAAAAATGTTATTTCTTTAAAAAAAAAAACATATTCTGAGGCTTCCCTGGTGGGTCAGTGGTAAAGAATCTGCCTGCCAGTTCAGGAGACACAGGTTCAATCCCTGGTCCAAGAAGATCCCACATGCCACAGAGTAACTAAGCCTGTGTGCCACAACTATTGATCCTGTACTCTAGAGCCAGGAATCCGCAGCTACTGAGCTCAGGTGCCACAACTACTGAAGCCCACGTGCCTCAAGCCTGCACTCCACAACAAGAGAAGCTACTCCAATGAGAAACCTGGGCACCGCAACGAAGGGAAGACGCTGCTTTTTCTGTGCGAGAAAACTCACACAGCAATGAAGACCCAGTACAGCCAAAAATAAATAAATCAGCACTAATTTAAAAAAAAAAACACACTTTTTTAATATTGATACTTTTAATATTGATACTTTGTTGAAAACCTACCACAATATATCCTATCCTCTTACATCATGTTTGCTTTTATTCTTAACTATACAACACATACAATATATACAAGCTAGTGGAGGTGATGGAATTCCAGTGGAGCTATTTCAAATCCTGAAAGATGATGCTGTGAAAGTGCTACACTCAATATGCCAGCAAATCTGGAAAACTCAGCAGTGGCCACAGGACTGGAAAAGGTCAGTTTTCATTCCATTTCCAAAGAAAGGCAATGCCAAAGAATGCTCAAACTACTGCACAGTTGCACTCATCTCACACGCTAGTAAAGTAATGCTCAAAATTCTCCAAGACAGGGTTCAACAATATGTGAACCGTGAACTTCCTGATGTTCAAGCTGCATTTAGAAAAGGCAGAGGAACCAGAGATCAAATTGCCAACATCTGCTGGATCATGGAAAATGCAAGAGAGTTCCAGAAAAGCATCTATTTCTGCTTTATTGACTATGCCAAAGCCTTTGACTGTGTGGATCACAATCAACTGTGGAAAATTCTGAAAGAGATGGGAATACCAGACCACTTGACCTGCCTCTTGAGAAATCTGTATGCAGGTCAGGAAGCAACAGTTAGAACTGGACATGGAACAACAGACAGGTTTCAAATAGGAAAAGGAGTACGTCAAGGCTGTATATTGTCACCCTGCTTATTTAACTTCTATGCAGAGTACATCATGAGAAACGCTGGTCTGGAAGAAACACAAGCTGGAATCAAGACTGCCAGGAGAAATATCAGTAACCTCAGATATGCAGATGACACCACCCTTATGGCAGAAAGTGAAGAGGAGCTAAAAAGCCTCTTGATGAGAGCGAAAGAGGAGAGCGAAAAAGTTGGCTTAAAGCTCAACATTCAGAAAATGAAGATCATGGCATCCGGTCCCATCACTTCATGGGAAATAGATGGGGAAACAGTGGAAACAGTGTCAAACTTTATTTTGGGGGGCTCCAAAGTCACTGCAGATGGTGATTGCAGCCATGAAATTAAAAGACGCTTACTCCTTGGAAGAAAAGTTATGAGCAACCTAGATAGCATATTCAAAAGCAGAGACATTACTTTGCCGACTAAGGTCCGTCTAGTCAAGGCTATAGTTTTTCCTGTGGTCATGTATGGATGTAAGAGTTGGACTGTGAAGAAGGCTGAGTGCCGAAGAATTGATGCTTTTGAACTGTGGTGTGGGAGAAGACTCTTGAGAGTCCCTTGGACTGCAAGGAGATCCAGCCAGTCCATTCTGAAGGAGATCAGCCCTGGAATTTCTTTGGAAGGAATAAAGCTGAAACTCCAATACTTTGGCCACCTCATGCGAAGAGTTGACTCATTGGAAAAGACTCTGATGCTGGGAGGGATTGGGGGCAGGAGGAGAAGGGGACAACAGAGGACGAGATGGCTGGATGGTATCACTGACTCAATGGACGTGAGTCTGAGTGAACTCTGGGAGTTGGTGATGGACAGGGAGGCCTGGCGTGCTGCGATTCATGGGGTCGCAAAGTGTCGGACACGACTGAGTGAACTGAACTGAACTGAACTGAACTGAACTGATACAACACATTATATTAATATGTAGTAAAATAGAGAGTAAAAATCTGAACTTTGGATAAATTTTTTTAATTTTTTCTTCTTTGAATGCAATTATAATCAGAACATTATGATAGATTTAGATGTGTAACAATTTTAATAGAATATTCCAATATAAATAAACCATTAAAGGAAAGATAAGATGTCAAAAATTATTCATAAAAGATTGATTAATATTTACAGTATAGGCAAGAAATCATCTGTGAAACATTTCTTTATTTACTTACATTTTTGTTTCTAACTAATGGAGAAACTTCATCTTTCTTATCTTTCCAAATAATATTTTATATCACCATGGACAGGGAATATTATTCAGCAACAATACAGTACATTTTATATACATCCTCTGTGTAATGTTTTTGGACTTTTTAAGTAAAACAGCTAAAATTCTTATATTTAAAGTAACTTTTACATGTTTCTGTCCTTCAATATTGCTGCTGCTGCTGCTGCTAAGTCACTTCGTTCATGTCCAACTCTGTGCGACCCCATAGACGGACGCCCACCAGGCTCCCCTGTCCCTGGGATTCTCCAGGCAAGAACACTTGTAAATGTAATGCAACAAGATTAATTTTTAATAAATATTCACCATTTGAGAACTGTTAATTCTTCCAATTTACTACCTGTTAAAGAACCAAAACATTTAGTCTGCTGAATGAAAAATTAAAATTACTTCCTTAAGAACTAATGGTAGACAATAATGTTTAGCATTTGAATAATATATCATATGTAAAAATTTTCTATAGTTTTAAAAAACTCTCAAAATATTTGACAGATAATCATTGATGAATTTCTATATTTCTCAAAAAATATACTCTGAATATAAAATAAATATAGGCCTTTATATATATATAAACTGTTATTCTCAAAATGGAAGTAATTTCATTTTTATGACATTTTATATTTTTAAGGAATCAAAGTGTAGCATAATTCCATCAACAAATCAAAAAAATCATAACCAATTATGTTCAAGGCAGTGAAATACATGTTATTTTAAAAGTTGTTTTAAATTAACTGCACATATCATCTGCATCACATTTCTTATCCTTCTAGTCTATTTTATTAAATTATTGAGTAATTCACCTGTTACCTTTTCCTTTGTTTTAATTTATGTATTCTCAAGGGATTCCCAGGTGGCCCTAGTGGTAAAGAACTCACCTGCCAATACAGCAGGGATAAGATACACAGGTTCAGTCCCTGGGTCAGGAGGATCCCCTGGAGAAAGTCATGGCAAACCACTCCAGTATTCTTGCCTGGAGAATACCATGGATAGAGGAGTCTGGTGGGCTATGGTCCATGTGATTGCAGAGTTAGACACGACTGAAGTAACTTAGCAAGCATGCACGCATATACAATCAAAGAATAGTTGAGAACTTCGAGATAATTTATTCTAAAGGCCCTCGTTGTACAGATACAAAGACTAAAATCAAGAAAGGTTGTGTGATTTTTTTCCTTTATATTTGAAAGTTTAAACCTACAAAATTCTTGAAGGAATATTACAACAAAACCTATATAATCTTCACCAATTAGCAACGTTTGGCAAATTTGTTTGTTCTGTCCTCACATGCACACACACGTATATGCATGTATGTATATTACACTTGTTAAAAATCGTTAATATTTCATCTCTAAGTATTTTTGAACACATCTCCTGATTAGAATATTTTCCTATAAAAGCACAATACTATTATTACTCTCAAGATTATCAAATAGCTACTAAATTATAACATCTAATATAAAAATACTCAATTTTTTTGCTCCAACATGTATTCATAAACTCTTTCTTCAAACCAGGATCCAGTCAAGGCTCATTTATGGCATTTGGTTAAGTGGCAATGGTGGTTTAGTCATTAAGGAATCATATATCTCCTGTGTCCATGGGATTTCCCAAGCAAGAATACTAGAGTGGGTTGCCATTTCCTTCTCCAGGGCATCTTCCCAAACTAGGAATCGAATCTGTGTCTCCTGCTTTGGCAGGCAGATTCTTTACCATTGGGCCACCAGTGAAGCTACCTTTGGTTAAGTATTTTAATCTAAAACAATTTCTGTTTTTACTTTCTCTATTTACTGACACTGAATTTTATGAGAGTTCAGGTCAGTAGATTGGGTGATAATGATAATGATTTGGGCCATGGCAGGCAGCTTGTGGGATCTTTGTTCCCTAACCAGGGATCAAACCCAGGCCCTTGGCAATGAAAGCTCGGAGTCCTAACCACTGGACTGTCAGGGAATTCCCTAGATGATTACTTTCTTATGACTGTATTCAAATTAAACATTTTGGGGAAAATATTGCAAAAGTGATAGTATTTAACTCTCATTGCGTTAATCAGGAATCACATAAAATTACATTATCTCACTATTGGTTATCTTAAATTACATAGCTTTATTAAAGTAGTAATTGCAAGATCTCTCCATTATAGAGGTCCATTTTCCCTTGGTAATTAAAAAGATGTTATGGGGAGGGAGGTGGGAGGGGGGATCATGTTTGGGAATGCATGTAAGAATTAAAGATTTTAAAATTTAAAAATAAAAACTAAAATTAAAAAATAAAATAAAATAAAATAAAATAAAAAAAAGAAAAGCTATTTTCAGGATGATATTTTAAAACTGTGAGTATTCTGTTCTCTGATAAACTTTCACCAATTGATTTCACATCTCTGACATCCTTGTTTAAATTTCCTGTTACATCGCAGATTGCATAATAGCAATTTGCTAATTCTATCATCCCTACTACATTTATTGCTAACGTTTGTATGAAAGACAGTTCCTCTTTTTCAGGCCTTTTTTTTCCCTTTACTCCTTCCAACTACTGTAAGGTTGATCACAATCGCCCCTTTGGCTAGAGATCTCTGTCTCAGACATACTCCTCACCCTCAGCATAAGAAATGCTCTAGTCATTATCCATGCACTAACATCTACCATGCTGGCCATCCCAAGTCTGCCTTGGGATGCACTCAGTACCAATTTCTTTCATGGCTTTAAAAGGTTGAAAAATGATTGGACAAGGGATTCAGAAGAAAGGAAGGATGCAGGTCATGAGGTTAAATTCAACAAGATTACAGTTCAATGATGTTGAGGTTTAGGTCTCAGGATTAAGGTTGAGGGACATATTATTTATTCACTTAAAATTTTAGTGGATATTTTAAAATATAATAGAAGCAGAAAGGGTAGTAAAATAAACCCCCAGATAGCCATCATTCCATTTCAGCAACTTTTTATATTTTGCCAATTTTATTGTACCTATTTCTCACTCTATTTTTAAAACAAAATTTATTTATTTTTTGATATTTTGGCTGCACTGGGTCTTCATTACTGTGAGTGGGTCTTCTTAAATTGCAGAGAGTAGGGACTATTTTCCAGCAGCAGTGCACAAGCTTCTTATTGTAATAGTTTATCTTGGTGCAGAGCTTGGGCTCTAGGCAGGCGGGCTTCAGTATTTGAGATGCCTTTGCTCTACAGCACTAGCTAGGTAGTTGTGCCCCAATATTGTGATCCACACAGTCAAAGGTTTTGGCATAGTCAATAAAGCAGAAATAGATGTTTTTCTGGAACTCTCTTGCTTTTTCCATGATCCAGCGGATGTTGGCAATTTGATCTCTGGATCCTCTGCCTTTTTTAAAACCAGCTTGAACATCAGGAAGTTCATGGTTCACGTATTGCTGAAGCCTGGCTTGGAGAATTTTGAGCATGTGGGATCTTCCCAGACCATGGATCAAACTTGTGTCCCATGCATTGGCAGGCAGATTCTTTACCACTGAGTCACCAGGGAAGCTTTCCTTCTATTTTCAAATTTTTGCTGTATTATCTCAATGCAAATCCCATGCATCATGTCATTCCTTCCTTCATATGTCAGCATGTATTGCAAATTGATAGGGTTTATGATAGGCAGAATTCCAAGATGGTGCCCCTAGATACTTGGGCCCTGTTGTGCACATATTTTCTCCTACTTATTCAACCAAACACTAACCTAGACACTGTTTTAAAGGATTTTGCAAAAGTAATTAAGATTCTAAATCAGTTGACCTTAAAATAGGAAGATTTTTCTAAGTGGGCCTGGCCTTATCACATAAGCACTTTAAAACTCGGCCTAGAGATCAAAGACAGAGAAAGTCAGAGATTTAACACATGAGAAGGATATGATATACAAGATAGCTTCCACTACTAGCTTGAAGCCAGAGGGGCCCAGGTGGCAGAGAATGTATTCTCTAGGAGCACAGAGCAGCCTCTCATTATCAGCAAGTAAGAAAATGCGCACATCAGTCCTAAAACCACAAGGAACTGAATTCTGCCCACAACCTCTTTGAGTCTGGACCCTAGGTTTCAGATAAGAATAGCAACCTTGAATAGTACCTTGGTTTCAGCAGTTTGAGATTCTGATCAAAGTACAGGGCCATGCTGTATGAGATTCCTGACCCACAGAAACCATGAGATGTTAGTAAATTTGTATTATTTTAAGCTGCTAAGTTTGTGGTAATTTGTTACATAGCCATAAAAAACTAATTTTTTGTGCTAAATATAACCACTGCTATTATCTGACCTAACAATCGAGGCTTCCTATGTATGCTGTATTGTTTTTGTTGCTGTTATTGTTTAGTTGTTAAGTTGTGTCTGACTCTCTGCGACCCTGTGGACTGTACCCCACAGGTCTCCTCTGTCCATGGGATTTCCCAGGCAAGAATACTGGAGTGAGTTGCCATTTCCTTCTCCAGGGCATCTTCCCAATCCAGGGACTGAACCAGCATCTCCTGTTCAGCAGGCGGATTCTTTACCACTGAGCCACCAGTGAAGTCCAAAAAGGAGATGGTGAAACTGGAAGTCACTCAATCATGTCCAGCTCTTTGTGACCCCATGGACTATACAGTCCATGGAATTCTCCACGCCAAAATACTGGAGTGGGTAGCCATTCCCTTCTCCAGGGGATCTTCCCAACCCAGGGATCGAACCCAGGTCTCCCTCATTGTAGGAAGATTCTTTACCAGCTGAGCCACAAGGCAAGCCATAAAGGAGAAGGTAATCTTGGATAACAGATTAAATAGACTTTTATGAACCAGTCAGGAGAGTTAACAACGAGTACAATCTTATAACTAGGGGGCAGCAAATTTGAACAACTAAGATGCAAGTTAATTTTTGGATCACATCCCAGTTAAATTTGGAATCTGTATTTCCAAAATTAATTGGCTAAAGAGTTATAATTAAATGACTGTGGAGACCAAATAACTTAGAACATGTTACATCATGTCATAGTCAACCTTCCTTCTTTGATGAGTCTCTGCAATTTTAAATAATTCCAACGAGTCATTTTTCTAAAGGTTTTTTGAGTGTGTGTCATGTATATTACATGACTTATATCTCCCTAAGTTTCTTTTCCCTTTCCAGTTTCTTTTAAAATATCCCCAACACTTTAACAACCACTCCTTGTACTTCAAAGTTTGATTTTTTAAATGAACTATATGAAGAAAAACTACCTAACAAAAATATACCCAGGCATTAATAGTTTTTTTATTCTGAGTCATCACATAATTTTTCATCATATTATTTTATGAACTTACCTTTATTTTGGATTTTTCTTCCAAATTAAAAAGAAATTTGTCATTTCTAAATACATCTTATGCTGCTTCTGACATAAATTCTTTTCTGAATTTTGATTTCTTGATCATCCTCTATACACTACTCAGTGGATATTTCTTCTGGATTTTGACCACACATCTCCCTTAAACCTTCATTTTCTCAAACAACTTCCTCAAATATTACAGCTCCTTCTTTAAAGATCTCTTCCAGATCTTCTCCTGTTTTAGAAGTCTTACCAGGTTTTGTGGAAAGAAATTATTAATACATCTCACTCCCCTTTAACCTAAGAACCACTAACGATCAATTCCTGAAGTCACATAATTGCATAATCAGACAGGTTAATTCCCAAGACTGTCTCTTACAAGCTGAGGCCTATTCTGGTTTGTAGCAAATATTCCATGTGTGTTTCTTAACAATAACAGAAGCTATGGCAGGTGAACTTACTTTGAATGCAGAGCGATTAGCATTGCCATATAAGGTTGGCTTGTTGTTAAACGATTTCAATGGTTCTATATGTGAGAGACATTTTTTATGAAACATCTCCAAACCATGCATCCACAGGTATTTCAGTAGTGTGGATATATATGGTCTGTAAGAATATGTGCTACTATTGTTCAAAGGTATGTAGGTGATGGTATGAATAAGTGCTATTGAATGTATAAGAGTTTTTGTCATTAAGTATTTTCCCAGTTTATGAATAATAAATATAAAAAGGCAGTTATATAGGAGTCTGCTATATTTTTATGCAATCTATTTCTGAAAAATTTATGTATATGTATGTGCTATGCTATGCTGTGCTAAGTTGCTTCAGTCATGTTTGACTCTTTGTGACACTATGGACTGTAGCCCACCAGGCTCCTCTGTTCATGGAATTTTCCAGGTAGGAATACTGGAGTGGGTAACCATTCCCTTCTCCAGGGGATCTTCCTGACCCAGGGATCGAACCTGCATCTCTTACATCCCCTGCATCCTTAGGCGGGTTCTTTACCACTAGCACCACCTGGCAAGCCCCATATATATGAATCTGGAAGATTATATGTAAAAACTGAATAGTAAGATTCCCCAGTTGATTACTTTTATTACTACCATTCATCAAAAAATCCATTTATATCCATAGTATGTATGTACACATATATTTTATCTATATCTCTATCTATATAACTATCCATCCAAAAAAAAGTATTTTCAGGAAGCAAAAGTGCTTCATGTCCAACACTCTGAAAACACTGAAAACCACTGATTGAGTTAAGAACACAGAATAAAGCATTTGAGCTTTGATATTTCTGTGAGTTTTCAGTCACTATGAAACATAAGTGACTTCATTTTAAGCCTTCTGAAAGCTGAGTAACTGCTGCTAATTGGCTTTTGGGCAAAACAGAATGCATTAAGGCTCATATAAGTGTTTTCTAACAAAAGGCACATTATAAAGCTTTATAATATGACCACCAAGGGCTCAGTCAGTAGTGGCCAAATTGATTAGTCATACTTGCCATCAAATGTCAGAACTCATCTCCAAAAGCAAAAAATAGTTAACTTTATTGACAAAGACAGCCACTCCCAAGGAGCAGAGATTAAATCCCACTAAGAAATATTTCTTCTCTTTTAATGCTTACAGTCCTCAAACTGAATCCTCACAACATTCTTAAATGCATATCTCACCATTGCTTAAAACAAACAAACAAAACAAAAGAAATGACGCCAATGTATCATTTTTACAAGAGCTTCCAACATTCAGTTCAGTTCAGTTCAGCCGCTCAGTCGTGTCCGACTCTTTGCGACCCCATAAATCGCAGCATGCCAGGCCTCCGTGTCCATCACCAACTCCTGGAGTTCACTCAGGCTCACATCCATCGAGTCCGTGATGCCATCCAGCCATCTCATCCTCTGTCGTCCCCTTCTCCTCCCGCCCCCCATCTCTCCCAGCATCAGGGTCTTTTCCAATGAGTCAACTCTTCGCATGAGGTGGCCAAAGTACTGGAGTTTCAGCTTCAGTGTCATTCCCTCCAAAGAAATCCCAGGGCTGATCTCCTTCAGAATGGACTGGTGGGATCTCCCTGCAGTCCAAGGGACTCTCAAGAGTCTTCTCCAACACCACACTTCAAAAGCATCAATTCTTCGGTGCTCAGCCTTCTTCACAGTCCAACTCTCACATCCATACATGACCACAGGAAAAACCATAGCCTTGACTAGACGGACCTTTGTTGGCAAAGTAATGTCTCTGCTTCTAACATTACATAACACCATTGTTCACTGAAAGTCTTGTTATACAAGGGGCTACAGCCATCTTACAGGGGCTGTGGTTTGCTGCAGCCACCATCAATAGCTGTTACATTGTTTTCTCCGTTTTAGGTGTGACCTATTCCCACCAACTCTCCTCGGGGGACATTTTTCCTGACCTGATCCCTGTTTTGAAACATATTCCTCGCTGTAGTGGTTTTGTGCCACTAAAGAGGAACATATCCTTTCTTTGTTTCACCATAGAAATAACAAATATAGCTCTCTCCATTTGGCAGAAACAAAGTATTTCACTAACCATATAAAATGCCTCTACTCAGTAATCTGAAATGTTCTTACAGAAAAATGTTTCTCACAAAAAAGTTTTTTGTTAATGTAATTCATCTGCCAGCAAATGAAAACTCTCAGAATTCATATAATTATTTGATTAAAATCATAATGAATGTTCCAGGAATGAAAAGTATTATATCTTTAAATCATTCTACATTTATGAAAAGATGGAAAGAAAATGGAATGTTGATCAGAAAAATTTAATTAAGAAGTTATTCAAATATGTTAAACAAATTAAAAATAGAAAAGTATTTTTAAAGTGTTCTGTTTTATTTTATATTACTTATCCAAGGATATTTGAAAGACTATTATTTATATTTTATAATTCCCTAGTTCCAAATATACTTTTCTGAGAAACATTTATGGGCAAGAACCTGGGATGGGATCAAAGAAAAGTAAAGCACCTTTTCCCAGCTTTGGAATTGATAATATATAGCATATTTTTTTACTCTAGACTTTTACTATCTTCCTATTTGAGTAGGTCTCAAGTCAAGATACATTAGGAAAAAAATTTTAATTATTTGTTCATCATACGTTTGATTCCATCACAGCATTATACCTGATTATCTAGAAGCAGTAATCAGAAATTGGCACAGCACATAAATGCCATGGGAATGTTCCAGATCTCATTTGGGAGAAAGGAACTGCATGGGCAAGTTCTTGAAAGAGGTCTGTTCAACAACAAATTATTTCCCTGGCTGCCTTACTTTAAGTGAATAAATGTTTCTCCCCCTAGAGATTCTGACATATGTCCTTATGACTCCATATAAGAGGATTATAGAAAAAGGCATCATTAATTTGACTGGGAAATCAAGAAAGCTTTAAGAATGCTGTAGGTGCCAGATTATTTTTATTGAAGCATTGTTTTGCTTAAGTTATTTCCTGTTCAAAAATATGAACTATGACCCTGTTCTGAGACCTTAAACTTTGGCTAAAGACTCAGTTTCAACTGGACTTCTATTAACTCCTCCTGTACTCTAGGATCTGGTCTACAGTTGTGCTGTCCAATGTTACTGAACACTTGAAATGTGCTAATGTGACTGAAAACAGAATTTTTAACTGTTGTTTAATTTTAATTATTTAAAAATTAAATGATATAATTTCTATATTGATTATGTATTGAAATGGTAATGTTTCTATATATTGTGTTAAATAACATACCTTATTAAAATTCATTTCACCCATTTCTCTTTAAAATAATAACTAGAAAATTTTAAGTGATAAACTTGGTTTATATTATGTTTCTGTTGAACAATCCTAGTCTTGGATAGTGAAAATGCTTTCGTTTATTGATGATATCTTATACTTCAAGAAAAGAAAAACATGCTCCCTCCTCCAGCTTTTCCTTCTGATGTAAAAGACTCTGTAGTTGCAAGTGACAGAAGTCTAAGAATGTTTTGGCTCAGTAAATGAAGAGAACAGAGACAACGGGGCAGACATATCTGGAGTCAGCGACTCTGATGATGTCATCAGAGCTCAATCTTCTCACTAGCCAGTCTCAGCAAAAGCAGAGTTTGTAATGTCCAGAAATAGGTCTCACTGGCTGGCTTGAATCCCATGCCCATCTTTGAACCAATCACTGTAGCAAAGGAAAAGGCTTAAAACTTGCTTGCCAGATCTTGGTCACATTACACCAACGTTAGAGTGTGAGGACAATCAGTGCCACTCACTTTATCTGGGCCGATACAAAGGATAAGCCTATTCCTCAGTGAAAAGCCATGAAACTTGTCTCCAGAAGGAAAAAAAAATCAGTAATGTAGGTAGGAAAAAGTACAGATACCTGAAAGACCTGATTGTTCATGTTAAAGGCATTTCTTTTTTATTCTTCAGGATCAGGAGTCCCATTTCAAGACACCATTCCTTACACCATCTTGATTCCTCCTCTCTGGCTTCCTCACAAGCCCCTTTCCCAGCCCTGCCTCACATCTCCCATATAGCATATCACATGCAACTCCAAGAATACAGCCCTCTTCCTCTGACTTCCATGACTTTTCCAGCTGCAACCATTCCCTGAAATATCTGCAAAATATGAACTGTGATCCTTGATTCCCCTAGCCTAGAGCATCTTCTATAGTTTTTCACTTTTGTATTCCCTCTGAAGTGATACACCTTGTAATATGTCACTTTCAAAGTATCAGTAACATATATAATTTGATTCAATGCAGGACTAATGTAGATATTGAGGGTAAGGTCTGCCTGAGATGGTCCATTTTAAAGGATCAATTTCAGGTGAAAAGAAGAGAAACGAAAAGCAAAGGAGAAAAGGAAAGATACAAGCATCTGAACGCAAGAAGAGATCAGAAAGCCTTCCTCAGAAAACAATGCAAAGAAATAGAGGAACACAACAGAACAGGAAAGACTAGAGATCTCTTAAAGAAAATTAGAGACACCAAGGGAACATTTCATGCAAAGATGGGCTTGATAAAGGAGAGAAATGGTATGGACCTAACAGAAGCAGAAAATATTAAGAAGAGGTGGCAAGAACACACAGAAGAACTATACGAAAAAGATCTTCATGACCAAGATACTCACAATGGTGTGATCACTCACCTAGAGCCAGACATCCTGGAATGTGAAGTCAGGTGGGCCTTAGGAAGCATCACTACGAACAAAGCTAGTGGAGGTGATGGAATTCCAGTGGAGCTATTTCAGATCCTGAAAGATGATGCTATGAAAGTGGTGCACTCAATATGTCAGCAAATTTGGAAAACTCAGCAGTGGCCACAGGACTGGAAAAGGTCAGTTTTCATTCCAATCCCAAAGAAAGGCAATGCCAAAGAACGCTTGAACTACTGCACAGTTGCACTCATCTCACACGCTAGGAAAGTAATGCTCAAAATCCTCCAAGCCAGGTTTCAGCAATTCGTGAACCATGAACTTCCAGATGTTCAAGCTGGTTTTAGAAAAGGCAGAGGAACCAGAGATCAAATTGCCAACATCCTCTGGATCATGGAAAAAGCAAGAGAGTTCCAGAAAAACATCTATTTCTGCTCTCTTGACTATGCTAAAGCCTTTGACTGTGTGGATCACAATCAACTGTGGAAAATTCTGAGAGAGATGGGAATACAGACCACCTGACCTGCCTCTTGAGAAACCGGTATGCAGGTCAGGAAGCAACAGTTAGAACTGGACATGGAACAACAGACTGGTTCCAAATAGGAAAAGGAGTACATCAAGGCTGTATATTGTCACCTTGCTTATTTAACTTATATGCGGAGTACATCATGAGAAACACTGGTCTGGAAGAAGCACAAGCTGGAATCAAGATTGCCAGGAGAAATATCAGTAACCTCGGATATGCAGATGACACCACCCTATGACAGAAAGTGAAGAGAAACTAAAGAGCCTCTTGATGAAAGTGAAAGAGGAGAGTGCAAAAGTTGGCTTAAAGCTCAACATTCAGAAAACGAAGATCATGGCATCTGGTGCCATCACTTCATGGGAAATAGGTGGGGAAACAGTGGAAACAGTCTCAGACTTTATTTTTGGGGGCTCCAAAATCACTGCAGATGGTGACTGCAGCCATGAAATTAAAAGACGCTTACTGCTTGGAAGAAAAGTTATGACCAACCTAGATAGTATGTTCAAAAGCAGAGACATTACTTTGCCAACAAAGGTCCATCTAGTCAAGGCTGTGGTTTTTCCAGTGGTGATGTGTGGATGTGAGAGTTGGACTGTGAAGAAAGCTGAGCACCGAAGAATTGATGCTTTTGAATTGTGGTGTTGGAGAAGACTCCTGAGAGTCCCTTGGACTGCAAGGAGATCCAACCAGTCCATTCTGAAGGAGATCAACCCTGGGATTTCTTTGGAAGGAATGATGCTGAAGCTGAAACTCCAGTACTTTGGCCACCTCATGAGAAGAGTTGACTCATTGGAAAAGACCCTGATGCTGGGAGAGATGGGGGGCGGGAGGAGAAGGGGACGACTCCAATTATTCTTTTCAAGTTCCTAGCCCCTAGTATATCTCCTTACACATCAGCTCAGTTCAGTTCAGTAGCTCAGTCACATCTGACTCTTTGTGACCCCATGAACTGCAGCATGCCAGGCCTCCCTGTCCATCACCAACTCCAGGAGTTCACCCAAACCCATGTCCATCGAGTCAGTGATGCCATTCAGCCATCTCATCCTCTGTCGTCCCCTTTTCCTCCTGCCCCCAATCCCTCTCAGCATCAGAGTCTTTTCCTTACATATAGCAGATAATTAATATTGAATAGAAGAATAAATGACTCTCTACAAATCTCTGCTATTCCTGGCTCTTTTCATTCATTCATCCTTTTTAATGAATGCAATAAATGTAATATGAATGTGGACCTAGATGTGATTTAATTTGTAAACTTTCTGGGATGTTTCCCAATAAATAAAATACATCCAAAAATTAGAAGAAAAATTTTTGTCCAATTGTGTGTTCTCAAATTAGATCTGGAAATATCAGCATCATACTTATAAGGAAACTTATTTAGCTTCATCCTTTACCTGAGTATACAAATAATCCTCTCAGTCACTACTGAAGTTTATGTTCTCATTCCTTTTTTCAGATAAGGAACTGAATGCTAAAGATACTTGAGAATAATCAGACAATGCTTTCCTCTTTGATTCTCTAGCTGCACAAACACAAAACGGAAAACATTATATAAATTCTTAAACATTAAGGCCATTTCTACAAGTTAAAAAAAAATCAGTGAATCAGAAGTACTTCTCTCACCATTGAAATCTGCAGAAAGCAACTGAAATATTGCTACTTCTGTACCTTTAAAGTGACCATGAAAATATATCTTAAGAAAAAAATAGTGGCTAAAAGCATGGATACATTTATTTTGCTTTAATTAAAATCTATTTTCAGGGATATATGCACAGATGCTTTCTTACTTTTAAGCGGTAATTGTATACTAGCAAGAAAAAATGAAGGAAACTGAGAGATTGAGAGTCTTATGATAACTGTGAATCAAAATAATGGAAAATATGAAAGCTGTATATTTCTCCAGTCTGTATGATTTTTGACATTTCTTTGGAAGAATATTTTGAATATTCTAAGTGCAAGCTATGACAGTTACTTATTACTACCTTTATCAAAATATACTTTCATAAGAAAATGATGTCCAATTTTTACTTTTAAAATATATTTTCTTATACCAGACACATTATTCCCATCTTATTTTTAATGCAAAATATGATGTACTATTGACTCATAAACCTCTAATACATATTTAAATATAGCTTGCAAGTGTGTGCTACTTGGCATGTAGAAAGACCAAACATTTTATTGACCAACTCTAAGGCTTGCGATAAGAGTTGCAACGAACTCTTGCAACATCAGTAGCAATGAACTCCAGTAGCAATGAACTCCAGTAGCAATGAACACCATTAAGGTCTCAATTGTGGTCTGAAAAAACCCTGTCCTACTAAAAGGAACCAGGGTCCTTTAGAGAAACGAGTAAGCTCAGACCTGTGGTAGGAAATGTACAAAACAAACCTGGGTCATCTCATTGTTCCAAAAAGCAAGCATATTATCAACAAATATTAGAGTCATCTCAAAAAGCTACAGTAGCCAATTACTGGAGCATTAAGAAGGAAGAATGATGACAATACATCGAAACAAGATAAATTCAACTCTACAAATCAATAAGAAGTTGACAGTTATCCAATAAAATGTCTAGGATGAAAGAACACACAATTTACAAAACAGGAATTAAAAAGTGAGATACAAACATTACAATACATTCAATCTCCATAGTAATTAGAGAATACAAATTAAAAATATTAAGACACCATTTTCTTGTCCATCAGATTGGCAAATTTTTAAACATTTAAGTATATCAAATACCAGAAAAAGAGCCAAAAACCAGGACATGTTGGAAGCTCAAATGGATAAAGCTTTTCTTGACTGGGCAATTTAGCAGTGATGATTAATATTTCAAATGTATATACATTCCAAAAATTCTACTTTCCCATATCTACCTTAAAGAAAGACTTCAAGAACTTTGAAAGAGGCATTTATAACGCTGCTGACTGGCTACACTATTTTTAATTGTGAAGAATTTACACAAATTCTATCAACAGAGGGATTAGATATATATGAATCGGTTCAAAAGAATAACTTACAGATACTTTCAAGCTATAACAATAATAGTTAATCGCACAGTCATGTCCAACTTTTTGCAGTCCCATGGAATGTAGCCTGCCCAGCTCCTCTGTCCATGGAATTTTCCAGGGAAGAGTACTGAAATGGGTTGCCATTCCTTTCTCCAGGGGATCTTCCCAACTCAGGGATCAAACCTAAGCCTCCTGCATTGCAGACAGATTCTTTACCACCGAGCCTCTAGGGAAGCCCTATTTTCAAGCTGTATTTTTCATAATTTTGCTTATTCGTTTATGTATTTCTGGCTGTGCTGTGTCTTCATTGCTGTGTGTGCTTTCTCTAGCTGCGGGGAGCAGGGGCTACTCTCTAGTTGCAGTGTGTGGCCTTCTCATTGCAGTGACTTCTCTTGTTGCCGAGCAAGGGCTCTCGGTTGTGTGGACTTCAGTAGTTGCAGCATGTGGGCTCAGTAGTTGTAGCTCGAGGTCTCCAGAGCACAGGCTCAATAGTTTTGGTGCGTGGGCTTAATTGCTCAGCAGCATGTGGCATCTTCTTGGATCAGGGATTGAACTCGTGTCTCCTGCATTAGCAGGTGGATTCTTTACCACTGAGCCGCTAGGAAAGCCCCAAGTTATATTTTCAAATTAAAAACTGTCACAGTGAAAAGCATAAGTATGATGTTATGTACATTTAGAAACCCACAAAACTATTTAATTCCATATGTGATATAATATATATAATATACATATATATAATGGCGCAAGAAGTAGATCTGCAAAAACATGTATCAAATTGATAGCACTGATTACCTCTGGGGAGAAGAATCATGTTAAAGGGAAATAGAATAGTCTTTTGATTTACCTGTATTTTTTACACGATAAGTACAGTTAAGCATTTAATCTTTATTTCATAATTTTTTTAATGTTAAGAAAATCATCTTTCAATAACTTTCTAAGGAGGTCATTTAAGGTCCCACTCTATGGGTGAGGAAAGGCAGCTCAGAAATAATGTCTGGCATGCCCAAAGTTAAACAATAGAGGTGAAAATTAATTCAGGCTGATCTTACTGCCTCTAGGCAAAATCTTTTCCTCTAGATCATAAGTAAAAATAATCTTCTATTTTTCCCTGGTCAAAACTTCTTTAGGGAGATACCTAGGTTGGAAACAGGTTTGGGAGCAATACACATTTGCCTAGTGAAACCATGGATGTATACTAAGGAGATTGTGGGTAAAAATCTGGGCAGGCCCAGAACAGAATCCTGAGAAATTCCAACCTTTAATGGATGAACACAGTTGGAGGAACCCTATACTACTACTACTACTATTACTACTAAGTCGCTTGAGTCATGTCTGACTCTATGAGACCCCATAGATGGCAGCCCACCAGGCTCCACCGTCCATGGCATTCTCCAGGCAAGAACACTGGAGTGGGTTGCCATTTCCTTCTCCAATGCATGAAAGTGAAAAGTGAAAAGTGAAATTGAAGTCGCTCAGTCATATCCAACTGTTAAATAACCCCATGGACTGCAGCCCATCAGGCTCCTCCGTCCATGGGATTTCCCAGGCAAGAGTACTGTACGAAAATCAAAGAAGCAATTGGTACATAATCAGCACTTTTTACTTTCATGCGTTGGAGAAGGAAATGGCAACCCACTCCAGTGTTCTTGCCTGGAGAATCCCAGGGACGGGGGAGCCTGGTGGGCCGCCGTCTATGGGGTCGCACAAAGTCGGTCACGACTGAAGCGACTTAGCAGCAGCAGCAGCAGGAGAGGGTGGAGTAAAGAACTCAAGCACAAAGAACACTTCTAGGAGGAGGAAGTGGTCAACAGTGGCACATGTTGCAAAGAGGTCAAATACCAGGGCTTTGAGTTGTCGTTTGGATTTGGTATCAAGATCATTCTATGACTTTGAGAGTCTTGATACACAGCAGAGACAGAAACCAGAATGCAGAGGCATGACGAATAAGGAAGACAGGAAGATTTAACAGTATGGAAGTTCCTCAAAAATTTTTTAAAAAGAAAAGCACATAATCCAGCAACTTTACTTCTAGCTATATAAGAATCCACCTGCCAAAGCGGGGGACATCAGAGATGCAAGTTCTATCTATGGGTCAGGAAGTTCCCCTGGAGTAGGAAATGAAAACAGTCTCAAGTATTCTTGCCTGGAAAATCCCATGGACAGAGGACCTTGGTGGGCTACTGTACAGGGGTTCGCAAAGAGTCGGACACTATTGAGCATGCACACACATACATATACACAAAAGAATTGGAAG
Organism: Ovis aries; assembly: GCF_016772045.2. NCBI lineage: Eukaryota > Metazoa > Chordata > Mammalia > Artiodactyla > Bovidae > Ovis > Ovis aries. Next base: position 236,300,473 of record NC_056054.1, on the reverse strand, counting down.
TAGAGACAGATATTTGTATGCTCATGTTCATAGCAGCATTATTCACAACAGCCAAAAGGTGAAAGTAACTCAAACATCCATTAGAGAATGACTGGATCAACAAAATATAGTATAGACAAATAATGGAATAATGGTGGTAGTGGTTTAGTTGATAAGTCATGTCCAACTCATGATCCCATGGACTGTAGCCTGCCAAGCTCCTCTGTCCATGGGATTTCCCAGGCAAGAATACTAGAGTGTGTTGCCATTTCCTTCTTCAGGGGATTCTTCCTGACCCAGTGATCAAACCCATGTCTGTCTCCTGCATTGACAAGAGGATTCTTTACCACTAGCGCCAACTGGGAAGCCTTATGGTTGTACAACAATGTGCAAACAATACCTCTGGTATATATGCTTTTAAAAAATGACAGAAGTAGGACTTCCCTGGTGACAATGGATAACAATATGCCTGCCAGTGCAAGGGACATGGGTTCCATCTCTGGTCCAGGAAGATTTCACATGCTGTGGAGCAGCTAAGCTCGTGAACCACAACTACTTAGCCCACGTGCTGCAACTACTGAGGCCTGTGAGCCCTAGAGCTCATACTCTGCAACAAGAGAAGTCACTGCAATGAGAAGCCCATACACTGCAACTACAGAGGAGCCCCAACTCTCTTTAACTAGAGAAAGCCTGCACAAAGCAACAAAGACCCAGTGCAGCCAAAATTAAATAATTTTTTTAAAATTTTAAATAATTGAAAGAAGTCAATGGTGACAACGTTTTCAAAAGGAAAAGTAATAGGGCAGTAAAGTCAGAGATTTTTTGAAATGGAGGAACCTTGAACATATTCACCAGCCTGGAAAGGATTTTTAGAGAAATAGTGATATACATCTACCACCCAGGTAAAAGGGACACAAATATTGAACTAGCACATTAAAATCATCCGGAGATACTGAGCACTGTGCTTCCAGGAGTAAACCTGGGTCTTTGAGCAACAAATAGGCTTAATGTTTTATAATAACACTCACATACAGTAATATTTAAAGTCTCTCAAAATACATAGAATCTAAGCAATGTTAATCACACCAATAATAACTTTTTCTTCAAAGTTTTTCTATAAGTATGTCACTTTTTAAATCAAATTTCCTATTGATGACTCTATGGTGGAGTTTTTATTTGGTTTGATTTCAGCGTCGGGGGGGGGCGGAGGGAGCTTTCTTAGTGTTGTTTATTCATTTATTTTCACTTACTGCAAATTCACATTAAGTATGACTTTAGGTGAAATGGAAAATGTTTCCATTTTTAATCATCCCCTAATTACTTTTTATTGCCTCTTTGAAAATAAGGTTAAGTAAAGCAGCATGTGATACCCTGAGAGTATGGTAGTTTCTAAAGTTCAGAAAGCAGTTCTTGCAATGTGTGGAGGTCTGCATAATTACTTAATTATTCTTGCAATTCACCCCCTATCTCTTCCCCAACCAGCAAGGGAAGGTGGGAAGGACCGCCACATAAAAATTGCAGCTACCCATTTGCTTCTATGACCCAGTAACCTGGGTGAAGTGTATATACGAGTATTTCCTTTTATTTGAAGTTGGCAATAGTATATGTGTTGCCCAACTGTTTTTATGTCCTTTTTCAAATATTGTCCCTACTGTCCCATAGATATCTTTAATTAATGCCTATCTTCTTAGAAAATTAACCAGTTAAATGCACAGCATTGCAGAATCTGCACCTGTTTTTTATTCTTGTGGCTGAAGTTGAGAGAGATCATAGCTCATGAATAAGGAACAGTTTCAGTTTTGCAATGCTTTATCTATATGAAACAGGCAACCATTCATGGGAAAGGAAGTTTAAAACTTTTAGGTAAAAAAACCACTATTCAGATTCCAGGAAAATGCCCGTTTACTGAACTTTTTTCTTTTTACAAAATGTCTGTAGTCAGGTTAGCATTTAGGTCATACTCCAAAGACTTTACATTAATTAGCCTTATGAAAAGGTAAGTTTATTCCTCACATATCAGCCTGACAATTTCTTCCACATAGAGCAATATTTTCTGTTTTTCTATGATTTTCATTTAACCACAGAGGAGATGTTTCCTCATGTAAATGAACATTACTTAAGTATAAATTTCTTTAACTTTTCTAAAATTTGCTTACACGTATAACTATATACATTAATTTTATATGTGTACACACCAATTATGGGCTGTTACCATGATTTCAAGTGAAAGCTTTGTGAAAAATTTTCTGTTCTCTGTAGAATTTATAAAGCATAATGACTGTGGTGTTTCACAACTTCCTCTTTCAGTAGACTATCACTTTGCAGAGGGGAAAAAAAAAAAATGTGTCTAGAGAGGAGAGCAGAGCAGAGCAGAGAACAGAGTTCTTTGAGGTGCTGTTAGTTTAATTCAGTTCTCTAAGCAGCCCAACAAGCAACTGTAAATAAGACATAGAGGTAAGAACAAAGTATTACTTATTATTTTTTATTTTATTTGGGTTGTTACTTATAGAACAACAAATTTAAATACTGGCCAGATTACAAAGTAAGTTAAATTAAACCGGATCTCTCTCTCAAGTGAGTAGTCAATGTTTCAAATGAAAATGCTTAGTAAATTTACAATGTCTCAATTTCATACAATCTTTAAAAAGCTGGAAATTTTACAAGTTCTCATTGACCATTAAATTATTTTAACTGCAAAGTTAAATATACTCTTTCTTCATAAGTTTGTACACAGTTTACACTAAAAGAATTTTTATATTAATGATAAATTTTGAGAACTTTTTTCTTTCCCAGCTCCAGTAAATTCTCCTACATATATTGGTTTGTTAATTTTGCATATTATTAGTTGAACATTTTCTGGGGAAAAGATATTCTTGCATTTGTTTACTCATTGTGAAAATGTATTATTCTAAAAGGACATTTCAGTGTTATTTTTCATATCATCACATTACAGTGATATTTAAATACTTTAGAAAAGCAATTTGTGGTGTATATGATACGATCTAAAAAAAAACTAATATGTTTGTCTTAAGATCAGTTTACAGTTTAATGCTTAACAACAGAGCAAGAACTAAAACAAAGACCATTAGGATTTGTAACTGGAGATCAAACTGAGCTGAAACTGATCTCACTAGGAAATTCTAAAGTAATCTAAATACAATGTAATTTTTTTCCAATTGCTTGTCCCAATTAGAGTAATGTTTGCACATATTAACATGAATTAATTGTTTTTAATGCAATTGTATTCTTTATACAACAATTTTTAAATCTTCCTTTTAAAAGCAGTTGGTTTCCATGTACTTTGGCCAAAATCATTACAATTTATCTCAATACATCTTTAAAAAGAAAAATGCACTTATACACACATATAGATAACATATATATATATTCAAATAATAATACTTGGTTTGCTTTTTCAGTTAGAATAATAGCATGGCTTCCAAAAGAGAAAGTCTATGCTGTTCAGTCAATTAATGGATTTAATTTTTACTATTTTGGTAAACAGTACTGTCATACTGGTTCTACCACATTACCTGGAAAAAAGCTTTTTTAAAAAAACCGTTTTCACGTCAAGTGCGGTAACAAGAGTTGCTGTCTTTTGATTATAAGGAGAAAAAAAAGAAACAAAAACAGATTGATCGTGTTATAAATTCAGGAAGTAAACTGTTGACTAAAGTTTGACATTCTTAACTAATTAACATTTTTAAATTAAGCTGATAGTTGTGAGAAAACCATTAAAATTATGCACCTTCATCTTTATGTATCACACATCAATTAAATACAACTACTTCTTATGTTATTTGCAACAATATAATTTTTAATGCCCTTCTCTATTAAAAAAAATGATGGAAATATTATTAAGTGTCCAGAATTTTAAGTATGAGATATTTTGACATCATGAACTATTATGTGCTGTGTGTATACTATACATAGTGCGGTGTTACGCTGAATAGCTGATGACAACAAAGAGAAAACATAATCCAAGGAAATTAGAATCTAAATTGATCACTGCTGTAATTCAGAATGCAAATGAAGGCTAAATAAATAGGGAAAATGCTATCTTGCTGGCAAGACAGATGTGTTGATGTTGTTGTTGTTGTTGAGAATTATTAAAGTCTCTGAACGAACAGCCGCGTCCTAGATTACGGAAAATAAGCTTAGACTATTTTCTGCCTTTAAGAAAATTATACCTACAGAAAAAAAAGTCAGTGCGTATCTGGCTGTGTTTGCATAAGTCATGCAGATAGTTGGAGGGGATATTCTTGGCATTGTTAGGAAAACAGCTGGATGCACTGCATAGGCTTTTTTTGTTATTAACTTTTAAAAATATTTATGTATTTATTTATTCAGATTGCGCTGGGTCTTAGTTTCAGCACGTGGGATCTTTTTTTTTTTTTTAGTTGAGGCATGTGGGATCTAATTCTCTGGCCAGGGATTGAACCCCGGGTCCCCTGCATTGGGAGCATGGAGACCTAGCCATTGGACCACCAGGGAATTTCCATTACATAGACTTTTTATTTCACCACTGTCATTACATAAAACATTCAGACTTTGCCCCCCGCAGCCAAAGTCGCAAAGAACTGGACATGACTTGGCAACTGACCAATGAACAACCACATCCAAAATTTTTAAGTGAAAGTAGATATCATACTGTAAATAATTTATTGCTGGGAAACATAAATTTTGACTTTTAAACTATAGACACATATTTTACTATGTTTCATTAGAATTATATTCATGTGACATACTACATAAGGCATCAATTTTCACTGAGTCGAATAAAAGTTAAAACTGAATGACTGCTGTATGGCATTGTGAAATTTTATATCTGTCTTAATAAGACACAGTTGACTATATGACCTGTGGGTGATACTGCTGAGGACCTGTCAGTCGATTGAAACCCAGGGTTGATCCAGCTAATCTCATAACTCCCTGGCTATATCTCTCTTTCACACTATGAATGTCCCAAAACTGCCCACCTGCAGAAGAGAATGACTTGCTAACAGAAGACTGTATCCCACCCTGACGAATATATCATCTTTCATATAATAATTTTACTTTGAAACAACATTATTTGTTTCTGATATAGATAACTGGATTTCCTAAAGGACTTTTGAAACACAGAAATATTTCTTTGTTGTGTGTTTTGCTTTCCCTTCTTTGGGCCATTTCCCCATTTGCAAAACAAAAAGAAAAATAGACACAAGAAAGCTTGTTGCCTGAAAGAGGTTATGGTTTAAGTGCAAACTAAGAAGGATGGCATGTTTTAAATTCAGAAACAAAAATTCTCTAAATCTAGGTATTGTGAGTCAGACTTTTAAAAGCAAATTTGTATCCACCTACATCTGTTGATCTTCTATTTATTTTTAACATATATGATTTCCAGAAAAGCATCACATGTAGTGCATTCATATTTATTTTTTTGTTAATAAAACTATGTGCTAAATAAGTTGGAAAATTCTTGATTTCCCAAAACTATGCACTGTGGTAGTCAGTATATTTTGTCCGTGAGATAGAATGTGTATCTCATTTCCATATCTACAAATACAAAGAATAAAGGCAAGACGTTTTATATTTCTGAATACTCCCACTTAAAACGATATATTAAATGCAGTCGACTATACACGTCTGCACTGAAATGTAGAAAATAAAAACACCACTAATTTATTGTAAGTCAACTATTACTCCAATAAACTTTTTTAAAACAGTGCTAATTTTTAAAATATTTAAAATGCATTTATTTGTTATTTGAGCATTATTGTTGTATTTCCAACACTTACCTGGCATCATTGATAATTTTTATTATTTTACACGAACTAAAATCAGGCAGTTATATTTGATGTTTTCCAAATTGCTTCCAGTTTTATTTTTTCATTATTCTATGCATATACAGGAAATAAGTTTTAATGTTTCAGCATTATTGAGGAAAATGCTAAATTCGCATTTTAAAATCCAAATTTAAAGAAAAATATTCTACTTTAACAGATATTTCATTGTAAGCTTTTAGTTTTTTATGTATGTAATTGTTACCACGTTCTCAGAATTCTTCTTTTCGATATAAGTAGTAATACGATCGTCAAAAACATCACGTTTGTTCTGATTCTGAAAAAAAAAAATAGTAGAATGTTTCTTTAAGTATACCTTAGTTAAATTTAGTTTCACTTTTCATAAGAAAAAATTTAAGCAGATGCATTTATTCTTTTCATGTTATAGTGAAAAAATCTGAATTAGTGAAGAGATAAAAACATTCTCAGTGCAATTAGGCGGCTTTCTCAGTAAGATAAAATCACATATCTTATGGCAATGGACTTTTCAAAATGCTCACTAGATACACTTGTTATACTTCATTTACTTAAAATGTATTTATTTAAAATAATTTCAAGCTCAAAAAATGTTATAAAAATAAAAGCAGTATACTGAACTTATTCCCTTATCTAGGTTTACTTAATCTTAATATCTTACCCCATTTGCTTATAATTTGTTCTCATTCTTTCCATCTTTCTATGTCTATTTTTTTCTTTCTGAACCACTTGAGGGCAAGTTACAAACAACATGGCCCTTTACTTCACTGCGTAATGACTAAAATTAGTTTCTTATTTAGCAGTTACATATAATTATCTACTTCACAAATTTACATGTATAAATATTTTAATCTCATATTTGTCCATATTCCAATTTTACTGGTTATCTAATAATAACTTTTATGATATTTCTCCTTCCAGTAAAGAATTCAGTCCAACGTCGCATATCACATTGAGTTGTAGTATCTTTTTAGCCTTCCTTAATTTGGAGCATTTCAACATTTCTTTGTATGGAATTGCAAATTTTAAAGAATATAGTTTATCCACATACTTTTTTTCTTTTATTTTTAATAGTTCCTCATTTTATATATTTGGCATTTTTTTCATGATTACCTTGTGATTATGCATTTTCTGCTAGAATACGGCACATACAGGTGGAATCAAAATCTAGAGGCACATGATGCTCATCTATGCCACATGGAGGGTGTTAATTTTGGCTATCTAATCAAGGTGATGCCTAATTTCTCCATTTTATAAGGACGGCTCCGTGTGTTGGTTTAGCATTAACCAGTGCTATCTGATGCAATCTGTACTAAAATGGTTTCCAAATGATGATTTTTCAACTCCAGCACTTCCTGAACATTCGTATCAGTCTTGCACATTCTACTGTAAGCAAAAGAACTCTCTTTTCTCCCACTTATTTGATTATTAACTTATGTTTATCTGTCACTGGTGTGAACTCATGGATTTCTGTATTTTCAATGGCTATAATTCATTGCCGCCTTAATAATTTTGGTGCTCAAATGGTCCACGTTTAGCCAATGGAGTCCTCTCTTTTTGACTTCTGATGCCTTGCAACATGCTCTCATTATTTGAGTAAGTATTCTCTTACTCTTTTGAATAAGATGTTCTAGGTTGATCTAGTACCCATCCTGTATCACCTCTGAAATCATTCATTTCTCATTTCCTTTAGTGGGGAATAGTGCTAGAAGCTAAGATTTGAGAGTTTAGTATACTCACTGCCACTGCAATATCTTTGCTTCTTGACTCTTTCTGGAGAAATATATTATTGCATATACATACATAGAGACATGAACACACAAATATGCATTCACAAATCATAGGCATTCATGAATAAAAACATTTGTATAGACACACCTCTGTTTTAGACATCATGAGTTTCACCTGATAGCTCTAATTCTAATCTATTCCTTAGATTAGAGGGTTCTTTCTTGCCCTCCACAATTCCATATTTCTGTGCTCCTTCTGCAATGTGAGCCCTGGATCTTAACAATATCAATATGCTTACTCATGTGCTCAATTCTGTGAAACATCTAAAATAATCTTTAAATTGCTTTACCCAAACCACTACTACAATAAGCAAACCTACTGAAATAGAGGGCAGAGTTTGTGTGCACTCCTCTCCCCCACACCCATACCCCACCAAATACGGTAGTTGTAAATTATTAGATGAATACATTGTCCTTCCTTCCTCTCTCACTCCATCCCTTACTTTCTCTTTTATTTTTCTATTCAGGTTATCATAAGATTTATATAAAATACAATTAGATTATTTGTTTCCATTTGTTTCTGGCTTTTAAGATTTTTCTCCTTTGCATTATTATTGCTTTAGTGTTTTTTCTTTCCTAATTTATTTAATATTTTTTAAGTCATGAAGAGTTATTGCTACTTGCTTGGGACCAACTCTGTTAAACAAACCTGATACAACCTAATTGAAATTTTATGACACAATTCAGAAATACTTGTTTGAGTTACTAGTTGAACTTTTCCTTTATATTTCAATTTTATGCAGTCTCAGTTCAGTTCAGTCCAGTCGCTCAGCCGTGTCCAGCTCTTTGCGACCCCATGAATTGCAGCACACCAGACCTCCCTGTCCATCACCAACTCCCAGAGTTCACTCAGACTCACGTCCATCGAGTTGGTGATGCCATCCAGCCATCTCATCCTCTGTCGTCCCCTTTTCCTCCTGTCCCCAATCACTCCCAGCATCAGAGTCTTTTCCAATGAGTCAGCTCTTCTCATGAGGTGGCCAAAGTGCTGGAGTTTCAGCTTTAGCATCATTCCTTCCAAAGAACACTCAGGGCTGATCTCCTTTAGGATGGATGGTTGGATCTCCTTGCAGTCCAAGGGACTCTCAGGAGTCTTCTCCAACACCACACTTCAAAAGCATCAATTCTTCAGCGCTCAGCTTTCTTCACAGTCCAATTCTCACATCCATACATCACCACTGGAAAAACCATAGCCTGGACTAGACGGACCTTTGTTGGCAAAGTAATGTCTCTGCTTTTGAATATGCTATCAAGGTTGGTCATAGCCTTCCTTCCAAGGAGTAAGCGTCTTTTAATTTCATGGCTGCACTCACCATCTGCAGTGATTTTGGAGCCCCCCAAAATAAAGTCTGATACTGTTTCCACTGTTTCCCCACCTATTTCCCATGAAGTGATGGGACCAGATGCCATGATCTTTGTTTTCTGAATGTTGAGCTTTAAGCCAACTTTTTCACTCTCCTCTTTCAGTTTCATCAAGAGGCTCTTTAGTTCCTCTTCACTTTATGCAGTCTACATCTGGTCTAAATTCAGTTACTTTCTTGGGTATTCCAGAAAATGACCATTTCAAATGAGAAAGGAGACAAGTATCTGTGGTACTTGGCCAACCTTATGTGTTTATCATTCCAGAGATTTTTTAAAAGTTAATTGTGCAAATATCATCATATTTACAACAAATAATTAGATAAGGAAAGTAAGATAAGAAGTAACCATAAATTTGTATAGTTCATAAGCACTGAAAAAAATTCTCATCCTTCCATATAAGTTATTCTAGAATGTTCCTGCTCCCATACCTCCCCCATATTCTACTCCAGTTGCTTATAACTATGAATACATCCTAATATTTGTGGTAACAAGAGAAAGTGGATTGATGTCAAAAGATTCATTTTCAGTTTCAATTGTCACTTACTGACTGTGGATCTTAGATAAGTTACTTATCTTCCCTCTCCAAATATCTAGTCCCATACAGTTCAATTTTTAAAAATCCATACCTCCTTAACATCTGCCAACTTCTGGATTCATACTTCAAAGTTATTATTAAAGCTCTTCACTCAGATGTTAACAGATATGTCAAAGTCAACATGTCCAAAAAGAAAAAAAATTCTACCTATCCCCTACTTTTCATTTCTCCATCCCCAATCTTCTTTGCTCAGTAAATGGCACCATCTTATACTTAGTTACGTAGGTTAAAGGCATCATTAATTTTTCTCTTTGCTTCATTTACACTCTAGTTATGAGCAAGTCTATTAAATATATTTTTCCAAAATATATCAAAACACTGATCAGGCTCACCCCTTCCACCGTCTTGAGTATCATGTGAGACACTGTCTCTGTACTTGTTGTATACTCCTAAGAAATTTCTCTAACTACTCATGCATCCCAGAGCCAACATGACTCTTTAAAACATAAACCAAATCATATAACTCGCTGCTTGAAATTCTTCAGTGGCTTCCTATTTTAAGTATGATAAAATTAAAATTCTTCATGTCTTTTCCTTTACCTATATCTTCGCCTTCAAATCCGCTCTGTCTTCCCTTCATTCACTATGTTCTGACTCCACTCGTTATTTTGCTCCAAGAATATCTTAACTTTGCACATACTTTTCCTTCTCTTTTCTTAGCAAGCTCTTCCCACACACATTATTATGACACAAGTATTCTTTATTCAGATCTCTGCTCAAATGTTCCTCCAAAAAGATGTCTTCTATCACCAACTACATATTTTATTGTAGAGTTCCTACTCCAGTCATTCTCTGTCTTTTAATCTCGTTTAATTTTTTTTCACTTTTTAATAAAAATTTTATTGGAGTATAGTTGCCCCTCACTGCTGTGCTGTCCTCCACTGTAGAGCAGAGTGAATCAGCCGTATGCCACACACATATCCCCTCATTTCCGGGTTTCCTCCCCATCTGGGTCACCACGGGGCACTGAGTAGAGCTCCCTGTGCTCCACAGTGGGTTCTCATTAGTTGCCTGTTTTATACACATGTGCTCATGCGTGCTCAGTTGCTAAGTCATGTCCAACTCTTTGCGACTCCATGGACTGTAGCCCGCTAGGCTCCTCTGTTCACAGGACTTCCCAGGCAAGACTATTGGAATGGGTTGCCCTTTCCTTCTCCAGGGGTTCTTCCCGACTCAAGGATCAAACCTGTATCTCCTGCACTGGCAGGCAGATTCTTTACCACTAAGCCACCAAGGAAGCCCTATTTTATACATAGCAGTGTGTGTGTGTGTGTGTGTGTGTGTGTGTGTGTGTGTGTGTGTGTTTGTGTGTGTATATAATATATGTATACTTATGTGTGTGTATGTATACCAATGATATTCAATACTAAATAAAATTTTAGTTTGTTTTTTTTTAGTCAATTATTTACTGTCCATTCCTCCCATTAGAATATAAGTTCCATGAAGGCAGGGATTTGGTCTGTTTTGTTCATGTTATATCCACGGTATCTCAAACACTGCATGGAATACAGTATGTGCTAAAATAAATTATTAAGCAAAATGTTTCAACATTTCTAAGCCTATGCACACATAAAACAGGCATAATGAAAATAACAGCTATCTCCCAAGGCGGTCTGGAAGAGGCCATGGTTATGGTAGGACTCTAAACTGTCATGCAGTTGTCAGGTGGGGATACTTCTGTTACCACTGAGTGAAAGGAACTGAAACCAAAAAGTGGTCCCTGGAGGCAACAAATGGACCAAGAGGTTCTCTTTTTTGGTGTGTGTTGGCTTTTTTCCACTAAGCCGAAAAGAGATGAGTTCATAGCGGCTGCCACTAGCCTCTTAGAATATGGAGGGGCAATCTCTGTGCATTGCCGCCCCACTGCTTCTACACTTTTTCTGTCCCTGCCCTCAACTCCAAGAAAAACACCTGTCCGTTCTTCTTTGGGCTTACCAGGTGGCGCTAGTAGTAAAGAACTCTCCTACCAAGGCAGGAGACATGAGAGATGTGGGTTCGATCCCCGGGTCTGGAAGATTCCTGCAAAAAGAACCCACTCCAGTATTCTTTCTTGTGAAGTCCCATGGAGAGAAGATCCTGGTGGGCTACAGTCTGCAGAGTGGCAAAGATTTGCACATGACTGAAGCAGCTTAGTATGCATGTTCATCTTTGCACTTAGGGTTCATTGCTTTCTTCAAGTCAGATATAGAGCAATCTCCTTCCAGAATACTTTCCCGATGAACCACCCTCATGGCTGTGCATATAGTTCACATATTGTTTTGCAAAATGTTTTCTGGATCTATTTTTGATCTTGAAGTGGATTATAAAGCTGCTCTAGGAAAATTGTTCTTGGCTTTTGTTTGGTTTTGGTCTGTGTAAAACGTCAAGATTAAGGTTATAAACATACAACTTGGTTCTTGAGACTTTTAGGCCCCAAAGAATAGTGGTGATGATGATGATAATAATAGCTTTATTATACTCTTAGCATCAGTTTTTAGTACCGTTTCATGTGACATGGTATGTCACTTTTTAGGACTATTTTTTAGTACCATTTAAAAATATTATTGTACGCCAAAGGCTTCCCACGAGTAATTTAATACCTCACCAACCCTGTGAAATATATACTATTTTACAGATTTAAGAGAAAAAGGGAGAGAAGTTCATAGAGAGGTAACTTGATAATGGTAACATAACTGATCATGGTGTGTTTTTCTCTAAGCTGGATTTTTATCATCATGTTATATTGCTTCTACTATTTATTTATTGAGAAACAAGATAGGCAAAGCTGTGGTTTAGATGGTATTAGAAATTTATAGATTTACATGGTACAACCCCTGCCTGGGAAATCTTACCATCTAGTAGAAGAAATATTAAAAGAAATGGATTTTGAGACACAATATGAAAAAATATAAGGTATCACCCAAGACATCAAAATAATCAAAAGCTATACTTCTGGGTGAAGTGATGGCACAAGGCTTAGTAAAATAAGCAACTTTAAAATTGAACCATCCACATTTTATTACATGAAAAAGATAATAAATTTAGCGGAAATTTCAAAGAACTAAAGTTTTAAAATTTCAAAGAACTAAAAATATTAATATTTTATGGATTATGATTTATAAAAATGAATTTAATATTGTCATTTTCCCATTTTATGGCCTCACCATAGGAGGTAATTGGTGTCCCTGACTTTGTGGTTCTTCTCAGGAAGTGGGTATGTGAGGATAAGAGTTTAATTCTTGTGAGAAGACTGTTTTCATTTTGAAGTGTGTTTATTCATGTGTTCATACATTGAGCATCATGCTTTGAGCATTGTTCTAGATGCTGAGGGAACAGTGATGGACAAGACCAAGTTTCCACCCTCACGGAGCTGAACTTCTAGTCTAGTGAGAAAAGACAATGAGTACATGAGTAGACAAGTAAATTTTTTTTAAGGGAATTTCAGATAATGATAGCAGCGTGAAGAAAATTCAGCAAAGCAGAAGGACAGAAGGACAGCTGGCCTCCTGAGGTGGCCTCTTTGAAAGTGTAATACTTAAGCTAAGACTTGAATGCTGAGAAGACTAAGGCACCATGGACTCTGGGAAGAGTGACCTGGAAAGATTCAGGGGCAAGGGCAGAGAGAGGAATGAGCTTAGCATATCTGAGAAGTGGAAAGGAGGAGTCTGGTCCTTTGAGGGAAATGAGGCATGAAACTGAGGTGAGGTTGACAAAGGGGCAGGTCACCTATGTTGGAAGTCAAGGAAAAGAGTTGTCCAAAGTGAGCAAATATTTGCAAGGATGTGTGCATGTGTGGATGGGGTGGAGGAATACAATGAATGACTCATTCATTATCTGTGTTTAACACAGGTCAAGGAGTAAACTGTTGTTTGAAGAGAAGCAGGAATTGCTACATAGGTCAAAAGTTTTTTAGGAGATAAATTATTATATTTAGATAAATTTCAGATAAGCTCAGTTTTACCTTCAGAGGTTAACCACATTTTCTTGCCTTTTCATTTCCATAATAGGTGTGAGTCTGATAAAAGTGAAAAGGTGTCAAATATGATTTAAATTTATCAACTTGAGAATTTTCAGCAAAATTGCTGTGGATTAATTGACCCCAATCATGGCCACTGAAAATAAATTCACTGATGTCTGGTAATGGGGGTCATAAGGCACTTCATTTCTGCATTGATATGAAGCAGAAAAGACTAGAGAAAAGGCTACATTAGAGTCTCTAAAGATAATAGATGTTCCTTTGTTTATTCTTCCTAAATCTCAATGTCGGTGATCATAGGGACCCTAGCAATATCAACCTGTTCCTCTTATAAGTAGCAGTAACTTATACATTGCATTTTCCATGGTCATTATGAATTCCCTCTGACTTATTTTTCTCATCTCAAGAGCTTTAAATGACCCAATTAAATAACACTTATTATTACTATTAACATTATTATTAAAAACTTTTTGAGGGAGTTTGGAGGTGGGGTATGATTTGGGAAGGGAATATAAGCTAATTTACTGAGAAAGATATATATATATATATATATCTTTTTTTTTAATGGAGTAAGTAGACACAATATCTAAGAGCAAATGGCCTCCCCCTACACTTAAAAAGTGAATTGCAACTGGTATGGCTGTTTCTATATCTGATTTGGGTTAAGAGCCTGAAAAGAAAAACAAAAGAAAATCTACTGTGACCTTGGTCTGAGTAAGTGCTAGAAGATTGGCCATGGGTGGTGTGGAGAGGAACGCAATGATAATTTCCCCAAGGCAGGCAGACATGATATTGTAGGAGTCAGAAGCTAACTTTTACATGCTCCTGACAGTACCTAAGTAGAAAATCATTATGCTACTAATATTGGGAAGTGTGGAGGGTGCAAATGACTTACGTGCTACTTAAGCAATGTATTCCATCCTATCACATACATTTGTGGGCATGATGACTCACCATGTTATCGGATTAATGCAGTGTGAGATGGTGTGTGGTTTCTAAGTGCTGGTGTGTGAGAGAATAAATATATGCATATCCACAGTGTGTGAATGTTAAGAGACCAGTCCTGAAACATGAAGCCACTCTCTGACCTGTTGCTTACTATAGTTGGGTAACTTAACCAAGAAGCAAATCTACTATGGGAGTTAATGGGATTTCTGCCATAGACTAGTACACGTTTGTTGACATGAACTAGGTTCAAGAAGGGATCACAGAAAAAGCATGTGGGTTTGGGGTGTGACTCTATTTAGTTAACTTGGGGCTAATAATTTCTCCAGCATTGGATACTAAGAATGCCTTCTCCTGGCCAAGCAGACTCTCCTGCCTTATTTGGCTTTGTTCTTCTGATGGTGACCCATCGTGTTGGAAAAGAATCTCTTTCAAACGTGTAAATGTTCCTCTTTCTGTGGGTGACATCATCATTCCTGTGGCCCAAGTCTTTGTTACTAAATAGTACTTAGCAACATATAATCATTATTTTCTCCTCTTAGAGTTCTGAGCGTGTTTGTTCTGATGAAGTTGAAAGATACTCTTTTTTTTTCCCCCCCCCCCCAGGAGGTAGGAGTAAAATCTGAAAAAGAGGAAGTTATGTCTGAAAGGATCTCTTGACTTGTGTTACTTAAAAGAAGCAAGTAGACAGCTAAAATTTGTACTGTGGCAACAGCTTTGACTGGGTTTAAAAAAAAATCTTAATTTCACGTATGGCTCCAACGGAAGTGGTTTCCATGCAACTGTGCCCATAAACTATTCTTTAAAGTGGTAGATAGATGCCTTTTGCTTGGCTTGGCTTGTCCTTCTTATGATTTTCCTTGCAAAGTGGGTAGGGAAAGTTGGACAAAAGGAAACTGTTCACTGGCCAATTAAGGAAGATGTTTCTAAAGTGCCTGTTTATCATTCCAGGGAAGATCTGGGATTCCCTTTTAATTACATCCTACCTGTCTATTCAAAAAACTGTCAGGGAATCTGTCTTTTCATCTTGTAGAAAATAGCTGTAAATTTCTTAAGATTGTAGTTTGAGTCTAATCCTCATATTTTGAAGTCTAACATGAGCTTATTTTTCCCTGATCCATGTTAGGTTAATTCTCATGAAGTCACTCATGAGCGCATTTTTATGAGGTAGGCATTTTAAGTTCACAGGAAACTGAGACTTGAAGAGATTGTCCAGAACCTCGTGTCTAATAACAGACTCCAAAGACTGTCTTTATCTCACAGGAGCCGAGGTCATGGGCAGAACAGCAGTTTTTGAAAAATTACCCCTGTGTTTTTTAACCTGATTCTTCTAAAGAATGTGGTCCACAGACAGGTCATTGCATAAGGTGGGGAGAGAAGAGTTTGCCTCTCTTCAAAAGTGTTCAACAGCACAAGCGAAAGGGCAAAGTGGTAGCAACCAGACTCTTGCCAATGGAAACTGGCCCATGTGTCATATTTGGCATGTGCGTACCTGTTGTCAAAACCCCGAAGTGTTTTCCCTTTAGTCACCCAGTAAGTTAGTCATAAAAGAGGCAGACTTACTTCAGTTGTCTTCTTCTTCCGTCATGGTAAGGAAAAATATCCAAAACTGTGTGAAGGATCATCCAAGTACTCCATTTTTCCTAATAGTCAATTTGTCTGCACCCCATAAATTGGATATTTGGTGCCAGATATGCCCTTTTCCACAAGTTCAAGTCTAATCTGTTAACACTTCCCAGGGCCCATGTAGAATTCTAAGTATTTAGGAACCCTGACAAACTATTTACAGATTCTTCCAACACAGACCTACCAGTATATTGTAAGAATAAACAGACTTCAAAGTCATCACAAGGAGAAAAACTGTTCTGGCGAAGTCTGTAATTTAGAGTATCTTTAGAGAAGAAAGGCTTTATGAAAAGAGAGACTCAGAGTGGCCAGCCTCTCTTACACAGTTACCTTTTTCTTTATTTAATTGTAAAGACTAAATGACAGGTAGGAAAGTGCTTTTGCAGGACGTGGGCGTCTTGAAGCCATAGAAGGAAGTTACAGTGTGCATGGGAATAAGCCTGTGGGTAGGAGTTAGACACTGCTGCTCTATTGCTAGTCTGGAATAATCATGCATAAACATCTTTACGATGGCACCTGAACAGAATTAATAAAACCCTATTAAAGGCACTTGATATATTATTTAAAATAAGAACACATTGCTTTTTATATCCAGGAATAGAAAAAATTTTTACATTAGGAACAAGGATTTTTAAAAAAAGAGCCTGTAATTTTGACAAAACAAAAGATAGCACAAGTGGATTTTCATATGTTAATTCGAAAGTTGACATACTATACTCTAAAAGTGTGGGAGAAACACTAGCTTTGTCTGTAGATGTCAGTCTTAAAAGATGAAACCCAGGAAGCGAATGAAAATAAACACCAAAGAACAGAGCAAGAGCAGAACGGTAATGATAAGTCACAGATTTCTTCAAACCTTGCCCTCAGGGGCTGTGTGGTGGACACGGTGCATCTTAACAGAAGTAAAGTCATTGTTGCATGCAAAAACAGTAACAGAATTCTATCTTTCAAATGAGGGATTCGAGCAGTGTAGACACGTAGTTTATACACTATGATGACTCTCACAAGGCAATGAGTCCAGATGTTTGAATTCAATGAAATAAAGGGGAGGTCATAAAAATAATAATTGTCTATCTTTGGAATTTAGAGTCACTTGTTCACATTCTTTTTTCTCTTTCACTACACTTTGCAAATGTGTACTGTTTACCTGTGTGTGTTAGTCTCTCAGTTGTGTCTGACTCTTTGTGACCCTGTGAACCATAGCCTGCCTGGCTCCTCTGTCCATGGGATTCTCCAGGCAAGACTACTGGAGTCGGTTGCCATTCCCTTTTCCAGGGGATCTTTCTGCCCAGGGATCAAACCCAGGTCTTCTGCACTGCAGGCAGATTCTTTACCATCTGAGCTACCAGAGAGGTCCTATTGTTTACTTACCTGATTATAATTACTTACTATTTCATATCTGTTGTCCCAGTGGGACTGTATCTTTCGAGAGGCTCGGGGTCTAGTGTTGCTCACCCTGTAGCCTCAGATTCCAGGAAAGGCAGAATTATGTCAAGTGCTCAGTGACTATTCGTGGACCAGGTAGGAAAGCCGACAGCAAAAAGAGTAAAAATGCCCCAGTTACTGGTGAGCTGATGGCCTATGTCGAGGGGAGTTTGAAAAGGGAAAAGAATGTTCAACACTGTCCAAAAATACATGAATTACTGAGAAGGCTGGAGGGGATCAGGTCCTGTCAGCGATTACTCATTGCTAAGCCTCTGGCAGAAAATAAGGCCATTTGAGGCCAGCCAGGTGTGACTAGAAGGGTCCTTTGGGCTGACTGCACATTCACAAAGATGGTATATTATACCTAATAACACTACCTGCAAATGAGATTCAAATGAGAAATGTCCTGTTATTTATTTGTCTTTATGTTATAACCATGTTAGTTGGTGAGTGAATTCATAAAATATACTAAAATTTGCCGGACCTTTTATTTCTAAAAAAGTCACATATATAATCAAACATACATATATTTTCTTATATATACATATACATATCTATATGTATTCTAGAACTTATATATCAGTTAAGTTCAGTTCAGTTCATTTCAGTCGCTCAGTCGTGTCTGACTCTTTGTGACCCCATGAATCGCAGCATGCCAGGCCTCCCTGTCCATCACCAACTCCCGGAGTTCACCCAAACTCACGTCCATCGAGTCAGTGATGCCATCCAGCCATCTCATCCTCTGTCGTCCCTTTCTCCTCCTGCTCCCAATCCCTCCCAGCCTCAGGGTCTTGTCCAATGAGTCAGCTCTTCGCATGAGGTGGCCAAAGTACTGGAGTTTCAGCTTTAGCATCAGTCCTTCCAATGAACACCCAGGACTGATCTCCTTTAGGATGGACTGGTTGGATCTCCTTGCAGTCCAGGGGACTCTCAAGAGTCGTCTCCAACACCACAGTTCAAAAGCATCAGTTCTTTGGCACTCAGCTTTTTTCACAGTCCAACTCTCACATCCATACATGACCACTGGAAAAACCATAGCCTTGACGAGATGGACCTTTGTTGGCAAAGTAATTGTCTCTGCTTTTCAATATGCTATCTAGGTTGGTCATAACTTTCCTTCCAAGGAGTAGGTATCTTTTAATTTCATGGCTGCAATATATATATATATATATATATATATATATATATATATATATGGATGTGAGAGTTGAACTGTGAGGAAGGCTGAGCACCAAAGAATTGATGCTTTTGAACTGTAGTGTTGGAGAAGACTCTTGAGAATCCCTTGGACTGCAAGGAGATCCAACCAGTCCATTCTGAAGGAGATCAACCCTGGGATTTCTTTGGAAGGAAAGATGCTAAAGCTGAAGCTCCAGTACTTCGGCCACCTCATGCGAAGAGTTGACTCATTGGAAAAGACTCTGATGCTGGGAGGGATTGGGGGCAGGAGAAGAAGGGGATGACAGAGGATGAAATTGCTAGATGGCATCACGGACTCGATGGAGGTGAGTCTGAGTGAACTCCGGGAGATGGTGATGGACAGGGAGGCCTGGCGTGCTACATTCATGGGGTCGCAAAGAGTCGGACACGACTGAGAGACTGAACTGAACTGATGTACACACATATAATTACATTTTCTGTAATCTAATATAAATAAATCCCAAAGTGGATCAGGATACTCTGAAGCTTTGGTACTATTCTCAATTGTGCTCATGATTACAATTTCTTAGAAAGAAACAGGGTATAGAATTTTAAGCAAACAGCAACCTAAGCATTACAGAACATGTAGGATTATCCTCTGTGTGGGCTTGATTGTTTCTCTAGATAGTTTTTTAAGCCCAAACTTTACTGATGCTTATCTGGTATAAAGTATAGCCTGTTTTGATTGCCTAAGAGGCACCTCATCCAACCAGGTACACAACAAAAGGGCCGCATCACCTTACTTCCTCACAACTAGTCTGACTCCCTCATTACTACATGTGTATTGGCACCTGTTTACCCAAAAACCTAACTGGACTTGGGATAGAGTTTCCTGCAGATAACATTGCTTCTCTTGTGCCAACTAAACTTGCCAATGGGAGGAGACAGAGCAGGTCCATGCATTGCCACTGATTCTGAGTAATTTCATCGCATAAACTCTAGCTCTTAGGAAAACTTGACTGTACAGAGGAATCATCTGAGTAAAAATACTGATTTAATTGCAGCCCAGAAATAGATGTTGTACTCTATGGATCCAAAATGTGGCTGAAGTCAAGAGTCACTGCCCTGGTTTCGGTCTCCTCCTTTCTAGGATGAGCTCATAAATGCCATCTCACATGTCTCTCTTGAGGGTTCAAAGAGATAGTGTGGGTAACAGGAGTTCCCTAACATCTCTGAATGCACCAGTTTCCCTTCTTCCTTTATTTCAGGAAGGAAAATAGACAGGGAAGGACGAGGGGGTGGGGAGTCTGGGAAAGTGAGGAGGAGGGATCTTTTCCATAGAGCCCTCCAGTTCTGCCAATTAGCAGTTCATTAGGGTTAACAAGCTAACCTTTTGTCAAAGCAAACACTTTTGAAGGATTAAGCCTCATTCTCACCTTAGTGTGAATGACTTTAATCAGATAATCTCCTATCACCTAGTTGGGAATTTGTTGTTAAAGGTCTGGGGGAAGCTTGAAGTGAGTTGCTGGGGCAGCCGGGTGTTCCCTCAGGGCAGGGTGAGGAAGTCTGGCTGTCTGGAGCCCCAGGGTCTGGGAACTAAACTTGACACTCTGTTGACTTTACATAATGGCAGCATGAAAATAAGAAAAGCAAACTTCTCCTCACTGTTGCTATAGTGTAATGATTTGTTAAAAGTGGTAGTAGCATCAAGTTGTTTGTCTAATGGCCCTTCAAGACTTTCTGTGTCTTTCTTTCTGCCATCAAACACTTAACACATATGTGCCAGGTAATCTTACCATTTGAAGCTGCTTAGGAGTCTATGAGGAGTGAAGCTTTGCCTAGCTCTACCCTCCTTGCCATCTGCTTAGCACATGGGTTTAGCTGAATTATTTCACTTGCTATTCTTTTTCCAAATGTGTCAGTTCAGTTCAGTCACTCAGTCGTGTCCAACTCTTTGCAACCCCATGAATTGCAGCACGCCAGGCCTCCCTGTCCATCACCAACTCCCGGAGTTCACCCAAACTCATGTCCATCAAGTCGGTGATGCCATCCAGCCATCTCATCCTCTTGTCCCCTTCTCCCCCTGCCCCTAATCCCTCCCAGCATCAGAGTCTTTTCCGAGGAGTCAACTCTTAGCATGAGGTGGCCAAAGTACTGGAGTTTCAGCTTCAGCATCATTCCTTCCAAAGAAATCCCAAAGGTGATCTCCTTCAGAATGGACTGGTTGGATCTCCTTGCAGTCCAAGGGACTCTCAAGAGTCTTCTCCAACACCACAGTTCAAACGCATCAATTCTTTGGCGCTCAGCTTTCTTCACAGTCCAACTCTCACATCCATACATGACCACTGGAAAACGATAGCCTTGACTAGACAGACCTCTGTTGGCAAAATAATGTTTCTGCTTTTGAATATGCTATCTAGTTGATCATAACTTTTCTTCCAAGGAGTAAGTGTCTTTTCATTTCATGGCTGCAATCACCATCTGCAGTGATTTTGGAGCCCCCCAAAATAAAGTCTGATCCTGTTTCCATTGTTTCCCCATCTATTTCCATGAAGTGATGGGATCAGATGCCATGATCTTCCTTTTCTGAATGTTGAGCTTTAAGCCAAGCTTTTCACTCTCCTCTTTCACTTTCATCAAGAGGCTTTTTAGTTCCTCTTCACTTTCTGCCATAAAGATGGTATCATCTGCATAGCTGAGGTTATTGATATTTCTCTCGGCATCTTGATTCCAGCTTGTGCTTCTTCCAGCCCAGCGTTTCTCATGATGTACTCTGCATAGAAGTTAAATAAGCAGGGGGACAATATACAGCCTTGACATACTCCTTTTCCTATTTGGAACCAGTCATGTCCAGTTCTAACTGTTGCTCCCTGACCTGCATACTGGTTTCTCAAAAGGCAGGTCAGGTGGTCTGGTATTCCTATCTCTTTCAGAATTTTCCACAGTTTCTTGTGATCCACACAGTCAAAGGCTTTGGCATAGTCAATAAAGCAGAAATAGATGTTTTTTCTGGAAATCTCTTGCTTTTTCCATGATCCAGCGGATGTTGGCAAGTTGATCTTTGGTTCCTCTGCCTTTTCTAAAACCAGCTTGAACATCTGGAAGTTCACGGTTCATGTACTGCTGAAGCCTGGTTTGGAGGATTTTGAGCATTACTTTACTAGCATGTGAGATGAGTGCAATTATGCGGTAGTTTGAGCATTCTTTGGCATTGCCTTTCTTTGGGATTGGAATGAAAATTGACCTTTTCTAGTCCTGTGGCCAAAGCTGAGTTTTCCAAATTTGCTGACATATTGAGTACAGCACTTTCACAGCATCATCTTCCAGGATTTGAAATAACTCAACTGGAATTCCATCACCTCCACTAGCTTTGTTCATAGAGACGCTTTCTAATGCCCACTTGACTTCACATTCCAGGATATCTGGCTCTAGGTGAGTGATCACACCATCGTGATTATCTTGGTCGTGAAGATCTTTTTGTATAGTTCTTCTGTGTATTCTTGCCACCTCTTCTTAATATCTTCTGCTTCTGTTAGGTCCATACCATTTCTGTCTTTTATCGAGCCCATCTTTGCATGAAATATTCCCTTGGTATCTCAAATTTTCTTGACGAGATCTTTAGTCTTTCCCATTCTGTTGTTTTCCTCCATTTCTTTGCACTGATCGCTGAGGAAGGCTTTCTTATCTCTCTTGCTATTCTTTGGAACTCTGAATTCAGATGCTTATATCTTTCCTTTTCTCCTTTGCTTTTCGTTTCTCTTCTTTTCACAGTTATTTCCAAATGTGTAGGGTTTTTTTTTTCCCCCCTTTAAGTCTTCCCCCATACTAGAGTAGATTGTGAGCACCATGAAGAAGTCTTCATAATTTCTGTATTTGGAGTGTAAGTATAACTCTCAGTGTGTGGTGCTTAATAAATATTTTTAAACGAATCAAGAAGCAGCAGGGAGCACCCTGATGTCTACCTTAAGACACTAGAATTAATTTATGACTGTATTGCTTAGTTCCCACACTACTAGACAAGGCAACGAGGGAAGAAGAGAAAAAAGATGTGTATACAATACTCCTACCATTTTCATGTGACAAAAGTTCTTATTCAGAAGTCCCTTTAGGACACTGCTTGAGACATGGTTTGAAAATAATTTCTGGAAACAGAAAAGAAAGAAGGAAATAGATGCGGAAAAGATCCAGAAAGAAATAACCCATTTAACGGAGTGAAAAGAGAGAAGAATGTGGAATATCATAGTAACCAAAAGAAAGGAACTTTAGAAATAAATGAGTAGATAGATACACTGGGTATTTAGGAAAAGAAAAATCAATCTTGCTATTGATGTTTAAGGTTTTTTTTTTGTTTTGTTTTGTTTTTGCATTTAAGAACAAGTAGTGCAATGGCCACATTTTCTCCAGATGCTTTTTTTCTACATAGAACAGAATTAAAATGTAGACATATTTGGATTACAGTCCATGAGATAAATACAGTATAACATTTATACTGTTAGATCTAATAGATACTATTTTAAAATGATTACAAGAGGATTCTCTGCTTACCCACAGTACATCATTTTATGAGATGGTAGAAAGTATTTCATAATAGTACACTAATTATATAAGTATATGCTTATATAATAAGTATATATTATATACTATATTATAACATAATATAGGTAATATGTCACTTTGACACTCTAGCTACCAGTTTCATACTTATTCTTATAACTTTTTTGTTTATTAAAAGATCATTATTATATGTATTTTTTCCCCTAATGACAGTCTATATTAGGAGACATGTGTATATCCCAAACAGAGTGTGCTGCTGCTAAGTCGCTTCAGTCGTGTCTGACTCTGTGCGACCCCATAAATGGCAGCCCACCAGGCTCTGCCATCCCTGGGATTCTCCAGGCAAGAACACTGGAGTGGGTTGCCATTTCCTTCTCCAATGCATGAAGGTGAAAAGTGAAAATGAAGTCGCTCAGTCGTGTCTGACTCTTTGCGACCCCATGGACTGCAGCCTTCCAGGCTCCTCTGTCCATGGGATTTTCCAGGCAAGAGTACTGGGGTGGGGTGCCATTGCCTTAAGTATAATACACCTTAGACACATGACTTCAGGATCCGGGATGTAGGCTCAGAAATGCTGTACTATGGGGCAGGAGACTTGACTGCCTGCTGACTATGAGGTTTTGGTCAAGGGTCAGTTCTCCAGTCTTTGTTACCTTTTATGATAACTGAGGATTATAATGAATATGAATGACATGGGAGGTATTATGTTTTATAAAATTATATTATGAGGTGAAGTGGGAAAAAAGGAGAACACAAAATTGCATTTGTAACACAATGTCAACTGTTTTAAAACATGCATTGAGGAAAACTTGGAAAGAAATAAACTGTAATAGTATCAGTAACAATTTCTGGGAACTGGAATCACTGCTGATATTTATAATGTTCTGTCTTCAGTAATTTTGAGTGTTCTATCCTGTGTTTACGGGAGTAAATCTCCCCCCCCCTCCACCCCGCCCCACCCCGCCCCACCCCCAACTCGCTCCTCTCTGCAATGGAAGATTCTAATGTTTACTGCATCTCACTGCTACGGACCCTCAAATCACTTTCTCTCAGGTCTTCAGCCATTTGCTGTCATTGCCATTCTGGCCACAGCCCACTCTTTTGACTTGCTTTTATTCTTAGCAGCAGTGTATTTCCTGCATTCTGTTTTGAGATTAGACTATCAGCCTTCTGCACATAGCAGTCAAATGTAATCTAGTCATCTTCATGAAAAGCAAATCCCAATCCTGTGCCAGTTATACCCACACCCCCACCTCTAACATAACCAAACATGTCAATGGTTCCTGCTGGCCAAAATTATCAGGATTGTAGCTATGTATCATGAGTGTGACTAATCTTATTAAGATTCATCAGTTCTCTCACTGGACTCTAAGGTCTTTGAAGTTAAGCAGCCCATTAGTTTTTAAAGATTTTTTTTTTTCCAATGTGGACCATTTTTAAGGTCTTTTTTGAATTTGTTACAGTATTACTTCTGTTTCATGCTTTGGCTTTTTGGCCATAAGGCATGTGGGAGCTTAGCTCCCTGACCAGGGACTGAACCTGCACTCCCTGCGTTGGAAGGTGAAGTCTTAACCGCTGGACCAACAGGGAACTCCGGCCCATTAGTTTTTATGGGTGATTGGATTTCAGTACTAACATACGCTGAAGATTCAAGGTGCTAGGCCTGCAGTTCCCACTGCTTTGAATGATTTTTTTCCCAGATAGTTTTCGCTGTCTTGAGGACTATGCTACTTCTCACCATCTCAACCCTTGGCCACTTGTCCTGTTTAACACATAGCCTCCCCTCCATATCCCCTCAGCCTGCTATCTTTCACTTCGTGTACTTACCTCCATCTGAAATTGCCTCCGAGGTTTATTTGTTCCTTTATTTTTTGTTTACTGCCTACCTCCTTCTAGCAGACTGTAAACTCCTTGAAGGAAGTGAGTGGGCTGTGTTGTTCATTTCTGTAAACCACACTGCCTAGAATAGGACTTAGCACAGTGGATGCTCCATGAACATTTGAATGGTGGCATTGTGTGCAAATGTTTTCTGTTATGGAAAGAAGGGAGGAAGAATGGAAAAATGGAAAGGAAAAAAAGAAAAGAGAAACAAGGAAGAAATAGGGAAGGAAAGATGTATACTCCTCAAAATCTAATGTGGCCCCTCTTCACATTAAACTTGGGGAGCAGTTATGCCTGTATGAGAGCTCAGTTGAGCTCAGAGCCTCATATATGAGGCAACTATGTGTTGCCTCAGTGTCTTTAAGCAAAAATGATGAAAATAAATGGCCTGAGTTAGAAGACATTGATGCTAGTTCTTCTCTGACATTGTTCCAACTTATTTATACAACGCTCTGGTCTAATTAGGGAGACGGACTAGATAAGTCTCCAATGTTCCATTCTCTACTATAATTCTGTGGTTCTAAACCTTTAATTCTGAAATGTATTTGCTTTCTAATTCTTTTTTTCCATATGCTAAAATAATTATAATGAAGATTTAGATTCAAGTTTTAGATAAAATAGTCTAATTGAAAAATGCACAATTGGTTCATGCCTACCCAGGGGTGCCAAAAAAATGCACAATAAAATTAATATTTTAATTCAGTTTTAATATTTATATACATTGTAATACAAGTATGTTGAATTTATATAATGTTTTTACATTTATGTGATTTGCATATTAAATGGTATATATGTTATATATGCGATATGTCCTATTATATAACATACTATATATATATACACAATATATAATAGAATATATATATATATCATTAATATTTAAATACTAGGTATGATTTTAAAACTTCCTTATATGTGAAATATATAAAAGTCCTAAACTAAATTTAGGTAAACTAAATTCATATAATTCTATCAAATATTAATATATTTATTCAGATGCCTAAACAGGTTAGAATCCAGGCTACAGAAAAATGCTTCAAACCTCTTTCCTGCTGTAAAACTGAATGGAGATACATTTAATGCATATACTTAAAATGGATTCACCATATGGGAGTGTTTCCAATTCTTCATTGCCTTCCAGCAGCTTGTCTTAACCATCTATATTTAAACATGGGTTAAAAATCAGGGTGCCCGAATTTGAATCTTAGTTTTGACACTATCTTCCAATGGATTATTTTTACTTCAGAATAATACAAACAGCATTCCTAGATCTGTGATTCAAGACCTTTTCATATTTCGAGTTTAAAGAGCGTAATTTCTAAGGGTATTTTCATTTAGATGATGAGTTGAGGGGGATGATGCAGAAAAAGCAAATAATATTTATATGGCTGTGAGAGCTTACTGAGCTATATATAAATGTAGTGTATATGACAAGAAACATACAATTTGTACACACACATTTACACAGTGCCGTAAAGACTCCCACTTGAATGAAAAAGATAAATGCTACCGTTTCCTTTGTCTGTTTTATTGGTAAACCAGGTAGTTGATGTTATCTCTAAAAACCATATTCCTTTACTATATTTCTACTGGGATTCATTGGTATAATTAAAACTTGAATGGTCTGAAATATTTCAGAAACCTGCAGTGAATATTCTTTCCTTTATCTTAACATGTAGTTTTATTTCATCTAAAATTGTTCTCTGTAATTTCCCTCTCCACCCACAAATGACGTTCTTTTTATACTTATAGATGCATTCACTCATGAGCCGATGGACTATAACTACACTTCATAGATGTAAGAGGAACCATAATGCTATCCCAGCACTGAGGGAATATGATTGGTATTCTAAATGGGGAACTATTTACTTTTTATTACTATAATGATTTTTTAATAATTTTCACAATTTGAAATGTGGTTAGCATGCCACTGGTAGTGAAAGCTGACAATGTGATTTAATATTTTTAACATAGGATCCGGTGTTTGATACAGTGCTTCGAGATGTTAAATGTCATTATTCATGTTATGGTATTATCAATGACAATAAATTAAGCTAAACCAGTGATAATGAAGTTTTATATCACAATTTATTTGGACTCACTTTGAAGTCCTGGGTTGACCACTGCTTTGTATGAGATTTCTTAGCCACCCCTTTTTCCTTTACTAGTGTGAATAACATTTTTTTCCCTCTTCTTTGTCATTTACTAGGATGTTTATTCTACTGTTCCTAACATTTAAGGGTCTTTCTTGTATTTCTTTGTACTCTGTGCAGTGGAGCAGAAAATTTGTCTCAGTTTCAATTTCTCTTTTGTTCCCAGAACTTCCCCCTCCTCCAGTGTTGAAGTGGAAAAATAGTTTCCCCTCTTGCACCATACACAGGTTCAAAGTCTTGTTTTTCATCATGTTGCTCCAAACAGCAAATTTTCTAACCCACATGAAAAAGAACACCAAAGCTCTGACTTAGAAGTCTGCAAGGGTCTGAGAACAATAGAAAAGAAGTTCCTGCAACTAGGATTAGCCCTTAGTGGTTCACTGGTCATTCTGAGGAGGGGCGTGTGGAAGCCAACAAGGCCTCCAACCTGCTCGTACATGCACAGGTGGCCCAGCTCTGAAGTCAGTCTCTGTTGTCATGGAGAATGGAGGCAAAATTTAAAAGCAAGTAGCAAACAATCCAGTAGGGTAAGCCAGGGACTTGGGAGTCTCCCAAGGCTCCTCCCTTCCTCATTCCCTGCATGAGTCATTCTTCCAGTCTGTCCACACCCATTCACCCTTCTTCCATCAGCCTCCACCCCACACTCCCATTCACTCTCCATGCTGCTGCCACAGGATCCCTCTGAAATACAAGTCCAAATTCAACCTATCTCTTTGCTGATTAAACTCATCTAGAGTATCACAGTTTTCAAAGTAAAGCTGAAACTCCTTGGGTGAACACAGACCTACTTTCAGCTCACTTGCTGCCACTCTCCTACAAGTATCCAGCTCACTTCTAACTCCAAGACTAGCAGCTCCATTGTATTTGCCAGGCTCTTTTCCCACAGAACCTGGATTCACCTCTCTACTCATCTTGATAATTTCTATACCCCCTTTAAGGCACCTGTTAAAACAACCCCTCCAGGAAGCCCTCTTGACTCTACTGGAAAGCACCTTGGTCTTGCCTCCCATCATTTTAGCATTTATCCTTCAGCCAGAATTAATTAGTTTATATATTTTCCCCAGTCCCTTCCCTAGTAGAGGTATTATTCTTGAGGGGAGCGACTGTATGTTGTTATCCATTCTTGAATCGCTGCATAGCAGTCTATTGAGGTAGTTGTTGAAATGAGTGCTGAATTAGAAGAAAGGAAGTCCTCATTGCTTGGGGTAGCTCCTAATTGGCAGATGGAAAATGCCCATCCCTGTCCTTTGAGAAAGTGTCGGTTTCGTTTTTAATTTGCTTCCACTGGGTGTGCACTTGGGTACTTTTTCATGATTAATACTGAGAAGCGGCACCATCTAATTAATTAATTTATTTGTTCTGGAAGGGAGCAGTGTACAATATTAACTCAGTGTTTTGTGGATGTAGCCAAGGGTAGAGAACTCAAGTCGTTATTAATACCTCTAGAAGTAGTTTTGTACTTCAGCACCTTTCACGATGCTTTTCCTTCTCCTCAAGCCGTCTCCACCATCTTTAAAACAACCTAACAAACTTGTAGAAACATCACACGATAGGTAGCGTTTGCTCCTAAACTGCATTCAAAACATAGAAAAAAGTTTTAAAATTATAATCATCGTTGAATAAACTATTCCCTAAATCCTAAATAAATTCTGCCCCCGCAATCTCTAAAACTTGATCACATCACAATAGTCCAGGATTCTTTCCGTTCAAAGTGAAGGCAAGTTAAATCTCATTAATACCCAGTGAATTATGATCTGGGGCTGTGTTTTCTTTTGTTCTAGCAATAATATGACTTATTTGCCTCGGACGATTCCAGTATTTCAGAAAATGAATATTGTATAACGAAGGAGGAGTCTCTACTTTCTATATATCATATAATGCAGAGTTGGGGTGAAAAGGGGTTTTACAGTCCAAATATTATTTACAAAGTAGATGGGAAGCTAGTATGTGAGTATTCGTGCTTGTGTGACAGTTTTACCGTAGAATTCCAAAACCGTGGACGCCCTGTTCCTGGAGAAAGATATACACTAGCAGTCTTGCGGATGTTTTTCCCGTCTATGGGCCATCCAGGTTCGAAATCTGCGTGGTGCATTTTAAAGCGGCCAGCCCCACCAGCTCCTACTGTTCTATCCAGTTTTGGAGACTCACCTTCAGTCTAACCTTGCCGACGGCCTTACCAAGCCCCATCCTCCCGCCGCTTTCAAAAACGAACCTATCTGTCTGCCCAGCCAGTCTCAAGAATCAGAAAGTAGCAGGGGTGCGTCCCGTGGGCACTATAGCTCGGAGGTTACAGTGGTGAACGTATAAGATGGAAGATACCACCGGGAGGCGGCGGGGATGCACCGCGCCAGCGCCGGCTCGGGTTTCCTTTTGCTTTCTGCGCCGATGGACGAGTGGCAACCGCCACCCCCGGCAGACTCTTGTTAGGTTGAGGGGCGGCGAGGTGGCGGGGGGCTGAGCCGCCGGGCGGCGGAAAGTTGAAGAGCATTTTTTTTTTTTTTTCTGTCGCCGCGTGCGTTCCGGGGCTCGCGGAGTCCGCCCAGGGCTTCCTGGTGGGGCTGGGCCGGCGGGGGAGGGGCCGCGCAGCAGCAGCGGAAACCAGACCTCGGCGATAAGAGGCTGCACAGCGACATGCAACAGTCTTTTCACTGCAGCTGAATGAGTTGTGGCGCTCACAATGCTCCCGTGACCGGGAACTGACAAGTTCAATTTTAAATCGCGGGCCTCTTGGAATCATGACTCCCACAATGCCTTGGGCACTCGCTCGGCAGTCTGGCTGCCTCTGAGGGGGGAAAAAAATGTGAGAGGTAAGTTTCCATTTTCCCAGTTTGCTCGTGCTGCTCTGCTGCTCTGCATTGTTCGTACTCTTTCGGGACTGTACATGGCTGAAGGAGGAAGTGAAAGAAGGCTGGGGCCGGTTCACTGCGCTGGATGGTTTCCGATCACATACCATCTCGAGCTAGAGGGACAGCGGGAGGTTGCAGCTGCAGCCCAGCTCCGAGTAGCCCTTCCACGGGCTCTGCGGACACTGTCAGCCCTGCCAGCTTCCCACTTGGCAGCCTAAAACAAAGAGAAAGAAAGAAAAGGGGGGAGGGCGGTAAAAGAAACAGGTGCGTGGAAGTGTACTTACAACTTAACGGCCTTTGTCGGGGGAGGGGGGGATGCGAGTCCATCAGACGCGAGCCACGGTTTCTCCCTAGAGGTCCCGCATCCTTGTTCCCGAGGCTGCCATCCAGCCCGGTTTTCATCTGGGCCAAGTATGTGCACGCAAAGGTTAATTCTCTGCTTGCTACCCATAAATTACGCATGACATGTTTAGCTGGCCTTCCTTATATGGAGAGTGCTGTATTTCAGTCCAGTTTGCCTTTTGCCAAGTTTTCAGGGCGGAAGACGCCCTGCATGAGAGGGCTCCTGTTTTTTTTTTTTTTTCCATCGTTTTGTAGTGCGTCACTCAAAAACTGTAAGAAAAGTAAGTATAGACGCTCTCTGGGTGGAGCCGCAGTTGGTTGATTGAATTGCTTTCATGAAAGGTTGAAAAGAATGAAAAGTAGTTAAGACTTGGGTTCTGGGTTGTTTTTTTTTTTTTTTTTTTTAGACAAAAGGAGGATAAATATGTAGCGCGTCCCCTCCCTCCCCTTCTCTCTCTCTTTTTTAAACGGAGCCGGAATCTGTTATTGGTAGTAATGTGTCATGTGAGAATACTTCGATTCCGGAGCCTGTAAGGCGAGCAGGTATATGGTGGAGTTTATGCTTGCCCGTCTCACAGTACTTTACAACTAGCGTGGTGGAGCTAGAAGAGTAATTGTGTTTTTCAGTCTCTCCCGGGCCGGGGAGAATATGCGGCTGCTAGGATTCTGTGGTGTATTTCCGAGGAGTGTGCTTCCCTAGGATTAAGATTGAGTAAGAAGCTGCCAGCAAGGTTATTGGCGCTGCCTTTACTTTGTGTATCTACCAGCCCCGGCACAAGCCCAGAGCAAATGGATGGTAAACTCTGCTATACTCGGAGGAATTTCTTAAGCAAATTAATCCACCGAGAGAGAAGTCATAATTAATGCCTTTGGATTTGCAGGCCCTCTGCAATGTGCTTTGAAATACTACACCCGTGGACGCGGTGTTCCTCCCTCCTGGGTTTGAACACAGTGTCTGTTTATACACGGAGGGTATTTAGTACATAACTATTCTATACCAGGCTAAGTGATCCACTCCCTGTTATCTCTTTGGATTGCTGAGAGCGTTGGTGTTTCTCCCTGTCTTGTTGCTGAGATAAAATATTATCACTGAGACAAGTTAAAATGAAAGTTCAAGGACTGTAAAACTCACCCTAGGAATGCTTAGCTCAATACTTAGAATGGCTCTGATGCGGTGCTCTAGCCAGAGACACTGAATAAAGTTATTTTGTAGGCAGTGAAAGCACAATGTTGTCACTTGTATTTTCGCTTTCTTAAACTTGGTGACAACTGCAGCTCAAAACTGTTTTTTTAGGAGACTCCAGCATTCTGATCTTCATTAGTGTTGCATGGGGGTGAATTTTTTTTTTTTTTTTTTTTACTTACTGTGTTGTTAGGCCTTCTTTCAAAAGATAGACATAGCTTTTAGTTTTATTTAATGGGGGGTTTCCTCACAAAAGTGGCCTTTTGTGTTTTAAGGAACAGGTTGGGTCAGCACCAGAAAACCTGTTTAACCATCTATAATTACAGTGTCACTTAAGACAGAATAATCAGGTTTTATTATGACGAAGAGACTCAGAAAACCTCACATATGCCTGGTTTAATTTTTTTTTTTCTCATGGAACTAAGATAAAATTTGTGTGCAGATACACATCTCGTGTGATACTCTTATGCAGCCATGCCAACAGACTCCAAAGTGTTTTATGCTTTGAGATATTATTGCTTGTGTTTACATTTCCACATTTGGGGCAAACTTAGGCTCCAAGTTGAATTCATTAAATTTTTATTCCAACATTCTGTTCTTCCTCTGGGCACAGAATTCCTATGACATGAAACACTGGATTCTGTTCCAGAACAAGAACAGAGTATCCCAAAGTTTCTCCTGGGACGGGGGTGGGAAGGGAGTAAAACTGTATTTCTGACTGAAGATGAGTGTATTATTTTGTTAAATAAAATTTCCCATCTTTTTTGTAAACAAAAAAAAATTGCCCTTGGATTTATCATTGTCGCCATACATTAGGCCTGTATTTGATATATCTATTTATGGAAACAGAATAGCCTTCCTGCACCTTCTGGCTTTCTGTTTGGTGATGGGAAGATGCGGAGGTAAGAGACTCTCAGATCTTGCTTAGAAGAAGCTGAAAAGAATAGGTGATTGGAGTTTCTTGTACTCTGAGGTGTCAGAGTGGCCAGTAGGTATGAAGGCCAGGGAAGCAGATGAAGGAAATGAAATATAGTCATTTAAATATTTGGCTCAATAGAGAATCCCAACAGCAATAGCAATAACAGAGGATGTTACACAGGAAAATTTTAAAACGTGAACTTTTAGGCCACAAAGCTTCATGTTTTTGAAATCTAGAACATGCTGTCCATACGTAGCCACTGGCCACGTGTGACTATTGAGCCTTTGAAATGTGGTTATCTGGATTGAAGTTTGTTCTAACTGGATATTGAATACTTTATACAAAGGAAAGAATGTAAAATACCTGGTAATATTTTTATAGTGATAATATATTACAGTGATAATATTTTGAATATATTAGTTTCAGTAGAATATATTGTTAGATTAATTTTACCTGTTTCTTTTCATTTTCTTTTTTAAAAATATGGCCACTTGGGACTTTCCTGGTGGTCCAGGGGTTAGGGCTCTGTACTTCCACTGCAGGGCATGGGGGTTTGATCCCTGGTGAGGAAACTTAGGATCCCATGTGCTTTGCAGCGTGGTTAAAAAAAAAAAAAAGTAAAAAGAAAATATGGCTACTAGAAACTTACAATAACAGATGTGGCATGCATTGTATTTCTATTGGACAGAGCTGTTCTAGAGTAAAGCAAGAAAGCAGTATTCTGGGAGAAAGCCTAATAGAATTTACTGGACAAAACACAATAAAAGGGATTTTTATTTTCACAGGCTAAAAAAGTTTATTATATATAGGAATACTTCATCTTTCTTACCCATCGTAACTAAAATTTGAGAAAACACACCACCTAACATCTATTTTTATTTCCTCAAAACTACTGTTTAGTTTAGAGATTTAATGGTGAGGTAGTAATAGCAGAGAAAAAGCTTATAATTAGGGGATGAGTCTTAACACCTCTCAAAGGCCAGAATAGAGTATGATTGCTAGTTAGGAACATTTTAGAGACTCTATAGTTATCATTGTCCCAAAGTTACCAAACACAAACGAGTCACTGAAATTTATTTTAAAATAGAGTTTTTAGTAAATAGCAATTATCTTCAAATGCTTAATATATATTTTCCTTTGCTATGACTTTCCTTCCTTAGAAAATAAAAACACGTAATAAATCCAAACAACTCCTGACCGTATGTTAATCAAAGATTAATAAATTCACAAGAAGGAAAGACTTTCACCTGTAGGGAAGTGGGCATTGTTTTGAATACTAGGAAAGGTAAGAATACAATTCTTTGGTAATGTTTTGGGCTTTGAAGAATTCCTATACACGGAGACATTGTCTTTATAATTTGAACACATTCTTGAGAAAGCATCTGACTGGTAAACAAAGCACAATGGCATAGGTCCTGGAAACATTCCTCTCAGATATTTTCATAACTGAAGTACATTTTGTCATACACAGTGAGTGTTAAACTGAAAAAAAAAATCCATATAACATAAGCATACTTTTATTTACTTGAAGGAAACTAAATACATGAGACAGGTTGGAGCCTATGAGTTCTTCTTTGCTGGGGGAGAAGGGGCAGATTTTATGGAGAATCTCAGAAGAGTTACCTCCCTGCTTGGTGCCAATCTTGAATCTGTCTCCCACCACAAGAAGCATAACTGCCATTAGTGTCAATGCATGTGGAGCCTTTGGGGAACAATGATCCCCGTTAACTTTGTAGATCGTTTCTGATGAGTCATGGAGCAGATTCACTAATGCTTGGAGAATTATTGATTGCAAAGCAGAGGATTTAAGAAGAGCTATTGACATAGGGCACTAAAAGTCTCTAGACATATTTTATATTTTTAGAGTTGAGGTAGGGAACTTGGGATTTATGTCATGCTTTCATATTATAAAAAATATGCATTTATATAAACATTACAGCTATATCCTTGAGAAAACCCTTAACAAATAATGAGGTAATAGCTTTCTGCATATTATTATTAGTCTTTTAATGATTTCATTACATTTCTTTCAAATAACTACTCATATTTTCTAAAAGGCATCTTATTACCTCTGCCTATGACATATATAAAAATGAAAAACCTTTGAAGGATATATATTACAGTATGAGCATTATGTATTTGATACTTTTCCCACTATTTTCGAGATCTTATCCTCAGTTTCTGTGATGATCCTTTGTTAGAATTCAGGATATATTAACCTCAAGATGAAATGTAGGCATATTGGATAGAGTGGAAAATTACATTCCCACTGTGATCAATTATTTTTTTAAAAGTGAAGATGTTTCTGAAATAAGTGTCATGCTTCAAATAGTGCATATGCTCTAAAAGAAAATCTGTCATTTCTTTGGACAATTGTTTTAAGAAATTGAGAGTTGCATCTTTAAATACCCAAAGAGGTGAATAATAGCTAATAAGGTAAATAGTTCCATCAAGTGTGGGTACAATTTGTGTGTGAGTATGTATATATGAATATAAAACTGTTCCCAAGGCAACACCAATTTATTCAAATCTCGATATTAAGTAACATAATGTTATTAAAAAGGATTATAGTAAATACTATGTAATCCAAAGGCTATGTCCATGTGTATCAACTCCATTCCAGTCCCTCTCTAGCTGAGTTCACAAAATGATATTTCTTCTCCAAAGGATTCTTAAAAAAAATCTGTCTTGACACTGGACCTTTACTATATTTTCCACTTTTAAAATAGTTGAACTATTATTTAATTCATAGTTCATATAATTACGAGTGAACTTGTTTTAAAGAGCTAACAAGATTCTTGGATTGTGGGAACACACTTAATCATGTGAAATAAACATTATATGCTGATTTGAGATGTTTTGTAAAGTTGATTCATGGGAAAATATATGTTGTGGCAAAAATAGCAAGTTAGGTTCAGTGAGGTCTACCAAACTTAATCAAGATGCATCTTGTCCTCAAAGAGGTGGCAGTCTTGTCAGGGAAGTTAAGAGTTTTGAAAATAACTGTAAAGTGCAAACCAGTATTTCATAAACGGTAGCTAGGTAACATTGTATGGAAGTTGAGATAAGGAAAGCTCTGACCAATACATGTAATAAATATAACAGTTCTAATGCATAAATAGTGGAAAACAAAAAATATTCTTCATTTTTTGATATTATAGAAATATTATTCTGTTAAAGCAGCATTAACTATATCTATTCAGTGATGTTTCCATATTATCATGTGTTTATATTTAATATCTAGGCATGATTTTCATACATATACTAGTTCATTTGTTCAGTCCATGTTGCTGGTAGAAATACATATTTTTCAGATGTCCTATAGTAAAATATTGATAGCTTTGGCATTAGCACTACTGTTAAATACCATAAAGTACCAGCTTTTGAAGCTACCAAATAATTACAAATGTATCAGAAAACCACAATGGGTAACCAGGGTAAACAGTGCATAGAAAATTTCTTCAAGGGAAAAGCTAGGTTGAAAATCTAGGTTAAAAGTAAACTGATAGTTACAAGGTCATTTGCTAAAAAAAAAAAAAAAAATCTGTATATTAAAGTTAAGCAGTGAATATATTACTAAAATGTACCAAAAAAGTGATTTCATTTAGGGAAAGAGAATGTTTTATACTGAATGAAGCAATGAGAGAAATATATATTAGCAAGGAGATTTTAATCAGAGACAGCCAGAGTATCCAATTTAATGTGACATTGAATAGGAAAGTGAAGAAATAAAAACAAGATATAGATGATGATTTCAGGCACTGGTAGAAGTGTCACAATTGTGAATACAATTTTGTGGGTTTTTAAAAGTAGTTCATAAATATTTTAAGTATGTGGTTGTGGAAGACATGGTAACATTGTGTATACTTACTGTACTCAAAATTCCTCCTTACTAACATTTGTCTACAGTGATTATAACTGAATAGACTCTTCTAGAAAATTAGAAAAAGTGTGGTAACAATAGTATATGCAGTGGGAGTGTGAGGAAATCGAAATGGTGAAAGACTTTACAGTTTAATAGTCAAAACATGTCAAAAGCAGGATAAATAACAAGAATGCCAAATGAGGCATTAAGAAGTCCATATTCATATTTAGAACATCATTAAGGATACTTCTTGAACTTAAAACTTAAAAACTATTCAGAGCTTATTGTATCCAGAAAATTTAAAATTTAATCAAGTCAAATATCCAGCAATCTGTTTATCAACGTTGTTGATCATAGTAGTAATGATAGGTTAACATTTTATTTGTTTCTGTCTTATCGGACTACAAGAAGAGAATTACCTTTACAATGACCTTTTAGCACTCTATGTGGATGGCTCCCCTTATCCTAGTAGAAAGATAGTCTGGGATGGGATGGTGATAATCAAGGTGACCACAGATAGAATAGGAAGGCAGATGGCCTGCTAAGGGGGAAAGTTGGTGGAAAAAGCTCTGAACCATTAAGTGACTTTGCAACTCAGTGTTCTCCTAACACCGACTCCCTCACTGATATTTCTGTTTACTAAATTTCAGTTTAAAAAAGCCATCCTATGAAATGATATATCAGTGTCTGTGAGCACTGTGTCTACATTTGTTTTGAAAGTCCAGTGTTTGTTGCAGTGAGGAGCCCACTTGGGGGTACATGTTTTGAAAAGTGATGCACTTTATAAATACAAGAGGTGATATTGATATTATTATCATTTACAAGTTATTATATTTTTATATATTTATTACACTTTGTCAATATCTTAAAAGGAGTAATAGACTTGGGAGATGGGGCACAAAAATCTCACAGTGTATGGATTTTATTTTACCAAACCAGATGTGACTAGGTATGTGGACTGGAAAAAAAAATTTGCTCTTTCTGTTGTTTAATTTCTACATCTGTATAATTATGAGCATATAAATAATAGTTAATAATATAAGTGCCATTTGCTATACATTTCTTTACAAAATATCTCATTTAATCTTTGTGACAGATGTAAAATGCCCCTGTTGACTTTTAAAGGTGACCAGCATGACTGCTAAACACTTTTTGTCATTTTCAGAGTTGTGAGACTTTTTTTTTTAACTCCGATTCCATATTTTTAACCTTTTTTTTTTTTTTTTTGGTCTTGCTTGCCATCATTTCAAAGAATGGTGATGAGGATAATAGCTTTAACAACGACCGCTAACATGTTGGACTACTTACTTTGTGCCAGGGTAAGGTGTATGAGTTAATTTACTTACTCCTCAGAACAACCCTATGAGATGGGTGCTATCTCAGTCTCACAGGGGAAACTGAGGCACAAAATTAATTGCCCGTGGTTCCTTAACTAAGAAGTGGCACAACAGGGAGTTGAACCAAGGTAGTCCAGTTCTAAAGTTGTGAAAGAATAAAAACAAAATTTAAAAAGATACTTGGGTACTGATAGGAGATTGAGACTGTAGACATTTGGAATAATCCACAAGAGTAACCCTTGCTACAGCATTTGAGGAGACTCCGGAAGAATGGATAGGAAGTTAAGAGGAGAGAGATAAAGGGTCTGGGGAGGGGCAGGTGATAGGGTAGAAGAAATAAGGAATCAGTGGAGAAAGGGAGTTTGGGGCTCCACTCTGGAGGACAGTTGGGGACAGGTAGGAAGTTCAGGGCACAGTGGGAACATTAGGAGATATTTGCTTTAGCAAGTAATGTACAGGTGTTGTGTTTTAGTGACATTTTTTAGAGGAGAGTAGGACATACATAGGATGAAATGGAAATTGTTGGCTAGAGATGAGGGACTGGAAAAGGACAGTAACAAGGTAATGAAGGGACACGTGTTCTGGGGAAAAAGTCACAGGCTTAAGGTCCACAGGATGTAGCAACTAATTAGATGTGGATATTAAAGGTGATGGGAGATATTAAAGATGATTTAAAGAGTATAGTAAGAATTTTTAAAACTTTTCATCCAAAATCCCTTATTTAAAACTTTGTTAATGTTATCCCTGTTCATCATACTGTTCTTGTGAGCTCTTTGCATATAAAGAACTATATTTTAAAACATCAGAGAAAAACACTTAAAATTATATTTTATCCGGGACTGTAACTTGGTTAGGTGGAAGATACCTGTTACATTCTTGAAAACAGTTAATTTCTGTGTCAAGCTCCTTTAAAACACAGGATCCAATCAATTAAAGAATGGTATTTAAATTCTTTATCCCAAATTGGTCATTCTAAAGTAACCATCATTTCATCTTAGGGGTATGTTGTTGTTTGCTGGGAAATGTCTTATTGAAGGCTAGGCAGTTCTGGTCCCTTTAAAGTTCATGCAGAACATGGGTGTAAATGATCCCCAGTGATAAACCAGGTGGCAGATAGATACATGATAAAACAAGTTTGCAATGTGCTCAATGTGGCTGACATTTATACTTCTCAGACCTTGCTATTTTAGGGAAGGTATCAATGATACTCTCTTTCCTGGAAATAAAGATCCTCAATAATCAGACACCCTTATAAACAAAATGATTTACATACGAAAATAAATAAGCAGTTGCATTGAGTTAGTAGTTACCTGGAGTTGGGAGGATAGTTATATTTCAAACAGAATAGAAAGCTTTACAGGAGTACCCGTAGGCTTTTTTATATAAGGCATTTATGTGCTTTTTACAAGTAAGTGGCTTAAGAGTTTAAGTTGAGCATGTCAGAGCAATGACTGTATTTAATATACATAGAGAAATTCTCATGAAATCAAGAGTTTCCAAGAAAAAGATTCCATTTATAAATACTTATCACTTAATTTATTTAGATAGTCTATGTCCACGGAAAATAATTTTTAAATTGCACTGTATATGTCTTTAAATACAACATGTAGAGCTAGAGAAAATAATGTTAACGGTGTTTCCATTTTGCCTTTTGTTTATATGCCTTTTAGTATTATGTGAAAACCACACTTAGAATGTGTCTTTTTCTATTATTAGACTTTTTTTTTGCCCCATCTGGTTTTGGCTGTGTGCTATAAAGATCTGGTAAAAATCTATTTTTGTTGAATTATTAGATAATGCTTAGAAAATGTTCATTTCAAAGTAAATACGATTAAATAGTACTAAGATTAGAAATTCTTCTTTGCCTTCCCAACTCATGGGCCAATCTTAACTATTAAATTTACTCTAAATTATTTTGAGCTGTTATTTGAATTTCATTGCTCAAAAAGTTCAGGAAAACTGCATTGTCAACTTAGTGGCATTCAAATAAGGCAATTGGTCTTAAATAATTGGTATTACATGCCCCATCCAGAAGACTTTGAAAGATTGGATGAGCACAGCAAAAGTGAACAACTGGGAATACAAGCAGATCTTTAACCCAGCTGTGGAACCTCTCTGAGGTATTTCCAAATAGGACCTTTCTGAAAATTAATTAGAAATAGCCAGAACAATAGTGGAGATTATTGAAAAAAAATTGAATTCTGCATAATTCTTTCAGAAGGACCACATTGACTGAAAATTGCACATGGGAAATGACTCTCCCAGAGAAATATATTAATGGTTCGAGGACTGGGTTTTTAAAGTAAATATTGTTTTGGAAGCAGTTAATATAGAGACTGTTGTGTCTGTTTCTCAGTAATGGATTAAAGTTTACTCTGTGCTGAGGTCTTTTTCACTTAAAAGGCTATTTTTCTATGTTGATAATAAGGCAATATAGGGAACTCATTCTTTATGTTCTGAAAAATAATCAATTAACAAACATTTGCTGAGCACCTATTAGAAGTAAAGGATTATAGTAGGTCAGGAGAGAAGGTCCCAAAGGAGAAGTACATAGGTTTTATTCTTGTCTGACATATAATTGAGTTGGGGAGAAAGACATGAGAAGTTAACAGTACAGTCAGTATTGACACCGTACAATTGAATACCAAAGGAGGAAATGAAAAGGGGGAAGTCTTTGCGGAAATGAGTGTTTAGGGTGTAGAACTGCTACCCCCTCTGTGGAGGAGGGCACCTGACCCAGGGTAAGCTTAAGCAATCTTTTCAGAAAATGGAGGGAAAAGGTATGAAGAGAATGAGGCTAGCTTCCATATTCGAGCATCTTCTGTATGTGAGGTGGTCTTTGCAGAAAAGAACCTGCTCACAGTGCTGCACAGTTAGGGAACGGACTTGTTTGCTAGGAACCACCATCCTCTTGATAGAGTTGAGGAAACTGAGGCTCAGAGAGGTTAACTTACATGCCAGAATTCACACAGCCTGATGAGTAGTTGAAATGAAGCCAGGTATTTCTACACTTCTCAGATAGCATTCCGTCTCCCCTTTATGATTCTGCTGAGAATGAATGTGATATAGTTATGATACAGTAATTTGAAACTTCACCCATAGAATTGACATGACTCAGGAAGGTATAAATTTAATTTAAAAGGCTGGCTAATACATTTTGTTCTTTTGCTTTGACATTGGATTATTAATACACATGGCATAGAGTTTGCCCAATTGTTTGTAATCATTGCTTTTTAGGTTTGTAAAAACCAAAGCAAAGCAAAACACATCAGGCCTCCTGTAGCAGATATGGTAAAGGCATGCAGTAGTGTGACCCATTATAACATTGCATTTGGGCCATCTGGGATCCTCCCAGAGGAAGCTTTGCTGAGATAATGTACTTTCACACCAGTAACATGATGCCATAAAATTTTCACCAAGAAGTGATAGGCCTAGCTCCAGAGTACATGCTAAATTTGTTTATCAAGCTGAAACTCTAATACTTTGGCCACCTGATGTGAAGATCCAACTCATTGGAAAAGACCCTGATGCTGGGAATGATTGAGGGCAGGAGAAGAAGGGAATGGCAGGATGAGATGGTTGGATGGCATCACCGACTCACTAGACATGAGTTTGAGCAAAATTCAGGAGATAGTGAAGGACAGGGAAGCCTGGTGTGCTGCAGTCCATGGGGTCCCAAAGAGTCGGACATGACTTAGCGACTAAACAACAATATGGGCATTTTATGCTTTCATGTTGTATCATCTTCACACAATAATCTGCCCTCTCTGTCCCTCTGTGGCAGAGCTTATGATATTAAAAAAAGATAAACGATTAATTGAAGACTTGTTGTCTTGGAGCTAGTCTCTTACTAAAAAATTCCTCTCTTCATGAGCTATTTTGAACATACACCAAATAAAATTATGTATTGTTCAGAGAAGGAACATGAAAGAACTCATGCTCTTGCTTTTGGCCTCAAAGGAAAGCACTTATATTAGAAACTATTTACTGAGTGTAGTTGTACATGTACCACCTCTCATGCTTTATCCACCTATCAGAGGATAAAGGCGTGAGTAAGGTATGTCCTCTTCTCAGAGTAGTTTCAGTGTAGTGATGAAAATATTCACAAGTAATGTGCGGGCAAAACACAGTGGGCATGGAGGAGCCAAGAATAGGCTGCTTGTGGGCAGAGTGTGGAATTTGCCTAAAACCATCCAGTAGACACATTAACTCTTTACATACTTTGTATATTAAATAGAAGACAAAAAAATCAAATCATAATTTGTTAAAATTACATGATTCAGTAC
Source organism: Ovis aries (assembly GCF_016772045.2). NCBI lineage: Eukaryota > Metazoa > Chordata > Mammalia > Artiodactyla > Bovidae > Ovis > Ovis aries. Next base: position 236,258,489 of record NC_056054.1, on the reverse strand, counting down.
TTAAGCTATTTTTCTTTCTGTCTAAGTATTTGATAAATAAGCATGACCCGGATGTATGGTAGACAGATGACCAGACAGAAGAGATTAATTTATTTCAGATGTCGGCATTTTTATAGAAAGGTGGGGACATATAATTCATCTGAAGCAGCTTCTTCATACTAACTCCTGATTAGGAGATGAAGACACTCAGTATTGACCTTCAGGTTTCAGAGACTGAAACTTTTGTGTTAACAGAAAAAAAAAAAAAAGAAATCCTTAAGAGAGAGATATGCTTTAGGTGTTAACTAATTTAACTTTAGTGACAGAAGGTTTTAGATATATGAGACTTTCTTCCCTTTGGCTTTTCTTTGTGTGCAGAAAATAAAGCTGTATTTTGTAGGCTAGCTTCCCAACTCTCCAGTGGTGAAATTGCAACTGTGCATGGGTTCTATAAGGCCCCATTCAGCTGTGAAGTGTTTGTTACTTGTTTCCAGGATTTATTCTGTGTTCTAGGTTAGAAACCAGGATTTTTATTCTGTTGCCTGCCATTCTTCATTTGCAATCATAAACATTTATTTAAAGTCCCCTGCTGAAAAAGCTTCATGATAAGATTTTTGGCTGAAATTTTTGAGAGAAATTAGAGATACGGGTTCTGCTTTTCTGAAGTTTATGGCGCAGAGGAAAAGCTCCATCCATTGCAAAATAATGAAAACACAACAAGAACTACAAAAGACTAGACCTTCAGCAGTTCTAATAATTATAAAAATAGCTTCTTATTTCGTAGGCACTTACTCATTTTACTTATGTGACTATACGAAGTTGTTACACAGTACTGTGAGATTTATGCATGGCTGGCTGTCTCTGGTTCACAGGTGAGAAATGGAGGCTCAGCAAGGCTCAGGTCACATAATTTGCTCAGGGGCCACGTAGTAAGGTACTGTGTGTACTGAGCTCTCAGCCCAGTTCTGCTGCTGGTCTGTCTGTTTCCATCAAGATGGCACGACTTGAGTCAATAAGCACTCAACGGCAGTGTACACTTGAGGCCCAGTCCAGGTTAGTTCTGCAAAGACTTCCTGAAGGAGGCAGGATGTGAAAGGCGGGTTTTGAATCATTGTGGTCATAAAACGGCAGAGACCAGGGAGTGGACTCTGACGTTTCCCTGGCTTGGAAAGGAGGGCAGTATCGAATGGCCTAATCTGCCAGGGTGGCTCGCTCAGTATTAGTTCTACTCACACCTAATACCCTCTGCTCCAGCACTTGCCAAGATCAGCAAAATCTACTTTTAGACTCAAAATCATTACCACCTGTGAGTTTCAGGTGTCACTTCTGAATGACATAGCAGTCTGCCAATTGATCCTGTGGATGGCTTGCAGTGGCACAGTTTGAGAAGTGTCTTGAGTCCATAGAACAGTGTTACAAATGCTCTTATAATTCAGTCAACTACATTATTGAAGGCATTAGGGTAGTTCAGTTTATTTCTCCCATCATTTAAAAATAGAAATCTGTTACCAACATTAAAATAAACATTTCACTGAGAATGGTTATTCACTTGGAGATTTCGGTTGAACTTTTCTCACTTTCCCGCATCTCTACTGCTGTTGCTGCTAAGTCGCTTCAGTCGTGTCTGACTCTGTGCAACCCCATAGACGGCAGCCCACCAGGCTCCCCCGTCCCTGGGATTCTCCAGGCAAGAACACTGGAGTGGGTTGCCATTTCCTTCTCCACTGCATGAAAGTGTAAAGATCTCTAGCAGAGTAATTAGAATATGTCTGTGAGTGTGTGATGTGTACAGACACATATGCTATATCCTATTTACATGTATATTTCATAAAAGACTATGAAGTAAGTAGTCCATAGGTTATAGCTGAAAATGAAACAAATTCATGAAACTAAGGGATGCATTCACCAATAGGGTCACCAAGTTTGAAGTATATTTGATTAAAGGCAAAAGAAGAGAGTGGCAGAGGATGACAGTTATATACCATCACCAGCTCAATGGACATGAACTTGAGTAAACTCCAGGTGATAGTGGGGGACAGGGAAGCCTGGCGTGCTGCAGTCCATGGGGTCACAACGAATCAGGTGTGACTTAGCAACTGAACAATAGCAACCACACAACATCGTTGTGTGGTTCTTTGCACTGATTATAAGTAGGATTTGTGAAAATACAGTATGCCAAAGACAAAAGAAAAGATACTCTAACACACATGTGTAAATTTAAATTTATTATTACTAATAGTTATTAAGGTTTGAGATCAAATAATTGATAGATATTGTTATTAAGAATCTTAGTCCCTCTGTCTTAGGGAATTGATTTCTATTGCTTTTTTCCCCTCCTGGTGTTAGACTTTATCCTGTTTGCACAGTAACAATTTTCTGTTGGTAAATGACCTGGCATTAATGGATTTTAAAAATATTTTCCCTTCATGTACCAGGAATTCTCGGGCATATTTTTTAAGATAAATATTCTATGCTAATATACTAATTTTTTGGCAAGAAAATTAGCACCTATATTTCAGTTCAATAGTTCTGTGATAAATGAAGTATAATTAAACATTCAGATTCTGCAACGTGCACTTAAATATTAATTTGGATTCTTTAAGTTTTAGGCACTGCGCTAGGCATTGAATACATAATGGTTAACATAAACAGATGCAGTTACAAAAGTGCAATTATAAAATTTAGACATCTCTCAAATTTCAAATTGGCCATTGCAGGAATAATGACGTATTATTATATTTCTTGTTGCCACAGAATTTAAATAATCTTGTTTATGGAATTTAAATAATCTTTTCTGTAATTAAAAGTATTATTTGTAGATGGCAGTAAATATTTATTTTAAAGCCTCTATCAGTGTTAGGTTTACTGTGAATAAGTAAAGTGTTCTGTTTTCATGTAAGGAAGGTGCCATTTTATGCTTAGAATGACTGCTTTCCAAGTAAGCAAGAGAAGTAGCATCACAAAGTAAGAAGACAAGGAAAACTCAGTTTTGAGTGGCAGCATAATATTGTAGAGTTTAAAAGGTCAGGCTAGTACAGGAGGCTCCAGTTTTGCCACTTAATATCATGCAGAATGTTGTGACAGCCAGGGCTGATACAGCTGAAAATATCTGCAGCCTTGGAAGCCTTGTAAGTTTCAGAAGGTCATTTTGGCATCATAGTAGAAACACTGATTCACAGGGAAGGTCAAACTGGACAGCCAGGCAGGAAGATAGGTTGCTGAACTCAACAGCTGTAGATTTTAGAATTGTTGTCAACTGCAAAAACTGGGTATTCTAACTTGCTGTGGCCATTTATCATTGAAATATTTACAGAGGAACAAGTTTTACTTGATGGGAGGGTTCTGATTTCTCTTCTGTAAAACTTTTTAAGTGTTGCATCTACAACTTTACCTGATACCAGGCATTTGTTAAAATAATTTTATTTATGTGTAATGTGGACTCCATCAAAAAAAAAAAAAGGATGTTAGTTGCCTTACTATGATAAGCACACATCAAATTGGACTATGAAAAAGACAAATCAGAAGGAAAAGAAATGAAACAAGTACTTGAGATGAAATTGAGAACTGAATTTATCTCTTGGCTTTCTGGAGACTAAAGCAAAAGCTCTAGGAAGTAGAAAAATCCCAAGTTTATTTGTTAAGATCTCTTTATATCCCATGTACAGTCTTATTCTTAGCCCTTAGGGTATTTAGTTAAATATTCTGACTCTGCCCTTGAGTGAAATCTTGGAATGGATGGATTCCAAATAATTAAGAAATGAAGGCTGAATTCTTCATTCTGGCCTTTAAGGCCCTTACTGGTTTGGTTCCAGCCCCAGATTCCAACATTATCTCCTGCCAGCCCCATTGCACATGGTGCTCCACACCGACCAGTTCTTCCAGCGTTCATATTCTGTGCTTTCTCCTGTCCCAGCCTTGTTCCTTGTATTCCTGCAGCCTGGAGTGCCATTCGTTTTTGTATCCAACCAAATGAAACCCATCCTTCCAGGCCCATTTTAGATGTCTTATCCATCAAGAAACCACCCCTGACTCTCTTTTAATCACCAAGCCTTATTGTTATCTCTCAGCACTTTCTTTCTTATGTGCAATTGTTTGTGTATTAATTTTATGTCCCCAATAAAGCAATAAACTCTTGAAAGTTGGATCCATGTAGTCCCCCTAGATCTAGGCTACATATACGGGATCATCCATAAACTGTTTAATATAATCAGTGTGTATATACTGTTTCACCTATGTATTGTTTATTCTTAATATATTTATTTAGTAAGGTTATTGTGTATGTTGGTTATATTTGGATTTCTTTAAAGAAAACATTTTTTTCCTAGGATAGTAGAGAAGAAAGAAAGAGAACTAAAAAAGAGCACTATTAGAAGAGTAGATACCTGCAGTTTTTGTCAAAGGAGATAATTTTGAGGCAGTGGAGCTGAGACTGTAATTTTTAAAGTTGTTTTGATTTTGGATTTTCTTATTAGAAAACAACTTAATATATACCTTTTTGTGTGTGTGCTGTAAGGTAACTAATTACTAGAGAACAGCTTTGTTAGATGTAAAGAGAAGTATCACTTGTGCCATTTCAGACCTTCAGTGCTTTCTCCCTAGTATACTTTTCTACCGTTTTAACAGCTGTCAAAAAATCTCTCTGCTTCTGCATTGCTTAGAAGTGTTTCAGACAGTTATTCCATCTCCTTCACTGCTTTTCAAACACTGTTTTAGTGGCTGATACAGATCAGTCTTCCTGTAAGCATACTTGTTTTGCATATATTCAGTTGTGTTGCTTTCAGAGCAGTCTTCCTTTTTCCTTATGCAGATTTCTGTTAATAGACTTAAGTCCTCGAAAGCTCTGAAGGAAAGGTATGCTCTTTTTGCCCAGAAAGCAGACAGATGAAAATAAAATCATGCCCAAAGATCCTTTTCCTTAATAACTCATCTTTCAATCATTTACTGAGTATTTAGAACCCTGTAATGTATTAATTTGGAGAAGGCAATGGCACCCCACTCCAGTACTCTTGCTTAGAAAATCCCATGGACAGAGGAGCCTGGTAGGCTGCAGTCCATGGGGTCGCCAAGAGTCAGACACGACTGAGCGACTTCACTTTCACTTTTCACTTTCATACATTGGAGAAGGAAATGGCAGCCCACTCCAGTGTTCTTGCCTGGAGAACCCCAGGGACGGGGGAGCCTGGTGGGCTGCCGTCTGTGGGGTCGCACAGAGTCGGACACGACTGAAGTGACTTAGCAGTAGCAGTAATGTATTAATTGGGCTTCCCTGGTGGCTCAGAGGTAAAGAATCCACCTGCAATGCAGGAGACTTCGGTTCAGTTCCTGGGTCAGGAAGTTCCCCTGGAGAACTTCAGTATCCTTGGGCTTCCCAGGTAGCTCAGACAGTTAAGAATCTGCTTGTAATGTGGGAGCCCCGGGTTCGATTCCTGGGTTGGGAAGATCCCGGGAAGAAAGCATGGCAGTCCACTCCAGTATTCTTGCCTGGAGAATTCCCATGGACAGAGAAGTCTGGCAGGCTATAGTCCAGTTCAGTTCAGTTCAGTCGCTCAGTTGTGTCCGACTTTTTGCAACCCCATGAATTGCAGCACGCCAGGCCTCCCTGTCCATCACCAACTCCCAGAGTTCACTCAGACTCACGTCCATCGGGTCAGTGATGCCATCCAGCCATCTCATCCTCTGTCGTCCCCTTCTCCTCCTGCCCCCAATGCCTCCCAGCATCAGAGTCTTTTCCAATGAGTCAACTCTTCGTATGAGGTGGCCAAAGTACTGGAGTTTCAGCTTTAGCATCATTCCTTCCAAAGAAATCCCAGGGCTGATCTCCTTCAGAATGGACTGGTTGGATCTCCACGGGATTGCCAAAGAGTTGGACATGACTTAGCAACTAAACAACAATGTGTTAATTACTAGATTAATACTAACTAGCAGTCCTGAGAAGGAACTGGTAAGAGTTAGTGTGTAATTCTCACATTTCTAAGTATACATATTAGTGTCCAGTGTATACCCCATGGACATACAAGGAAAAGAGCATTTTTCTCTCTGCTCTGTGAAGGGGGCCATGTTATCTCCTTCAGACTACACACAGGGGTTGCTCCTTCACTTACCTCTCAGAGCAAATCGCTAAGGATGTAGTCATGGCCACTGTACCATACCCAACTCTACACCCAATCTCTCTGGTTTTTTTTTTTTTTTTTTTTTGGCTTCTATTGTATTTAAGGTTGTTGTCACTTCTACGAAGATAGGTATTAAATTGCCAGCATGTGTTGTGATTGAAATTTTAAGTTTTAAATCAGAAGACCTGATTTTGGATCCTGATTGTTCTGTTCAGTTAGCTTAGGAGGCTTGAGTGAGTCAGTCACTTAACCATGCCAGCCTTAATTTATTTGTTCACAAATAAACAAGATAGTATAACCATCCTTAAGAGTCATGGGGAACAAATAGCAAAATGTAGATGAAAGTAAATTATATACTAGTGAATCAAATATTATCTGCTCTTGTTGAGTAATAATAGAATGTATGAGTTCTGGGGGAAAAGTAAATTTTTCTAAGTGGCTTCTCTAGTCAAAACTTTTTATTAAAGAACAAGATGAACATCTTGCAGATATTATATTAAATCAAGAAGAAATGTAGCACAGGCCAACTTCTCAAGAAGTTAATCTCTCCAGGAGTTATTAATGAAGAAACATAGTTTGTAGTTTTGTTGAAGGAAGCTTAAAGTCTTATTTAAGTCTTTTTCCCTCTGTTAACTTTAATACAGAGGTTTTACTTGAATTCAAATAAAGAGCCAGGTGTTAGTTATATATGAAGAGCATGATTTGACTAATTCCTACATAAAGTTTCTCTTTATTCTTTGGATACACACCCACACACACACACATACATACAAACATACATGCATATCTACACTTCCATACATACATTTTATTTATCTATACTATTAATAATTTTATCAGATTGTAGTAATTAAGTGCTTAATTGTTTTTTCTTTTTGCAAAATAATTTTACTCTGTGGAGCCTAAATATCAGTCTCTTTATTTTATATATTTGTGTATATATGTATATATTTGTTTATGTATATACATATTTGACATTTTAATGATAGAAAGATATGGGAAGTTTTAAGATTACCAAGTGATTATTTGTTTGAATTTATCCAATATACTCTTTCAGATATACTGGGGGACTTTTTATTTTTTAACAGATTAAGTAGCTTTCATATAGTGTGAACTCTTGAGCAGAACTGAAACATAAGAGGTTTGCGACATAGTAGGATGATATGAGTAGTATCTTAGATGATGTGGAGGAGCATGTATGGTGCCTGATTTAAAATAATATTTTAAAAAATGAATGTAACAGTCCCTTATAAGCAGAATCTAAAAGGAAATGATACAAAATTGGTCCATTTGGTGGTGTAACCTCAAAGGTCATTCTGTTGAGAGAAGGACAGACATCTGTGACTTGTGTATAAAAGTCTTTTATTTACTCTGATATAAAATCACCCTTGCATACAAGTTTCTAGTTACCAATGATTGAAAATAATGAAATATTTGAAAATAAACCTTCAGTTATGACACTGAAAAAAATGAATATAACAAAACTTTGCATAACATTTTGCAGGCATGTTGATTTTCTAAAGTAGTTAATAGAATATAATCAAAAAGCATGTCAGCAAATCTCAAATAAGCCATCATTTCAGGGCAGATATTCTGGGAAATTACTGGGTAGAAATGCATTAAACAATTTCTGGTGGAAGTAGTCTTTTAACTTTAGTTGATTACGATTACCAGAATTTAATGAGATTAAGGGTAGCCTGGGGAGTTTGCTTAAAATGTAGATTACTGGTCTTCTTTACCCTTAGTAGGTCTAAGGCAGGTCCCAGAAATATGTGTTCTTAAGTCACCCCTGGGTGACCAATACAGAGAGTTTGAGGATCTAACTGAATCTTTAATTTCCCAGACAGAACAGAAAGTGTTGCTGTTAATAAACTGTTGGCAGTTACTGGAGTTTATTAGCCAGTTACTGACGCAGTGTGATTTGCCATGGAAAGCCGGTCATTGGTTTTTAAGTGGATATGATGCTGGTAGAAGCACATACAGCTTTAATCACTGTCTCATTAGAAGGATGTAGTCAGCTTTTCAGATCTCCTCGTGTGTTACAGCTTTTCTAGAATGCACAGAACCTTATGGGTGATTAAAATACTTAAGGGATTTTCTTTTTTTTTCTTCTGTTTGGCAGAGGAACCAAACCTCACGTTGCCATATTAGTTTGTTCAAAGTGCATTCAGTACATACACCCTTTTGGAAAGTACAAAATCCTAGGAATAGAATCTTGCTCTTATCTCCTGAGAAGTTGTGACTGTATTTATACTCTGACAACATGGTAAAAGCACATTGTCAAAAAGAGAATAAAAACATTAGAAATGCCCACATTTTGCCAACCAACCATCTTAAGTGTTTTGAAAATCCAGTTTCAGGTTCCTCTTTATTCTGTGAACGGTTATTTAATAACTGAGAAAGAGTTTGAGGAGGCTAAAAGGAGGGGAGAGTGTTTTGTTTTCTAATGGGACACATGCCCCTTCGCAAAATCATACAAGACTATATACCTACCTCAGTTTTTTAGACTGGAAATAATGCCTTCCACTTCAGAACACTCCAGTCCAGGGCAAGAGGCCCTCTGGCCTCAGGAGAAATTAAAACACTGGGAAATGTGTCTGGGCCTACATGAGTTCACCAGAGTTCTATTGTGCCTTAGCTAGTTTGATAACGCCTTGCATTATTTATAGCACTTGTCAGAAACAATTTCCTTTAGTCAATTAGTGTCTAAAGAAGAAGGGGGGGGGGAAGCAGGATATTTTCTGACATTTGTAGAAATAACATGCAAAAAAAGCATTCCCTTAATCATATGACATTGTGCTGTCAGAGATTTTCCTAATATAACATGTCCCACAGAGTGTTAACTACATGTTTTGTTTTTATTAAGAAGCAAAGAATGGTAAGCTATATATTTGTTTTGATACTCTGTCAACTTAAACATTTATTCAAACCTCTGGCCCCTGTTCTTTGGCAAATAATTGTAAAATATAAATATAGTAATTGTCTTAGCAATAAGATGGTTTATTTTGAAATAACAGGAGTTGAACAACTGATTTTACAAATGTTTCCATCGATTAACTGCCATGTAAGTGCTAAACAACTAAAAATATTTAGCAAAACACAAAGACAAGGCTTCAAGTTCTATATAGGAAAAAGACATGTAACTTTTACTCCTTTCTTACAATGGAAATTTACAATATGGTTTGAAGGATACTATCTTTTTTAGGGCCTTACACAGATTTAATAAATGTAGAAAAACATGTTATTAATTGCTGGTAATTAATTGTTTTCTTAGAATAAGTTTGATGTTTAGTTCAAAATTAATATTTGCATATACCTTATGTCCAAAGTATTTGTATTATTAATACCAATCAAATGTATGCATAGTTTTGTATATATAATTGCAGTATTACTTAAAATAATGAAAAATTGGCATTTATTTAGGTGACCGCTAGTATAGAAATGGATATATAGTAAAGTAATACATAATTGTTAAAAAAATATTTATTTTTTTCTATCTCTATTGATAAGGAAAGGTCATTAACATATTTTGTAGAAAGCAAGCCGAAGGATAATATGCTTAGTATGTTTTCATCATTACTGTAAAAAAAATTAAAAAAATATTGAAACTGTGTATGTGTGCTGTATGTGTAGATGTGTGTTTGTGTGTGATAATACATAGAAAAAGGACTGAACACACCACACTAATAATAGTGGTTGCTAATAATAGTGGCTTGGGGTTGGAGGGGGTTTGATTTGGCAGTAGAAAGATGAGAAATTCTCAATAACCCCTTCTATATGATTTACATTTATTAACAGTGAAAATCCACTCATTTGGCAATGTCTAAAACCAAAAACGAAAAGAAAGAAAAATATATGGAGTTAATGTATGTGAGAGTTTCCCAGGTGGTGCTAGTGGTAAAGAATGCACTTGGCCAGTGCAGGAGATGTAAGAGACAAGAGTTTGATCCCTGGGTTGGAAGATTACCTGGAGGAGGGCATGGCAACTCACTCCAGTATTTTTGCCTGAAGAATCCTGTCCGACAGGGGATCCTGGCAGGCAATAGTCCATAGGGTCGCAGAGAGTCAGACATGACTGAAGGAACTTAGCATGCAGGCAGTGTATGTGATTCATATAAACTACTTGCTGGAGATTTCTGTCTGTCATTTGAATTTATATGTTACTATCTCTTCTGGGTAATAGCCTTATCATTTATACCCGTTGGAGGAAGAAATGGCAACCCACTCCAGTATTGTTTTTGGGATAATCCCATGCTTCGGAAGAGCCTGGTGGGCTGCAGTCCATGGGATTGCAAAGAGTTGGACACAGCTGAGCAATTGAGTACTTATACCCGTACTTCTAGATCACAAAAGAAGGCAGAACCATAGTTAACAGCATAAATTGTTAATTTTTTGACTTTGAAATAATGTAGATTATAGTCTAGGTGTGGAGGGAGGAAAACTCAAAATTTAGATAAACTGTTTATTCAACTTGTAATTTGCTTCTGAGCCTTTACATTTCTAGTTTGAGAATTCTTTATTTTCACTGTCTAACTTTTTGCCTTATTTTATTTTACATCTCTTTCTAAATGTGAACTTCATGGGACATGCATTTTGGTGTGTGTCTGCAAAGTTCCTCTGAATGAATGACTCATGATTCTAGATCTGCATTGCGCAAGTAATGAGATTTCAGTTCTTAAGTATGTTAGAAATTTAAGGAATTAGAGTTGTGGCACAAAAGTGTGGTAAATGATTTAGGTACAAATATAAATTTAGTTATCAGGGAGACAAATTTTATCTTTTTATCTGGTTAGTCTTATATTTCTAAGACTTGCAGAATCTTTCAGTGTTTTTCTTTTTTATAAGTGAAGCCTTATAATTAATAAATGTTGAGGTAGGCACCAACAAAATACACCTCCCTGTTACCACTGTGGAGCTGCTTGTTTAAATCTTAGGCTTCTGCAAAATAAATTCTGAAGCTCTGGCTATACTGTATAGCAGTTGCAGTAATACCAGCATAGTTTGTTGTTGTTCAGCATCTGAGAACTAGCTTAGTATATGTGTTATGTGGCATGTTCCCTAGAAGATACAGCTACATTGAAGTGAAAATATGAGTTATTAATGCATGTCTGTTTTGAAACATATCTTCCCCTTTTTTAAACCAGGGAAAAACAACTGGGTCTTGATTCACTGTTAGTCAGGGAAAGCCTAATTCTTATATGCATGTGAATGTATGTGAGTTTGTGATTTTTTCATTTTTTTAGGAAAGCTCAAATTAAACTGAAATTCTAATATTTCATTGTTTTTAGGAATAAATTCAGTTGGCATTGGTATATGATTAAATGTATGTTTGAGATTATTTGTTCAAAAGGTAATCTTTAAGATCAAATATATAAATCAGTAGAAATATCCCTAGGATTATAACGTTAAACTATGTGGTACCTTTGTAGCTTGAGTAAGTTTGCAATAAAAGATGCATTTTTGATGTGATGGGGATTTTTACTGATTAAATGGAAAAAAGGGGATGTGTATGTATTGTGTTTTGTTATCAGAAGTCCATTAATTCATTTAATTAGGATGCATTCAAATAATGTCCATTAATTCATTTAATTAGGATGCATCTCATATTCATGTTTGATATCATTCATTATATTCTGAAGAATAATTATTTTTAGATCTTTTTGAAGTTGAAGAAATACGTGCTCAGTTGTGTCCAACTCTTTGCAGCCCCATGGACTGTAGCCTGCCAGGCTCTTCTCTCCATGGGATTTCCCAGGCAAGAGTACTGGAGTGGGTTGCCATTTTCTCCTTTGGGGGTCTTCCCCACCCAGGGCTTGAATCCACTGTCTCTTGGGTCTCCTACACTGGCAGGCAGGATCTTTACCACTAGCGCCACCCTCTTTAATACACATAGATTTGACATATTTTTCTCATAATGATTAATAATTAAGCAACAGATTTTGGGCAGTCTTCAGTAGAAATAAGCCAGTAAGATCTCCCAGGTTGAGCTTACGAGGTTACATTCTAAATCATCTGTTAAGATCAAGTTAGTGTGCTCAGATAGAGTTGATAGTGGGCTTCCCCGGTGGCTCAGTGGTAAAGATTTCACTTGCCGGTGCAGGAGACACAGATGTAGGTTCCATCCCTGGGTTGGGAAGTGTGATAGCAATGATTATTTGATTCTAATAGAGATATGCTTTATATTTTGGCCAGATTTTTTAAAAATTGTTTTTGTCATTTCTTCACATATTGATTTTATAATTTAGCTAGATTGGACCTACTCAAATGGAAAATGGGCATAGGTTAATTACGGAAAATCTTTTAATGACCACTGGCTGTGAGAATGATTTCTGCCTTGTAAGGGAAGTTGAACATTGAGGCAAAGAGGTTCACATGCAGCAAATTTTCACTGACATACAGGGTTATATGGGAATATTTCCTTAAGTCTCTCGTTAATCACCTCCACTAGCTTTGTTCATAGTGATGCTTTCTAAGGCCCACTTGACTTCACATTCCAGGATATCTGGCTCTAGGTGAGTGATCACACCATCGTGATTATCTTGGTTGTGAAGATCTTTTTGTACAGTTCTTCTGTGTATTCTTGCCACCTCTTCTTAATCTCCTCTGCTTCTGTTAGGTCCATACCATTTCTGTCCTTTATCGAGCCCATCTTTGCATGAAATGTTCCCTTGGTATCTCTAATTTTCTTGAAGAGATCCCTAGTCTTTCCCATTCTGTTGTTTTCCTCTATTTCTTTGCACTGATCGCTGAGGAAGGCTTTCTTATCTCTCTTTGCTATTCTTTGGAACTCTGAATTCAGATGCTTATATCTTTCCTTTTCTCCTTTGCTTTTCGATTGTCTTCTTTTCAGAGCTATTTGTAAGGCCTCCCCAGACAGCCATTTTGCTTTTTTGCATTTCTTTTCCATGGGGATGGTCTTGATCCCTGTTAGTCCTGGGTATTCTTTGGAAGGAATGATGCTAAAGCTGAAACTCCAGTACTTTGGCCACCTCATGCAAAGAGTTGACTCATTGGAAAAGACTGATGCTGGAAGGGACTGGGGGCAGGAGGAGAAGGGGATGACAGAGGATGAGATGGCTGGGTGGCATCACAGCCTCGATGGACGTGAGTCTGAGTGAACTCCGGGAGTTGGTGATGGACAGGGAGGCCTGGCGTGCTGCGATTCATGGGGTCTCAAAGAGTCGGACATGACTGAATGGCTGGACTAAACTGAACTGAACTGAATCAACTTCATCCTTATTTTTAAGTTATATGATAATGTTATTAGGGAAGCACGGGTGACTTTGCTACCATTCCTCAAGCAATAAACATGTTTTAGATGAAGGTATCACCAGCCTCAATAAGAAGCTCGGTGATATTGTTCAGAAGGTATAGAGATGGAAAATTAAGATTTTGACCCCTAGTTACTATGGCCAATAAAATACAACTCATAAAAGTAAACTTTAAAATCAAAGTCCATAATCATAGTTTTGCTCTGGAAATAACAATATCACAATGTATCACATTGCATTTAATGTTCAGAGTTTTGTCATGCTTATTTCACATTGGTAGATTTCAGTTGGGTTAATGAACCATTCTTCCTGAAAACTGCCAGAATAGTTAGATTTTTCTGTCTTTTAGCACATTGCACATATATCAACACTGTTGATTTTACTATAGTGTTGTGTTCTGACTTCCTAGTTATTATTTTGAAATATTAAATGACATGGACGGATCAGAAATGACTACCTAAGGGTAACAAGATAACTTCATCTTTTTGTAATATATAGAGTAAATAAAACACTAAATAGGATTAGTATTTTATCTCAAAGAATGATAAAGTAGCATTCATAGTGTTGTTATACTTTCTTATGGAATAGAGGGAAAAGTTAAAAGACTGCCTGTTTGGAATCCTCGAAAAAAAAAAAAAAAAAAAAGGTAAATTTTCCTTCTTTAGCCAGAACCGAGGACTGATTCTGTCAGAAATACATCTATAATTATTTACACGTTAAAAATTTGCAAAACCATGTGTATCTATTTCAGATTATTTCGTGGATTAAAAAGACTTCCATCAACTTCCCAATTAAGGAAGTATAAAAATGCTTTTATGTTAATTAACTTCCTTTCCTTATGCTTTCTTTCCAATAAGTGGTCTTTGATGCTGATTTCATTCAGTTATAAAGGTGACCTATCAGTGATTTAAACTGTGTATCTATTGTTTAGGCATTATAGCTTGTAGCAAATATTTGTAAACTAGTGTTCAGATGTACTAAGAAAAATATTATCATGCCACAAATGTTGATCCTTGGCTTAGTCTGGACCTTGTGCTGTGTTAGTGGTGGCTGTTTGGTGAAGAAACTAGCTGGCACCTGCCTGCTGTCACAGAGCTTACATTTTAATGGAAAAAACAGGTGATAAGCAGATAGTGAAATAGGTACATTGTAGTATGCCAAATACTAACAAGTGTTGTGAAGAAGAATAAAGCAGGATAGGGGGCTGGCAAGTCTGCGCTGGTGTTAAGAGGAAGAGAGGTTTGCATACTTTTGACAGTGGGCTGAAAAAACTTCTAGGAAGATAAACTTTGCTGTAGGGACTGGAGAGGGCACATTTAGGTACAAAACTGGTGGCTCAGGCTACAAAATGCAGCAAGACATCTTGGTATCCCCTAATACCTTTTTATGTTTTATAATTTTGGCTTTTATAGGAATTATTTCAAAATTCACTTTTTAATCACTGTCTGCATAGAGGCTTCCTGTTTCATTTTTGTCTTAAATAAAAATCCTTAAAGGGACAGTAGTCATTTTCTAACTTGAAAGTTTATTTGCTTGCTTTTGGAATTCTAATCTTTAGCAACAATGCATCACTTCACTAACTTCCTTCAGTATCCTTCCAGTAAGAGACCACTGGATGATTAGGGAAGCAAACCTCATCACCATCTTAAAGGAATGCTTTGATAGATCTTAGATTACTTGTTTGAGTTGGTAAACATAATCATCCTTTCCTTGCAAGCAACCTGTCACCCAAAACAATGCAGAGCATCAGATCAGTAGGCCACGTTGCCTATTGCTGTGCCATTCCGGAGGATTTGTGGTTGAAAATTATCTTTTTTCTCAGCAATTTATCTAAAACTTCAGTTATTTGCACATATTCTTTATGATTTTTACCAGTATATTTACTATTATTCCTTAAATTCTTTTTGTTATACTTTACCTTCTTCCTAAGTTACATATCCACATGCTTTGGCAAGCTTGTTTTAGCATTCTGATGCATCTATTAAAATTATGTTGTTTCTGCATCACTGAAAATCACCATGGGTGCTGCCACTAGGGTGCTTCCCCCTCACTGAGAAACACTGATCTTAGCTTTTTGTTATATGGAGTTGAATATTGGTGAAGATTCCATTAACTCATTCAGAACACAGTTTTTTTTCCCATGTAATAAACGACTTTGTTACTCTATTTAGTCCCTTGTGAGTAGAGAAATAGCTATATAGCCTCCAGAAATGCTTAGTTATTTGTTTACCGAAATCTCTGTTAATATTTGGGAAGAGCCATGGGCAAAATTGTGCTGTGAGCTAACTTAGTTTACTGAAGTGATGCATTGCTAGTTACAGACTTGTCGACACTAGTGAACCAGGGAGAGAAGTTACGGTTTTGGACAAGGCGGACAAGGCTCCTCTTCTCGTCAGCTCCAAGCACACTCAGCAAAGTTGGCCATCTCTTCCAGTTAGCTTGAAACTTTCTTAGTAAGTTAAAAAAAAAAAAGAAACCTCAAATAATTACTAAGTTAACTTCCTCAATATGTAACATTTCATAATCAAAACTTATGAAAAAAGTCCCCCGAATTCCCAGCTAACTACTCTGGCATGTAGAACCAATCTGCCTATAATTGGTCCAGAAGAATTGAAATGACTAGTGAACATTTGTGACTAGGAAGTTTAACCTTGCTCATAGAGGCCAACCAGTTCTCCAAAACAGATTTTTAGTCTTATTCCTTGTGTCTGTTTATCCTGTATTGCACAATGTATGCAGCCCTTAAATAGATATTTATATGAATGCATGCACTGTTAAGGGCTTCCCAGGTGGCACTGAGGTAAGAATCTGCTTGTCAGTGCAGGAGTCTCAGCAGGCTCGAGTTCGATCCCTGAATTGGGAAGATCTCCGGTAGTAGGGAACGGCAACCTATTCTAGTATTCTTGCCTGGAAAATCCCATGGACAGAGGAGCCTGGTGAGCTATAGTCCATAGTGACACAAAGAGTCAGACACCATTGGGCATGCACATGTACTAATCTACTGTTCAGTTCAGTTACTCAGTCATGTCTGACACTTTGCCTCCCCATGGACTGAAGCCCACCAGGCTTCCCTGTCCATCACCAACTCCCAGAGCTTACTCAAACTCATGTCCATCGAGTCGGTGATGCCATCCAACCATTGCATCTTCTCACGCCCCCTTCTCCTGTCTTCAGTCTTTCCCAGCATCAGGGTCTTTTCCAGTGTGTCAGTTCTTTGCATCAGGTGGCCAAAGTATTGGAGTTTCAGCTTCAGCATCAGTCCTTCCAATGAATACTCAGGACTGATTTGCTTTAGGATGGACCGGTTGGATCTCCTTGCAGTCCAAGGGACTCTCAGGAATCTTTGTTTTGGGTCACAGTTCAAAACCATCAGTTCTATGGCGTTCAGCTTTCTTTATGATCCAACTCTCACATCCATACATGACTACTGGAAAAACCATAGCTTTGACTAGACGGACGTTTGTTGGCAAGGTAACGTCCCTGCTTTTTAACATGCTGTCTAGATTGCTCATAACTTTTTTTCCAGGGAGCAAATCCACTGTTAGTAAGAGTAATTATCTGTACTTCCTCAGGCTTTTTCTTTTTATATTTTATCCTATTTTTGGTTTCTTTTCTTCTGTCTTTATATTTTATTCTTTCCTTTCTATTTACCTTAAAGTAGAAAATACATGTGAATTCTGATATCACTTAAGGGGAAACTGATCTTGGTTCTTGGGAGGACTATGCTTGTTTGTATCAATAGAACATGTCACATGCTTTAAGGAACCCTATAGTTTACTGTTTTGAATTTGATCAATAGGTAAAAGAAGGCTCTTACCTTAAAAACATATATAGGTTGTTAAATTTTGATTCTCACTGAAAACAGTTAAATTCTCCATTTCTTTGTCTTTGTTCAGGGAAGTTTACTATATATTGAAATATCAGTCAAAGTTTTACCTCAGGAGACGTTTACCTGTTAGCTAATACCTTTACAGTAGCAGTGCTTCTTTCAATAATTATTTGCAAACAATACATATTTTTAGGGTGATACATTTGCAAGAATTCCTACCGTCTGCACAATACCCATACACATTTAAATATTATCTCTATATAGAACAAAAAATCCATTACCACTGAAGTATTGGTCCAAATCCTATAAAATCTTAATTTATTAAAATTATGAAGATTTCTGGTCTTCCCTGAAATCATGTTTGAATAAAGGAAAAGATTACAAGATAGCATTCTGATATCAGCAGTTTACTCAAATACATTTTTTTCAGATAAGATATGAGTTCCTTACCCCCAGTTCCCTGTGTCGAAGGCTGAAACACACATTATCAGTGTAGCTGGAGTATTTCATAAAGGTCAGTGTACAATCTAATTGCTCGCTTGTCCATGTCTGGCTAATTATAAATATTTTGATTATCACCTCGACTAATACATTTTATAATAGTATTTTCAGCTTAAAACTACGTAGCTATATTTTTTCAGTAATACTTTTTGACTTAAAAGAACTGCTCTGCTACAGAAAATATAATCAGAACACCCATTTGTAAGCATTTTAGTAATTAAAGTATATTTTGTTACTTGAGTACAACTAAGTCTGTAACATGGTAGAAGAGAAAAACAATGCTAGAAATGGATTTTGTACTTGTATTTAGACATAAATACAACACATAAATACTGCTTGGGGGTTACCCCAAGCAGTGAAGTTATTCCTGTGTGTGCCATGCCATCACCTTTCCTTATTGTTTGGATCTCATAGATCGTGATGAAACTTTCCTCAGGGTTGGACATGTCCTCATAAACATGTTTATTTCTAATAGGTTGAATAAAATTATTCTTAAACATTTTAAAAAACATCATGTTCCAGGGACTGGGTTAAAAAAAAAAAAAAGTGGCGATAAACACCCTGTTGTTGTGGAATTTATAACCTGGGGGACAAAAGTTCCAAGAGATACAAAGTACTAAGAATATTGTAAAGGGTAGAATGTTTAGCAGAGTTAGCATAGCCTTCTTAGAGGAGAAGATGTTTGAATAGCAGTTTAAACAAGAAGGGATGAAGAAGTATGTGTTGATCTAAAGGTTTAGCATGTAACAAGTTTCAGGGGCTCCCACCTGGATGGTGTATGCTAAGAACCCACAGCCCCTCTCTCCCTGGGAAGGTGGAGGTGCAGGGTGGGGAGAGACCAAAAAAGGTAAAATGTGTCAGTTTAAAACAAGGGAAGGGAGAAAGAGGGAGTTGTACAGCATGCTGTTAAGAGGTCAAGTAATGATAAGGCCTCCAGTGTTCTTGCCTGGAGAGTCCCAGGGACAGAGGAGCCTAGTGGGCTGCCGTCTATGGGGTCGCACAGAGTCGGACACAACTGAAGAGACTTAGAAGCAGCAGCAGCAGTGCAGTCTTTAGATTTGGCTTTGATGGGAGCATTGATGACTGTCGCTGAGCAGTAAGGTAATAGTTGTGCAGGTTACACGGATACATTTTTAAAAGTGAATGGAGGAGGAGGAAGCAAGAGCTCAGGTAGGTGACTCTTCAGACTTTTGTTTGGGAATGATGAATTAGGAACATTAGAGAGAGGTGATGTATAACCAGGCAAGGTCTTCTTCCTCCTGCCATGTCACCCCTTCCATTTTAGAGCTCCGTTAGCACTTTAAGAGCTAAGAGGAAAAGCAGAAATATATTTAGCAGGAATATAGAGAGGAAGAGGACTTAAGAAGGAGCCAGTCAAGGTAGCAGCTGAACCTTGGGCAGTAGAAGAGAAGACTGGGAGACTGAGAAGAAAGATACAAAAAGATAGTTTAAAGATGGGTGGTAGGAAGGTGAGAGAGAGTTCATGCCTGAGAGCTGCTATTTTTATTGTGAAATATTTGCGACATGTAAGATCGTATCCATTATTGATAGTGAGAGGAACACAAAGGAGGAGGGGCTTGATAGTGAGGAAATTTTAGAAAAGCTGGTGTCAGAGGGGGCGGTCCAGGCCACGGGGAGGATTCCTAGGCAGTGAGGAAGCCTGAGTGACCCTAGAACCTAGTAACTTATGGAGGCAATAATGGGTATGTGTGTTTTCAAGTTTGTGTTTGTGCGTGTTCGTGTGTGTTTATAGGGGTGTGTTCCTGCATGTATTTGTGTATTTTTGTGCTGTAAAGTTAATGGCAGTTCTGAAGTCGAAGTTGATCATTTAATTTACCAAAGTTTATACGGCTCCACCTGTTTTCCGTCGCTAAGCCAGACACTTAAGGTTTCTAAGATGTATAAGATTGTTTCTGGCCTTGGGAACATGCCGTCTCATGGATCAGTCATGTAAATGCAAATCAGACAGATTGGGGAGCAGAGGTAATTGGGAGGAGGCAGTGTTAATATATGGGTGGGTGAGGATGAAGGAAGTGACGTCTTGATAGCGTCTTGGAGGAAGTGACATGTTGGTAGGCTTCCCAGGTGGCTCAGTGGTAAAGAATCTGCCTGCCAATGCAGGAGATAGGGATTCAGTTTCTGGGCTGGGAAGATCCTCTGGAGGAGGAAATAGCAACCCACTCCAGTATTCTTACCAGGATGATTAGGTGGACAGAGGAGCCTGGCAGGCTACAGTCTGTGGGGTCCTAAAGAGTCGGACAGGACTGAGCATGACCCGGAAGAAAAGGAGGCAGTGGTTGCAGAGAGAGAGACAAAAGAGATGTCGACCATATCTGTGGTACATACTCACAGCATGAGGCAGTCAAGAAGTTTTGAATGCAGAGCAGATATTAAGGAAGGTGAATAAGTCTTAGAGTTTGTGACTAACTTGGCTTTGTTTCTACGGAACCAGGAATTAGGACTAGAAAATTTTTTGAAACCAAAAATACTTCTGGAGCATCAGTATGAATTTTTAAAAAAATCTTCCTCAAAAGTTGTGGCTTTTTGTAAAAAAAATATTTGCAATAGTTTCTAAACCTAGTATCTGGTAGTTTCTTTAAAAAATGTTAAAAATGGCAGTATTAATCTTAAAACAAATTTTAAAAAATTCTGCTATGTATCCATGTTTTATCTATATGTATATGTATATATATTCATATTCTGTATTTTAATTTCCAAGTTATAAGTATGTTATATGCCCGTTGGCCATTTTTGGCCCTGGAAGAAGTAATCAGATACTATTTATTATACTGTCATTGCCTCTTTGGAGTGTGAAACTTCTAGAGTTATTGAAGCCTTGTTTCCTTTGGTAGCATTCAAAAGGGAAAAAATAATATGTATGCTGTTCTGTAACTACTAAGCATTTTTGGGAAAGTTTTCCCATTCTGATTGAAAGTAAGTTGTTAAAAGCAAAAATGCCCTGCTGTATATAGGGAATGGTTTTGTAGTGCCGAGTTACTAGATCTTTAGGCAATAGGGGGTCCCTCACCCCCCAACCCCCACCCTCTGGCTTCATTTGTACCTCTGAAATGCATCATACTGCCCAAATCAAACTGCTCACTTAATATTTAATGTTTCTGCGATGGAATCACTTTCTCCCTTGAGGTTGACTTCAGATTTGCCAGACACACTGACAACACTGCACTCCTTATTTCCCCCACATGACCTCAGCTTCTGCTTAAAAAATGTTCAAATAAAGGATGCTTTTGTTCATATCTCGCCTGCCTGTGATATATTGACAAAGTGTCTGCGGGCTGAATGGAATAGTTTTACAGTAGGAGTGCCACTTTCAGTGGAGGGGCAGGACTTAGGCTGGAGAAGGAAGTGAATTGGATAGGTCAGGAGAATGTACCATTTGTAAACACCCCTTTCCTTTTTTATTCACGTGTCAGGACAGCAGGAGCAGGCTGTTCAGTGCCTGTCCCTGCGCAGAGCCAGAGTGAAAGCAGCTTGGAAGTCGGCTGCAATTTTTAAACCTTGCTTTTTATTTCTTGGTAATGATTTCAAGTGCTTGGACTTGTTTGGGAAGCTGTTTTGAAACTAACATGGTTTAGTCCACTAACTGCATGTTGGGTAAATTCAAAACCCACATGCTCGTCCTCTTGCAGTGGAATAAGTCAGATCTGATGGACATTTTCTGTGCTTATAGCATAGTAATGAACGTCTGACAGGCGCGACCTTTCATAAGACAACCCACACTATTGGCTTTCTGCCCAGAATATTGCTGCAACACTATCTGTGATTGGTTATCTCTCTATCATGCATTGCTTCACAAGGGGAAACGGCCCCTTTTTTTAATAAATCTACGATGGCTGGCTGCAATATGCCTCACTGTAAGTAGTGTATGTATGTGTGTGTGTGTGTGTGTGTGTGTGTGTGAGGAGAGAGAGAGGGAGAGAGAGGAAGGCTGGCTTGAATATGACTTAGTCTGGTAGCACATGGCAAGGTTGTGATACTGTCTTAGGACATCAGTGAAGAGCTACTTAGTAAATCTTAACCTATCTCTTTTTTCTACAGGTTGGTACTAAGAAGTGCCTTTCCTGACGTCTCTGCTGCTTGGAACCGCTTCTAGAGCAGTCTCTGCTTTTGCCTTGCTTGCTGCCAGCTAGACTGTGACGACAGCACATCCACCCTCCACCTCTAGCCCAGACACCCCCATTTCTACTTATAATCAAGAAAAAAGCTCTAAGTATCTGGCATTGCCCTAGGCTGCTTTAGTTTTAAAAGAAAAGTTTGCTGAAAAAGTAAGATATCTTCTGCCAGGAAATCAAGAAGGAAAAACAAAATCATTTTCTCGATTTTGCTCTAAACTGCTGCATCTGTCTATGCCAAACTAATCAATACCGATTGCACCACCAGACTCCACTGCAAATTCAGCTGTGAGGAGATTCCCTTTCAGACAACTTTGCTGAAAGCAGCTTGGAAATTCGGTGTCAGAGGGTCTGCCACGTTTTCATGCTTGCATTTTGGGCTCCAAATTGGCACTGGGAAGGGGTTACTGAGAGCACAAGGCTGATTCGAGGCCCTACTTTTAAACGTTCATCTACTTACGATCCTAGTATTTCTCTAAAAACCAAAACCTCTTTGAATTAACAGTTTCATGCTGTGAATTTCTAGTGGGAGATCTTTTCCTTGATATTGAGAACACAATTTTCCATGTACTTTTAAAGCAGGGAGTGGGGGAAAAGTATTTTGGAGGGGACATTTTCATCATTTTACAGTTTTATCAGTTCAGTTCTTTCTTTTTTTTTTTTTTTTCTTGGTTGTTACTTTTTTTTTTGAAGGGGGTTGGGTTTGTTGGTTTCACTGAAAATTTTAACTACCTGTAAAATCTAAACATGGCTGTTAGTGTCACACCAATTCGGGACACAAAATGGCTAACACTGGAAGTATGTAGAGAGTTCCAAAGGGGGACTTGCTCACGGCCAGACACGGAATGTAAATTTGCACATCCTTCGAAAAGCTGCCAAGTTGAAAATGGACGAGTAATCGCCTGCTTTGATTCATTGAAAGTGAGTAAATATTATATTATTTTAAGGATACGCAATAATTGAATAAAGGGAATATGGACATGCAGTCCACTGAGTTTGGAATTATGGATTGCTTTGTTAATAATTATACGGTGTCTTCTTGTTGATGATGTTGGGGTGGGAGACTTTATTGAGAAGCAATAGAGCCAAGTCTGGCCAAACTTTGTTATGATAACTTTTATCTGTCCTTTAATGCTGTGATTTTTTTTTTCTAGAGCAGAAAGTGTGAGCCTACTTTTTTTACTTAGTACTGGCTAAGTCAGTCTAGAGAAATAGTAAATATAGATACATGTATGTGTCAGCATATGCATAGACTGTATATGGGGCTATAGCAGTGGCTAGATGGGGATGGTTTGTTTTTGCTTGTTTGAAAACGTGCTGAACAGTTGTAAAAGAAAAGCAGATTTTGTCAGCTAAACTTAGATAGACTTTTTATATTAATATTTTGACATTATGGATTTCCTTTTTATTATATGAGCATATTATTTTAAGGCCAGGAGCAATGCATTTTGTGGAAAATATAACTAGAAGTAAGGTTCTGAACTGCTTTTATAGTATACTATCAGAGGCATAAACTTGGTTCAATGTGAGTTTTATAAATCAGTGGAAACTATAAAAAGTACTATTATTAATTGGACTTTTTTGTTTCTAAAATTCAAATGTGAAGTAATTTAGCAGTTTTTTTTCTGTTAGGTCCTGATTATTATTATTTATTTGTAACAGTATCAGCCAGACTGTAAAACGTTAGCTATTGTGGGTACCATAATACTAGCACATTCAGTTTAGTATATTTTGACATTCAAAAATGTCATTGGATTCGTATTTCAGGTATCAAGTTTGAAAGTGAGTCTTTTAAAAGATAGCATACATGTCTTTATTTTGATGTGTAAGGTCAAGACTACATATGTGAAGATTCCTAGGTACTCTCTACATACTTGGTTTAATTGAATTGCCTTTGAATATTAATATGCAGGTGTAATTCACTCTGAAACTTTGAGAAGGCGGTTGCTATCATTTTGACAGATATATAGAAGTGAAGGTTTCGTAGACATATCTTGTCTGATGCAAAAAAAAAAGGTGCTATAAAAATTCTTCTTTAATACCATAGGGGAAAATTAACTGAAGTATTTAACATAGAAGTTAACTCATATCTCACCCCAGTGTTATGAGTTAAGTTGTGAGTTAACCATTTCAGTAAATTGCTTTTTGATCAGTTTGTCCTGCTCACTTTGCTAAAGTTTTCACCAAAGACTCAAGGATATTATCTTCAAAGTAGAATCCAAAAGAAAGCATTAACAACAAGAAAAATATAATGTTAGGTTGTTCTTAATGACACAGTCCTAAAGATCAATAAGCAAAAGTTATAAATTACTCCTGGGCCTTTTTTTCCCTCTTGTTTTGAAAGGCATCCCTGAAGGGCACACAGTAGTTGTACCACGTGAGTGTGTCATCCTAAATTCTGCCGACTGAATTTAGGTGTAATTAGAGACTGGGACCATAAAACGAGGGGCAAAAGGCTAATTATGCTTGTCAATAACCAGCTTTGTCCGTAAGTAACCCTGTTTTGACCCAATTACTACTAAATCCAATTTTTAATCCCACAGACAGTTGATGGTGCACTGTTAGCTGAAAAACGAAGGACATTAAACTTAGCTGTGACATTGAGTGGTTTCACAGAAGACCTGCCTCCACGGCATTTGGAAGCATTGTGAAACATTAAAATTCAGTTGCTATTTTCCCCTCTCAAAATATTTTTTTAGTTGCTACTCACTTGTGGCCACAGAACAGTCCCCCTTTGAGCAAAGCGGCAGCATTGCTTAATGACATGCTGTGTGGTTAACAGGATTCGACTGCCACATCAAGGACTTTTTAAAATAACAATTTTAAGATTTTAAATTTACTTTTGAAATGAACTCGTTATAGCAGCTAATCAGTGCAAACGTTGTCCATACTCTTTGTTCTTTCTAAGAGAAATGGAAATTTAATTTATAGCGTCTAAAATGTAGTAAGATATTTCCATTTGAATAAGAAGAAGAAAAATAAACACAATTTATTTCTGGTGGAGCTTCATCCCCAGAATGACAGCAGCTTCTTAAGTGTTAGTGAAATGACTCTGTTAAAAATTAATTTAAAATTTTTGGAATGCGTTAATTAGGTATTCATGTTTCAAAAACCATGTTTCATCTATATGTGTGTATGTTTGTAACTAACACATGTGATTCTTGATACAGTATTTAGAATCCTACCTTTTAGGTAGTAGTCTTCCTGTGTTTGACTTTGTGGCTAAAATAGATCAAAAACATATTTTAAAACAGTTAAAGTAATTCTGTGACTCATGCTTGAAGTTCTGAAATTTGGGAGCATTATGAGGTTTCCATGCCAGTAACCGCTGGATCATTTGTTTTGTTTCAGAGAGTAAACGGAAGGAATTTAGAAAACTTGTAATATCCTGACTTCTTTAATAAAATGTGTTATATGTATTGCTCCAATCCATAGTCTAGCCTTTTGTGAGTTCTTGAGCCCTGAGATGGAGGTAGCCTGTGTAATCTCCTATTTTTAGCAAGTTAGGAAAGCAAACCAAATACTCTCTGAGAGGACCCTGGGAAATGGCTGTACCCTTCAGCTGTGCTGTTTCAGACTTTGGCCAGGCTCCCAGGTGACTTAGGTTTATAGCAGACTTCTACAGAGAGGAGGAGAATTCATTTCATTAAAAACAGAAGTCAAACAGTTCAAGAAAGTATTTATGTAGAAGAAATCAAATTGGCATATTCTAAAGGGAATAGGAAGAAAATCAGCTATGGTAGCATATTAGTTGCACAGTGGTGATTTTAAAGTTTAAATAATTAACTTAGATGCATTTACTACATGAAAACATAGAGTTCTGTATCCCAGTAAATGTGTTGCTAAATAAAATGGGAATATATAATAATGAGAAATATTTTACAGAAACAAGTCACGAAATAGAAAGATAGCAATAAATAGAACAAAGCTATAATAATGAGTACTCATTTATAAATTAAATCATGTGTCTTAAGTGCTTCATTTTTCTCACTTAATTTTTCTTTTGCACTTGCAGTATTAATTTACAACAAAGTATTCATGTTGAGAGTTAAATTTTGTACGAATTCGAGGTTTGAGTGTTTTATTGCTTTAGGTAGTCTGAACATCAGAAAAGGTGTTTTATTTAATGCTGGAGAGGGTTTTTTTTCCCTTCCCCTTACGGCTTATAAAAGGGATACCAAAAGAGAAATATGTCAAAAGGAAAATGTCCACGCTGTAAGCTGCTTTTAGAATATTGTGTTTCAGAAATGATTCAGAGTAGTTAATGGCAAGTTACTTTTTTTCTTTGGTAATAATTTCTTAACTAAAATTAAATAGTCGATAATATAAAGAAGGCCTACAGGATGTATTTCAATGTGATGCCAAGTTTTTTATATTATCAAAAAAGTAAGCTTTCACTCATCTGGTCAGCAGAAATACACTATAGCTTATGGAATTTTTCTTTGTTCAAATATCCATTTATCTTTCAGGTGTTAGGGTAGTGGGGAATATAACCTTTAGTATTTATTTTCTAAAAATCTAGCAAGACTCTTTTACCTTTGAAAAGTTTAGTCCCTTGTTCCCTTATCAAATTAGGCAATTTTGTTTAGGATAATTCATTGTTCATTTTACACATGTTTGTGTGTACAGTTAGCCCAGCTGATCAAATTTATCATAGACACATCAGAGACCAGATTCTACTACGAAGTGCCATGGAATCAAGTGCCGGGTAGATGCGTTTAAGGTCTCTCTGAAGACATGGCATAATATATGAAATAATAAAATTAGCCATTAGAAGACACACAGATAGGTAAACATACAGGTAAATGAACAACTAGAAAACCCAAAGTTAGAAATACAAATAAACCAAGTTTCTGGACCAAGTTTCTAGATGGTTATGTGGGGACAGGCATGAATGGACCTAGTAAAGTGGTCTCAAGCTGTTGACAGTTAGATTTTAGAAATCTTCCATTGTTAGCACAGTTTTTATCTTCAGTTTAGCTCCAAATCCTTGTATAATCTTTCTGTGTGTCTTTTAAACCAATTTAACTGATAATCCTGACAAAATGATATCTGCAAGTTTTAGGCTAAACATCTACTTTTGAATTAAAACTTTGATCTAGTAGGCTCTTAATTGGAATAACTTTTACTTAGAATTTGTTGTCATTGTCTTTTGTTAAGGGCCCCTGCCATGTGATATTACAACTTTGAAAGAGTATTATATTGTGTGTACATGTAACTCTGTAGGTATATATTCAGTGTGTCTTTCAGTGACAGGTTGACAGGACTTCCTTGTTACCCTCTAATGACTTAAGAGATGAACTGACTATGAGCATAATTTGTGTAGCAATGTGTAGCATGTTAAAGTTTAAGTTAAATTTTCTAAGCAGAAACTTCACAACTTTGTAAAGAACACCCTGTAAATGTGCCAAGTGTGATGTCATCAACTCTGACACGAACCTTTCTTTAATGAAATTCTCAATAGCTGCAGCTGCTTTGATAATACTTAAAACTTTATTCATTTACCTATTTATATTCTATGGTTTGACTTTTTTTAAGAGTAACATTTTTAAAGAGGTAAAGATTTTTAAACTTCTGGACAAATTTCAAGGCATGTTTTAAATCATGATTTGTAAGGCACTAATTCTGGAGCTTCTTTTTTTTTCTTCATAAGATTTTGGTACAGTTCTGTTTTTTCTTTTTTGTATTTAATCTTGTTTCATTTTTTGTGTGCGGCAAAACTAAAAACAGTTTAAACCTAAAGCGGTGTGACACTGATAATCGAGTTCAAACTTTAATTGTACTTCAGAACGTACATAAAAGTCTGATTCCACAAATGGCCTCAAAATGATTCCGTATACAAACAGGGCTGTTACTGACCGCTGTTACTGACTTGAAAAAGCCTGTGCAGCATGGGGTAAATCTTGTATTCAGGAAGTGTGTGACATGCACCCAGTTCACGAGAGAGGTGAGAAATTGAATGTTTCTCAGACTCAGCGCAGACACCTAGGGACCTAGTTTGGGAAGCTTAAATGCTGTCATTTTCCTTGCCAAGGATAAGTAGAGGATTTCAGCTATCAACATCACTAATCTGTTACCTTTCATGCTGAGCAATGTCTCTGCCTTCCCACAGACGTAGACAAAGCTTCTTATTTTCTTACAAAGAGATCCTATTGAGCAAATTTTGAAGTGGTTTTTTTTTTTTTTTTTAACTTTAGCAGAAACACATTTTGTGCTTGTAGATAGGGCAGCAATTTCTATGTTAACAAGGCCAAAAATTATGTCAGTGAAAATGGGTAACTAAGTAGACGGTCTTTAATTTAGCACTGATGCTGGTTATTTTTTTTAATTAACTTATTTTTTAATTGAAGGATAATTGCTTTACAGAATTTTGTTGTTTTCTGTCAAAACCTCAATATGAATCAGCCATTGGTATACATATATTCCTTCCCTCTTGAACCTTCCTCCCATCTCCCTCCCCAGATGCTGGTTAATAATATGCCAAAGCTTTAGTAAAAGCAACTGAAAAGGCTTGTTAGAAATACTTAGTTGCTTAAAGTATAACAGATTGTTAGAGTAGTGATTTCTTGGTGAATTTCACTATAAACAAGAGTAATTTTGGTGAGGACATCTTACTCCAAAATTTATTTATGATAAACTATAGAGTTTTAATACTATTTTTTCCTATATAAATAACATCAAATGCACATCACCTGCAGTGTTCCTTATACTCTTGTGGCACATTTTTGACAGATTTAAACTTTGAGATAGCATTTGGTTTGTTGTTAGAGATAAAACTTTCTGTATTATAAGGACTTGTTTTGAAAAATTCTAATAGTTATAACTCACACATTATTATCTGATTGAAAGGCCTTCTCTTGAATACCTTTCAGCCTTGGCCATGTCTGATCAGTATTATTCTTGTTTTATCCCCAAGTTCTTTACACTTCTTACATGCCCAACATAAGAACTGTTGGTGAGATCCCTTTTTACATTTATCTCTAGAGTCATATAGAAATCATTTAGACATTTTGTCCATAAGGAACTACATTTAACATTCAGTAACAGAGAAACCTTTCCTCTATCATGTGATGGTGGTTTAGTCATTCAGTCTTGTTAGACTCTTTGGTACCCTATGGACTATACCCCACCATGCTCCTCTGTCCATGGGATATCCCAGGCAAGAGTACTGGAGTGGGTTGCCATTTCCTTCTCCAGGGGATCTTCCAACCCAAAAATTGAACCCAGGTCTCCTGCATTGCAGGCAGAGTCTTTACTGGCTAAGCCACCAGGGAAGCCCAAGGCATAAACAGATTAAGGATTTATATTTCAGTAGGTTGTCCAGGCCTATGTGATGACTCTGCAGTCATTGGAACTTAGATTTCTTCACCCTTAGGTCTCAAGGAGCACATGTCTTCCAACCATAGGTTTATTTAAAAATCGTAAGATGGCCATTGCAGCTCCAGCCATCATTTCTGCATTCTAGGAAGCAGGAAGAGCCATGGGCAAAAAAGCCACTGCCTGGTCCACTTAGGCTCTTTTTAGCAAAAGTCTTTTAAGCTCTGCCCAGTGATTTATCCTAGTTTCTTACTGGTAGCAGGGAGGGCTGGAAACTGTATTCTTAACTGTTGCCCTGATTGAAACCATGCCTCTGGGTAGTTTAGGTAGGAGGAGGGAAATGGATATTCAGGAGGCCAGTCACTGTGATGGAGAGTTAGAGAGATTTATTTTCCTCCCAGAAAACTTCCAGAATCAATTAACCCCTCTGAAAAGCACTTGGGTATGGGAATGGTTGAAAAGAGATCACTTCTGAAGAGAAACTTGTATCTTCTTATCTTGGTAAACCTGTCATCACTTTTCCTGTCCTAGCTAATGAGAGTTGTTTTTTCTTTTTTCCCTTTCAAATCATGATGTATTTAGTCAATAAAATCTAGCATATCATAATACAAATGGATTGATTTTTACTAATGCAGAATAAAAAATTGTTTGCTCTTTTATTTTTTCTATTGCCAGTACATATTTATATGCACAGTTAAATATTTATAACTGGAATATAACAAGAATGTAAGTCATAAAAAACAGGTCGCAAATGATTTTGACAAAAGAATCTGTATTTACTCTGATCCCTGTTTCTGCTGCTTCTGAAGATATATGTTACTCTTATTTACGCTGTATGAAGCAAGATAAAATCAGTTATTATTTATTAAGAATCATTCTGTGATGGTTGGTATTTTCAGTGCTTTTAATTTTTTCATAGTATTAAGTCCTCACCAATACTCTTTGAAGAGTTACCAGTATCACAGCCATTCCTCTTACGGTCACACTGAAGTATAGAGGAGTTAAGTGATGTATGTGAAGTCATTCAACCAGTAAAAGGTGAACTCCAAGCCTGGTAACCTAATTTCACTGCCTATACTTTTAACAACTTTCCTGTAAAACATTACTTCTTTATATATCCACATCCCAAAAATTCAGCAAAGAAAACACCTGAACAGCAGTGCTTTAGAATAAAAATTAATGTATCAGACAGATTTGCAGCATTGGGCCTAAAACAATAGATACTCAAAAGTAATTATATTTTAAGTCAACAAATGAATCAATAAGTGAACACAAAATGGCAGCAAGAATGCTGCCACCAACTTTCAGATATGTTTCTTTTAAATGTATGGCCATGTAGGAAAACATTTTGAATTAATCATCTTAAATAAGTGGTCACTGTGTAAACCATATAGCTGTCCCCCAGTGTATTAAAAAAAATGCCATATTCCAAAGTTTTAATCATTTAGAAAGCATTTTCTCACAGAAGCAGTGTGGTTAAGTCATTAGTCCAACCCTGGGAAGCCTAAGTAACCTATAGGATACTTGAGTTATAGTCCGGTACAAATAGTACCCTGGAAATTCTGATTATTAATTAAACCCAGGAGGCTCCCCAGAAGCACAGTAAATACTATCTCATCATACATCTTAAGTAATATTAGTCTCATAGACCCCCAACTGCTTTTGTTAAACACTTTCAATGGGAAAAATATATTTCAAGTTTCAGTTCAGGGCTGTGCAAATTCACCAGGGCCTAGTCCAGGAGAAGTGGCCTTTCCCAAACTCCTGGACATATTCTGCAAGCCAGTACAGTAGGTTTTCTCAGCTCCACATTTGGCCTGCTCTGCCCCAGAGCTGGCTTTCAGTAAGGCAGTGGCTCAGAATCTTAGGGACTACAGACAGAGTATGGAATGAGGGTTATTCAATATTTGGGAAATACTCAACCCTTAACATTCATTGGAAGGTCCGTTTTAGAAGCTGAAGCTCCAGTAATTTGGCCACCTGATGCAAAGAGCCAAACTCATTGGAAAAGACCCTGATGCTGGGAAAGATTGAGGGCAGAAGAAGGGGGAGGCAGAGGATGAGATGGTTAGATAGCATCACCGACTCAATGGACTTGTATTTGAGCAAACTCTGGGAGAAAGTGGAAGACAGAGGAGCCTGGCATGCTGCAGTCCATGGGGTTGCAAAGAATTGGACACAACTTAGTGACTGAACAGCAACAATGTGGAATGAGGGGCTGTAGTCTAAAGTTTCCCCAGGGTGGGAAGGCTTTTTTGATATATATCTTCCAGGTAACCTTTCTTTTTTCTAAGGACTCAACCACTTTCTTTTCGAATGTAGAGGTTTTTGGTCCTGAGTCTGCTCCACTGTGGAACTTCATGTTAATGAACAAATTTCTCCCATTCTCTCTTTTTTTTCTAAAATTATCAAAAACATAACTTTGTTTTTAATACCATTTCTTTCTAATTACTAGTAAAAATAGGGAAAAATAGGTGGATAGTGAAAATACCAGATTAAGAAAACGTTTTTTGGCCATTGTATCACAGGATATAGTCAAGGGATCAGCAATAAAGAAGCAGATATGAGAACAAAGATGTTTAGGAGGTGATAGGGGATGGGAATTTCACAGTTCAAGGAGTGTAACTTAAACATTTGCTATGTCAGAGGAAGATACTAAAAACACAGCCCTCCAGGGACAGATTGCTAAAAGGGAGACCAGTGTATTAGGTGGTGGTGGGGTTCAGAGGCGAACGTCTCAATAGCAATTGGAGGGTCAGTGGAAGAGAAACTTGTGGAAGAGAAACTTAAGGAAGAGAGAGAGAAATGTCTCCAGTGGTTTATCTTTCCTTTTTCCCTCTCTTCCTTCTCACAACTACTAATTCCAAGACCACAGTTGGGAAGAGAACTAGAGAGAATCCCCAATAAGCAAGCTCCCATAGCCACAGGCCACCAGTCTGGGGCAACTGTTCTGCATCACTGTTGGTCTATTGGAAACCACCTATATTTTAACACCAGATTACAATTTTAGGCCCAGAAGGATTCTTCTGATGCTTTCTCAGTTTGTTCAGCAATGCTTATATATTTTAATTTGTTTGATTGAGATTCACTATTCAGATCGAAAACTGTTTTCTCAAGACTCCATAGGACCCCAGGCGTCTTAAGTTAGAATTTGTCTCTCTGCATTAAATTCAGACATAGGGTAGAGGCTTCTGGTTTTCAGAATCACTTATACTTAAGTCCGGGCTATTCTTTTTTTTTTTTTTAATATACATTTATTTATTTTAATTGGAGGCTAATTACTTTACAATATTTTATTGGGTTTGCCATACATTGACATGAATCCGCCATGGGTGTACATGTGTTCTCAGATAGGTAAGAAGCATCTGTTATTAATAACTGACAGTAAATTATGCATGCAAAGTAAAACATGAAAAATTAAAGTTAGAAAAGCTGGGAAGCTTTTCTATCATTTTCAATTTTATGCACAAGTATGGACATAGTGTTTGGGATCTGCTAGTGACAGATAAATTACATCTGTAATTCATTCTTTTCCATGTTACAGCATTCAGATGATTATTTGCTTTCAAATGTCTTTGCCCATCTAATATTCTAAAATCGTTCACAGACTGCAGAAAAGTCTAGTAACATCTTCTAATCCCAGGAAGTTAACTTACCAAATGGGCCAAGTTAAAACAAAAAAGATTTTGGAAAAAAACAGAGCCAAATTTATCATGCCCAAAATAAGATTCCTTTTTGGTAGATAACATTGCCCTTCATAAAACAATTCTCCTTTAAGGGAGGCATAAATAAGGGAGAAATAAACCATGAAGAAAAAAATAACTAAAGAATTCATTTATTTATAAAGGATCCTGTTAAGAAAGATCTGTATTCTGAATGAACCATCTTTCTTCACATTATCTCATATCTCTTCATGACTAAGTGGAAACTAATGAAATCTAAATCTAGCTATGAGAAAAAGATTATCATCATGATGTTATTTATTAAATTTTTTCACTATTATGAAATTTCATTGCCAGGTATTGCCTTCCATGAATCATAGCACAGTAATAAATTGAATACAAATGTACACATAAAACACCAATATATTAAAAAAACTACAAAAACAAAAAAAAACAAACATCTTAAACTCAGATAAACTAAACAGTCAGATCCACATTGAAGAAGAGTCATCTGCATTACAAGCTCTTGCATGGTAGAGTCTATTTAAGGAGCTTCTCCAAAACCTTTAAACTATGACTGACATATAGTAACGACATATAACATACATGTAGTAGGTTAACTATACAGAACTATAGAGAAACTATATGCTTGTATTAGTAGAATGTGTTTACATTGTAAATGACTTGTACACGATTCATCATATTCCAAAATTCCGCAAGATAAACCTGAATTCGATTGATTCTTAGGTGAGATATGCAGAAATGGTTAATTTTACTCATATGCAGAAATGGTTAATTTTACTTGCCTGACTAGATAATCATCTGTTGATTATGTAAGATGCTGGGGCTTAGAATGATTAGGTAACCTGTGCAAATTTGCACCACCAGGAAGTGGCCAAACTGGGATCCAACACAGGCAAATCCATCTTTGGAGCCTATGCTTCAACCTTCACTCTGAGTTTTAACTCATTTAAACTGACAGTGTTATGAAGCACTGCATAGCGACTTTCGCATACAAAAATATAGTGTTAATTATTAGTGAGTCTGTATATTAGAGTGACAGACATATATACTTAGGCATATTTGTTGAGAAACTGTAGTTACCTGAATTTAAGACTACTATACTTTTAAAACACGCTCACTCACATGTTTACTTAATTCAGAAAAAAAAAAAATCCCTGAATAATTGCTAATAAGTTTTTTTTTAAATTTAAAATGGGAAATTATACTAAATTTTAACTGGGAGTTTGACAGCATAGGAATCTAAAACTTAGATCAGGAAAAGTTTTAATAATCATGCCAGACTGGAAGCAGTTTAGAAAAGCAAAATCGGCTGCTTTGGGGAAAAAAAACAAACAAAAATTTCAGTACTCTAAGACAAAGCTTGGAAGTGAAGTACAGGGCACCAAATAAAGAGGATTTTGTTACATAATTATCTTTATGATTTTGTTTACATTAAGTATACTTTCTTATTCAAGAAGTTATAATTGATATTTTTCTAATTCATAGAACCATGTGACACTATTTTGTAAACGGGTGAGAGTTCCTTCTTCATATTTCATGAGTTTCAGTGGGCATTTTTAATAATACTAAAAACAAAAAAAACTGCTTAAACTTTTCTAAAGTCTTTTAAAATTGTACTATATGAAATTGAAATCTAGATTAAACCATTCACCCACCTCTTTGACAAATTCCTATTGTAGGTCACACTTAAGTGTTTGTGCTAACTTTTAATATTGTGTTTTAAAACTTAGCTTGGAATAATGTTTTAGTAGCTAATTTAATTCTTTGTATATTTGCATAGCACTAGTGTCCAGTAAGAGGAAAGTTTTTTCACATGAATAGTTAATTTCAGTCACTCACAACACTGGTTTTAAGGCTTTTGAGTTATTTTTAGTTAAAATAAAAATGACTAAATATAAGAATCACTGTTTGCGTTTTGTTCATGATGTTGTAAAAAGAGCATGTTTACACTCAGAAAAAACATGGATTTAAAAATATCAAATTTCTGGGCTTCCTGGGTATTTAGTAATTGTTAGTTTACATTGAACTGTTGAAATAAGTATCTCAAATATTAATTTCATTATATGATTTAAAATGCTCTGTGAGAGATATATAATTATTCTCCTACAGCGTTTTGACAAAAGGGAAGAGAAAACCTTTAACATCAAGAGCTGGTGTTACAAGGAAGCTTTCCTTAAATGACTAGAAGCTTAATGCCTTTTGGCCATTTTCTTGAATATATCAGCTTTTTCAAACAGTTAGATATGTTTTTACCAAAACTATTTTTGATATATAAAGAAAATCAGTCCTGAATAATCATTGCAAGGACTGATGCTGAAGCTGAAGCTGCAATACTTTGGCCAACTGATGAGAAGAACTGACTCATTGGAAAAGACCCTGATGCTGGGAAAGATTGAAGGTGGGAGGAGAAGGGGATGGCAGAGGTTGAGATGGTTGGATGGCATCACCAACTCAATGAACATGAGTTTGAGTAAACTCTGGGAGTTGGTGATGGACAGGGAAACCTGGTGTGCTTCATGGGGTCTCAAAGAGTCGGACACAACTGAGCGACTGAACTGAACTGATATAAATTCGCACTTGGTATATAAGTCAAACTTATTTTCTGTTTAGAACCAAATTGATCACAGGGAAAGGTGAGTGGTTTTCCTTGTCCTTTGATTTCATTTCTCTGGGCATTTTCTTCATTAGTTTGCTTTAGTGATAGGTTTTTTTGTTTTTTCTTTTTTTGGTGTTTTCTGAGTGTCTAGACTGGCCTCTGAGAAGGCAATGGCAACCCATTCCAGTGCTCTTGCCTGAAAAATCCTATGGATGGAGGAGCCTGGTAGGCTGCAGTCATGGGGTCGTTAAGAGTCGGACACAACTGAGCGACTTCACTTTCACTTTTCACTTTCATGCGTTGGAGAAGGAAATGGCAACCCACTCCAGTGTTCTTGCCTGGAGAATCCCAGGGACAGGGAAGCCTGGTGGGCTGCTGTCTATGGGGTCGCACAGAGTCGGACACGACTGAAGTGACTTAGCAGCAGCAGCAGCAGGTTGGCCTCTATACCCTTTCCCTTGGGATGAAATTTACAGTAATATTTTATAACAAATCAATATTGGTGCCAGGAGTAATGTTGCCACAGATAGTTTTTACTTGGTCCCGATGCTACCCTGGAATTTTTAATCAAAGTAGCATCTGTATAATAATTGCAAAAAACCATTTGCAGAAGTATATAAGTAAAAAACTTTTCATGACAGAGTAAGACCAGGTTAAGTGCCAAAACCATAAGGGCAGCTGGGTCTGGGTTTGATTCTGTCGGTCGCTTCCTAGTGACTTTGTGCCAGTCACTTTACCTCCGTAAGTTTCAGTTTCCTCCTCTATAAAACAAGACTAATGATTCCTTCTTTGAAAGTTTGTGAGGATTGAGGGAAATCACTTACGTAATGTACATCATTCCGTGCAGCATTTTGAGCCGTGTAAACACTCCATACCTAGTACCTGCTCACGATGTTGTTGTCTGAGTGCTGGAATATGGTCACATTATTGTCCCCTTAAAAGAAGAACTTCCCTATGTCAGAAGAGACATCTCATTATTTTGCATATTGTGCTATAGGTACTTACTCATTTTTTGATTCAAAAATTTAAAAACGACTTTTGTCTGCATTATCACATACTAGCTTATTCATTTACCTGTTATCAAGAGAAAACACCTCTTAACCTCTAGCACATGTGCCCCTTGACTTTAAGCTGATTGTAGTTGTTGTAGCTTGGTCACTAAGTTGTGTCTGACTCTTTTGTGAACCCATGGACTGTAGCCCTCCAGGCTTCTCTGTCCATTGGATTTCTCAGACAAGAGTACTGGAGTAGGTTGTCATTTCCCTCTCCAGGGGATCTTCTGAACCCAGGGATTGAACCTACATCTCCTGCGTTGGCAGATGGGTTCTTTACCATTGAGCCACCAGGGAAGCCCCTTTGGGGTAATATTAATAAGTCATTGTTTATATCATTGTGCCTGAAAAGCCATTTCCTAAATGCAGGTATCCATGAATGAAAAAGTAGTTGTAACCATCATTCCAAATTTAATTTCATTTGACACTAATGCCTCTTCAGCTCTGTGTTAGTCTAAGATGAATAATTCACATTTGATATTTCAAATGTGTATTAGTTATGTAAATTTCTCCCTAAAAGACTTACCTTGGACTTTTTTCAAAAATAAAATTGATGTTTATTTAGTAAAGTACCTGTGCAGACTAGAGGGTTAAGTATTAAAGTCTGTTTTTCATGATTTGCTCTATCCCTACTTTGTTCTTTTTATATTTGTATAAACTTACTTAGTTGGTGAAACATCTACCCCTTAACGTCCTAAAAGGTGTAAAGTGAAAGTGAAAGTGAAGTTGCTCAGTCATGTCCGACTCTGCGACCCTGTGGACTGTAGCCTGCCAGGCTCTTCTGTCCATGGGATTTTCCAGACAAGAGTACTGGAGTGGGTTGCCATTTCCTTCTCCAGGGGATTTTCCCAACCCAAGGATTGAACCCGGGTCTCCTGCATTGCAGGCAGACGCTTTATCCTTTGAGCCACCAGGGAAGCCCCTAAGGCAGCATTTATATCCAAAATATTCCATTTATCACATCCTTGTTTTTCTCCCCTTTTATATTACTCAGAATTGATAGGAGTCCCATTCTAGTCCAGGAAAATGTTCTCTTTTGCCTCAAGATATTTAAACCGTGCTGGCCTAATTCACAAGTTTGAAATTTTTCACTTTGGTTAGAAATAAGGATATATACTTTTTGCAGCAAATGGAGAGAAGTACCCCAGCTCCCTGATATTGTCTTTTCTGGACTGGTATAGCTTAGTGGTTTCCTGTGACTAGCTCTGGGTTTTCCTTTGCAGTTGGTGTAAATTTTGTTATATTTGGTTTCATAATATGAGTTGTGTATTTACTGTTTGATTTATTGAGCCATGCCACTTCCTTCTTGTTAAGGCTATTGATTATTGCCCATTCTTTATGCTGTGTATTGATTTGGTATGTGGCAATGAGTTAATTGCATTACTTGATGTTAAAAGAGGATCAACTATATTTGAAAGAGATGCTTGTAGCCTGTTTAATTGAGTTGCCTATTTAGGCATTCAACATGTTGTGAAACAATTAAGAAAAAGTACAGGAGGACCTCTGAGGGTAGAGATCATAAAATTTGTTTTCAGCTTTTAGATGATGCCAAAAATTGTGTAGTAAGTCATTCCTGGCATTAAATGGTCAATTATATTGAGTTAGCAGATGTGTAAGTGCTAGGATTTTCCCCCTG
Source organism: Ovis aries (assembly GCF_016772045.2). Classification (NCBI taxonomy): domain Eukaryota; kingdom Metazoa; phylum Chordata; class Mammalia; order Artiodactyla; family Bovidae; genus Ovis; species Ovis aries. The sequence continues at coordinate 236,220,382 of NC_056054.1, read as the reverse complement.
TATTTTGTTTAAAAATCAAAGGAGCTAACACCCTTGGATGCTCGCATTTTATTGAGAAAGAATCACGTCTTTCTAAGAATGGTTTCATATTGAAACCATGTGTTATTGGGTATATGTAGAAATAACAAATGGAATGTGTATGTGTGTGTAGGTGCTGAAATTTGGGGGATATTGCAGAGAGAAAATTAAGCTAAATGAGTAAGCTGGGAATAAACTGAGGTTTTTTTATCTACTTGTTTATTTCATGTTTCTTAGCTAAAAAATATTTGTCTATGTAAACAATAACATTTAAAACGAGGTGATATTTACTTGTTTTCCTTGACATTAATTGTTTGAATTTTCTGAACTTCAGACAGTCTATACTTACTGTGAAAAAAATTAACCTTCAGAATGAGATCATAGTACCGTGGTCCTCTAATGAATGTTACCTTTTGTTTTAGCAGCTCAATTGGCTCTAATCCATGGAAAAGTTTTTATTTCCCATCAGCTCCAAGGTAGGAGCCAAACCAAAGTTAAAGAAACATTTTCCAGCAGACAAGTTTCTACAGATACTATCAACAGTCTAAGAGTAGGCGCTTGTGCATTCACTGACTCACTCACTCACACGACACACACAGACATTTCTTACAGAAATATTAGATTGGAAAAATATTAAAATGCTGATAATGATAGTAATTCCAGGTTAATAAAGGCATTCCATATTAATCCTTCCTAGTCACATTATAGCCTCAAATTTTAAGTGTGTTTACTTTTTCAAAATTTGTTTCCTTCAGGATGATTGAAAGAGGACCACTTTCTCCCCATTTTGATCTCTAACCTTTTGTCACTTCTGGTTTATTTGCCTAGCATATGATTTTTGAAAAATGAAGTAGTGCAAACAATTACGACTGGCTTTTTGGAAATGCCTATTAAAACCCTGACCTCAAAGGACCTGCCAGTTTGGAACTTTAACAGTAGAAATGTGAAACCTCAGCACTGAAAGTAGAGAGTGTGTAAGAGATGGTGCCAGCTGGACCATTTTGCTACAAATACCTGCTAGCCCCAAACCTTTCCCTTGCTTAGTGATCCACCAGACTAACAGTGAGTGAATGAGTGAGTGAGTGAAGTCGCTCAGTCGTGTCTAACTCTTTGTGACCCCATGGACTATAGCCTACAAGGCTCCTCTATCCATGGGATTTTCCAGGCAAGAGTACTGGAGTGGGTTGCCATTTCCTTCTCCAGGGGATATTCCCGACCCAGGGATTGAACCTGGGTCTCAGGAACCACTTAATTCCATGTGAGTCAAAAGCTGACATGGCATGCCTGCTGTATGCCAGGTAGCATCTTAGGTACTTTCCCAGGCTTTCTGCACAAAGGAAAAAAGATCTGGAAAGTATATATATATATATTTCTCACCTCTGCCACTTGCCCCACCATCTATATCTACTCAGCTGGAATCTCTAAACCAGGAGACATGGCCAGATATATATTTTCAAAAGCTCTGTGCTCCTGGTTAACAGCTAGTCTTTTAATACTACTAAGAGGTTCAGGGAGTGTAGTATTTTTTCCACGACTTCTGAATCCATATAGAAGATATATTTTTCTTCCAACAGTAAAATCATCTGAAAGTCTTCACATACTCCAGACTCCGCATACAGAGCTGACTTTGCTTTCTGATTTAGTACTGTGGATTCATTTGAGAGGACTTCCCCAGTGGCTCAGTGATAAAGAATCCGCCTACCAAGGAGGAGATGTTGAGTTAGATCCCTGGTTTGGGAAGATCCCCTGGAGGAGAAAATGGCAACCCACTCTAGTGTTCTTGCCAGGCAAATTACATGGACAGAGGAGCCTGGAGGCTACGGTCTATGAGATCTCAAAGAGTTGGACACAACTCAGCAACTAAAAAACAATAATAAATTTGAAAACGTGACTTTAAAAAAGTGAAATAACCTCACCTACTTAATGTCTTATTCATGGTTAGAACGTGGAGTGGAGTCACTTTATTTCATTAATGTTCCTGCTAGCTTTTGGATACAAAAAAAATTTTTTTTCTCTCTAAATAACATTCTTTATCCCAAAAAAAAAAAAAAGAATTGTAATTAGCAAGTTTCAGTTTTGATATGTATCTTCTATTTTGTTATATCTCTTCTATTAATTACATTAAAATAGTTTTTAAAAGAATGCTACTTTTAAGCTTCTTATAATATTTATCAACAAGTGTGGAGTTTCAGTGATGACCTAGTTGACCTCATAATTATTTTATTTTTGTAAGATATTTTGTATTTTTGCATATTCTGTTTCATCTCATTATCTCCAAGTAACTGCAAATATGATAATCTTAAAATAATTCTAATATCTTGTCTTTGAATTTCTAATTGATCAGGGATTTAAATGAACAAAATTTTCTTACTTTAGAGGCAGTCCTTAGGCATAGCAAATGAATAGACTAGCCTGGTAGATATAGTTTTATAAACTATCAAGACATGAAAGTGATCCTGAAAGTCCAAATGCCATTTAGAACTTCATGCATAAATTGTATGTGGTGTTCTAGGAAGCAGGGAAAATTGATGGTCAGCCTTAGCCTGTAGTATATTTTGACAGCATGAATGAGTCAAGCAAGCAATTTTCCAGACTGTTTAATAGTACAAAGTAAAGGACTTCTAAGGAAGTCATTCTTATGACTAGCTGAAAAATATTTTTCTTAGTAACTGTTCTCCAGAAAAACAGATCACCATTGGAAGAAAAATGAAATCTGAAGTTGCCAGCATTCTGAAAGTGATTTAATCACTAAAATGTGTTTACCTTATAACAAAACTCCTTAAAAGGATACTGCTTCATACATTTCCAATTATTTAATGAATGTTGTCTTAACTTCAATAGGAAATTATTTAATACCCCAATGCACATTAACTCCATCACCTTGGCAGATTATTGGTCATTGTATTTTTTTAAACTATTTTAAAAATAAATTTCCAGTAGCACAAATAAAACTGCATCATCATACAATTAAAGATGAAATGTTTTAAGTTTACCAAGTTGCTTGAAGTGTCTTCCACTGTGTGGTTCTAAGCTGCATTTGAGTGAAAATAGGACTTGATCATAAAGAACCCACCTGCCAATGCAGGAGACATAAGAGATGAGGGTTCGATCCCTGGGTCAGGAAGAACCCCCTGGAGGAGGCCACCCACTCCAATATTCTTGCCTGTAGAATCCCATGGACAAAAGGGATTGGCAGGCGACAGTCCATGGGATTACAGAGAGTTGGACATGACTGATGTGACTTAACATGTAGGCACAGGACTTGACTGGTAGAAAATCATTCATTTGTGGATTTACAGATTCTATTCTCAGTGGTTTGAAAAGATGCATTGTCCAGCAGCAACTTTTGTACCAGTGACAGTGCTTCATGTGAACTTGATGGATTCCAATCACTGGGTTTGTCATTACTACATAGGTATTTGGAAGGAAAAGCCTGTAAATCTCATTTCTAAGCCATGAGTAGCTATTATGTCAATTTGAAGAACAGAAATAAAATACAGTTTAAAAAAAAGACACCACAGTCATTCACAGATTCTAGCTAGTTAAGTACCCGTGATTATTATGATTTATTAGTATCAGGTTAATATTTAAAATTTGGAAAATAACCTACTAACCTTATTTTTATTTGTAGTGTTGGAAGTGTTTCTAGCATTTTTCAAGTAGTAACCTGAAAGAAAATTGAGATTCATCTTGGGTTCCACTTGCATTATTACTATAGTAACACTTGTCAGGGCAAATCACTCAATAGTCATGCCTCCACTACAATTAAACTTTGTAAATATTTCAAGAATAAAAACTTAAGGTGCTAAGTTTTTCCTTGAAAATACCTGACATTTTTCTAGCCTAAATTTAAGATTTGTTTTCTCTTTACATTTTAAAAGATTGTTCATGGAATGTTCAAGGGTTTTGCATGATATTTAGACAGAATTTCTTTTATCACTTTCAACATTGACCTCCAGTGATCCATAAATTCTTTGGATTGCAGTTAGAAGAGGTTTAGAAATGATGTCTTGCAATCCACTTGCTTTTCAGATTAGGAAACTGAGGAGCCACCAGTAGGGTTAGAGTTTAATCATATTCATGAAGATCCTGAGATTGCCAGGACTCTTAAATATGACTAGTCAATTAGTTATATCAAAAACTGGAATAAGCTGTCTTCATCTTGTGAAAATAGCCTATGATACACTTGGTTGATAACCACTATTAATTAAGGTCGAGTTGGTGCTGGTAACTGCCATCAAGGTGCATTCTTGACTAACACGATGCCTTGATTACTGGCAGTATTAAAGGTTTACAGTGTTTTGCTGTTTAATAGTAGATTCTCAAAAAAAAAAAAAAAAGGATACCTAACTTTATACCAAAATTTACTAACAAAAGGATGTATTGGATATAATTTAATATCATAAAATATACAATATCCTGTATTTTATGTTCTATATAGCCAATTGATTTTTATAGAATGATTTTTTTAGTTAAACTTTTGCATCTGAAGTCAACCTGTGGTTACAATTGACAGATGAGTTATTAGTTCTCTTTCATTTCTCTTACTCATAAGAGGCCCTCATTATACAGTGATTATCAGATGAGACATACTTCATGAATAACTTTTCTTCTTTACGTTTTCCGACCATTTTATATATTAAAGAATAAATCACTTTATGCCTGATTTTATAGTTGTTTTTCATGTTTCTTTTTGCCACAAGATGACAAACTCCTTAAGAAGGAGAAGCTTACGTTCATCACCTCTCTATGTATAGTGATTTGAATGTCCTTGGCATTCGGTGTTCAGTGAATTGAAAGCAGTGTTTCTTCCTGACCATGACTAATGATTGTGAGCAGATTTTATGTGCTTTCAGATTCATTAGAAAATTTTTTTTAAATGTACTAGGACTTTTGTTGGATAGTGACATATAACTCTTTTAAAACTATTTCTCTAAGGAATCTGGCACCCTTCATTATGGTAGGACTCATCCAGTTAAATTGCTCTGGTGCCCTAATAGACTGTTTATGTTCTGTTGATGTAAATCTCTTGAGCAGGCCTTTATTTGCACTTCTGCCATGTTTTGTATGTTATCTTGTGCAGGCAGCACTTGAGGACCCGGTTGGGCTTCCTGATAACGATTGTTGTATGGACAGCCCATGTCTCAGAGGGGAATGGTAATTGGTCAGAGCAAGGCACAACACACAGTTATTCTTGTAACAATATTAACTCGCTGTTAGTAAGAGTGATTTGTTGGGAAAGTATCACATGTAGATAGAACAGTATTAATTTATTCTTCAGAGGTTACGTGGGGAGAAGCAATACCACCAGGATACCAATATCATCACTGTTTGTTTTTCCTTTTTCTTTCACTCTGCTGAGATACTGAGAAGAGCATTGATCAATGTCGGTGTTTCTTGTGTGGGGAAACATTCTGGGGTCCAGACTGCAACTATAATAACTGTCGTTTTTATTGTAGACCTAATAATAATAACAAAGACACGTGATATTGTCAATAGATCATGTGACTCTGATGCTCTTAAAATTCTCCACACTTTAATTTTAGGGAAAACCAAAAGGTTTTGTCTTCCAAGTGTGAAACCTTTATGCTGTTACAAGTCTTCAACCCAAGCAGAACAGAGAGTCCAAGCTTCCCCAAAGTATAAATGCCTAGGTCCTACCACTTGTTCACTTGCTCATTATTTCTTCCCTTTAACATTTCTTTTAGGAGCTGTATGACAGGAGCTACCTTAGAAAGAACTGAGAAGTTCTAGTGAGTCAGAAGTGATCCAGACTGTGTGTCGATGCCAGTAGTCCTAGCAATTAAGTATTCGATTGAGGGGAAACCTCCATTTATCCACTTTGAAGAGGATCATCAGGAGGGATTAAAAATTTAGTACTTCAGGCTCATTAAGGGTTAGAGTGGAGTAATTATGTAGCTGGTAACAAATGCTACAGTCTCCACTTGAACAGTAAGATATGTTATTTCTTGAGACTTATTGGCCCTCTTCAAGGAGTGTCACAATTTGTAAATGTTGTGTTCTTGGAGAATAAGTTCTGCTGACCCATTATTTTAGATTTGGTGTGCTTTTTTTTTTTTTTGCAAAGTGTGCTTTCAGAGAAGGTAATACTCTTAAAGGAATATGGGCTCTGTAGAGTGTTTCCCTGTGGCATAAGCAATGCTTGTTGTCTTCATCATTGAGCCTCTTCATACAGGGCTCAAAAGAGAACACCCTCCTACTACATTTACTGTGTTTATTGATGATTATGCTGCTAGTTTAATTTCCTAATCTTGCAAGTTGAGAAGTAATTAAATGCTCTTGAGACATTCTGTTGAGCCTGGTTTGCCATTCTTCATCACCAGAATTTTAAGAAACTTTGTTTTTAAATCAGCAAATCTGTGATTCTGTTTTTCAAGTTTTCTTATTTGTATAGCACACAGGAACATGTTAATTTCAAAAGAACACACAGTTGGATCTACTTTTAAACTAATTGGAAGAGTTTGTGATAGTTTGTTTTACCTTAAATTTTATTATTATTTTTTAATCTGGACATATTATCACCTAGTATAATCTCTTAATCCCTAACTTAAAGTCTATCCATTCTGGTTTTAGATATGATTCTAATAAAACAGATAATATTGCCATAATTCAGAACTATAAAACATATACATTACTTACACATTCACGTTACTTACTCGGTGATTTTACTGCATAAAAATACAGTTCAGGAAAGAAACATTAGAACTCTGTGGTGCTCCTAGTGTAGACAGACCACTGTAGTTAAGTTTTTACTTCCATTCCTCTATCTGGAAGCTGTTTGAAAGCAGAGGCTGTGCCTTAGTCATTAGAATCTCCATTGCTCACCCATAGGCCCAGTACGTGGTAAGCTTCTAGTAAATACCACTTTACTTGTATTGACTTTGAAATGGAACAAAATGTGGAATACCAGCTATAATAGTAGCTCTTGATCCATGCCATAACCTTTCTTGCCCCCGCCCTTAAGGTTTACAAAAAGCAGTTAAACTAATTATAACCATTATATTTGTAAATCAGACCACTCATTTTTTAAAAATTAATTTTTATTGGAGTATAGTTGCTTTACAGTGTTGCGTTAGTCTCCTGTAAAGCAGTAGACCACACATTTCATTAAAAATTGATATAGACACCTCTTTGACAGGCCTGTTTCATTCAAAGAAATGCACACTAGAATTGTATATAGAATAGCAAAACCACTTGAATTTTCACTTCTCAACTTGATATCACAAAGGTAAAAGTACACACCTGTAGTCTCATCCCAGTCTAGTAACTGGGCTGAAAAAAAGTCCATTTAGTTAAGTAGCCAAATTGGTTGTTGGAGTTATTTTATGTACTAGGTAGCAATATTGCTGATTGGTTTTTTCATTTTTAATCATTTATTCTGTGAATTTTTCTCCCTAAGGCAGTGAACTGAAAAAGGGACATTTTTTTCTGCTGTTGATAAGCATTATGAGTAGAAATCAATAGTTAAATTGACCCAATAAAAGATGCCTGGGATCTACTATTGAGATGATAACATCAGAAAGCAACGTATATAGACTAACAAGGCCCAGAAGCATCCTTTGCTTTTGTTTTGCATATGTATTAAGTAGCATAAGGCTTCCCTGATAGCTCAGTTGGTAAAGAATCCGCCTGCAATGCAGGAAACCCCGGTTCGATTCCTGGGTTGGGAAGATCCCCTGGAGAAGGGGAATGCTGCCCACTGCAGGGTTCTGGCCTGGACAATTTCATGGACTGTATAGTCCATGGGGTCTCAAAGAGTTGGACACAACTGAGCGACTTTCACTTTCTTTCAAGTAGCATAAGACAGTGCTTATGGATTGCATTCTTTTTTCCTAGGAAGTCTATATATGCCAGAATTCTGTTCATTAATAGATAGGCTGCAGTCCATACCATGTGCCAAAAACAGGAATATACTTGATTAAAGTTTGCTAGACCTCTGTCACACATTGGTGTAGAATTTATCTTTTTTACCTTGCCAATCACCAGCTGCTTCTCTTTGACATTGTATTCACATTCTGTGTGAAAAATAGATTTTATATTTCACTTATAATTTATCTCGGTATATTTATTTATTGGACACTTGTTAAGTGATAAAGAAACTTTATAAGGAGAAAGGATCAACATATTAATAATTCTAACTCCCTTTAAATACAAATGCAAAATTCATCTAACTGTGCTTATTCAGTCAGTGCTGAAGGAATATTTTCAAATCAATGGTGTATATAACACTAATATTAATAATATGAACTCCTTTTCTACATATATCTGTATGTTCTTTAAATATAGATAGGATACATCTAGATCTGTGAGTAATTGGCTTTTTTCCCTCCTTTATTCTGATCAGTCTCATAGGTAATTTGTAAAGCACATGGTATGCAAAAACAATCCCCCTCTTCTCTTTTTGGTTGTCGTGACTGTTGCTGACCAAAATCAAATAATTTCTCTAAACCATGCTTTCACTTTTCCGCTTCTCTAGTCAGAAATAAATCCGCTGTGTACTCCCTGAGGGAGGAATAGTTTAGCAGGGAATCACTTAATAATCACTGTTCATTAATCACATAGAGAGAATCCTTTTTTAATGTCAACTCTGTCATTCATATAAAATGTATGTTTCCTTGAAGAATCTCTGTGAATTACTTGTTCATTCTCATTGCTTTTCATATATTTCATTATACTCCTTAGGAGCTCATTCGTTTCAAAAATTGAATGTTGCTTATGTACAGAATCTGTGACTAACAAGAGATAGCAATGGCACCTTTTCTTTGATTTACTTGTTATCTTCTGGTCATATGAATAGCCTGTTGATTCAGCTCTCTCCCTACATAGCTTGTTGAAGGCTGCAGGGAGTGGCATGGTGGAGATGGTTTACTTAAGACCTCTTCCTAACTCCAGGTTAAGTGACGTCATATTGGCAGCTTAAACTTGGCCATGGTCGGAGGATTTACACTGTGGAAATTGGCAAATGCTACAACTCCCTCCTCAGAAAGCCACTTATTAAACACTTAGCAGCACCCACTAGTTATAGAATTATCTCTTCTTTTTTGAACAATTGTTTAACCATGTGGAATAGCCATGTAGAAATTTCCTTTCTTTCTGTCCCATTTGCCAATGGAGTGACTGAGCAAATTACGTATGCTTTCTGTATCCTGGTGTCCTTATCTGTAAGAGAGGGATAATAATGGTACCTGCCTTGGGATGGATATGATGTTGAATAAGAAACATACTTTTATCAGTCTAATAGCAAAATGCTTGATGTACAATGAACACACAAGTAGTATTACTGTTTACCTTTCTGTACTTTAATTAATAGGTATTTATTGATTCCTTACTAAGTACCTCATATTTTGCTTAGTCCAGTGGGTCATTGATTGAGACTCAGTGCCTCTAACCATGAGTATGACCCACTGGTTAAAAGCCTTCCTATTTTGCTGTCCCAACCTAACGTCTTCTCTTTTTTTTCTGTTTTTCTTCTTAGAGCTTTTTTCTCCCTGTATGAGTTTTGCCAACTTTCTTCATATGTAGATTTAGTTTATACATGATCTCTTCTAAGAAGCTTCTCCTCAAACCTGCCCTGGTCATGCTATTGTCCTGCCTTCTTGTTTCTGTAATGCACCCAGTTCATATCTCCATCACTGTCTTTGGCACATGAATTCTAATTACATGCATCGTCCTCCTTCTCTGGATTTCAGTGCATGACATGTGACCTACCACCTTCGTATTTTTGTCACTTAATGAAATACTTGTTACGTAGTAGACTCCATCGAAAAGAATGTCTGAATGGTTGTTGGTTGAGGAATACTAGACTTTGCTCCTAAAGACCTTATTACTTGGTTGAAGAGATGATAGTATACCCATGTGACATGAAGGTGAACAAGAAAGCATTTTATAATGATATCTATATTTGTTTGAAAGTGAAAGTCACTCAGTCGTGTCTGACTCTTTGTGACCCTATGGATGCAAATTAAGTTTATAATTTATTTTCATATATACATTTTCCTGAAGTAGGAAAGGTCATTTATTTCCCTGTTACAGATACAGATTTTTATGTTCATAAATATAAATGAATTGAGTTAGGTCAGTCAGATCAAGTTTTAAGAAGCAGCGCCTAGCTTGTCAACCAGGTTTTGCTTTTGTTCTATTTCTGAATCAGAAATACAGAAGAAAGTTTGGTTATTCTTATAAGCAATACTTTGTTTTCATTTTCTTTCCCTTCTTTGGGAAGCTTTAAGAAATTACTATGGTATTATCCTCCAATTAAACAAATAAACATTTAAAAAATTTTAAAAACACAAAAACCAAAAGAATTTTTGTAGTGATATTTAAGCATATACAGAATTAGAGAAATATTGTAACACCTCCTGTGTATATATCAATCAGCATTTTCCATGCATGCATCCATGTGAACATTTTCGGAATACTTTGTCTGTCTTTTTTCATTTATTATCTTCCACATACCTTTTGTCCCTGGCATCTTGTTTTTTGTTCCCCTGGTATCTTTTGAAACAAATCTCAGACATTCTTATCAGTTTACTTATAAGTATGTAGGAACTTTATGTATTAATAACTTGTTTTAAATATAACATATTTATGAATCTATCAATATTGATAATAATTTCATTGTATCACTTAATTCCCAGTTTACATTCAACATTTTCGCACATCACAGCAAGTCTTTTATACAAATAGATCGCTCAGATGAGCATCTAAAAAATACGTATTTGGATTTTATGTCTTTCAAGATTCTTTTAATCTATGATAATTCCTGCTCCTTTTCCCCTTCATGCTTTATTTGTTGAGAAAAATCAGGTCATTGTCCTAGAGAATATTTGAGATTCTGAATTTAGCTATTTGCTTCCCAGTAGTGTCATTTAGCTTGTTCCCCCATCACCCTATTTTCTGTAGACTAGAAATTAAAACTAGAATTGAATTTGATTTTAATGCTACTACTTATTATTTGCTGAGAATATTTCCCAACTGGTGCTGTGTACTTCCAGTTGCATCCCATCAGGAAGGAATAAGTTCATTTCTCTCCACTTTTAATGATGTTGAAATCTACCAGTAAGTTCAGGTGAACTTGGGCCAGTTCCTGTAAAGTTCTCCGTCACATCTGGATCCAGTGGTTTCACTCCACTGTTGAGCATTTTCATAGCACCGTGATTTTGTTAGGGATTGTAAAGCAGTGACTTTTAATTATATTATTCTTGCTGAATTTATTACCTGAAATTTTTCTGTGAAGTGCTTTTCCATTGTATCTAATTGGCAATTCCATAATACAACTTATAGCATAAGATGATGGAGAAGGAAACGGCAACCCACTCCAGTATTCTTGCCTAGAGAATCCTGTGGACAGAGGAGCTTGGTGGGCTGCTGTCCATAGGGTCACATGGAGTTGGACACAACTGAAGCAACTTAGCATGCATGCATGCATTGGAGAAGGAAATGGCAACCCACTCCAGTGTTCTTGCCTGGAGAATCCCAGGGACAGAGGAGCCTGGTGGGCTGCCATCTATGGGGTCACACAGAGTCAGACATGACTGAAGTGGCTTAACAGCAGCAGCAGCAAAAGACGGAGAAATGCATGATTTTTTATTTACCAGTATTCAGAATCAGACGTCTAATAAACGTCTAATAAATAAATAAACGTCTAATAAAAAAGTGAAATACAGTTATAAATATATTCAAAGTATTCTAACATATTTTAACAAGATTTCCCTTAGGAAAATTCTTTGAATATTTTTTTCTTATTTTTGGATGAATGCATTTTGATAACATTACTTCTCATGGAAAGTTCCCTTTCCTTTCTTTTTGTTTACTATAAATATACTGCTATCTGATTGAGGCTGTTCTCTCAGAAGTTATTTGTTGCTCCTCTTTTTTCTTTGGTAAGCACCTGGTTAGGCTATCTACTTAGGATGTAGACACTGGCCCAGCTTTTTCACAGAATATACAGTTTGGGTTTGTTTCCTATTCATAATATGATTCGATTAAAAAAAATGTGTCTATGAATCTGTTTTTGCTTACTCTGATATTTGGTGTCCTATATTATACGTTTTTAACAAACAATATTTTTAGTTGATTTTAGAGACCCTGGCCCTAGTCTCTGAAATAAAAACAGCAAAGAGATTTGAAAGTTGTTACTGCTCACCCAAAGAAAAATTAAGTATCAGTATATAGGGCACTCTATGTGACAAATGAGGAAGTTTTTATTTTTATTGTTTGAAAAGGTAAGAAGAGGGAATAATGAGGACCTCCATAAGACAAAAGACAAAAGTAAATGCTTAAGATCCTGTGCTGTCTAACATAAGCAAGTATTTGAACTTAGTTTGACTTCTGTTTTTAGGAACTGAGGGTGATATTTTATGGATGTCTTTATCTCCTATAATTAAAATATGTTTGGTCAGGATTTTTTTAAAGGTGTTTTAGATGAGAAAACATATATCTAAATCTTTGTGAACATCTTGTAATGAACAGCCAGTGTAAATGGTACTAGTAAGACCCTCCTTTCTCTACAAGATTTGTGTTTCAGTTCAGTTCAGTTCAGTTCAGTCGCTCAGTCGTGTCCGACTTTTTGCGACCCCATGAATCGCAGCACGCCAGGCCTCCCTGTTCATCACCAACTCCTGGAGTTTACCCAAACTTATGTCCATCGAGTTGGTGATGCCATCCAGCCATCTCAGCCTCTGTCGTCCCCTTCTCCTGCCCCCAATCCCTCCCAGCATCAGTCTTTTCCAATGAGTCAGCTCTTTGCATGAGGTGGCCAAAGTACTGGAGTTTCAGCTTCAGTATCAGTCCTTCCAATGAACACCCAGGACTGATCTTTAGGATGGACTGGTTGGATCTCCTTGCAGTCCAAGGGACTCTCAAGAGTCTTCTCCAACACCACATTTTAAAACCATCATTTCTTCGGTGCTCAGCTTTCTTCACAGTCCAACTCTCACATCCATACATGACCACTGGAAAAACCATAGCCTTGACAAGACGGACCTTTGTTGGCAAAGTAATTGTCTCTGCTTTTTAATATGCTGTCTAAATTGGTCATAACCAAGGAGTAAGCGTCTTTTAATTTCATGGCTGCAGTCACCATCTGCTGTGATTTTGGAGCCTCCCAAAATAAAGTCTGACACTGTTTCCCTGTTTCCCCTGTTTTCCCATCTATTTGCCATGAAGTGATGGGACCAGATGCCATGATCTTCGTTTTCTGAATGTTGAGCTTTAAGCCAACTTTTTCACTCTCCTATTTCACTTTCATCAAGAGGCTTTTTAGTTCCTCTTTCCTTTCTGCCATAAGGGTGGTGTCATCTGCATATCTGAGGTTATTGATATTTCTGCCGGCAACCTTGGTTACAGCTTGTGCTTCCTCTGGCCCAGCGTTTCTCATGATGTACTCTGCATAGAAGTTAAATAATTAGGGTGACAATATACAGCCTTGACGTACTCCTTTTTCTATTTGGAACCAGTCTGTTGTTCCATGTCCAGTTCTAACTGTTGCTTCCTGATCTGCATACAGGTTTCTCAAGAGGCAGGTCAGGTGGTTTGGTATTCCCATCTCTTGAGTGCACAATTGCACTCATCTCACATGCTAGTAAAGTAATGCTCAAAATTCTCCAAGCCAGGCTTCAGCAATATGTGAACCGTGAAATCCCAGATGTTCAGGCTGGTTTTAGAAAAGGCAGAGGAACCGGAGATCAAATTGCCAACATCCGCTGGATTTGTATTTAGGAGATAGCAAATACAATATCATGTTGAATTCACCAGAAAAATATATTCTGCATATCTGAGGTTATAATTTATATTGTTTTGCTAGACATGTGCTGGTAATGTTGTAAATTTGGGGTATTATTTAAATAACCATTGTAATTCCAAAGGCTTCTCACATATTTTCTCTAGAATAGAAACTCTTTTTTCATGTTCAGATAGTATGAAATAGCTGTTATGATTACTTGAAATTAGGGTAAAAGGCAGATTCCTGGAATATCATTGAAAATACTTTTTTGCAATTGAAAATCAGGAAGATAGAAAAATTTTAGAGTTGGCTTATAAGTCTATGCTAACATGTTTTATGATGTATGATGTCGCAGAGAAGTGCTGAGAGGCAAGAGATGTTTAAAAGCAGCAGTATTAGGTTTGCTTTGCTAGCACCTTATCCGGAAATTTGAAAGACAAAAGACTAAACCCTTTAATTGTGGTATCTGGTAACTGAGGATTAAGCTGAATTTAACTTTGAAGATAAGAATTGATATTTACATTATGTCAATGGAAACAATAGCTGTATTTTTGACTTGAGGAAATTGCTTAATCTAAATAGCATGAAAGTTGACCAAAAAGTGTATTCATCCATAAATATTAACTGTTTTAATCTGTTGAAAACGGAAGGCTAACGTCAAGTATACAGTAGTAAACTTCTAAAAGGAGTTGGTGAAAAGTAAATGTTATGCAGCACGAAAAGAATACCAGGGGGAAAATTGACAGAGAAGAATAACAGGAAGATTAGTCATTTCTGGAAGGAAAAAAAGGTGGGGAATGGGGAAAGAAGTATTTTAAACAGGAAGGGGGAACTGGAAGTACCAGTGCTAACAGACAGATAGGAGTTCATTACAGGGCAGAACTGGACTTTTAAAGAAAGGGATAGTACTGGTCACATTTAGTTACAACATATAGTGTTTATGTCAATAACAAACAAAAATAAAATGGAGACATTTTCTGTTAGGGATTCAGAGAAATAAAAGAAATGATGTTGAAATAAAAAAGCGATATTTACTCCTTGGCCAAACTGACCTGGCTTAAGTCACACAGCAATGTCCAACTGCATAAAGAAAATGGATTTCTTTTAAAACAGGCGACCATTCTACTGTTTTCAAGTGTTAGGTAAAACAAAAACATTCTGGATGTCTTAAAATAAGTGTCCTACTTGGTTTGAAATAGTTTTCACTTATTGTTTACTTATCTGACAACTGAAGAGGTAACAGTCTCCAAATACTTTAAGAATTGTTTCTATAAATTCTCAAAAATATAAATTTAACTCTATATATCAGGTAAAGTATATATGTGTAACAGTCCCTGTAACAGAAAACAAGAAAGTTAACATCACAACTGGTGTGTGTGTTGGCAGAATCCTATTAATCCTTCATTTCTGTTAGGGTCATTCATGGAACAGCTTTTGCTGGACACGTTTTCCAATCTCTCTGAATGTTCTCACCTGTCAGAGAGTAATAATAATATATCTGCCTCCAAGTTGTGTAATAAAGATTAGATGAATTGGTAGACACAGACCTGGAAGTGGCATTTTGTCTTTCTACTTTTAATCCGATATCCAGATATTGAAACACAGGCTTGTATGACATATTTCCAACTAACCAAGATGGGAAGATGGATAATTGTAGTAGAAGCTCTTACTGATGCCTTGATGCTTAAAATGTCATATGCTAGGTTATATATGTATCTGTACTTGACATATAAAACTGTTACCTCTGTTGGTCATCCCTCAGTAACTGCAGTAAACAGTAAATTACATAAAAAGTAGTTTTCAAGAAAGTAGATATCTCTAAGGTTATATAATCACAGCATCAGGACAGAATTTGTGTATTCTCCTATTTAGAAAAAATATAAATGCAGAAAGTGCTTTTACATACAAATAAGCATTTACATATAAATGCTTATGTATATTGAAATAAAGATATCAAATTTTAAAAGGTTATCTAACTAATGTAACTTTAGAGACCCAAGACTACTGTTATTTTAGGTAACCACGTGGGACATATTCTCTATCACTTCATTTATAGAAATACGATATGCAGTCAGGTAAGCATTTCCTGTTGGTTTTATGATAAATTGCAATACTTTCATAACTCATGTACACACACTTCCTGAGATAAAGTCTGATTCCAGCCCAGAATAACCAATTTGTACGAACACCAGATACTACTAAAAAGTTTTCTCTCTTTCTCCCTCTCTCGCTTTCTCTCCCTTTCTACCCTTACCCACATGCAGACAGATACTCTTTCCATATACACACACACCCAGCCTCCCAGGCATAATTTTGTAGGAAATGTTTATTTTCCCAACTACAGAAAACAAACCTTATCTCAAACACTGAAAGTCCTTCCTTTTCCTGGTTTGGAAACACTAAGTCATACTTGGAGATTTTCTTTAGCCAGCATTTAGGTTTATTTCAAGCTTAAAAAGTTGTGAGGATAAAATGACTCAGAAATTTCTAATGCACAATTAAAGCTTTTCACTTTTAGGTCACCAGTACATATCGAGCTGACTTGTGTTAGTTAAGGATTGATTACAGTTGGTACGTTGTTTAATTTCCAGAAGAAGCTGGGAAGCTCACTGCAGCTCTTCCTGTTTTGATCTGCGTACGGGCTAGAGTTGGTGGTTATTAATATATTTCTTTGCAGATAAAGCCAAGTTCACGGAATTAAAGAGAGTCGACCTAGTCGGAGTTGATGAATAAGAAGCTATAAATTTAGTCATCCACAAACATATATTTATTGTCTGACACCTTTCTAAAAGTAAGGTGTGTTAAAACGATCAGAATCATATTTCTGAGTTTTTAAGTGCAGTCATTGACAGCAAGAAGTAAGAACTGTAACTTCAATAGATAAGACAAAGAGTCAGAATGACTATATATATATATAATGTTTATTTATATTCATATGAAATTCAGATGACTGCATCAGTGAGTCATGATCTTCCTAGTCTGTCAGTAGTGCCAAAGTCATAAAATCATTTGTTATGTTCTGTCTTATGTAAAAGCCCATGGAATTATTTTATTTTTTCCACCCAGAAAATTCCAGAATCTATTTCTAAAAATCTTGAATAACTTGTTTTAATTCAATGTTAACATTGGACATTGAGATAAGTTTAAATCTTGTTGTCAGCAAAGAGAAAAATCAAGCTTATGTGGATACAGTCTGTAATTCCAATTCCTAAGGATTTCTGCAGAGAAGGTAGTTGTCTAGAAATATGGTAAAGAATTGTCATCTTCCTTCTGTGGAAACTTTTGATTGTAAAAATAATTGAGAGTAAATAGGCTCTAATGCATCACCCCAGGCTGTGCCACATGGGTATGTAAATTTCTTCCTGCTAAATGCCACCAAATAGCTGCATTTCTTACAGCTGGTGGCTAAATTCTGATAGAGGGTAGATACCTTTACCATAACTGTATTTTCTCTCTGAAGTTTTCATGGATTCTTATGGTAATTTATATCAAGTTAAAGCCATAAAAAGCTAAAGTTGGCCAAAATTTGTCCAGAGATTTAGACTTGCATCCAAATTAATTGCTTGGTCTCAATATTCTTATTGGTGTCTCAGACTTACACATGGCTCCCTAGCTGCTTGATTTGAGCTGTCTGACATTCCCCAGATGGCTCTGGGTCCTTAAGAGCTAATTCAAAGAAGGTTATTTCAGCTGCTGAATATTCAAGGAAGTATCCTGGTTGAAGGTTGGTTGCAGCCGGTGTCTCAAGGGATGAACCTTGGATTTCTGAAGCTTTCTCTGAGCTCACAGTTATTGTCTTGGCCCTACACATGATCACCTTTATTTGCCATCGAGGGAATAAAAATAAATATGACTCTCAGCAGTGGTAATCCCCCCAAAAAGAATGACTGACACTGTGTGAATAATAATGTTACTACTTTGTTATTGGCTCTGAAGATATGACACATTGGAATAAAGTATGAAGCTGAGTTTGTCCTTTTTAAAATCTGAGAATAAAACATTTGTAAATTCCTTAAATTAGTAAGCATCATTAAGAAAAATGATAGAATTGTGTATTGTGTAAGCTTATCTACTTGTTAGTTGCTCAGTCGTGTCTGACTCTTTGTGACCCTATGGGCTGTAGCCTGCCAGGCTCCTCTGTCCATGGAATTCTCCAGTCAAGAATACTGGATTGAGTATTGTCCATTCTCTTCTCTAGGGGATCTTCCCGACCCAGGCATCGAACCTGGGTCTCCTGCACTGCAGGCAGATTCTTTACCATCTGAGTCACCAGGGTATAGGACATTATGTACTTCATACCTACCTTTTTGAAAAGGACCTGGGGTAGATGATCCTTCTCCCACCAGGGTTCTGGCCAGAGCTGACATTTCTTATCTCCTTTATTTAAGAATCTAACATGTAATCAGCTTTCAGGAGGCAATAGAGGGTGGGCGTAGGCACAGAACCACTTCAGGAACTACATTCCCTGAATCCAAAGTTTACATTTGCTGTTTATAATTCCTATGACCTTTGGCAATGTCCTTAACATTCATACTCCGCTAAATAGGAACATATTTACCTTCTTGAGTTGTTTTGAGTCTTGAAGAAGTTAAGGACTTAATGAAATTCTAGGGCACCCAATAAGTACCATATACATATGCTCTGTTTACCTAAACTTTGCAAACCAGAGCTGATACTGCAGTTTTCACAACATGTTTAAGAGCTCCAGGCTGGAACTATCTATAACCTGGGTTCAGTGATCATTTTTGAGCCCTGTGACTTTAAACATGTGACATACTTGACTGAGCCTCAGTTTTCTCATTTGCAAAATGGGGCAATAATAATACCTGATTTTGTTGCTGCAAAGATTAAATGGAATAACACATGTAAAGAAATGAGTACCTGGCACTTCTTGGGTATGCGGTATGTGTTAGTTACAGTTCTGATGTTTACTTTGATGTTTAAGTGAACATGTGAAATACTGATACATGAGCAACATGTGGTATTCAGAATCTGTATATGTAGAGTTTCAGTTTTGCTAATGAGGATTATTGTTATTTACTGTGCAGAGAATACATGTGTTGGTGTTTATAATTATTTTCTAATAAGTAAATAACATTTACTTATTAGGAGAATAATAGTAAGGTGTTTTTCACTTACCCTTTGTTAGACTATTTAGATTTTTTAAAAAATCTTATTTTTTTTTTTAATCTGTGAGATTTGAGCTCTGGATAAATTAGTTAAATAAAGTAAATGTTTTGTTAGTGATTTACCTTCTATGTCCTGACATATTCTAGCCACTCATTAAGTTGAGCGCCCCTGGGAGGAAAAGCAACTCATCAATAACATAAAAATGGGAATGAAAGAGAGAAGCAGAGAAGACATTGCTTCTTCTGTAAAATAAATTTCATGAGTCCTGATATTTCCCCATCTGTCGGGAGTGTTGTAAAGATTATGAAAACATTAGCGTTTGTAAAATGTAATTCTATGCCAGAAAGGCAAATAGAGTATTATGAAAGAAATGACCAAAGTTGCATGATGACATTTATTTCATATGGTAACATCCTTTTTTTCATTAACAGGAAATGTTAGGGCAAAGTACCTGCTTCTTAGGAGTGGGAAAGGTAAATGAAGGTTGAACAAAGATTCGTCAAGTCTTTATGATAAACCTTTAAGACTGTGTTTTCCATAGAATTAGAAACGTGGAATTTCATAGTAAAAGTATATTTATCACCTTGTTTGAGGAGCAGATTTTAAGCATGATCACAGGAAAACACCTGTTTTGACACTCTGTGGGGAAGGCGCAAACATACGGGCAAACTCTGTCTAGGTGTAGAGTAAACAAGAATGCTTTGGCTAGCATCCTGCAAGGAGTCGGGTCTAAATGGTCTGCTCCAGCTTCTGCTGCTGCTGCTGCTGCTAATATTGCTGGGAAGGACAAGTGGCTGACCTGGCATATCCTTTACTCTTGGTGCTGCCCCAGTCACTCAGGAAATGTTTAAGGGAACCTCCTGGATCCTTTTCATGGCACCATGGCAAGAAGAAGCAGTATCTTATCTGTTGAAGATAAAGCATGGAATTGGCTAATGGACGCTGGTGAGTGAATAAGGCAAGTGGGGAGCCAGTTTACTAAGATACCTTTTGGGCAGACCCGCTCTCTTGAGGACTGAGGTGGCGTCCCTGGGAAAATGGCAGCTATAGTTGGAATCTCAGAACTTTGTTAGAAATAAATCATAGTTTTAACACTGGTGACCTGATCCATGATACCATATATGTTCCATTAATAAAATTCATATTTATTCCCAGCTTGACCACTTGAAAGTTCTAATCCTGAAGTTTGTTAGCTGTCTCAGTATATGGAGTAGATGTTATTTCTTAGGCCCTATTTAATCTTCATTCTTGTTTTTCACTTGACCCACGGTGATTTTTTTTTTTTGAAATAACTTTTCAGTATATGAAATAAATTATTTTTCCTTTCAAATCTAAATGAGCCACTCCTTTTTTCAACACAGTAAGAATATAGAATTTTAAATTAAGAGACTATATATTACATATAATTCTTGCCAGGAATATTCTTTTCAATTCAAGATAATTATGTAAGGAAATTAGTAAGATACTGTTCATATTAGTCAGATAGTTGCTCAGGATGAATCTTTGACATTAGCAATAAAGAAATTTCATTGCTAATGTATTTAATTGCCAATATAAGATAGTTTCCTTGAGTGAATTTCTTGATTGGTAAAATGAATAATTTGAAAGAGCTAACCCACTCCAGACCTCTTGCTTGGAAAATTTCATGGATGGAGGCACCTGCTAGACTATACAGTCTATGGGATCGCAAAGAGTCTCACACAACTAAGCAACTTCACTTCTCATCTCAGTTTTTCTCACTCTAAAATTTTCTCATGCTAAAATTTCCTTTCCCCAAAGCAGAGGCCCATTTTTGATAATCCTACTATGAGATTTGAAATACATATATATCTCTTCCATCTTATAATTTACATCAAAAGTGAATATGTGCCAATTGATTAATAGTTTGCCTGTATCTTTCATGAAAAGATTGGAAGATACAAGTGATACTTGGAAATATCAAGTTTTCATAGAGGTGTAGACCACGTTTTTCCAGAATAATTAATCTATGATTAATAGGTATTTAATAAAAAACTTTGACAGTCAAATTTAGGAATTTACTCAGAGCATAGGAAAGGCCCTGACAAGCCATGACTTTAATGTCATTTCAATTTTTAAGAACTCTATTTGACCATAACTGCCTTTTCACATGGGGCGGGACTATTCAGCCAATCAATGTATATTGAGTACCTACTGAAGGAACTAGCTGCCCACTCCAGTATTCTTGCCTGGAGAATTCCATGGATGGAGGAGCCTGGTGGGCTACAGACCATGGGATCACAAAGAGTTGTCAATGACTGAGTGACTAACACACACACTACACCTACTATGTTCCCAGGTTAACGAGGTGCAGGAATACAATTGTAAGCACCTTTGTCAAAAATTTTTTCCTTTGTGATGCTTATCAATAGGGAAACAAACATTGGTTTAGATTATCTAATCATATTACTTTTAGAAAGATACTGTAATAGCAATATCATATTTATTTTTAAAAAGCCACTCACTACCAATTTTTCTATTTTCACTAACAATCCTGACATACTGTTCTGTCTGAAGAGCTTATGATTGAATGGACTGTACTATTTTAATTGGCAACATTAATTCAGTTTCTTGTCTTCTCTTCCACATTTTTTATTTGTATGTTTTAGTTTTTGTTGTTTAGATTATTGAAATTGATTTTCATGAGAGGGATTGAGAAAAGAGGTCAGAAAACAAACTGTAATTGATTTTAAAATATTTTATTTAAAGTCAGACTTACTACATTGAAAAAAGTCAGCTTCCATTTGGCTTCCACCATAGGGACTCACTTCATCTTTTCTTATACAGACCTATCATATTGACATGATTGTGTCTTAAAAAATTAAGCGTTAGTTCAAACAAACATCTGTCTCCACTTAGGTACTGTTTATACAATAAAACTATTTTTAAAGGGACATTCATATTCCTCATCCTCTTACACAGTCTCAGTTCTCTTAAATTTAAAATACTAGCTGCCTGGGCAGTACTTACTATTTTGTAGTATAAGGTTATTTCATTTTATAAAAATATCTGACCCTCACGCAACTGAGCGACTTCACTTTCACTTTTCACTTTCATGCATTGGAGAAGGAAATGGCAACCCACTCCAGTATTCTTGCCTGGAGAATCCCAGGGACGGAGGAGCCTGGTGGGCTGCTGTCTATGGCGTCGCACAGAGTCGGACACGACTGAAGAGACTTAGCAGCAGCAGCAGTGACTTACTGGACATAAGTTTTGCCCAAGCATGTGCTGCTTTTATTGCACATTATTAACATAATATATATGACATAACCACATGTATATGAGACTGGGGATGGAAGTCAGCCTTTCCCAACACACAATATTTGAGTTATTTGCCATCAAGTAAATAGATTACGACTGAGCGACTGAGCTGAACTGAACTGAACTGAACTAGATTGTTATTACTCTTCTAGTTAACTTGGACTTGAAGATATATATATATATATATGTATATATAAAAGCAAATATCCAAAGTCAAGATTGTACACACAAAACTTCCATTAGGCAGTAGTATTTCTTTTCACTTAATTCTAAAACAATATAAAATATTATGCATGTTTAATTTGCTTCCCATCTTGAAACAGTGACAGTTCCTAAATGAGTCTGATCATTTTAATTTTGATTCATATTAGGAATTATTAAAGTTCTATCAGAGTTTATATTTAGTTTCTAGCTTGATTTTATCCAGCTCATTAAAGCAAAATTGTCTTAGGGTCTATCTCCTGTAACTGTTTAATATTTAACATTCACTTGGCTCCTCAAAATAAGTTCCTGAAAGTTTGTGAGCAGTTGAAGAGCTGTGAATAGTGGTTAACAAGCTATAGATGTCTCCATGAAAAATAGAATATTGTGAAGCCCAGATTTAGGAGAATCTCAGTGAGTAGTTATCCGACAAAGTTAAAAAACTACTGAGTTAAGCTCATTTTTCTTTCTGCCTCCTCTTTTTTCTCTTTTTTCCATGTCTGCCTCATCTCTGAACACTCTTTGTTCACTTCTTTTTCTTTTTATTCTTCTTATCTCATTGAATTCCTTCAGTCTCTCTCATCTGCTCATAATAGAAAGAGATGTGTTTGATGAAACATGTATTTAAGAAGCAGTTTTAATGGTTTCTCAATTTAAAAAATCAACTGGGTTTAACCTTCATGCTGTCTTCTCATTTTCTCCTCTCATAGTGGATAACTTTGCCTTTTAATCTCTGCAAGCTTGTGGATCAGCACCCTGTGACTTTTTTGTAGTTGTAAATTCCCGTATCTTAATATAAATGTTATAATAATGTGATTTAGGAATTGTATGCCACTTACTAGATTTTTAAGCTCAACTCCAGTAGACATACTGTAATGTGTCTTCCTTACTTTTCTTTCTAGACCTAGAGCTCCATCTCCCCCCTCAGCTGTGTTTTTGGCTGTATGTGGGATGCTAGAATGGCCTATCTTCGTGTATTTTGTTGCACTTCGCCATCGCTTCTTATGTTCTGTTGGTGGATTTTGGTGATTCTTTTCAAGCGCTTCTTGAGCTCTGTGCTAGTTGTTCCGTCCCCTTGTTCCCTTAGGGTCTTGTGCTGTGTGGCCATGTCTCCACTTCCTTGGCCCTATCCATCGACAGACCCTTGGGTTCCCCGATGGCTGCCTCTGAACCCTTGTGAGGGTGGGAATATTCCTCCCCCTGCTGCTACAATTGAGCGCCCTGTGCTGGGTACCACGTTGCCCTCTACACCTGCTTTCAGTTGTTAAGGCTTCCCAAGCTTTGGCTGCGGCTCAGTGATCCTGCTGTCGAAACCCTCAAGCTTTCCTAGCCTCGACACTCAGTGGTAGCAGCAGGTGTTGGGATCTCTCCAAGCCCCTAAGACCCTGGGAGCAAGAGAATGGCCGTTTGACATAGACCTCAGGAGTTTTCAAAGCACCAAGAAACCTCTGCAGAAGATATGTAAAGGTAAGATTCCGATTTCTCCAGGAAGCTGCTCTAGATGCTAAGACAACCTACAGCCGTTAACTTAATGTAGACTCCATAGGTAGGCTATCCTTGGGCAGCTCTGTATCTGATGATAGAACCAAAGTAAAACACTTCTTTTAGGAATTTGGTGTGATAGTCACATTTCTATTTGATTTTATTTAGATGAAACTTGACACTGGATAGATTTTTAAAAAATGCTTTTTCCATCCTTTGAAGTGGAATTTGTGAAGGACCTTTTGGCTTTGTGTATCTTGTCAGAGAATCTTGTTGAGAGTGGAAACAGTTAAAAATAAAATAGAAAGTATCTATTTTTTAAATGCCTGTATTTTATTTACCTCTCCATTCATGTTGAAATCCAGAAACATGAAATGGTAATTTCCTCACAGTTTTCAAACTCAAATTCCAAAGTCCATAGTTAATTCAGAAGGAATGAGAAGGGCAGCTCAGTTCATGGCAGTGCCAGGATGCATTATTGTCCTTTGTCAAAAATTACTGCTTGTTGTTCTAAATGTAGCCGTCTCTTTTCTTCTAGAATTTAATTTCGTTTATTTTTTTTTTTAAAGAGATCATTTTCCTGCCTTATTTCTTGGGGGAAGATTTTGCTCCATTTACATGTAAAATTCTGGATTAAGAATATTGTGGGGGTGTGTGAGGGATGGGAGAGAGCACAGCAGCATGTTGGAGTGAATGGCACAAGTCATCTCTTCAGCATTATAGCTTTTTTAGCAGCTGTTACTTATTTGTAAACTTTATTCTTTATTTTGCCTCCATTCATGGACATTATTCTGGAAAGTGTTATTAAGACACTTATAATATGAGGTCGTTGGCTGCCTTACTATCAATTCATGCCTTCTTTTTTCCTCCCTTTGTTTTCTTCTCAATAAGGACTTAATCTCTTAATTGATTCCCTGTAGTTGAAATCAAGGCTATTATTAGCTTACTGTCACACTGAAACACTTTAATCTCAATAACCAAAAATGTAACATATTTTAAAAATGAAAAAGAAGTTTTGACCAATAGCTGTACAAAATGAAATAGAAGACTTATCTTGATGGTGCTTATTTTAGCATGTGTATTTTTAAAACTAAAAGATGTTCCACCAAATATTTTATTTACAATTGAAAATATTCAAGTTTTATTCCCTCTAGACTTTGAAGCATAAGGAAGTGGAATGTTCTGCTGTCTTCCAGTACATCTAATTGAGTAATTGATTTCACATGTAAAAACAGAAGAGAGAAATTTTAATGCTTTGATTCTTAACATTTATAATTTTGCAGTTTTAAAAAATGTATGGCACCATAGAAGTTAGGAGTTTGCATTATTCTCAAGTTGGCTTGTAGAATGCTTTTTTCTGTTTTATTATCTAGAATACTTATATTCTATTGGGACAAAAGATGAAACAATATACATATAAAATTATATATATGTATAAAATTTTAAAATGATCTAATTAAGTGAAGACAGAATGATAGATTGTACTTATGGCCATTTGTAAAATGTTCTTACAATTTTAAAATTACTTTAAAAGCATTTTTAGTGGAACATAATCAATTAGTGATGTTCATTGTATTTAATGTTTTATGAAGAAAGTAACTGCATGTAAGCAGGACACAATCTAATAATATTTAGAATTTAGTGGTTGATTTTTAAGGCATACAGAAAAGATACAAGATATCCCAAATTAGTGGTGTCATTAAGATCTTAGCAGTTAGCTGAATAGAATAAATAATAGTAATAAATAAATTGAATAAATTATAGAATGACTATTTTGGAGATAAGGAAACAGGACCAATAATTCATAATTTCCTAAGCTCAGAGACAAGACCAGAATTCAAGTCACTGAATTCTAACCAGTGCACTTGTTTGTATGTGATTCTGTTTCTTAAAGTTGCAGTACATTTGAAGGGTCAGAGCAATGTCAGCAGAGCAATGAATGAATTCTAGGACTAGAAGAGATATTCTTCAGTATTTAGAATTTCTGAGCATGGCTTGTAAACCTGGTTTTAGTTCTCCAGTGTAGCATGACTGGGGCCTCTAGAATTTCTTTTTTATTTCTGTCTTGTTTAGTGTGGCTTTCATGATATTAAGAGTTTGAAAAGTACATTGGGAGGAAATCATTGAAATATTTTTGTTTAATGAGCATGTAGACCTTCTGCCATCCCATTTATTTCAGTTTATGATCCTGTAAATTTGACAATCTTCCAAAAATTTCAATTCTTAAAGTTGAAAAGATCAGACCTGTATGCAACTGTAGGCAGTATATTTTCTGTTTCTAAGCTGAAAGTTTAATTGACTTCCATTGTTTGCAAAATTAAAAAAATTATTCAATTTGCAACTTTCAAGATATCTATTTATGATATCATAAAGGTGAGGAGAATACTCATTCTCTGTAATACAGTAATTGTATTTGTGTGAAATTATTTGATATATTTATTAATTAAATGCATTCTGGTTGCCTGACTTGAAATTATTACTTCAAAATTCAAATTTCTCGCTGATTTTACCACACTGCTGTCAGCACATGGGGTTTACCAGGTGCCTCAGTGGTAAAGAATCCGCCTGCTGATGCAGGAGACATGGGTTTGATCCCTGAATCAGGAAGACCCCCCTGATAGAGGGCATGGCAATCCACTCCAGTATTCTTGCCTGAAGAATCCCATGGACAGAGGAGTCTGGCAGTCCATGGGGTCGCAAAGAGTTGGACATGACTGGGCACACACATAACACACAATATCATCACTTAATAGGCTCTTTTACTATGATTCTTGGGCAAGTATAATTGTAATCCAATCCTTTTCCAAGATGCTCGCTATCCAAGACAGACCTAGGGGAAAAATGTGTGCAAAACCAAGAATATAAACTCTGAATTCTCCTTTAAGAAGGTTCAGTTTGAAAAATACTGAAGTGCTAGAGTATTTTGGAACAGAAACTTATAATGCTTCCTTTAAAAAAAAGTATGAAGTACGTATTCACTGAAAGTCTTAAAAGTCAGGCTAGTTCAAAAACTAAGGTCTATTTAATCCCAATCATAATGATCCCTGAGTATTTACACTATCACTCAGCTCATAAGACTCATGCCTCCCAATTCCCACTGGTTTCTATTTCCCATCTATTCCTTGTGCCTTCTTGGAGAGTATGAGAGTTGTGCAGACTCTTGGGCTATGAGCAGAACATTTATAATTGACACTGAGAAATGTCAAGTGTATATAAGCCTTTTATGACATATTTCCTCAGTTGTAATAAATAAATCAAAGTCCCCAGTCTTGTTAGACATATCTGTGTAAAAAAGAAAGGAAAAAACAGAGCTGAACTTGGTTCAAGCAAATAAAAGAAAGGACAGATCTAGGGATGGTCCCAGATACTGACATTTTTGATACTTTAGGGGGGTTTTACACTGTTCAATATCCTTTTTGTTGTGTGGAAGTGAAAGCTTAATTATTCAAGGTTAAGATATGTCTTTAATTGTAATTTATTGACTACCTACTAATTCTAGTCATTACAATAATTATCTCATTTATTCTTCACAGAAACACCTGGAAGTGTGTAGTACTACTTTACCTTTACAAATGAGGAAACAGGCTAAGAGAAGTTGAATAATCTGTTCAAGATACCATAACTGGACCCAGGGATTCCAACTCAGGATACACAGCTCCAGTGTCCGCACTCAGAGATCCTATTAATTGTAAATTCTGGCAGTGAGTGCTAGTTCCCAAATTCAGTCCTGCCCCTTTTTATGACCTAGTGCCACTAAGGTGTTCCTTTTTAAACCCCCTCCCAATTCAGTCTAGGCTGCCTATCATCACTGGCTATTTGACCTTGAACAGATGACTTACTATCCTCTTTTAGACGTAGTCCCACTTGCTCTGAAGTAGGAGTAATATTATCTCTTTGTATTTTTATGAAAATTTAATTTAATGAGAGTATATGCCAGGCACTCAGCACAGTGGCTAGCATATAGAAAATAGCTATTGAACTGTTGATGCTATTATGTAATTTTCTCAAGGTCACGCAACTAAGAAGTGATTGAGTCAGAATTCAGATCCAAGTTTGTAAGACTGAAAAACTAAACAAGAGCATATACACACATACACACTTTCCACAAAGCAACAGCAATAACAACAGGATAACAACCGCAGAGCAAAAGCTCATGCTTTCTTCAAACTCTGATGCTACCTCTTATGCCTAACCATACCTTTTATGATGATTGAATCATGATGTCATGAATGCTGTTGGGGAAAGTAGCATGGTTTAGTGGCTCAGGGGAAACTAGAGGGAAAGCTTTCAAAAATTGGAATTCTAGCTCCATTGCTTGCAAATTATTTGGTATTGGGCAAATTACATAACCCATCTACAGCTCTTTATCTAAATATGAAGCTAATAATAGTACCTATTGTATTGGGTACAATGACAAGTTTATGTAAATTAAAGAACTCCTTTAAAAAATGCCTTTCATCAATAATTAATTGAGATGTACATATTTCTTTTAAAATATGGCATGTTCACAGAATGAGATCATGGTTATGAAAATCTGAGATGGGTTGGATCTTGGTAATTATATGATCTGCCATTTTCCCAAGAATCAATATGTTTTCACTCTCAGTAGCAGGCCCATAGAGAAAGATGGGGGAAAGTCATCAAAGATCAGAACTGACCCAAATATGGAGTGGTTTTGCCATCAGGAAGGTGGATGAACTGCTCTCAATTGGGTAATATTAGTGACTGGCATCATGGTCACCAGTTGGTGGGAATATGTGGGCACAGTCTGGTTAAGCAGATGGTAGGTAGTAACAGTGTTCTTTCCCTTTTGAAACAGAACAGAAACCACCAGGTGGGGTTAAGTCCTGGACAGAGTATTAACTTGGACTGAGTGTCAGAGGTTAGCCTTGAACACTCGTCAGAGCAAGGACTTCTGCTCACATGTCTAACCTCCTTTACTAGATTCTCAGCTTCTTGAGGTCAGAGAGGTTTATTATATTTCTTTACAATGCCTTGTACAGGCTCTGGGAAATAGCGGACACTCTGTGCATGTTTGATAATTAAAGGAAAGAATAGATGTTCTAGAAATGGGACAGAAGAACTCATTTAAGGGTATAGCAGCCATCAAAGGGCCTGGAATGGAAGACTGTAGTTGCAGAAGCCTAGCCTGCCCTGGGACAGTTGTTGTTATTTAGTTGCTGAGTCATGTATGACTCTCTTGTGACACATGGACTGCAACCTGCTGGCCTCCTCGTTCATGCAACCTGCCAGCCTCCTCTGTCCTTGGGATTTCCCAGGCAAGAATACTAGAATAGGTTGCCATTTCCTCCTCTAGGGGATCTTCCTGACCCAGGGATTGAACCCACATCTCCACTCCTGGATTGCAGGCGAATTCTTTACCATTGAGCTACCAGGGAAGCCTCACTCAGGGACAGAGAGAAGGGTTAAAGGCAGATCCTAGGGGTGCACCAGGGAGCTGAATGTATGTGATCTTTGTAATGACAGGTTTGGGGACCTAGCAGAATTGAGACTGTCATTGTAGCCTGATTAATGAATTCAGGAATACAATATTCCCACTGTTTATAAAATTTTTCAAGCCTAGGACATATTTAAAAAATTAAAAGCTATTGGAATCAATTTATATTCATTTTTCAGACAGCTAAAGATGATATTTCTGGCATTAAAAAGCCAATTTTCATGCCAGATTTGAAGAAAAATACATCTGTAAATGTGTCACTAATGTATATGCCCTTATATAAAGAAGTTATCAAGGTACGATTTTAGATATATAAAGTTGTTATTTGTAGTGTATGAGTAAAATGAACTTACGCAGATGATGTGCGGTCGGAGTATAATTATAAAAGTTGAAATATGTGTGGGGAATGGTCAGTAAAATTTTATTTAGTATAAAATTTACTCCTTTTTTGATGTCTATTCTCCAAAATAATAAGATAAAAACATCTTTCAATCAAAGTTTGTATTAAAAACATAGTGAAGTGAAGCAAAAGTCACTCCGTCGTGTCCGACTCTTTGCGACCATGTGGACTGTAGCCTGCCGGGCGCCTTTGTCCATGGAATTCTCCAGGCCAGAATACTGGAGTGGGTAGCTGTTCACTTCTCCAGGGGATCTTCCCAACCCAGGGATCAAACCCAGGTCTCCCTCACTGCAGACAGATTCTTTACTGTCTGAGCCACCAGGAAAGCCCAATTAAAGACATGAAACACGTTCAAAAGAAAAGTAACTCTTCTTTAGCATAACAATTTACGTTGATGCTTAAATTGCCATGAAGGTGTTTTTAGGTAAACCAGACAGATAAGCCTATTATTTGGTATGTGTAGATCAGACACATTAACTTACATTCACACCCAGGATATTGTGTGCTACCACCTGGAGGATGGCTGTTTAGAAAACTTCCGCTGAGAGTTAAAATCAGGCCAAATGTTGCCTGGAACATTTGTGTCTCTTTAATTTGAAAAAGACCATATGTTTCAGTAGTGCTTCTATAATATTAAGATAGCTGGAACTCTCCAGGTATCTCAACAGCAAACTCTTAAAGCAAGGGCAAAATTATTACACATTTAAAAAATTTTGCTTTGGGTCTGAAAGTGGAAAAATCATCACCAGCACAAGTACATTATTTTGTGGAAAGAAGGGTCCATCCCTGCTTTTATTTTCAAATGTGCCTATAAACTCACCTCTTCCCAGTCTCTCTGTATACGTAGAGATGTTTACAGAGATGTATGCATAGAGGTGGTATGCATACACACACCCACACACACACACACAGGTACACGCACGTGCACACGAGCACTTTTGCTTATACCGTAAAGGATTCACACCAAAACAGAAATTGCAAGATGTTATCTCTATCATTCTCTTCAATCATTTGCTTGTATGACTGCATCCCTGAATTATATGTGGGCCTAGCATACTATTTGTTTGAGGAAATACCCTGGCAGTGCTTTTTTTTTTTTCCTGTTTCTCATTTCCTGATGGATGCTTTTAGTTGATTTGGTCAGTTCATCAAAGTGAGTTTTAATTAGGTAGTAAGTTTGAGATATTACTGAAACTGTATGTAGTAACTAACAAAAGTTAAACTCATCATAAAACCTTTTACACAGGAAATAACTTAGATACCTGAGCATCAGTTTCACCTCCCAGCCGTTGCCCTGCATATGTTCTTGGCAGTTTAATCTGTTCTGTTTTATCTTTTTAATAATATAAGAGGGAGTGGTAGAAATAAAATTAGTGGGATCCCTCCCTGAGGAGGATTTAAAATTGGAAATAAAAGTGTCAATGTTAAGGGAGAAAATGTAAATAAAGTGAGCAGCGCTCGATAATCGTCACCAGTTGCTACTCTTGATTTCCTATCTGGCAGTTGGCCTTTGATATATGAATTTTTTTAAAGAAGATATTTATAATTTTTTTTTTTTTTTAAAAGAAGGACTTCCCTGATTGTCTGTTGGCTAGGATTCCGTACTTCCAGTACAGGGGGCTTGGGTTGAGTAACTAGATTCCACTTGCTGCAACTAAGACCTGGCACAGCCAAATAAACAAATATTTTTAAAAATGTGCTGCATGAAATAAGTCAAACAGGTACTAAAAAAAAAAACCACACTTTTTATTTAGATGGACAGCTGTATAGTTAAACCACTGTGTATGAACATATGTGTATGTGTATCATTTATTAGATGTAATTTGCAGAAACTCTCCGCATTTCTACATAGAATTGCAAATATACTGGTACAGCTTGGCAGTTAGGAGCATTGACTCTGGAGCCAGATAAAGTTATAAACCTCACCTACACCACTGACTTATTCTATGTGTTTCCTTGTATAAGTTATTGGACCTATCTGAGTTTCAGTTATGTCATCTTTTTATAATAGATAATAGTGAAACTATAAGATTCTTTTGAGGATTAAATAAATTAATAAATAACTTAGAGCAGTGCATGGCATACACTGGATATTCAGTAAGTCGTTATCTTGCTATTCTTTTGTTTTGTGATTTGTTTCTAACGAAACTGATTACTTAGCCTCCTATTTTATGAGGTAGGGGTGATGGGAACTGACAGTCTGAGAAAAGAGGTAAAACTGAAAGTTGTGAGAGTGTTTCTTAGCCAAGAGGTCAACTGTGTGTTAGTTGCTCAGCCATATCCGACTCTTTGTGACCCCATAGACTGTAGCCCGGCAGGCTACTCTGTTCATGGAATTCTCTGGGCGAGAATACTGGAGTGGGTTGCCATTTCCTTCTCCAAGAGGTCAACTGCCAGAAGCCAAATTCATGTGGTAGTGTGGAGTCCCAAACTGACAGAAGCTTATGAATGACTGATGGGAGGGAACTACACTTAAAACATAAATAATCTGAAGTTATATCATTGGGAGATGGGGCTTAGCAATGCTGCCCTTTTGGAAGATTTAGAAGGTATCCACATCAATTCTGCATTTCAGTGTCTTATAGTCAGAAATTTTTACCAGTATCTGTTTAAACTATTGTTTCCTTATTTTTTAAAAAATTCATACCTTTCACATAAATAGGTTAGACATTATTTTAAAGAAACTTTTGGTTATTTCCCTTCTTTTCTTCTTGCTTTTCTCCTTTTTGTCCCGTCATTTTCCTGAGAAGAGTTTATTTTACCAGGGATAAATGCAAGAGGTTATTTATTTGATGGCATAAACCTGAAGACTCTCAGAATGATGCTGTACTGTGGGATAACCACACTTGCCTGGGATAGTTCCCATTTCGGTTTTTTTCCTAGACTTTGCTTTACTGCGCTGTGGTTAGGAAAGTAGAGTCCTGAGTTCTGTTTTCTGAGTTTGCCTAGGCTAATTAAAGCCACCATGGTCCTCTACAACAGTAAGTGAAGGTTGCCCAAGAGGAAAATACAGAGCACCTTCAATTAAAAGCATGAAAATAACAAAGGCTTTAGAAGCTGTTTTCATGATTCCTGACCCTGGGTAAGAAACCCAGCTTCTACAAGGGTTGTGGGGACACCCTGTCCTGTGCCCCACATGAAATCCCTAAACAAAATCGCTTTAATTTAGAAAATATGTAGTCTGTATTACATTTTCAAAGATCAGGGTTGAGGGCTTGAACTTGTACTTTCTTATGTATTTAGAGTTTTGAAACTATGTTGATTTATTTGCAAACCTGTAATGAACTGTCATATAACAAAGGACACCTAACTGTGCCTTATTAAGATTGCTACACGGAAATAGACCTCTTTAAAAAGGACATCTTAACTCGGAGGAAAGTTTAATTTTAGTTTCAATTTAGAACCTAAGTTATTTTGAAATGTCTTTACAGGGGTTGAAAAATGACATATTGAAAAATAAAGTTATTTTAAAAATGCTAATTCAGTTAATTATTTTTAGTAACAAAACCACAAATTAAATTAAAATTATCTTTTAATTATTTTTCTTATGAATTTTTATTCCAAAGACATTTTAAAATTAAATTTTCATGTTTAGGTCTTTCGGTAGACCATTTTCCCCCTGTAACTCAAATATACCGGTTCTAATGGAGTCAGGTCAGTTTTTACTTCATTTGTTAAGTTTTCGCCATCTTTTTACTGAAGTATAGTTGATTTACAGTGTTGCTTTAGTTTCAGGGGTATAGTTAAAGTGAAGTCGCTCAGTCGTGTCCTACTCTTTTGCGACCCCGTGGACTGTAGCCCATCAGGCTTCTCCGTCCATGGGATTCTCCAGGCAAGAATACGGGAGTGGGTTGCCATTTCCTTCTCCAGGGGATCTTCCCAACTCAGGGATCGAACCCAGGTCTCCCGCATTGCAGGCAGATGTGTGATTTGGTTACATATATGTTGTTCAGTCGCTAAGTTGTGTCCAACTCTTTGCGACTCCATGGCCTGCAGCACACCAGGCTTCCCTGTCCTCCACTGTCTCCCGGAGTTTGCTTAAACTCATGTCCATTGAGTCGGTGATGCTGTCCAACCATCTCATCCTCTTTTGCCCCCTCTCCTCCTGCCCCCAGTCTCTCCCAGCATCAGGGTCTTTTCCAGTGGTAATACATATATATGTATTTGTCTATGTTCTTTTTAAAATTTTTTCATTACAATTTACTGTAATATATATTTACCATAAGATATATGTACTATAAGTTTCCTGTGCTGTACCGTTAACCCTTGTTTATCTGTTTCATATATGGTAGTGTGCATCTGTTAATCCTATATTCCCCCTTCAGCATGATTCCCTCCCCCTTCATTTTGGTAAGCGTAAGTTTGTTTTGTTTTTTGCATTTTTCAATGGAAGTCAGGAACTGTACAACAAAGAAGACTACGAATCATTTGAGACTGAGTTACAAGCCCTGGATTCTGACTTGCTTATTTAGTTTATTGTGACAAGTTTCCATTTAATCACCATTTTGCCTTGTGTGTATCGTGTGTCCCTGGAAGCATACCCACCATATTGCCTCCCTGGACCACATGAAATCTGATAGGGGTAATGCATAGCACAGCATCTCTTGCAAACTCGACTTTCATCTTATTTGGGAAATAATTCATTTATCTGACAAGCAAAATAATTGCAAGTTCAAAAGTATTTACTGTGATTAGTAAATCTTTGCCTAAATCCTGACCACTAATGGTATACTTGTATATTGCTCTCATGAAGATGAGTATTGAAAACAATGATTTTTTTATAATTGGTAGTACAAATTTTAATCTATTGAAGAATTGTGAGATGGAGAAAAAATGAGTTCAAACTCTTCTTTTCCTTAAAGTTAAGTAATGTGAAAAAGTCAAGATCATATTTAAAGTTTCTTTTACGGTTTTGAGACTTTTCTGTTGCCCAAAATAATTTTACAAAAGTGAAGGTGAATATGGTGGTAAGAAAGTTAAGCTTTAGAAAATAAGCATCTGCCCTTAAGGAGAAAATGGTTTTTTAACAAACGTAGATAATATAAAATTTGCTATATGAACAATATGTATTATTTCCTCAAACAGCTGAATAAGCTAATGTGTATTTATTGAATAAATAAATGTGTTTAGTGGTAATACTCTCTTCTTCCTGTTTATTATTTTTAGAAAACAATGCTTATTTTAAGATATCATAAAGAATTCATTGAAAGAAAAAGGTGAAATTCCTCATTTTCTCTTGTGGCAACAACCAGTTGTTACAGTATGATGAGAATGTCTTAGGTTATAAGATATTGCTTATGTAGTTTGAATTATCCTACCTGAATTTATAGGGTTTTTGGGAATCAGTAGAGGAGAAAACACAAATAAGCAAAAAGGCAGTTTGTCCTATTCTAAAAATAAATATTTGTCCACTTAATTACATCCTCAATAAGATAAATAGAAATGGATGAAGAAAATTACAGTAGTTCAGAAGAAGTTAATGTGTTCTCTATCCCTGTTTTTATTCGATTTTGACAATAATTGTGTTAAAGGGACACCTTGCACTATGTATTTTTAAACATTTAGCCAGCCACGGTAACATCCAAAAGTATAGAATATTAAAAAAAAAACAACAGTGGACTTGATACTGTCATGGCAGGTTTTTAACTCTTGGAAATCAAGATGGGGAAACAAACTAAATGTCAGTATGAAGTTAAGGCTTTTTGCAAGTCTTAGGACATTATGGAGAGCATAATAAACCTAATAAACTTTCCTACAACATGGGAACAGAAAGAGTAGTTGCAGAAGTACACTGAGGTGGGAATGTGAAAAGAAAGGAAGAGCCTCTGCTGATAAAGGAGCAAGCTCACATCAGCTTAAGCACTGGCTAGGTGCCTCTCCTGGGGCTCATTCTCCAGGAATGTATCCCTTGTGCTAAATAGAGTACTTATGTAAACACACTCTGTAGACATTTGAAAATACTGGAATAACAGTTCTTCAGGGGTTACTACGTAATTATTTCTAGCTGTTGTATTTATCTTAGTGCCAATTTATAGAGCTAGTCTTTGACGTATGTTACCTACTGTGTCTTGTTTCATCATTTGAAAAAGTACATAAACAACATTTAAGAAAAATGCAAACATCAGTGACTTTATTCAGTGAATAAAACAGCTGGAAACTTATTTCTTATTATTTTGTAAATGGATAGTTGAATGTAACATTATATCCATGGCATGTTGAAAAATAAAAAAGGAGAAAGAATAGAAACTTGGCCTTCTGAATGAACAGCTTTTTAAAACACCAGCTTTTGATTTTATCTGAGCTTTACTGGAGAAAGTTTTTACTATCTCTGCAAGGCCTAGAGGAAATCACTGAACTAGAAAAGCTGGATATCATTTCTGACTAATCTCTTAGTCATCCTAATAATAGGAAATTATTTAGTTCCTATTTTTCATAGTAGTCCATCTTGAACAATAAAATCACATAGCCCACTCAGAGATATTTCAGGAAAATGGATGTGATGCTTTGAAGAAATACTTACTTAAAAAGAGGCACTGCGAATGTTTTGCATTATGCTACTGTTTATCACTTATTTTTCAAAGTGTATCCAGGGAAGTTAGCTGAAAATGACCTTGTTTATAGTTTGGATGATTAGGGTTGCGGCATTGTCATTAGCCAAGTTAAGAAATAATAGGTCTGTTTGCTTTCTTTTCAGGGAGAATACACAGATAACTGATTTGGTTGGGGATGGTTTGAATTTACAAAAAAGCACCTGAAAGTCACTCACATAGAATTGATAGTGTTGTGTTACAGAAGAGTGCTGTGTCATACTCAGAGGATGTACGATAGGCAGAAAGGATAGAAAAAAATTTTTTAATGCATCTCTCTATAATCTGCAGTCAGATGGGAGAAAAAGCAAGAAAGTGACAGAGAAAAAGCAAATTAATAAAATTTGGGGAAAGGAGAATGATACATTATCAAGACATGCAAAAGACTAAAGAAGGAAGTAGTTAATGGCACCAGATGATACAGAGGACAAGACATGAGAAGAGAACATTGATTCTGGCAGTTAGAAGGGCACCAGCAACTATTGAGAAGGCAGTTTGACTAGAGTTGGGAGGGGAAGAGGTAGAATCCTCATTGCAGACCAGATTCCAAGAAGATGAGTCACTAGTAAGTTGGAAGATATGTATGAGAACAAGTTTAGGCAACTCTATCAAGATAATCAGCAATAAAACAAAGAGAAGTGGGTGTTAGCTGGAGAGTTCAGAGCAGAGAAGATTTTTGTAGAATAGTGGAGGTTCCAATAGAAGCATGTTTTTCCCACTAAAGGAAGATGTACGAGTCCATGGAGAAGAAAAGAATGCTCATTAAAATAAGGATAATGGAGGGTGCAAGAGATCAAAGAAGTTGAAAGAGAATAAAAAAGTGGACAGGAAGGTTGATCTTAGAAAGGATCTTGAACCAAGCAATTCCAGGTTCTGAAGGTTGTGTTGAAGGAGGAGGTACTCAGCAAAGAAGACCTCCCATCACCTTGGTACCTTCAGTTCTGTCTTGTTTGTTGTCTGAATGACTCACAGCCTTGTTCACACTCACAGTTATGTATTGCTTTTTAAATCCTTTAGTTTAACTCGGCTTGCCTTGTAGTCTCACCATGACTGTAAATTTTGTGAGGACATGGACATGAATATATTGTTTAATAACCATATATGCATTGCTTAATAACTCCCTTTTCATGTAGTCCATAATCTATTTCAGTAATCCCAAAAGCCAGTGCTACCAGGGGATGTTTTGCAGCCTGGTCTGTCCATCATAATACAAGGTTGAAGGGTAATTATCGATCTAGGTGAACCTTAAGAGCTGTTTCTAAAACCAATCCTCATTTTCAAATGAATGGGACAGATTATTAATATGGTACTTTTTTCCGTCTTCTGGTTAAGAAAGTTACAGCATAGCAGAACATAACTAAGGTCTCAGAAGTGGATACCTCCAAAGCCAGATAAAAATTTTAACCATAATTCATTGTAGAAACTGGAAATATCTAAAGATAATTATGAAAAAAAATTGTGCAAAGTTAATGGTTGCTAAATGCTATGGTTTACACACTGTTTATATCAACTAAAGATTAGATTGTGTCCTTCACTTTGGTCTGATCCACACTGTAGTCACAAATCCCTTGATTTGAATAGTTGTTTTCTGATTGTTTC
The DNA here is from genome assembly GCF_016772045.2 of Ovis aries. Taxonomy (NCBI): domain Eukaryota; kingdom Metazoa; phylum Chordata; class Mammalia; order Artiodactyla; family Bovidae; genus Ovis; species Ovis aries. The sequence goes on along the minus strand of NC_056054.1, from coordinate 236,182,484 downwards.
TTGGAAAAAACAATTTGATGCAAAAATTAAAAAGGAAAAGTTGTCTTTTCCCATTTAGATAACATATGGTAAATATGTTTCTATTTATTTATACTAAGTATATTACTATTTGTTTTATGGCTGCTGATTTTTACATAAATTAACAATGATTTTTTTTTAAGTAGAGCTTTATAGACACCGATTATGAACTGAGTACTATTTTCATGATTTTACACTAGCTACTGAAAATAAAATACCATATCCATTCAAATTGCTAAATTATATAAAGCTGTAAAGTTTATACTGTAAGCCACTTGATTTTATTCCTTCTGAAAATACTTGGTTTTATTTCTCTTCAGAATAAGTAGAGAAGGAAGAATTGAGGAGTGAATCAATAAATGAATAAAGCATTGCCAGTGACAACTTCCATATACTCATTTTGCCGTGTTTTTATTAACATTACCCCAAATCGTATAAACACACTGATTGATGATGACTATTATGCCGTTGCACAAACATCTTATTTTCTCCTGAAAGGGCCTAGAAAAACTTGAGAAGGCCCTTTAATTGCATTTGTATTTTGTTTTTTTTCTCTTTTCTTTTTTAAATTATGAGCCTATAGTAGTAGTAGTGTTAGTCGCTCAGTTGTGTCCAACTCTTTGCAACGCTACGGACTGTAGCATGCCAGGCTCCTCTGTCCATGGGATTCTCTAGGCGAGAATACTGAAGTGGATTGCCATTTCCACCTCCAGGGGATCTTCTCAACCCAGGTATCGAACCAGGGTGGGTCTCCTGCATTGCTGGCAGGTTTTTTACCGTCTGAGCTACAGGGACGTCCAGGAAACTTGGAAAATCCAGAACAAGGTTATATAGTTCCACTATATATTACGGTTATTGTTTTAAGTAGCTTAATTAAGATTTTCAGCTGGAGTTTTAATACCAAACTCTCAAAACTTAACTAGAATGAATATCCAGAAAAGTAGAGGGTTATAGTAGATCTGAAAAGCATGATGAATCAATTCAACCAATTCAGTTCATAATTAAGATTTATATGATTTTCACTCAATAGTAGGATACAAATTCTATTTAAGTTCCCATAGACTAGGAAACAATAGAACATATCCAGGGACATAAAACAAGGGGCAAAAATTTCATGGTCTTAAGGTATTGAAATCATACAGAATCTGTTCTCTTATTATTGTGGAATTGTGTTAGAAATCAATATCAAAAGAAATTTGAAAATAATCCACATATTTTCAAGTGCACTGTGACATTTACCAAGAGAAAGCTTGAACTTAGCCATTGAAAACTTCAATAAAGTTAGACTGGAAAAACAGAGGGTGACTGCAGAGAGGAAAGCATTTAAATGAGAAATTAATATCAAACATACTTAAAAAAAGCAACAACAACCTGTATTTGGAAATTAAATATCCACTATTAAATGATGGGTCTATCTACAAAGCCATAACAAAGAGAATTAGAAAGTACATGTAACAGAATAAAAGTGAAAAGAGAATTTACTGGAATTTTTTGCATGTAGCTGAAGCTCCTCAGTGCAACTAAATACATTTGTATTTTAAACTCAAGCAGAGTTTCAGAGTTTTGCCCTGGCCTGTGTCTCAGGCCGAGTCAAACTGCCTTTCTGTCTAGAGCTCCTCTCCAGCCTCCCTGCAGGTTTGTTTTTTTCCCATCATACATCCAGTTATCTCATATTAGTGCTTTCTCATTCTGTTTTCTCATAAAAACCTCCTCACCCTTGTTTTCTTAGTTAATGACTCTTATTCTTCTAGACTCAACTCCGGTGACAGTTCCTCTGGGGAGCCTCCCTTGGTTTTTCCATTCCCCCAGGCTCGAGTGATGATCCCATAGCATCCGATACTGTTGCTCTTGTAATGTTTACTGATCTGCATCCTCTGGGAGGCAGCAGGGACTCTGACCCTTAGCTTTGGATCTACAGTGGCCAGCACCACTGTGTAAATGCTCATTTTGTGTTGCCTGAATGCATGTACAAATAGCTGTTTTGTTTTGGACCTTAAGCTATGTTTTATCTTTATTTGTTTCGGGGCGAGGGGTGTGTGGGTATAAGCTTTTGGGATTATGCAGTATGTTACAAAATAAATTAGTGTAAGTTTGGTTTGTAGTGAGTAGTTTACAGAAATATAGAACTAGCACCTGCAGAAAACTCTGCCACATTTAAAATTAACACATAGAGAGATTTAAACTTTGTCTGATAAACTTTTTATCTTTAATCTGAGGATGCGTAGATAGGCTGTGATTATCCACAGCAGCAGCAGCTACAGTAAACAGACCATCCCAATTTCAGTAGCTTATCTCAACCAAGAGCTGTTTTTTTGCCCTGTAAAGTCAATGGTGCAGTCCTGCGTCCAGCAGCTCAGGAATTATGCTCCATTTTCCTCCCACATGTGGCTTCTGAGGTACCTAAAGTTTTGGCAGAGAGAGTCTGGGAAAGAGCATTGCCTTCTGGTCATCACTTTTCAGAATTTATACCACTGTTTATGCTCAGGGTCTCTGGGCTAGAGTTGGTTACATGGCACAACTTAATTGCAAGAGAGGCTAGAAAATGTAGCCTTTTGGAGCACTTTGAGAAGACGGTGCACAGAAGCTGACCTAGTCAATCTGTTTTGCTTTGCTCTTCATGTTCCTGTTAATGGGAGTGGGCAAGAAGGGACAGATAGGTGAGTAGGAAGTAGATGCCTGTGGGTTAATTCAAGAGTAAGACAGTAATTCCACAGTTGTTTATTGAGCCCCTTGTTAAATCTCATGTGTATTAACTCCCAAAGAAGAGTGTCTCAGTAGAGCCTCATCTTTTTGGCTTGTGATCTGTTTGAGAATCTGATAAGAGTTGTAAAAGTGCACACCAGCACTTAACTCTGAAATCTGGGGGCTCATGAAACCTTCACAGCCCACCAGTCATTGTCCTGTCAGTGTTGAGAATGCCTGGACAGCACTCCTGGATGGGTGAAGTATTAGAGAAGATTAGAAATCAGCACAAATGTAATTTTTTCCTGTCTTAGGTAAAAACTAGGAACCTTTTAAAATTAAAGCTTGATCCCCTCAGATTGAATGGAGGAGATAAATTAGTTGCAACTTGGATATAGAGTCATTCAAGGAGAGAGATGTGATAATAGACAAAATTGTTTATAAAAGCATACTTGAGAGTCAGGCAGCTGATGAGGGCTGCAAATTCCTTTTATTCATGGTCTTTCTTGCCTGTTCATCCTACATGAGGCTTTAATGAAAAATGGATTAAAATTTTCAGTTTTTTATGACTGTATTACAGACAAGTCAGTGCTTTGCTATTAAAAGATATACTTGAGTTTAAGGATCATACAGATTAATGAAAACACTGAAAGAGATTGCCATAGCTGAAATCTCTACTCATGGTCCCTTCGTTCTTTAAAGTTATAATGCAAATCTGTTAAATTGGAGTTTTATATTCTCAATTCCTTCACTGTAAGTTTTATGTTTTTTTACCATATGAAAAGTAAATGCCCCCAAATTCTTCATTTATAGAGTGAAGCAGGGCATGTGTGTACTGAGTAAGTTAGCATCAAGTTGATACGTATTTAATCTGAAGTCCAGGCAGAAGATTTCAGTCAGTAAACTGCCAGACTCAGGGAGGAGACCTGCTGCTCTGAGTGAGTGCTGTCTCTTCAGTCGCGTCCGATTCTTCGTGATCCTGTGGTCTGTAGCCTGCCAGGCTCCTCTGTCCATGGGATTTTCCAGGCAAGAATACTGGGGGTGGTTGCTATTTATTCCTCCCGGGGATCTTTCTGACCCAGGTTTCGAACCAGCATCTCTTGCGTTTCCTGCATTGCAGGCAGATTCTTTGTCGCTGGGCCACTGGGAAGCCCTGTATTTAATTAGGGTTTTAGAATGATTTCTTTTCAAAAAGTGATACTTGTTTATGCCCATTTTTTCAGAGGAAAATACTGAGGTTCAAAATGTTGAAATGGTTCTCTCCAAGTTTGCGTCTATAGAATTTCTTTACCTGTCATTTTAGCAGTCTTCTCAGTAGATTTTATTTATTCCATCAAAAGTCTACTCCCTGACAAACCGAGAGGCATAAATTCTGTATCACATATCATTGTTTCTCCAGAGCCTTGCACTTATCTGGGCACTCAGCCCATGTTTATGGAGTGAAGGAATGAGCAAATGACTAAATGAAAGTATTACAAATAAACAAAAAAGAATGACACCCCATCCCATTCTGACTGTCTGAGAGGCAAAATAGCACCGTAGAGACTTTCCTTGGTTCAAGTACTAGGTCGACCTGGTACTACATCAGGGAACTTGGCAATAACATTATCTACCTTACAGTGTGGGTGTGAGGATTAAATGAGTTTATATATACAAATACCAGGAGCAAAGCCTATGTCCAGTTTCAATGTTGCTTTATAAATTTAAGCCCCAAGGGTTATGTTCTGCTGCTTCTAAGTTGCGTCAGTCGTGTTCGACTCTGTGCAATCCCACAGACAGCAGCCCACCGGGCTCCCCTGTCCCTGGGATTCTCCAGGCAAGAACACTGGAGTGGGTTGCCATTTCCTTCTCCAAGGCGTGAAAGTGAAGTCACTCAGTCGTGTCCAACTCTTCGAGACACAGTGGACTATACCCTACCAGGCTCCTCCGTCCATGGCATTTTCTAGGCAAGAGTACTAGAGGGGTTTGCCATTGCCTTCTCCCAGGATTATGTGAGTAGGACATAAATATTTAAATTTTTGACTAAAATCAGACAGAGACAGTGAATAAAATTTGACATGGACTCAATAAAAGGAGGCAAAATATTTTAAACTTTGACTTATTACTGTGCATTTGATAGTTCTGGAAATTGAGACTAATTTCAGATTTTAGTTTTAGCATAAAATATTTAAGTGTAACTTATTTAAGATAAGTTGAAGTTTAAAAACAAGTTTCGTGAGACTGTACAGGTAAACTTCTCTTGCAGATTTAATTTTCTTTCACTGTCAAGTGAGCATTCAGTTAGAAAGATGCAGTCATTAATTAGTGAGCAGAATAAGAGGAACTGCTAGGCTAACTAAGTTATTAGATATAGTCCAGAATTTTGACTAATGTACTGAATGTAAATATTCACCTATTGTTTTATGAAAGAATGTGTATTTCGAAGCCAATTTAAGATGAAAATTATTCGCTAACTGTGACTTTATTTCCAAGAGTTATTTAGTCTGCTTCCAGGCAATTTCATTATTCTGATTTGTTGTTCAGTCACTAAGTTCTGTCCAACTCTTTGTGATCCCATGGACTACACCCTCCTCTGTCCTCCACTATCTCCCGGAATTTGCTCAAATTCATGTCCGCTGTATCAGTGATGCTGTCTGACCATCTCATCCTCTGCCGCCCACTTCTCCTTTTGCCTTCAGTTATTCTGATAGATTTAATCAAAAGCCCAGAGAGGAGAAGCAGCACCAGATGTTGTGTATTTTTGCCATGTGTTGGCTTAAGTCATCCCCAAATACGGGGGAGTGACTGTGGGGCTTGTTCGTTTAATATAGTACCTGTGCCCCTGTGAATTAATAAACAACAGTAACAAAAGTGGCCATCGTGGCCATGCAGCTACCAAAGCCCAAAAAGAGCCTGCTCTTTTTAAAGAATGTATTTAAAATTGCATCTGGCTCCAATTTCATGACACTTTATGTGTCATGAGAAACAGCAAGAATTCCAGAATGGTGTGAAATGGAAAGACTGTTTTCAGTTGAATGATATTCCTTGTTATCTAGTACAGCAGAGCCGCCTGGGTTGGTGATAATCACGAGGCAGAGCATCAGTTTTCATGGTTTTATGAAACCATCTTCTGATTCATGAAAATGGGTGCTAAGAAAGACAGCAGTCTCTGTGACTTATGCTTTATTACACTCAGATGCAATTTTAATAGTCTCAAACTAAAATAAACCAATAAACCCAGCACACTTTATATATAAAGACTGTCCAAAGAATTTATTACTGTGTTCTTTTCTGAGATGGATTAATGTCCTTCTCAGTTTTTGTGTGTCATCAGCAGCATTCAACTGTTGTGAGATAAGCCTCTGATCTCTTTAAGATAACTTTTCCAGTATCTGCTCCTTAAAAGAAACAGTGGACTTCTAGAATATGCATAGAAGATGTGCTAAGGAAGCTACTAGTAACCCAGGTTTAAAAGGACACTCGTAAAAGGTGGCATGGTTTCAGATATTATGCAGATACTTCTCCCCTTTTCTCTGTATTTCTTAAGGGTTAGAAGTTGAGCTGTTCATGATCCCTGTTCTGGTGGAAGAGGAGCCATCCGACAGGGCATGTGTCTTGAAGTGTATGCCTCCTAGAAAACTTAAATTAATTATGTGAAATAAAATAAGATACTGTTCGCTTCAGAACATTAACTTTGTTGTAGAAATGATTTTCTTTTTAGTTTCTAAAAATTATAAAAATATAATTATTTTTGTTCTCTAGTCCCTAGAGATGTATGTACGTCTGCATGTATGTGCTGTATGTGTTTGTGTGTGTGCACATGTGTATGCTCTTACATCTCCCCCAGTATATTTTAATGCAGAGTCATACATTTTCCTTGTGATACTACCATGCTTATAACCTCAAATGTAGTGAGTCCTTTGGCAGGGAGATAGCTGAGGAATGAGAAGACCTGGTTCTGTCTCCAAATTCACCATGTACTTATTGATGTGGCTTTGAGGCTTCTCTTTACACATTTCCTAAACGAGGCTCGTGCAGTCCTGAACTGTGAAGTATGCCTTATCTGTCTCTGCAAGCTGCTAGGAGAGTGTGTTCGTAGAAAGCCCAGTACAGTACTTTGCTCATAGAGGCCCTCAGGAATGTAGGTGTGATTAGCAGTATTATCTTCTGTCCTTAAAAGTGATGTAAGGGAGGAGGTGGGTCAGTTTTCAAAAGCCCTGATTGTCATCAGGACCACTGCTGCTCACTAATTCTGTGATACTTCTCAAAGCCAGTTTCCTTACCTCTACAATAAGGTTGTAGCACCTGCCTTGAGGATTTCAAACGACTGTTGTGAGGATTATAGGAAATAATAATTGCTATATAAACATAAACAGTGGTAGCTTTTATATATATCTTTGGTGCTAAGTTCCCATCTCTGAGAAGGGAGCCTTGTAGGAGCAAGGAAGTCACCCAGAGAGTGAATGTGGGAGGGATCCTTAAAGACCACTTTTGTTTCAGTAATGTGATAATTAGGGTTCTCAGGGTATGAGTGGTGTGTTTTCTTGGCTCGGTGGTGGGGAGGGAGGTGGGGTGGTGTGGAACAGGAGAAAGGAAGCATATGTGGAAAACAGAGTTGGAGAAATTGAATCTCAAATGGTGCCTTTCCTTCCCCACCTTTTTTCTTGCTTCTGTATGAGCAACGTTAATCAGGAAAGTCTAAGTGACCATGAGATAATACAGAATGAAGAAAGTGAGATGCAGAGTTAAAAATAAGGTTGGTCCGTGGTCAGTATGTCAAGATATGGGTGATGGCGTAGGAACAAGTAGAATTCATAGTGAAATTATGAAATGAGGGAAATTAGAAATGTGGAGGTCTCCAGGGCTCACAGAGCAGAAGACACTTGAGAAATTAAAATTAAAGATAGAGGTATGTGTGTATATGTGTTAAGGAATGAGTATTCATGTAGGCTGTACTGAAGAAAAACAGGATTTGTTAACTTTAGAGTGTTAAATTTCATATGCCATACCAATGAGGATTGTTTTTGGCATCCCATGACCAGTCAACATGTGTATAAAGAATTATTAAACTTAAAAAAACAGTTATGATTCAGGGAGCTTTAAAGTCTTATGCAGGTTTATTCATGATGATGTATAAGTGTATCACTATCTGATACATTTTATTAAAAACATTCTTATTCATTTGAATTTAAACAGAGGTATTGATGAAGATAGTAAGTGTAGTATTCAATCACAGGCGTCTTAAAAATTCTATAAGCCCATTTTATTAAAAAAAAAAAGAAAAAAGACATGATTAAAGAGAAAAGTAGAGTTGAAAGTTACCTTTGGGATTTAAGTGACTTGTCAGAATAAAGAATAGAAAAGACAGCAAAAGCTATTTGAAAAAATACATATTTCATTCACTTTTAAATATTCAAGTTCAGTTAGTTTTCTTCTTAAATGGATGTCTTTCCTTTGCTTTCAGGAATGAAGAGAATTAATTGAGTTATCTAAGTGATGGCATTCTCTCTCTTTTTTTTTCTTTCATTTTTGCTTTTATCCATTGTGATAAAACATACTTTGCTTCTTTTATGTTTATGGATTGCATTAAAAAGCACTGGTTAGCTGTCTTTTCTGTAAAATGAATTGAGTGATCCATATTGGTTAATCTCTGAATTATAAAAGGTATTTCCTACAGACATAAACTGCAGACCTAATTTATGGAAAGGTATCAGTTGCTTAAGTGTTGTTGAATCACGAAGTCCTGTCAAACACTTTTACAACCCCATGGACTGTAGTCTGCCAGGCTACTCTGTCCATGGGATTTCCCAGGCAAGAATACTGGAGTGGGTTGCCAGGGGATCTTACCGACCCAGGGATTGAACCTGCATCTCCTGTATTGGCAGGCGGATTCTTTACCACTGAGCCACCTGGGAAGCGTATATTAACAAATGTTATTTGTTAATTTTCCTTGAAGGGAAAACCTGTTGACTCTCTCAGAAATTACATTTAGTACTTAGAAACAAAGACTAATTATTCCCTTGGTGATTAAAACTTTATCTCCCCAGAATAACACAATTTAAATGTATCCACATGTTCTATCATTTGACTTCAGCTACATGCTGGTTCAATTGGTGAAGAATCCACCTATAATGCAGGAGAGGCAGGAGACCTGGGTTTAATCCCTAGGTTGAAAAGATCCCCTGGAAGAGGACATGGCAACCCACTCTAGTATTCTTGCCTGGAGAATCCCATGGACAGAGGAGCCTGGCAGGCTACAGTCCATAGGGTTGCTTAGAGTCAGATATGACTGAAGCAACTGAACAGACTCTCACATGCATAAACAAGAAGTGGTTGTTGCTTCCTTCTTAGTTGACATTAGCGGGAACCATATATATTTTTACCTTATCACTTGGGGAGGACAAGATGACATTAAAAGTTTCAAATCATTTGTTTTATGAGATCAGTCCAAGCTGGTTTGCTTGCTAGCAGATTGCTGAACTGAATTATTCTCCATGTCTCATGTACTTTTTATTTAAAATAGTGTTCAGTTCATTTTTTTCAATTATTACTTATCATGAGATGCTTAATTGGATTCTGACTGTCTAGATGGGATAGATGAATCCAGTGGTATCCTGGTAAATGTTTAATAACTTGCTTCCTCAAAGGGAAAGAAAAAGCAACCCCCCTTGATTTGTCACATTTACTGGTTTCTGTGGTTGAAATACTCACGCCGTGACTGATTTCAGATTACCAATGTAAGGTCACTGAATATAGATCTGAGAAGAGATGTACATAGTCAGCTAAAGCCTGCCAGTGCAAGCAGGGGCCAGCTTACCCCTGGAAGGTGTAGTTACAAAACTAAAATTTCCATTCTACAACTTGAGGGAGGTATGAAGTGAAAGATAAAGGGTGGCTCTAGACATCTCTGGGGCCTCCCCGGTGACTCAGTGGTAAAGAATCTGCCTACAGTGCAGGAGACATGGGTTCGATCCCTGGGTCAGGAATATCCCCTGGAGGAGGGCATGGCAACCCACTCTAGTATTCTTGCCTCGAGAATCCTATGGACAGAGGAGCCTGATGGGCTACAGGCCATAGGATCACAGAGTCGGACATGACTGAAGTGGCTGAGCATGCATGCATCCTTGCTAGACATCTCTGTTGGTTTTAGTGAATGTGATGCTCCACGTGCGCTTAGCTCTGTGCTCCAGCCTGTTTCTTTTATTCAGATAACAAGTTCCTCAAGTAATTCACAGTGAATTAAAAAAGCTAGAAGAGGGTTTGGACATTTAGTATATCATGCCTGTACAGTACCTACCTACCTCAGATCCGACGCATACTGTAAAACTCAGAGCAGAATAAAACTCAGAGCATGTTCCCAAGAGAGAGTTGGAAAATTATCATCTTACTGCCTCTTGAAAACATTGGCCTTTTCTCTCTTTGTTCAGCTTCTCCCAAGATACCTGCTTGTCAGATTTTCAGTTGATTCTTTTGGCTTTGTCATGGCAACCAAGTACCTTGGCCGGGGCCCTAATGATTTCCAAATGTTTTATTATCTCTAGTTTCTGATATGCTTATTCTGTCACTTTTTTTAGTATCTTTGCCCTAATGCTTCTCGAATAGGTCCTTGGCCTATGCCTATAATCAGATTAGTATTCCATTACTTGTCTTCCCTACCCCAGTATATCTTCCGTATTTACTGGAAGTCAGTGCAGCTCCAACGTTATACCATAGCATGACAAACCACAACAAAAGTCCTGTACCCATATCACAAACCCTGGTGATTATAATTAGGGATAGCTGAAAATCATACACCATCCAATAATTATGTGTGGTAATATTGATACAAACTTTAACTTTTGAAAATTGATAGGATCCAACATAATCCTTCCCTGCTTATTCACTCATCCTGGCCTGTCCTTTTCTTATCTGCTCTCTGCCCTTCAAGATTCATCTCAGGAACCACCCTTTCTGTGAAGCCTTCTCTAATCTCCTCTGCTCCCAGACATAACTTGGACATCCTCTCATGTTCATTTCCTTGGGGCTCCCATAGTACTGTTTTGACCCTTCTGTGAGTACTCCTGAATTTATTATAATTGCTGGTATTTTCCTCCCAAAATTTTATTCTGAAAAATTGCAAATGGAGCAGAAATTGCTGTACCAGTGTCACGCTGCTGCTGCTGCGAAGTCGCTTCAGTCATGTCTGACTCTGTGCGACCCCGCAGACAGCAGCCCACCAGGCTCCTCTGTCCCTGGGATTCTCCAGGCAAGAACACTGGAGTGGGCTGCCATTTCCTTCTCCAGTGCATGCACGCATGCTAAGTCTCTTCAGTCATGTCCGACTCTGTTCGACTCTGTGGACAGCAGCGCACCAGGCTCCTCTGTCCACAAGATTCTCTAGGCAAGAATACTGGAGTGGTTTGTCATTTCCTTCTCTAGCCAGTGTCATAAATAGCCATATACCATTCAAATAGATTTCCCAAGTTGGTTTATGTATTCATACACATTTTCCCCTGAATCCATAAGGAAGTAAATTGCACATATCCACTTCTTTTGTTAGTCAACCCTTACTGAAATCCTCCTGTCCTTGGATTAATTTTGCTCAATAATTTTTAGAGATTTATTTCTCGATTTGTTCATTCATCTAGTATTTATGAAATAGCTACTAGGTTGCAGACGCTGAAGGCGAACTTTGAAGATTTCAGTGAGGAGATAGTTTGACTACAGAAAATATCTAATTGAGGATGGCTAGGTTATAAGGAGAGCAGAAAATATTACCATTATCAGTGGAGAAAGGAACCCATTACCCACATCTGGGAATTTGCCATCTTTCGTCCATTCACTGAACGAGCCACTGATACTTATTGTCTGTTCTATACCAGGCACTGCCAAGGGCTCTAAGTATTCATAGAGGAGGCTTCCTACCTTTGAAGAGTCCAGTCTCATAGCAGACAGAGAAGATCGTCTGATGCAGTGGATTATGCTCACTGATGGAGGTCCTCAGAGTACTTTGGAAACAGAGGAGAAGGGGGCACGTCAGGCTTCCTGAATGGTTCTAGCGATGCTTGAGTAGTCAGTTGAAGGATAAGGATAAGGAATCAATGAGGCAGATAAAAAGCACATTTGTGACTAAAATATCAGTATATTTCGTGTCAAAGAAGCACGAAAAAATATGGGATGTTCCAGGAACTGCCATCAGTTTGGTGTGATTGCTGTGGCAGTTGCCAAAGGGCAGTTATGAGAAAAGGGGAGGCACAGGGCTGGAGGCTAAAACCCAGGTTATGAAAGACTTTGTGAGTTCAACCAAAGAGCTGGATCTTTACTTAAAAGGTTGAGGCAGCTAGTGAATAACTCAGGTGGGATAGTGATGGTTACCAGATTTGTATTTTAGTAAACTTGTCCTGAAAACGATTATGAGGAGGACCGATCTTACTGTTTTTAATTTGGGGACCGTACTGTTTTAAATATTGCTGTAATAGGAGGTAACTCAAAGAGCAAAAGTGAATAAATGGCAGGATGTGTAATTATTGTGTATTTAAGAAATTAACTGAATAATGGATACCTCAACCAGTGTCTCTTAACCCAAGAGCCAATTTTATTTTCTTTCATACATTTTCTTCTAAGATAATGGGCATCTAAAAAAAATGCTTTTAAAATGTATTGCTTACAGCAAAGAGTTAGTAGTCTCTGCAGTTAATTTTGCTGCGTAACAGAGAGAGGGAGGGAGAGAGAGAAGGAAGGCATCACTATAATTAGACACCTGGGTTTGCGGAGACTGGATGTCATTTAAAGCATTTTATTCCTTGCTGCAAAACTCTTTTGGTTGAGTAAATGAGTAGGAATTAATCAATGAAAACATGACGGTAATTCTGGAGATTTTATAATTGATGTAATGTTTTTGTTTATTGGGCTAGTTCCCCCTGATTGACTTACAGATTGCAGCAGCTCTGACAAGGCACCCGTCACTCACATTTCAGGTCTCTGCACCCTGCACTGCGGATCTACAGCCAGATCGATGGGCCCCAAGATCATGTCTGAGATTGCATCAATAGGGATCACTCGTGCAGCTGTTTCAAATCTCTGACATAGATTCAAGAAACATAACCTAGCTGTATTCGCTTAAAATAGCACATTGCGTTTGTTTTAAACTCCTGCAGTCAGATAGCAGAGTTCTTTCTTTAAGGATAATGCTGCAAAAGAGTATATCAACTTGAGCTTTGAAGGGCATGTTGTTAAGACTTGAGTTCTGAAGGGAATCTTGTTAAATTGACTTTCAGGCAAACCAGAGTTTCTCTCCTCTATCACCAGTGTGGATGTCATGAGTATTTGTAGTGGGGTCTGCCGCATGTATTGTGGGATGCTTAGCAGCAGTCTTGGAGTCCACTCTCTAGATGCGAATAGCAGTTTTCCCCCAAAAACCAAACAGTTCTGACAACCAAACTTGTCTTCATATATTGTCAAATGTCTCCTGGTGGGCAAAATTACCCCTGCTTCAGAACCACAGAGTAGACACTTAAGGATTAAAAAAAAAGAAGTAATTCAGTGAAACTTCTCATGGTCTAACGCACTTATTCATTTCTCAAATATAGACTACTATACTTATATATAGATATAGATATGTAAATATTATATTTTGGTGTTTTGCTGAGTGCTAATTTAGAGAGCATTTCAGATGAACAAATCTGAAATATCTGCAGAATTGTCTAAATATGTGTGGTTTCCAGATTTTAAAATTAATATAGAGAAAAATCAACCAACCACAGAAGTGTATATCAAATTTGTAGATGAAGTTAGATAACAGGTTCTATATTTTTACTATATAATAATAGCAGGATTAGGATTAAATCTATAAGAATATAACCAGAAAAGATAGTTCTTTTAAATCATGGTTTATAATATTGGAGTTATATGTTTTAGGGTTTCATTTTTATGTACAAATTTAGTAAGTCTTCAATTTGAAATATGTTATTACTAGTATTTGGAAGTAGCATTGAGAGACATAAATTTAAGTTGCTATGGAAATGACACAAACCTAATACACTGAAAGCCTAATCTTCATTTAAATGTTAACAACTCAGTGTTAAGTTTATAGAATGAGCCATAGGATAACAGGGCAAAGGCTGTTGAGGGAAGGATTTGGTAGGGAGGTGCTATTATCAATAAATTGAATAGAGGTATTAGAATTCTTCTAGCTGCATTTATAGAAGACCAATAAGTTTCAAAGAAAAGGAGGATGAAGAAGTAGATGTAAGAATAAGCCCAATGAAATTAATTTCTGTCTTAGCCCAGTATTAAAATAATATTAAAGTATTTATAGAAGTTTTAAAAATAAGTTTTTACTGAGTGCTGACTATATATCAGGCTTTGTGGTGCCATGCTAGGTGCCTGCACTTATATGATTCTGTTCATTCTGTAAAACAGCTCACTGAGGCAAGTATTGATAGTCCCATTTTAGAGATGAGAAAACTAAGAATTGCTAAGTATATATCATATAGTTAATATCAGAACCAAAGATTGAGCCTAAATGCTACAATGCCTCTGCTCCCATTTTTTACTGAATGTGTTCAACGAGCAACTAAAATGTGCCAGATACTTAACACTGAAGAAAACATATGTCGGATCCTGTCCTTTTACGGGTAATAGTCTTCATCAGATTGCCTTCATATTTCATTCTTTTTCATGCTTTTTCTGAATCATAATCAAGAATGAGATTCATCCATCACACAGCTGATGGCCCCAGGGAACATAACCTTTGCTGAGGCAGTAAATACATTCCATCAAAACTTTTTCTATGATGAGAATATCTGTCAGGTGAATATTTTGTTCCCACAATGTATTATAAACTAAAGATGCTGTTATTCTTCATGTCCTGGAAGAATTCCTTCTTTTTCAGATTTGATCACTTTAAGTTGTATAATTGATAGAGACTGTAACATCTTTGTGTGTGTACATCTTTTATATTTAAAATTCCTTGTAACAAGAGACATCTGTGTACAAGGTAGCTATAGTGTGACTTACAATAACTTTGTGTTTTTGTTATCTCAGTAAGAGATCACTTGCAAGGAAACAATGTACCTTTTGTGATTTCTGGTAAAACACTGCAGGCTTTTTACATGTCTAGCATATGTACTGGAGAAGGCAATGGCACCCCACTCCAGTACTCTTGCCTGGAAAATCCCATGGACGGAGGAGCCTGGTAGTCTGCAGTCCATGGGGTCACGAAGAGTCGGACACAACTGAGCGACTTCACTTTCTCTTTTCACTTTCATGCATTGGAGAAGGAATGGCAACCCACTCCAGTGTTCTTGCCTGGAGAATCCCAGTAGCATATGTACAGCATGGCAGAGGTCAGGAAGGATAGATTCACTACATGCTTGCTGCCACTCGCCACTCCAGAAACTGGCTTCCACTCAGAACCAATGTGGAAGTTGAAATCTATCTGACATCGCAAATGATACATTAACCAGGTATGTCCACTAAATTGTAAAATAGAAGCTTTAACTGCAGTATATATTTATGGTCCAAATGACTCATTAGTGAACAGACTTCAGTGTAAAAATCTTAACTATCTTTAAAACATTTTATTCAGAACATATTTACAACTATTTTCCAAACCCAGTCCTGGCAATGTGATTTTGTTTCTTACAAAATATTTTAAATTTGTTACTTCTAGTTTTGATAAAAGCTTTCCAGCTTGGGGGAGGGGGTCGGGGGGAGTCCAACAGGGTGAGAGAGATTGCCAAAGAACACAAAGTAGATCTGCCATTATAGTGATTAAAAGGAATCCAGTTCATTAGTTTGTATCATGTCCTGCCTTTTTCTTGGCATAACCACTTTTGAAATTGTAAGTGAAGATCCAGGACAGACCGTGTTTGGAACTTGCCTCCAAGTATGCTAGCAGTTCCATGGAAGTGGATTGCTCTGTCTGAATGCTGAACTGTCTTTCATCACTCTTGAGTTCAGCCTTGTGTAACCCATGTTTCTTCTGGGAAGCTCCTTAGATGATGTCACAAAATCTGTACCACCAATTGTAGGATGATTGTGGCTTATTTAGAAAACATTTAACTATGCTGCTGCTGCTGCTGCTGCTGCTGCTGCTAAGTCGCTTCAGTCGTTTCCGACTCTGTGCTACCCCATAGACGGCAGCCTACCAGGCTCCCCCGTCCCTGGGATTCTCCAGGCAAGAACACTAGAGTGTGTTGCCATTTCCTTCTCCAATGGATGAAAGTGAAAAGTGAAAGTGAAGTCGCTCAGTTGTGTCCAACTCTTCTCGACCCCATGGACCGCAACCCAGCAGGCTCCTGTGTCCATGGGATTTCCCAGGCAAGAATACTGGAGCAAGTTGCCATTTCTTTCTCTTCAGGGGATTTTTCTGACCTAGGGATCCAACCTGTGTTACCTGCATTGGCAGGGGAATTCTCTACCACTAAACACCCGGGAAGCCCAAGTCTGTGGTAGCTGTTCTAAAAAGTACTTTCCTATTCCAGTGGATCTTCCCTACCCAGGGATCAAACCCGCATCTCCTGCATTGCAGGCATATTCTTTACCACTGACCACCTGGGTGGGAAGATAACACCTATAAAATGTGTATTGTGATAAATTTTCTGAAGTGATCCAAAAACTGTGCTGTTCAGCGGTTTGTAAATTTTGAAAGTAAAATGGGTATGTAGCCCATACAATTTTCTGATAAATCTTATAGTTTTGTGGTTCTTTTCATGACTTGGTTAACTAGTGAAAAATTACTGAATGACTTAACTTTTCAAGTCTTAACAAACAAAGATGAAATGGCTGAAAGTTTACTGTTCTCTCATTGCTTCAGGATGAGGCAAAATAATTCCTGTTTTAATGCTGCCATCTTTCATGCTCCCTTTCATTTTCAATTTTTTTTTTTACTTTAAATTAGATGAATGTAATTGAGCCTTTAAGCTCATTTTATCTTCCCTAACTAATGTAAAGATTGCTAAAAGATATTTTGTGTGTGTGTGTTAGTCACTCAGTCGTGTCCGACCTGTGACCCCATAGACTATAGCCCACCGGGCTCCTCTGTCCATGGAATTCTCTAGGCGAGAACACTGGAATGGGTTGCCATTTCCTTCTCCAAAGATGTATTATTAGAGATTAAGTTGATGTTGTTAAGCAGTTTTTTTTTTTTTTTTTCAAAAAATAGAAATAGAATTTGAAAATAGAGTTGAGAAAACTTTGCTTAATTTTACTTTTCCTTAAGAACATTTTGTGAACAACTAATAGAGCCTTGAGGTTGATATAACAGAGATACATCATTATAATGATACAGTTTTGTAAAACATTTTTTAAAAGGGTGAAAATTAATGCATTTTTTTTTTTCCTGGAAATTTCAAGATAGTTTCAAGGGACTTCTGAGATATTCTGTTAACTTAAAAGAGGAAGAGATCTTTATCACTTATATATGATTTTTGTGTATGTGTATATATGGGGGAGTCATTGGAGGAGGTGGGAAGGATGTAAAATTTTGGACTCAAAGATCTATAAGAATCTTTCAAAAGCATAAACAAAGCATCATGTATCAGAGCAAACATTTATTTAAAGAATGCTGAATTTGCTACCACTTAGGAGGAAGGCAAGATCGACATTGTATGAGCAAACCTTTGTTTCTTTATCTACAATATTAGGCAGTTGACAAAGCTATTTCTAAATTCTATTCCAGCTGTGATTCCACAATTATTCATTAACTGCAAAGTTTTAAAAAAGGAAGGAGAAAAAGGAAAGTATTCTGGTGTTCACCATGGAGCATAAAAGCTGTTAACTAGGCTTATAATTCTAGCCAGAGGATTTGTTGCTATTTGAATACTGAGTTAACAACTTTCCAACCTTGAATTTAATTACCATCAGAAGCATCTTATTCTGGTCTTAAAAGACCAATGTATCTCTGATTTCAAGACATAATTTTTAGAGAAAGTACACATCTTTCATCACATGTACTTTATACCAGTTGATTTTTATAGCACTTAATTTTATTCTACTTCAATCCATTTTTCTTATTTTACTGTGTGAGTCATCTTGCTGAGCTCTGCCGAGTATAATGTAATATCCTCAGCACCTAATAAGCTGGCAGATACCTTTCCATTTGAATGTAGATGCTACAGAAAATCTTAACTGAATTTGGCTATAATGCTTCACTTACTTTTAAGTGGCCCATTTGGAGGATTAATGAAGGGCTCTTTCAGTTTATTATATTATAGAAATGTAGCAATCTGATGCTTTGGGAGGATAGAATATGACAGGTGCAAGACTGAAATTTAAATACGTAGGCATAATGAAGAAATAAATATTATAGCCAATTAGGAAGGTGAGCAAGCCTTCAAATGTCAGTCATCCCTTGTTGTTTTAGCATTCCTTATGAAAATAAGGGACATCAAAATAATTGCCTACTAATGTCAGTTATTTTGGATGATGAATTAAGACATTTTCTTTATAGATAATGTCATTTGTCCTTAATGATCAAGTAACAGCTTGCAGAATATTAGACATTAACAGTTTGAGGTAGCAAAGATAGACTTAAGTCATACTAAAGTGCTTTGGTTATTTAGGAAAAGAAGTGATTTAATGTAAAAGTCCATGAGTATCTGTTTCTAAGTTCTTTTAAATGAAGATTTTCAAATACAGAAGTGGAGAGCATAATATTCTATAATCTAGTGTCAGCAGTTTTCAGTATTTGTTAATCTTGTTGCTTCTGTCCTTCCACTTGGGGGGATGGTGGGGAGTGGTCTTAAATATTTTAAAGCAAATCCTAAATGGCATATCATTTCTTGTGTAAATGCCTTAATATGCATCATTTACATATAAAGACTTTTTTAAAGATGAGGATCACCTTAATCTCTTCTTCTATGGAAACATTTAAGTTTAAAGTTGTTAAAGACAACTGTGAATTAGAATAGTCCAGCTATAGAAAGAGTCCTTAGAAAAATCAGCTTTTATTTTAAATTTACTATGCATAGTGATTTATTATTCAAAAATTATCCCAATATTTTAAAATCAATGAAAGACGATGTTTAGTTTTAGATCTTTTTTTTTTTCTTCTGGTGAGAAGAGAGAATAGAATAGAATATCTTTGGGATAGAAACCTACCACTTCCATTTTTTATGACCAATGAGCGCATGCAGTGATCTGATAGAAACAAAATACTCTGGAAGACATCTGTACCACTTTCTGTGATCGTGTCAGTCACCAGCGTCTCCCGGCAGCACTGCAAGTGAGTACTTCCCGGCTCTATTATAAATCATTAAGTAGCCACACTACGGTGGCTCTAACCCATAGAGCTGACAGATTTGCCTTGGCATTTCCCTTACGTGGCATGACCGCTCAAACCAGGGTGTCACATTGGAGTCAAAGGAAGGCGGCTGAAAATAGGCAGGGAGTGACTGCCTGGAAAGTGAAGCTGATGTATTACTGGTGGAATAATCTACATAAAATTCACCAAACAAGAATGAAGTATTCAGTGTTTATCTGAACATGGAAAAATAGAGGAGGGCTTCAGGGATGTTGGAACTGTTAGTGAATCAGGTCATCATCACCCCATCATCTACTGCCCACCTTCCACAGATCCTTTGCGTTGTTATTGGGTCAGAGGAGGGCTTGTGAAGTGGGAGTAATTATATTTCCCGTAGACAAAGTAGAATTGGCTTCATCGTATTATCTCTTAGAACATGTCTATTATTCTTGTATCTTGTTTATACGACAAAGAAGATATCTTTTAGATATGTACGTTATAAAGAGTTGAGGTTATTAGCTCCTTTTGAGAATAGTTGTGTTCTGCAGTGAATACATAATGAGTTTCCCCCAAAGGAATTGTTTTTTTCCCCTCAAGTAAAGCTTCAATGCTGAAAGGCTCCTCTTGGCAATCTGTTTATAGCTCTTCTCACAATGAAGTGTAGAGAATTGAAGATTAATTCCATTGAAATCAGAAATGCACTGCAGTCTGCGGATTATCAGTTAGTCAAGATAAACACCACTGATTACCCCTGAATTATGCATATAAATATTTACAACATCCTGGGTAATGAATTCATAAAAATAAATAATAATTATAATAATAGAGACCTGGTACTCAAATTTCCATATGTTTCTCAAATCCTGAAAGGAATATTTTTCAGTGAATTAATACTATGGTATAATTTAACAGGGATGAGAAATATTTGCATTGCAGCATTAGCCACATTTATTTCTTTTTAGGCTTGAGAACATTTAAATTTAGATATCAACCATTTGTTTTCTAGAGAAATTTCCACATATTTTTATATCCTTGTTACAGGGCCCTTCAACATATTCAGAGAGTAATAGTTTGAAGTATACAGAATTACATTTTACAAATATTTTCTAAATTTCAGAAATCATTTTAAGTTAATGACTAAAATATTTACAATTAAAGATATATGTCCCTCCCACCCCCAATTAAGGTTGTATCCTGTTAAACTGTTCAGATAAATAGAAATATTTGACTCAGATGCCTAAGAAAATATTCTCACATACTGTCTTGAAGGAATATAAATTGAACTGCACTTTATCTCTCCTGTTGCAATCTTTCATTTAATACAGTTCTAACTTTTCAGCTGGAATTTCTTAGAGATTCTATGAAAATGCCGTTGTTACTTGTGGTTCACACCTGAAATATGAAGCTGTTTTCGAAGGAGAATGAGATGTTTATGGTTGATAAGACTTGCTGACTAATAGTTGTTGGAAACTTTCCATTAGTCAAATTGTTATGTAGATGATCATATATTAGATCTAGCTGAGAGGAGAGCCAAAACCCGAGGAATCTAAAATAACACTTCGTTGGCAAATGGTGTGTTTTTAGGAATAAGAGCTGGTTGTGAAGAATACAGAAACATCATATGATTTGTTCCAGTTACGTCGATTAGCAGTTGATTCAAGGGGTGCAGCCCTGTATGTCTTCATGGAGAATTCTGATTCTGCCACTTCACCGTGGGGTCTCAATGGTCAATGCCAGTCCATCTTCTCCTGGACATATTTCCCTGTCCTCCATGTCCTTTTCCCCTTATCCTCCCATTCCCTGTCTTTCCCCATACTCAAAATGTGATTTGGGGTAGGGGTTGTGGTGGGTGATTCACGTGCCAATTCCTGCTGCTTTAACACAAAACCCAAAAGCCACGGCAGTGAAAAGAATACAGCAATAACAGTGAGGTTCCAAGATATGCATTGTGAGTAAGAAGCTATTAATAATAGTTATATTTGTTCCTTTCGTCAAAGGTGTCTTCCTTTTTGATGACATTTTTGCTATTTTTAACAGGACTAAGCTTAGATATGATGCTTTTGAACATCAGATTGGCCAGTGTTTGTTCTTATATGGGCCTTTGAATCTTGATCGATTTAAAAGTACCTGCTCCTCTCCTGTTCGATAATGGCAAAAGACTGTCTGCAGAGACTTGACCTTGGAGCTGGTGTAGGAGACACACTAGTTGGTACAGTAGTTAGAAAGCCTAAGTTAAGAAGTTCAGACCCTGGCACCTCCATTTCTCAGCCACATGACTGTTAGGTAATTACTTAACCTGTTTTTATTTCAGTTTCTTCATCTTTTATTTGGAGATGTTTAATGGTGCCTCCTGAATAGGATTGTAAGGGCTTAAAAGAGCAAATACATGAGAAGCACTTAGAATAGTGCTTAGCATTACATTATCGGATAACAAATGTTAGTTGTCATTCTGTGTCCAAAGTCAAATTATTGATGGAAATAAAATGTATCCTCTGATTATACATCAGTATATTTGGAAGTCACATTCATGATTCAGAATTTTGGCAGTTACTTTAGAATGATTTAACATTGAGTAAATTATGTATCTTCTATAGTACCTTCGATTTCAAATCTGAAAATAACATTAGTTAATATTGTTTGATAAAATGTACAGCTATCAAATCCTGAGAACCAGGACAGAGTATTTTAAGAATATTTCTTCTGCTCTTGCTATTTAAATGAGATGTAGAAATGCAAGAGTTCCTATATTTATCAGTTTTGATTGTTCCGTTTTACGATAGCTAAACTCACATGTTACTACTAGGAAGTAGGTATAATATAATACTTGTTTTTAATGCTGTTACCGCTCCAGATGTATATAAATATTTAATAGTATATTCCTTCCTGAGTGAAAGTCGTTCAGTTGTGTCCGACTCTTTGTGACCCCATAGACTATACAGACCATGGAATTCTCCAGGCTAGAATACTGGAGTGGGTAGCCTTTCCCTTCTCTAGGGGATCTTCTCAACCCGGGGATCAAACCCAGGTCTTCCGCATTGCAGGTGGATTCTTTACCAGCTGAGCAATCAGGGAAGCCCAATTCCTTCCTGATATTTACATAATTAGATAACTTTTGGCAAAACCATTTAAAATGTGCCTGTATCATTGCTTGTTTCTGTGAAAGATTTCTTCCTTGAAAAATTTGGAAACTTCTTATAATTGTAATAATATTAAAAGATCATACCCAATATTTTGTTATATCATTGTTTAACTAGTTTTAAAACTCTGTGTTGGTAGGCTGAATATCAAGTATATTTCGATTTATAATATCCTGCATGTTTAACACATACTGAAAAACTTAAAATTAGTCTAGAAACAATGGTAATTAAATATAAAGATTTGTACAGGAGGGTGGCCATTGGCATTTCTAATTAACCTTGAGTTTTTCATTGAAGATGGTATCAAATTGATAGAACACTGGTGCAGGAAATCCTGTACATGTAGCTCTCTCCTAACTATGAATATGGTTATTTCTGAAAAATTTTATCAAAATGTCTCATTTTTCACCATTAATCATTAATATTGAATAATTACAGCATGTTCCCTTGCATTGAAATCAAAGATTCAGAGTGGCTTTTCTTGGATGCTTAAATATTAAAAATCATTTCAACTTTCCTTTCAAACTATTGTTTTGATGGTACTTTATATTTTTGGCAACATGTTGTTTCCTTTCCTGGGATCATTCCAGATTGCTCAGAATTGTCTTCATTAAATTTATTGGAACACAGATTTTTCTAAATGACATTTTAATAATTGCTGCAAATAAGCAGAGAAGAACCAGGAGGTTGTATTAGGGTTTTTGTGGGGTTTTTGTTTTTATGATTGTTTGTTGTGAGGTTTTAAAATTTTGTTTTGTTTTGGCTTTTTGTTTCTATTTTTTGGTCCAAGATTTAGATGAGAATGGTTTAATATATCCTGCCTTTTCTCCACCTAAATTGGTGAAGGACCCCCATTTCTTCAAGATACATCTAGGCTAATGATATAGAATGCTTAGACTAGAAGATGTATACTTTCTAAAAGTAAAATAACTTGAAACCACAGATGGCTCTTCCAGCTGGGATAAGTTTGTATTCTAGACCATAGAGGTCTCTCATTAAAGATTTCTGAGAATGAAGATTTTTATATTGTTCAGCCATATATTTCAGATTGTATAACCTTGAGATCCAGAAATTTTCCTTTACCATTCATCACTTACTGTGTTTTCTGTGTTCGAGAAGGCTCCTTTTGTTACAAATCTGAAGTTTAAAAGATGCGTCAGAAAGTATAAAAATAGGAAGTGCCCACAAAATTCACATTAACAGTTGTAGAACATATTGGTCCTTGAATGCCTAAAATACAGTGCCTGAAATGGTGAGAGGAAGAAAGACAGTGGGATAATTTAAGAATCTGACACTCTTCTTACCTTCCACAAAGCTCAAATCAGACACTTTTCCTGGATCTAAATCCTTTAGGTCTTAGGGTCTAACTGGCACTGAGCCAGATAGAGAAGAAAGAGAAGATAAGGGGAATGGACAGGCAAGCAAGAACATAGATGAAAGAACATTCCGATTATTCGTTGTGATTACTAGGTATAAGCATCTAAGGAGGTTTTGCAAAAGGTTGTATAGCTTTTGCCTTATCATCCTTGCCCCGAAAGGCTTGGCTAAGTATATCCTGAGTATTGTAAGTCTGGATAAGTAATATTTCTGATGCCTTAGTACATTATATTAAGCCCTTCATATGGAACTTAATTCCCTGGTGCCTCAAGTGGTAAAGAATCTATGTGCAGTGCAGGTGACCTGGGTTCAATCCCTGGGTTGGGAATATCCCCTAGAGAAGGGAAGGGCCTGGAGAATTCCATGGACAGAGGAGGCTGATGGGCTACAGTCCATGGGGTTGCAAAGAGTCGGATACGACTGAACAGCTAATACATGGTACTTAATTACATTTTTACATGCTATATTTTATTTTTTAAATTTTATTTGTTTATATTTAATCAGTGGAAAATTGCTTTACAATTTTCTGTTGGTTTCTGCTGTACAACAACATGAATCAGTCATAATTATATATATATATATATCCCTTCCCTCCTGAGCCTCCCTCCCCTCCCCCATCCTACCCCTCTTAGGTCATCACAGCGCACCAGGCTGGGCTCCTTGCATTATTTAGCAGCTTCCCACTACCTACCTGGTTTACACATGATAGTGTATCTATGTCAATGCCACTTTCTTAATTCGTCTCACCCTCACGTTCCCTGCTGTGCCCACAATCTGTTCTCTATGTGTATGCATTAATGTACGATATTTATTTTTTTCTTTTTGACTTATTTCACTCTTTATAAGAGGCTCTGGGTTCATTCACCTCACTGCAACTGACTCAGATTCATTCCCTTTTATTGCTACATAACATTTCACTGTATAAATGTACCACAACTTCTTTATCCATTCGTCTGTGTCCATGGACATCTGGGTTCCATCTGTGTCCGGGCTATTGTAAATATTGCTGCAGTGAACACTGGGGTTTACGTGTCTTTTAGAATTGTGATTTTCTCAGGGTATATGCCCAGTAGTGGGATTGTTGGGTCATATGGTAGACTTATTCCTAGTTTTTTAAGGAGTCTCCATACTGTTTTCCGTAATGGCCGTATCAGTTTACATTACCACCAGCAGTGTAGGAGAGTTCCCTTTTTTCCACATTCTCTTCACCATTTATTGTCTGTAGAGTTTTTGATGATGGCCATGCTGACTGGTGTGAGGTGGTACCTCACTGAAGTTTGGATTTGCGTTTCTCTAGTAGTGAGTGATGCTGAGCTTCTCTTCATGTGTTTATTGGGCCATCTGAATGTCTTCGTTGGAGAAGTTTCTGCCCATTTTTTTGGCTGGGTTGTTTGTCTTTCTGCTACTGAGCTATATGAACTGCTTATAGATTTTGGAGGTTAGTCCTTTGTCAGTTGCTTCATTTACAATTATTTTCTCCCGTTCTGAGAGTTGTCTTTTCATCTTGTTTATAGTTTCCTTTGCTGTGCAAAAGCTTTTAAGTTTTATGAGGTCCAGTTTGTTTATTTTTGTTTTCATTTCCATTAGAAGGTGGGTCAGAGAGAATCTGGCTGCGATTTATGTCAAAGTAGGAGTGTACTGCCTGTCATATGCCATATTTTAATATGGTTTTTACACATTTTCTTGGAATGGGTTTAATTTTTAAATGACTTATGAGTGTTTATGCACTTTAAATGTGTGTACAACACTTCAAATATATTCCACTTCATATTTCTCTAAGCATTGAATCACTATTTTTTTCCTTCTGAATATTGATGTTTTTGTTTGACACTACTTAGGAAGATTCTGAATAATGAAGATATTCCTAAAACAATTCCAAGTTAAGATTTTAAAAATATAGCAAGTTCTTACTCCATACCATTTGAGAGGTATATAGTAAATAAAACAAGGGGGTGGAGAGTGGCAAGGTACAATAAACTGGTTCATGTCGGAAAATAATTCCTTGTTTTTAGACAGATCCAGATGGCAAAAATCTTACTTCTTTCCCCAAACCAAGATTTTATACCAAATGTTTTTGTTTTAACAAGTTTCATTCTTATATTACATTTAATTAAAAGGCATAAACTCTGCCCATATTCAAAATTGTCTGTGACAAAGCTGGGCTCAAAAGATGAACACATCTGGATTTGGGGAAATGTATGCAAATATGGCTATAGGTGGCAGAATTTTATAGGTTTCCTCCCTAGGATTATATATATATATATATATATATAGATAGATAGATAGATAGATATACACCTTAAACTTCAGGCCGGACGTAGAAAAATCCCATGGCATATTGAATTTGTATGTGACCTAACTTGTTATGAAATAAAAATAAAAGCACACTGTTTTCTTAAGAAACATTCCTGTTTATAGTCTGAATATTTAAAATTTTAATACAGCATAAAAAGATGAAGACATTTGATTTGTTCCTTACTTAAGTATTATAGCAGAATGTTCAGTGTTGTTTACTAGAAAATCACTTATCAGAGAATTCACTTTGGAGATAATGTAGTTTATTATAGCAAAATTTAATTTGATTTAATTTTGCTGTTGCTCTTCAGTCACTAGTCGTGTCCTAGGCCCCACTGCCCTTCACTGTCTCCTAGAGTTTGCTCAGACTCCTGTCCATTGAGTCACTGATGCTATCTACGCTCTAGTGCTTCAGTCATGTTTGAGTCTTTGCAACGCCATGGCTGTAGCCATGCTCCTCTGTCCATGGGATTTTCCTGGCAAGAAGTCTGGTGTGGTGTGCCATGCCCTCTTAGAAGGCATCCTCCTGACACAGGGATCGAACCCGTGTTTCTTGTGTCTCCTGAATTACAAGCAGATTTTTTGCCACTGAGCCACCGGGGAATCCCTGTGCTGTCTAACCATCTCATATCCGTATTTCTATGAAAATTGGCCTTCATTTAATATGCAAATAATTATTCTTTCCACTCATATATGTTCATTCTCACATGTAGTTCTATGAAAGGTGTATTTTATATTCTCTGATTAAGTACTTAGTAAAGTGAGAAAAGACTAAAATTCGCTTCCTCTAAAATGTTTAGGTTTGTTTCAAAATAATCAGCCCGGTCAAAGAGTTTGAAGGGGTTACTTATTTGATGTCAAATAATTGTTTGATTGACTTATTACCTTGTTTTTCAAATGCTCTTTTGACACCCTAATCTGCATCAGTACAGAGATCATATTTTCTGAAGCCAGGAACATATTTGGTGTTAAGTGTATTTGTGAATTGATTTAGGAACAACCTTAGTGTAACTCAAGCAGTCATAACACACTCCTTAGTTACCCCAAGGAAGGTATATTTAGACTTGTTTAGTAAGCAGAGGTGGTAATGTTTAATCAAGTAGGCAAATATAAGTATGAAATAGTTTGCCTTTAAACCCACTTGGCAATAGAAAGAGTCCAATGGAAAACTAGCTGACTACTCTCACCCTGTTTGTCTTAGGCACTAGTTAAGCGGAATGCCTCTCAGACAATGATTGATTAAAGGAAAAGAAACATTTTTCTTTCCTAAAGTCGTAATGGAGACTCTGAAGTATAAGAGTACATCATGAATCAGTGATAGAATCCTTGTCCCTTGCTGTGATATTTTAGGCCTCATAGCATTTTTAAGAAGGCACGAAACGTGGAGAAATCATACATTGTGTCAGTAAGAGGAAATAGATCATGGAAGTAAAACTTATCCTGTCCGTTCCCTAAAGCTTCAAGTCATTTGAAGCGTGAGACAGAAAATGAAACTTTGAAAATCCAAAGTAAATGGATTTTATTTTCTAGATGTTTTTGTAGAGGCTCTTTTTCATTTTTCTAGTATTTCTCCTGTCCATGAACTTTACTGGGTATGTCCTAGGCAAGTTGGCAGAGTGCATTATAACTCCATATTTTACAATTTAAAGATACTTGGGAATTCCCTGGTAATCCAGTGGTTAGGATTCTTCTCTTTCACTGCTGTGGCTTTGGGTTCCATCCCTGGTCAGGGAACTAAGATCCTGCGAACTGTGTGGTGCAGCCAAAAAATTTTTTCTTAATTTTATTAAAAAGAGAAAGATACTTGTCCTTAATGACAAAATGTAAGTAGGAGTTGGATAGCTGTCCTGTTCTGTTCTCTCTTATTGCATCATGCTAAGTTACTTTAGTCATATCTGACTCTTTGTGACCCCTTGGACCCCTGCCAGGCTCCTCTGTCCATAAAATTCTCTAGGCAAGAATACTGGAGTGGGTTGCCATGGCAGGGGAGTCTCTTACTTTTCTTATCTTTTAAATTTAGTTTTTGTTATCCTAATACTTTCTGCAACTTTTCTTTTTCTTTTTTGGTCATAGCATTTTTAGTCCTGTAATGTTGCTTTACTTTGTATGTCAGTCCATACTTAATATGGGTATTTCCATGTATTATTAGTCTCACCGTAACATCTCTTTCAAGGAGTGATTCTCTCTTGAGAGAGTGGGACCATCCTTCCAGTCTCAAAGCTAGGAGAAGGGAGGATCTACCTTTCTGATTCCATCTCTGAACTCAAGGAGCCCAGAAGACAAGGGCTGTCCTGTAAGATAGTATCAGCGTTTGTTTGTTTGTTTGTTTTATAGAAGTTTCTACCCAAATTTCTCTTAACATCTCCTCTTGTTACCCATTTAAAGCCTCACAGGTAGACTGCTTGCAGAGAATGATTTTGTGCAAATGGACTTGCTTTTGGATCCTTAGACGAGACCTGTTTTCTGTCATCTGTAACAGCTACTGTGACAGTGGAGCTTGGAATTCTACCTTAAACTGAAAAGTCTTATAGAGTTCACAGAACTCCTGAAGGAGTTCACAGTTTCAATGGGGGTATTCAAAGGCCCTAACAGTTTATGTTAATTCTACATGTGCAGTTTCCTGGAGACTGAGTCCATAGCATACAGGGGTGTTTCTGACCCTCCACAGCTGAAGAGTTGTTTATATGCCCTGTACAGAGCCAGAAAATACTCTGAAAATAGCAAAAAGATCTCAAAACTTTGGCTATAGAGAAATACTGTTTCATGAATAGAGAATGCATTGAATTAGATGAGAAGAGCTGGTGTAAAGCAGCCATTGTAACAAGATCAACAAAATTTCGTTTTCCCTGTGGAATAGCTGCCTTGGAGCTAATTCCCAAGCGAGCACCCTCAGGTAGTTTTTGGAGGAATCCTCTGGGCTGTTTTGCATTGTATTGACACTGAGGCCGAGAGAAGAACACTTCTCAGAATGTAGATGTGTTATGGTATGTTTCCAGGTCCGTTTGCCTTGAAAACTATGTTGCTGTCATGTTGGAGAAATAACACCTAACAGAAATGATGAATTTGGAGAATGTACCTTTAACCTGTGACTAAGACAATTAGTCATGTCATCTTCACTCACCTCAGATTCCTTTTGTGTGTATTGGGCATTCAGCAGATCTCTAGCCTCTAAGAAAAATCCAGAGACTTAAGGGAGTTTGAGATTTACTGTTGATTAGATTTATTATATATTTAGATTAACCTATTATTTAAATGATTTCAGTAACAAAGTTACTAACATTTCAGTTATTTTGGTAACAAAGTGATGAATGTTTTCATGTTACTTTTTAAAATATAAAATTTAAATAATTTGTATTCGAATGATTAAGGCCTCATATGCTTAGTGTACAACAGAAGTTTATAATGTTTAATTCTAAGAAAGGTGATTTTTGGGAGCCGATGGTGAAGGCTGTAGGCTATAGCAAAGTCTGCCTGGAAAAAGTATTTCTTGAAGGAGACTCTGTACCAATCATTACACTTTATATCCATTTTTAGAGCGTTTTAAAAACTTGTAAAACAGTCTTTTTCATGTATAAAATAACCCTTTATTCCCAAGGATGCTGTATTTTTGTCTTGCTACAGAATTATAGAAAAATAGAAAAAAATGAAAGGTACAGTCTGAAAAGAATCCAAACTAAATTCAAATTGATTTTTAAAGTTACATGAAAAAGAATAACACTTCATGGTCAGTTGGAAAAACCTTAACATTTCATGTCATTACTCTCTAAACAACATATTTTAGAAACAGAAACCAAACAATAGATTGCAGTCATAGTAATACAGCATCCTCTCAGGCAAGCCTGATACAGTGCTAGTTGCTAAACCGAATCAGAAAGGCACCGAAGCAGGCCATTTGCAATATTCACTGGCAGGTGAGGAGTTTGTTATGATACTTGCTTTCCAGCTTTTTGTTTTCAAACTTGAAATCTAAATCTGCAAAGGACATTCTTGCTTGATCAAACATTCTTTTGCATTGCTTTGGAAATGTCTAATTGTATAAACCAATGCTGTCAGGAGTTTGTAATTCCAAACTTTGAACCATTAGATAGGCTGTTGTCCTCAGTTGACTAGCTGTTTATCTTACAGATTTGACTCTTTACTGGGCATGTCCTCTTTGAACTTATTTAGATAATTATTATTTACTCTTTAGGCCTGACAAGAAGATCAAATAACAATGGTGTAATATTCAGGATTATTTATACTTCATGTAAAGCAAGAGAGGTTGCACATCTCTGGTAGAAATCTCAGAAAGAGAACTCTATTTGGTAACAATATAGAGTTTTGAGATGCAATCTGCATCTGTGTTGTAATTTGGAAGACCAACAGTTTAAGGTTTTTAAAAAATGACTGTAGGATATTTATATATACATGCTTTTTTTCAAGACTGTATCTCCGTCTTGTATTTAGACCTTTCTTAGATTAAGTTCTTAAAGAGACGTTGCTGCCTTAAATAAGTTAAGACATCCTCTAGTTCCCTTTGAGGGCAGAGAGAATGCCCGTAGGGGAGGAAGAAAGGAATTGAGAGGGCTAGTACTCTTCATGTATTTTTCTCTTTTTCTTCTTTAAATCTTCTTGGCTGAACCTCATGGCATGTGGGATCTAGCTCCCTGACCAGGATTCGAAACGCCAAGTCTTAGGCATTGAACCTCCAGGGAAGTCCTTCTCGTACTTTTTAATGTTTTAGTTCAGGTCTTTCATAATTAAAGTACCCTCCTCTTTCTTAACAACTACTTTCTTTCATCTTAAGTAAGTATACTCAATTAAAATCTTCATCAACTTCCGTGGTATGAAATCATACCAATTCTGGAAAATGGTAAACAGTATTAATGCATTAATTAAATAGTCTATTCAATGTCTTTTCCACTAATGAAGGAATATATATTATACTTCAGAATTTTCATCAGTCATAGGATGATTTCATTTTATACATAATGAATCAAGTCACATCATGATAGACTGATCCTTTGGAAAAAAGACAAATTTTAAATGTCACTTGCTTTTTAGAGTGATACTGAAATGCATACATCTGGGAACTGCATGATAGAATTTCTACAAAACATTAATATTTATCTTGTGGGTCACCACCTGAAGACTAATAGCGCTATGTCCTGAATTCTTGTCATGGACTGTGTTAGTAAAACAGTAATAAAAGTGATAGAGTAGTTCACTATTTTATATCCTGTGGCTGGTTATGGTCATCTGGCTAGAGTCTAACCCATATTAATCCCCTGAGTAAACAGTCAGGAACATTCAATGATGTACTTAAAATACTTTTTAACATGTGGTATTTAGAGTGTTTAGAATGTCAAAGGATCCTTTGTAATGATCTTCCCCTTGAGTAGTTCAAAAGATATTTTTAAAGTTATGTTTCAAAGAGCACAGTGTTTGAAGACTTTCAGAAAGTATAAATCTAGTAGAGTACTTGTCGGGGGAGGGGGGGAAGCTCCATTCTCGGAAAAAAAAAAATCATCCTGCACACTAAAATGATATATTAGTCAAATAACCTATGAAAAACTCAAGAAAACAGAGTATGTGTTCATTTTTGCTTAAGAAAAAGAACTTTTATTTTTTCACGAACAAGAGAATGCATTTGGTGCTCCCTTAGGGAGCTACATTCTTCTCTATAATTGTGTTTTTCACATTTTATGTTCAAATGGAAATGACTGAAGAGAAAGCATAACATGTTCATTTTTTTTCATAGAACATATTAAATCCTGTTTCTATGGCAACAACTTTTAATTGGCGAATCCCATTCTGTCAGTACTCTCAAGCTTATTTTTCTTGGGTACATTGAATTGTTAAAAGTGCTTCACAGAGTAAAAGTTAGATTTGGCATTGTTCTTTGGCATGAAAGATGCTCATGGTCAAGATTTATTTTATTAAAAGATTTAGCTGTAATATATGTGAGCTTCCCTGGTGGCTCAGTGGTAAAGAATCTGTCTGCCATGCGGGAAACATGGGTTCAAGCCCTGGGTCAGGAAGATTCCCTGGAGAAGGAAATGACAACCCACTCCAGTATTCTTGCCTGGAACATCCCATGGATAGAGGAGTCTGGCGGGCTACAGTCCATAGGGTTGCAAAGAGTTGGACAAGACTTAGTGACTAAACAGCAGCAACAATACTTGCATAGTAGGTTGCTGTAGAGATAATAAAATTTATCTCAACACTCTGTTGCATGTTAAAAAACCTGCCAAGGATTGGTACAGACACGCAGGCTTACAAACTAAGACTAGCAACTTGTGTTATTTCACATGGCTAAAGTAGTCAGCTATCTTACCTGATTGAATAAACAAAGTTTGAAAAAAAATATTTAAATCCTTTTCGGCTAGTTTCAAACTTTTAAAACTGTGTATCTGTGGTTCCTTATGGCCTTGACTTTAATAGTATGGAGTAGATTGATTTATTAGAAACAAACATAGTTTGCAGCTTGCTTCTCATAAATTTTATCTCTTGAATCAATGTGGTACAGAATTTTGAAGCAGGTATTTGCTAAGTTGGATTCGACTGCTGCAGTGTTACAAAAATAGATTAAGTAAACAGACACAGCAGGCCAATGCAGCTTGGATTTTGAACTCTTCTGAGACCCAGTATAACTTGAATAGTTTATATGTCTAGAGAGAAAGAAATATGAATCCCTAAGGTAATTTTAATATTATATAATAAAGGAAGAACTATTTTATAGCAAAGGATCAGGTGCTGTATCTATTATAATTATTTCAGGGAGATTTATCCAAAAGCTTCAATTTTTAAAGCTATTCTAGTCTGCTGTGTATTTTTTTTTTTTTTGGCTTTGCTATTTTTATATCACTGCAGTAGCATAACCCTGCACCAAGCACAAGACACCAGTGCAGTTGGTGTTGACTGTGAAAACTGTTATTAAACGAAAGCTAGCAAAAGCAAATCCTTGGAAAGAAAGAAAGTTGTCTACATTGAAGACTCGCAATATTAAATTTGTCTTCTAAATATTAAAATTTGTAAAGAGTAAATGATACTGTGTAACTCCTCCTTCAAAGCTGTGACTTTATATCATTAAGAACTAAAATATATTTAGTCGTTCTTTTTAATTATTCTCCACTATTGCAGATTTTCTGTAAAAGTGTTCCTTTCTCATACACCATCTTTGTCTCTTAAATTTGTTCTTATTGCATTCTTGGTTAACAAATGACTGTTCTTTTCTTCAGAAGTCTCAGAAAGCATTTATGTCTGAATGGTTCAACCTTATCTTCTTAAAGTGCCAGTCTGCCCTTCTAATCTCTGTATGTTCCCTGAGCATTGTGATTCTCGTAATGTAATATAAATTACATTTATATAGGAAACAAATTAGGAATGTTTGCTATCTGTCTTTATGTATAGTCAGTTCAGTTCAGTCACTCAGTTGTGTCCAAACCGCAGCACACCAGGCCTTCCTGTCCATCACCAACTCCCAGAGTCCACCCAAACTCAAGTCCATTAAGTTGGTGATGCCGTCCAACCATCTCCTCCTCTGTTGTCCCCTTCTCCTCCTGCCCTCAATCTTTCCCAGCATCAGGGTCTTTTCAAATGAGTCAGCTGTTTGCATGAGGTGGCCAAAGTATTGGTTTTTCAGCTTCAACATCAGTCCTTCCAATGAACACCCAGGACTGATCTCCTTTAGGATAGACTGGTTGGATCTCCTTGCAGTCCAAGGGACTCTCAAGAGTCTTCTCCAACACCACAGTTCAAAAGCATCAATTCTTTGGCGCTCAGCTTTCTTTATAGTCCAACTCTCACATCCGTATATGACCACTAGAAAAACCATAGCCTTGACTAGACAGACCTTTGTTGAAAAAGTAACGTCTCTGCTTTTTAATATGCTATCTAGGTTGATCACGACTTTCCTTCCAAGGAGTAAGTGTCTTTTAATTTCATGGTTGCAGTCACCATCTGCAGTGATTTTGGAGCCCAGAAAAATAAAGTCAGCCACCGTTTCCACTGTTTCCCCATTTGCCATGAAGTGATGGGACCGGATGCCATGATCTTAGTTTTCTGAATGTTGAGCTTTAAGCCAACTTTTTCACTCTCCTCTTTCACTTTCATCAATAGGCTCATTAGTTCTTCACTTTCTGCCATAAAGATGGTGTCATCTGCATATCTGGGGTTATTGATATTCTCCCGGCAGTCTTGATTCCAGCTTGTGCTTCTTCCAGCCCAGTGTTTCTCATGATATACTCAGCATATAAATTAAATAAGCAGGATGACAATATGTGTGTAAATATACACATACATGCTTTGTGTAGATTTGACTGTATCACATTTGTCTCTAGTAACCTAAGAAAAGTGAAAAGGTATTATTAATTTATATAAAGAGTGATAAATCAGCTACCAAGGCCATTCCATAAATGGAAAAATAGATATTAGGTGGCTTACAGCTCCTTCTATGATGCCAAGTTCTTTGAACCACAAGCCTTGAACACTGTTTTATGGGCCAACTGGATTTCAGTAGACCCTATATATTCTTACAGTGTTTGAGTATTTGGGAATAGTCCCAAAGATTGATGACATGTAATTGTTGGTGTTCATGCTTGGGAGGAACTGTAAGTCACTGTGCCCTAAGTGGGCTTGATGCCTCAGCGGGAGAGGATACCCAGTTGGCTACCCACCTTAGTATGTCCCTGTTGACTTCACATACAGAGTGGCTCTGATGAAGTGGGGCATTTCTATGTTTGGGGATTTACAGTGGTCTAGAGGACACAGTTGTGCTTTGGAGTATCAAAGGTCTTTTCTTATCAGGGATGTACAAATAGAATTTTTAAAGTGGAAAAAATCTAACAAAGATTAGTTATCATTTTCAGATCTTCAGCTCCTTTAATTGTGAAAGTCTCAGTCTCATAATTGAATGAAGGAATATTTTTCTTTTATTGCCTTTCAATTGCTATACTAAGAGCGTCTGTCTTGGTCATGAGTGCTTCTGATTTGCAGTTCATTTCTTATATCTGCCTACTTGTGGCCAGTCCAGGGTTTATGACTTTGAAGATATATAACTAGATACGCTATAAAAATGGTAGGACAGAGGAGACACAGAATTTTGTGGGAAAACACCAATGATTCTGCTTCTAGGGCCTACCAGTTAAAAGTTAGAGCTGGAATTCCTGGGTCGGGAAGATCCCCTGGAAAAGGGAATGGCTACCTACTCCAATGTTTTTGCCTGGAGAATTCTATGGACAGAGGAGGCTGGCGGGCTACAGTCCCTGCAGTCATAAAGAGTTGGACACGACTAAATGACTTAACACTTTCGTTGTTGTTTAGAGACTAATTTACTTTCATTCAATCCTTCCAAGTTCACTATTTCATAGATCTTGAAGGGATTTTACAGATCTTGAAAGGGATTTTAATCTCCATATATGCTGTTTTGTATATGTGGATATGGACTCCCTGTATATACACATACCCATATATATATATATGAGTGTGTGTGTATATATATATCTTCACTTCTCTTATATATATCTCTTTCTAGACACACTCAAACACACAGATGTTAATCAGTTTGAGATCATGTTTTTGGAAATAAAATGCCATACCTTCTTTTTTGTAGTGGAGAAGCACCCCCAAGTAGCAGGAACATGAATACTGGGGTACTTGATTTGGGAAGGGGATGTCCATAGGACACAGACAAGAATGCTCTTGTCCTGTAGTTTGGAGAGGCAGAGCACTTTGTAGAATGGCTCTCCTTACCAAAACAATGAACTGAGGCCCACTCCCACTTTTAAACACTGTCTGTCTCCTTTATCATTTTTAAAGGAACTTCACCATATAATATTATACATAAAGGTGATCTTTCTTAGAGAAATTTAAGTCTTTCCTAGAATGGATAATGACAGCCCTAAGTTTGAAGTGTGAAGTCTTCACAGCTAGGAGCAGATGCGTTATGTAACTGCTTCAGCTACCCTTCACAGATTTCTGACATTGCCCTTCACATTCCTGACCGTCCCACATTTCCATTTTTTCTTCCAGTTTCTCATACCTGTACACCTTCCTTCTTCTGACCTTGTCATTAGAATTTGCAAACTTGGTTCACACAACTTGCCGGAAAATCACATGGGGAAGTCAAATGCCTCTTACGGCTCCAGAAGACTTCTGGAGGAGGAAAGCTGACCATATTGAGGGGCTTAATTTTGTATATTTCCTTATCCTTGGTGCATCTACCCTCTGCCAGCAATGGTTTTGTTTGCACAGCATTTTGCTAAACATATGCCAGGCATTACTGCAGTGCTGCTTCCTATACCAAACACCTTGGCATAATTCAAGATGAAAAACAGAATGTATGTGAGAGATGAAAAAATCAGATTTGATTGCTGAAGTGCTGACATCCAAATTGGTAGCAGTGAGAAGTAACACATTTGCCTCAGGCATGCCTATCTGTGTGTCTCTCCCCCTCCTACTCCAAGTCACAGGGAATCCCATTTAAACATTCTTAGGAATGCTTTCCAATTTTACTTTGGTGGGAAAGGCTGAGTTTTCAAGGAATTCGTAATAAAGTATTGACATTTTCTTAAGCTTCTGTTGTTTGAATGAATTGCAAACTATTTTTGAGTTTCTTCTATTGAACATGGGTTATAAGTACAGGAAACATCATTGAGTCTTGTCATTTTGGAAAAGGAAATTTATATTATGGAGAGGCAGTTGAGATTTATAACTAGCAAGTACTGGCATAAAGACTTCTTTTTTCTTCATATGATGCAACATAAACAGAGATATCAACAAGAGGCTCCTAAAGATAGGCCTTAAATTTTTAAAATACTTGAATGATACTGTATTCATATGAATATGTAATTCACTTCTTATTGCTCTGTAATGCTTCTGTTAAAAATTTCAGAGCATCTTTCTGAGAGCTAAAATTGATATGAGACCCAATGCAGTGGTGTTAATGGGGACAGAGTTCAACAAATTGAGCCTTTTGTACATATTTACATTTCGTGTGCTATTTCAAAACTCCAAAAATGAATGGAATGCTTTTGAAAATTGGCATACTTCTACTTCTGCCTCTTTGAATAAACAACTGCCCCAGAATTTCTGTTTTTGTTAAGTAGCAACAAGAAATAAAAAAAAATTTGAAGTGTTAATCTTTAATTTTTGAATAATATATCTTTTTTTAGCATTTCTCCTTAACTGATTCCCTTCTATTTGGGGCACAGTTATATAATAGCCTTAATTGGGTGAGCTGTCATCTTAGGGTGGGAAAAATACACACGAAGAAAGAACATGCATTATAAAAGTAGCCTTTCAGAATACCTCTGTGCTCTGCCAATACCGTCACATTCTTCTGAAAGGCATACTCTCACTTTTTTGCGGTAAAGTAAGGGAAACTTCTTAAAGATGCAAAAATATTCCTGAAATTCATCTGAGTAGAAAATCCCAAAGCCCCGCTTTTTTTCTGTTTTTAACAGGAAACATGCCTTCACAGATGGTCTGTTGAATTTTCTAGCATGTTAATGTGGTATATAATTTATTGTCTTAGTTCCTAAGTTCTAGACTGGTCCTATCTTATCTCTTTAATGATACCTCCCTCTTAAAAGGAATTTGCATCACTTGCTTAGATGCTGCAAGAAGATAATATACACATTCCTGTCCTTCCCACCTAACACTTACTCGGCCATCTCCCTGTCTTAGATCATTGCTCCCTCAAATCCCTTCTCCACTTGTACCTGCATACCTCTGAGGTCCGAGAAGGGAGCAACATGCATTCCCACTAGAATTCACATGGAAGGTGCTTATGGCCCTTGCGTGGCTTTTAAATCTGTAATGCAGCTTAGAATCACAAATTATCTTGTGACTACAATCTTATCTATCCTAGAGGAGTTTTTGTTATCCAAAACTGATTCCAGGTTCCACAGTGCTTCTCTGTTTCCAGTTTCCTTTTTTTTTTTTGAAATTATAATTGATATATACTGCTTCCAGTATATAGCAGAGTGATTCAGTTTTATATATATATATATATATAAATATATATATGTATGTATTCTTTTTCAGATTCTTTACCATTATAGATTATTGTAAGATATTGAATATAGTTTCCTGTGTTGTAACAAGGAAGATCGTGTTGTTTATTTCATTTATAATAGTGTGTATCTGTTAATCCCTAGTTTCTAATTTAGTCCTTCACCCCTCCTCCTTTGGTAACCATGTTTGTTTTCTGCATCTGTGGGTCTGTTTCATAAAGAAGTTCATTTGTATCAATTTTTTTAGACTCCACATAGAAGTGATATCATATGATATTTTCCTTTGTCTGACTTCACGTAGTATGACAGTCTCTAGGTCCATCCTTGTTGCTGCAGACCGCATTATTTCATTCTTTTTTATGGCCAAGTAATATTCCCGTGTTTATGCATTGTATGCGTATTCACACATCTTCATCCATTCATCTCTTGTTGGACATTTGGGTTGTATGCCAGTGTTCACAGCAGTGCTGCTTACAATGACCAAAACATGGAGGCAGTTCACTGTGCTTTTAATGGGCACAGTAGTTATAGCCCTTTCATTTTCTGAGATTTGAACTGCCACAGAATGGCGGCAGTGAGCTAGAAGTCTCTGGAATCCTAGTGAGCTAGTAGGTAAGAAAGCCACTGATGACTTACCTTTTCAAGAGAATGAATGGGGAGGTAGAGCATGAATCCTGTCAGGGTTAAGAGAATGTCCTTCAACCATTATTTATATCTCTTCTTAAGGATGCTGCCCATGAAATTAGCTTCCACTCATTTCTCCTCCATCCAATTCTTTTTACTAATTAGAATTACATTTTGTCTTTCTTCTACTCTGTGCCATCCAGTATGATAAGTTAATAGACACCCAATGTATATTTATTAATACTATAAAAATAGTATATTAGCAAAATTATGGATACAGTTTCTAGTGTATGTGTAGTTGTTGGGATGGTGAATTTGAATATTAAATATAGCTCTTTTCTTAAAAGAGTCATTTCTTAGTCCTTATGGGTATTATCCCTTATAATAGGAGGTATGAAATTATTTTAAATCATTTTTCTAAGAATTTCAGTGGAAAATGGTGTCTAATTTATAGAGCTTTTCTAACAGTTATTGAGAGTAACCAATTTAGTGTGAATCTGTTTTTAACACTGACATTCAGTTCATCCTACATGTGTTTAGAAGATGAACCTACAGTTTTTAAAAACCAAGATTATCAGCTGGATTTTCTTCATAATTTTCTCCAAAGTGAGAACCACTGAGACCTTTGTAGTGGTAACACAAATACTTTGGAGCAAAATTGAGTTTTTCCCAAAGGTCAACAGAGACAGCTTTGTTTATGATTTGCAAAGTGTCATATTAATTTGTGTGAAATTCATAGTGTAACTAAATATATACTGTGGTGACAGTTAGAAGAAATCTGTTTGACTGGACTTATATCCAGTGAAAAGAGTCCTCTAAAGATTGTTTTTTTCACTGCTTCATTTTAAATACCACTGACTATTTAAATTTGAACTTGATATTGTCTTAGTTCTAAACATAGCTGGCCAAATATGTTTATACAGTACATATGAATCAGGCAGATGAGTCTCTGTTGCTTTAATTGTTCTGTGACTTTGTACAAATTATTTAATATCACAGGATCTCTGAATCCTCATCAGCATGAAATAGGTGGTGGAGGTGGAGATTCCAGTACTCCCATCATAGAATTATGGGGAGGACTATGGGAGATCTAGTCTTTCCTTTATTCAACACTCTGTGACTCACTTCAGGCTCAGGGAAGCAAGGCCCTGCCCTCATGGATCTTATATCCCTAGTGTTGTTTGTCAGTGAATAAGGAAACACATAAATAAGCAACCTGATTGCAGGTATGACTAGTGCTGTGATGGAGCCTGGCTCTGGGAGGGCTTTAGTTGAGTTGGTTATGCCCACTGCCCTGTTTGTAAGAGCATAGACAATAAATGGCAAACTTTCTTCTCTTCATCATTTATTTAATTTCCTTACCTTGTATTTAACTGTTATGTTCATAATTTGTAAAAAAAAATGTGAATAAGTAATAGTTTTTATTTTGTGAGAAATATTTTATTTTCATAAATCTAAGGTTGAAAAGCAGACTTCTTATTTCTTCAGGGTTAATAGAGTGACTTGGTACAGTTTCATTTCTTTATAGGGTAATATAAATTATTTTGAACTCAATTATCAAGTAATAGTCTTGATGATCATTTAAATCTAGTTTCTATTCTTCGCCACTTCGGTGTGTACCGTCCTTCACATTTGTGTCCTAACTTGATGTTTTAGCCCACTTGAACAGTTTAGTGCAAATGTTTTGTCTTGTCTTGTTAGAAACCATGTACCCATCAGTCATTACACTTGGACTTATTGAGTGCAGCCTTTCTATATCCTTATGACGTAGGCCATTTTCACTATGCAGGGTCTTCCTGAAATTCAGGCAGTCTCAGCAAAGGCACTTGGTGGATGGGTTATCTTGGCTTTTTTGTAGATTTCTTAACCAGGCTTCCACTTAACTTTGTGAAGTTACATCCGCTTAACTTTATTATTTCTACTTAACTTTGCCTTAACTCTCTCACCTTACCTCTTTTGAACAAAGCCTTCATACCAGCCAGGTTAGTTTATCTACTGTCTTTGTAACGGCCTGAAGTTCCCACTTGTGTGGCATTGCTTGCTGCTGTTTTACTTAGCAGAACCTCATGGCTTTTTGGATTCCTGAGAAGCCAGGTCTGCCATAAAGGACATAATCCTTAGACTTGGTAGCAGACCTGGATTTACATTTTATTTGCTCTTTCTATGATCTTGGGCAAGTCATGAAACTTCGGTGGACTTTAATTTCCACATCTCCTGTGGTCATTGTGAGTTGATTGAACTGCTCCCCAAAAGTGCTTCGCTCCTGATCTTTTTTTCCTCTGCACTTGGTCCCCCTTGGTATAACAGGACACTTCATAGTATTCATTATTTATTTTCTGACATATACTCTGTGTTACGATCTATGGTCAGCCCCACTCCAATTTTTTTTTCTTTTTTGATAGGCAAGGAGATGAAAGAAAGATGTAGGTTAAAATTCTCTTGGGGATTACCTGCTTATTTTAATGAACTATGAACTATCTGTACATTTGTGTGAGCAGTTTTTTATTTCTGAAAACTGGGGTATAAGAAATAGCTTATGGTGAATTAAGAAATGCATTTACATAGTGGACCCATAATAATTAAATGTTCAAGGAAAACACAGAAGGTATAACATGGTTTTGACTATTACTGGAAATAACAAAAGGAGAAATAACAGAAAGTAAAGCTACAATAAGTCCTGGTTGGCAAGACTGTTCAAAATGAATGATGTCATCTGGAAGTTTCTTCACTTCAGAAAATCTTGGAGATAAGAACCTTGACATTCTGAGCAGTGCTCAGACTCATGATTGATAACGTGTTTTAGGCATAAACAGTAAGGCTACTGATAATTTGTAAACTTTTGCTTGAATCTATTTAAAGTATTTCTTGGTCCTTACATAGTTCTCGGTTTAATCTTCCTTAAAATAAACTCGTTGACTAATACATGTTAAATCTTTTCCTGCTGTGTGTTCCACGTGCTCTGGTAACCTCATTGACTCACTTCTGTGGAGTCTGGGGCACCTGTCCCCCACCCCACATAAGCTAATACGCTTTAGCAAAACTCTGGCAGCTTACAACATAGAGTACTGATTTTAGAAGGAGTTACTTTTTGTTTGTATAATCAGTCCATTTGATTATCAGCTGCTTTTTTTGCTATTCTAACAACTGTTAAAACAGTTGTGGGAAAAACCCACATTTTTTGTTTCATTTTATTAGTAATCCCGTGAGCAATGAATGCCTCAAAATGTTTGCCAAGCTACCCTGTCGGGCCTCCCAGGTGTTGCAGTGGTAAAGAGTCCACCTGCCAATGCAGGAGACATGGGTTTCATCCCTGGAGAAAGAAATGGCATCCCACTCAGTATTACTGCCTGGAGAATTCCATGGACAGAGGAGCCTGGTGGGCTACAGTCCATGGGGTTGCAAAGAGTAGGACACAATGGAGTGACTGAGCATACCTAACTTCTTGACACTTCTAAGTAACATTTTCTAATCTGAGTAATTCTGATTTCGATTATTACTTGCTCTTTTCTGATGTGACTGTAGTATGGAGTCTAGTTTTTATCTGGGAATGAAGGAAGCCATGAAATAAAGTAATGGCCTAATGATTGAATCTGAAATTTGCTACTAAGTAGCAAGAAATTGGAAAATAATCATGCTTAATGTGGCTGTTAATCAATAAATACATTTTCAAAACATTAATAGATTTTGAAAAAGCACTGTTCTAGCTGTGTTTTAGAAGTTAGACATACAGTTAACATATATGTATGTATATTACATGTCCAGTATATGTGTGTGTATATATATATGTATCATACATATATTGGGCTTCCCAGGCAGTTCAGTGGTAAGAATCCACCTGCCAATGTAGGAGACGTGGGTTCAATCCCTAGGTCAGGAAAATCCCCTGGAGAAGGAAATGGCAACCTGTTTCAGCATTCTTGCCTAGAAAATCCCATGAACAGAGAAGGCTGGAGGGCTACAGTCCATGGGGTCTCAAGAAAGTTAAACATGAT
Organism: Ovis aries; assembly: GCF_016772045.2. Lineage (NCBI taxonomy): Eukaryota > Metazoa > Chordata > Mammalia > Artiodactyla > Bovidae > Ovis > Ovis aries. The sequence goes on along the minus strand of NC_056054.1, from coordinate 236,140,159 downwards.
GGAGCAACTAAGCACACATGTATATTATTTAATATATATTCTACTTTATAAGACTCATGTATTTCTTTGCTCATTCAGTGAGTTAATACCTATTATGAGCCTGTCACTATCCTAGATGTTCTTATTTGGGGAGTACAGCTGAAAAATAGACAGTCGTGGTTTCTACCCTCATTCCTGGTCTAGTGAAAGACAAGGGCAACTGCCAGGCGATTATGATAAAGTGTAATGAATGCTCTGGAGCCAACTAAAAGAGCATTAAACAAAGACTTGAAGTTTATAGAACTTCCTGGAGGTGGTGACATTTAACAGGAGTCTAACTGACTGGAAATTAGCCAGGCCAAACAGAAGAGATGAGGGGAGGGTGAAGTATTTGAATAACTGGATCTACGTGGACAAAGTAACATCTTGCTCAAGGGACTGGATGTAGTTTAGTTTAGTACGGCTGGGAGAGAGAGGAGGAGGGAGAGAGAATGAGTGTGTATCAGGATGGTGTTGGGTGGGGGACTGTGGAAAAGATGGGATGATGATCTGGAGAATGGGTAGGTCTGTGTTAGCTCTTGTCTGGACTATTAAAGTAATTACTTAATTTGGTGTTCTTTCCCTAGGCTCTCAGCCAAATCAGTCCCCCTTAGCTCCTGTCTGATGAATTCATGAAACACAGTTTTGCCAACGTCATCCTTGGTCCCCTTCAGAGACTCTCTCTAGCCTGTAGGAGGAAGTAGACAATCTTTAACTCAGTTTTTAAAAGGGTCCCCAAGCTGGACTCACTTTGCAAACTTGATTTCCCGTGACTCTTATTACAGATTTATTACTTGTTACTGATGCTTCAAATTGTGCTGTTCCCTCTACCTGAATATCTTTCCTAACTCATCATGTATAAAATTCTCTCTCGTTCAAAGCTATTATCTGACTTTTCTAAGTGGAATCTTTCTCGTTTTCCTTGGAATTGTAAGAACTCTTCGTCTGAATGCCTGTTACGATGTTTTTTGTCTTCTTTCTGTATATTCGCACTTTTTCTGTGCCTGCTTTATTTCCCTGAGTAGACTGTGTGTCTCATTCATTTTCTGTCTCCTGTGCCCTGCAGCACTCAGTACATGAGTGGTTTCACCAAGCAGATAAATGGTGGATCAATCAATAAATTAGTTTTTCTAGAAGATATTAAGGCTTGGTATGAAGCATATTTTAGTCAAGGCCACTTATTTTACTTTTTTGCCTCATCCATTCATTGCCTATTTCCTAGCTTATTTTTCAGGTTGGATAGGAGACAATGAATCAGTTGCTCCGTTGTGCTTTCTCTGTTGCCTGCATGTGCGCCCAAGATGATATGCCCAAGGGAACACAAGGCAGTAGCTCTTTTTGTGTCCACCCTTGCCCTGAACACCCTTTCTCCCACTGTCTAGGAAAGGAGCTGTGAGGAGACAGTGTAAAAACACAAGTATCCATTAACAGGCAGATAACATTAGCTGTTATCTTGAAGTCATTGGCAAACACTGGTTTTAAAAGACCTGTGGAAAGGGTTGTGATGGATGTGTAAATGAGAATGTGTATTAGTAGACAGAGGCTCACCAGTGGTCCTCAGAGTACCAGCCATTACAACTGTCTGAGAGCTTTCCTGGGACCCAGCCAAAATCAATTAAATCAGAATTTCTGGGGATAGAGGCTGGGCATAGGAATTTTTAATTTGTCATGTACTGCCATGATTAAGGGCTTTCCAGGTGTTGCTAGTGGTAAAGAACCGGCCTGCCAGTTCAGGAGACATAAGAGATGAAGGTTAGATCTCTAGGTGGAGAAGATCCCCTGGAGGAGGGCATGGCAACCCACTCCAGTATTCTTGCCTGGAGAGCCTCACGGACAGAGGAGCCTGGCGGACTGTGGTCCACAACGTCACAAAGAGTCGAACACAGCTGAAGCGACTTAGCATGGATGCACACCATGATTAAGGACCATTGGCTTAAAACTTAAAACAGTGGTGTCTCAGTGGTGTGGTGACTTGGACACCGATATGTCCTTCTTGTCTCCTAAATTTCTTATTCATTCTGCAAACGTACTGAAAATGCTTAGATCTCAGCCTGTCTTCAACAACTTCTTAATCCCGAGGGATAGACAGACTTGTAAAAATTACCTGTGATACAATTTGACAGGTGCTAAATTCACCACTGTGAGTTTATCCTACCTGGCAAGAAAGTGGCGAGGAGGCAGGAAGGGAAAAGGAAAGAGAAAATGTCCACGGAAAGGGACATTTGAAAAGAGTCATCTCTCATCATCAGATTTAACCTAAGAAAATGATTCCATGTTTTTATCAATCCCTGTTAAAATAGTTTTCCTGATGGTCAGAGAAATGAGCGTTGGTTGATTTGTCCTTGGGCATGGGCGAAGCTTTCTCACAGCCACTCGGGAGTTAAGCTCCTTGGATGCAGTTTCACAGATGAAGGCACTGTGCGGGCTTGGAGGTGAGCACCTACCTGAGGCCAGCGTTGGTGGCTGACAGAGCTACACTGAAGCCAGGGCTCCCTGGCTCCTAAAGAAGTGGTTTTGTCCCCCCTGGACTGAACATTTGCCATCCTTAGCCACTGGAGGCTTGTGGGAGTTAGTTCATTCAAAGAGATTCTAACTTGACCGTGAGCTGAAGGTCTCTGTCAAAACGGGTTGAAGGGAAAGGAGAAGGAATGCTTTCAAGCATGTGTGAGGGGAATTGGGGGTTGCATGATTCCAGGGATGTGCTGGGTGTGGCAAAGGGACTCAGGACTGTCCGGTCACCTAGTACCAGCACCTAATCAGAGGCTGTTATACTGTGCTCTTATCCATCAGTCACATCATCCCTAGGATGGTATCCTTCTGGTTTTATAAAAGAGGAAGTTTAAGTAGAGTGAGGTTGAGTAATTTACTCAGTCTTACTGCTAATAAATACCAAAGTTGGCTTTAGAACCAACAACCTTGTAATTCCAGTTCACATGATTGTAACCATTGAGCCTGGGGCTCTACTCCTCTTTTACATCACATCCTGGGATGGTTCCTGGGATGGTTTCTGTGTGCAGATCACCAAGGCCTGCAGAGGAGGAGCTTTCACACTAAAGGCACAGAGAAGTCCGACAAATTGCCATAGTGTTTCTTTGGGTTGGAGCAAAGTACAGACTTGTGTTTGGATGATGGTATTGTATTAATAGTAAGTTACTAGAAAATGGAGCAAATGAGACTAGGGGGAAAGGAGAATATAATTGAATTGAGAGAAAACAGGGCTGTAGGGTGTGAGTTGACTGGGTGAAGATGTAGAAGTTTGGGTGAAGATGCAGAGGAATGTTTTTGACAACTGCTTTATTGGAAGAAGATTTTTTTACATAATTTTTTTTTTTAAGCTGAAGTATGGAGTTCCCTGATAGCTCAGATGGTAAAGAATCTGCCTTCTATGCAGGAGACCCACTTTTTTCTTAATGGATTGATTTAGAGTGTTGATTCTTTGTTTTTTTTTGTTGTTGTTGTTGTTTGTTTGTTTTTCCTTCCTTTTTTTGGTGTCTGAAGGATTTTTTAATGTAAACTTATTTATAGTTGATGAGCGACTTCACTTTCACTTTTCACTTTCATGCACTGGAGAAGGAAACAGCAACCCACTCCAGTGTTCTTGCCTAGAGAATCCCAGGGACGGGGGAGCCTGGTGGGCTGCCGTCTATGGGGTCTCACAAAGTCGGACACGACTGACGTGACTCAGCAGCAGCAGCAATGCTGTGTTAGTTTCAGATGTACAGCAAAGTGATTCAGTTCTACGCACATGTATCTGTTGTTTTTCAAATTCTTTTCCCATTCAGGTTGTTACATAATATTGAACAGCGTTGTGCTATATATAGTAGGTCCTTGTTGGTTATCCATTTAAAATATAGCAATGAGTACGTATCTATCCCAATCTCCCTAACTATCCCTTCCCCATCCTTCCCCTCTGGTAATTAGAAGTTCCTTCTCTAAGTCTGTTTTATAAATAAGTTCATTTGTATCTTTAAAATTTTTTTTTAGCTTCCACTGTGTAAGTGATATATTATATTTCTCTACTCTGGACAGAATATATTCTGAAATAAAGTTGGCAAACGTTTCTTGGGCGTTGTTGACCTGGACTGGGCTGGGGGAGCAAGGTTGAGGCACAGCCCCCTCCTGGAGGCAGTCAGCATGGGAGAAAGACATGTAATTAGTTCACAGTAAAGCCCTCTGACCCTCTTGGGAGGAAGACAGACATGTGCAAAGTGCCAAGGAACGTGAAATGACTGTATCTACTAACAACCACCTGCTGTAGCCAGAGGTAGACAGTGTCAGATTCTCAGATAACGTTGCTTTACTCGCTTAATGCACCCAAGCCTGGTGTTTAGAAGATCCGGGCTTTCAGCCTAAATGTTGATGATGTGATAGCAGGAGAAAAACATCATGTGACAGCCGCCTGTGCTTTCCCCTCTTACGTTCACATTCTGGCTTATTATAAAACAGTGTTGCCATGGCTGGCATTCCCGTGAGGCTCAACATCTCCGTACTTTTCATCTTAAATAAGCACTTCAGAATATCTCCGCAGCTTCTGATTGCTGTTTAGAACAAGCACCTTGTAATGATTAAGCTTTTCAAATGCCGAAGTTTAAGTCACGACTTCTGCCTTTAGAAACTCATTTTACAGATGTCTTGAAAGAGTTCCATAGTTCATAGGCATCTCTTTTATTTATGTATTTATTGTTACAATGGATCATTTTCCAGAGAGCTATTTGAGGATAGTAGAAATATAATGAATGATTTCTCTAAATTCAGAGACTTTCCTGTTTTATTCCCATCAATAATTTTTAAGTAACTTTTGTTGATGGTTACTCTTTTAGATGTTTGGAAACCTGCCAGAGAGCCCCAGTGAAAGTCTCTAGGGGTGGGGGTGGGGGCAGAGGAGGAGAACGGCTCAGATAACCTGTGTTGTAATACTGCTTTTTTACCTCAAGAGCTTTTTTTTTTCCCATCCTGCTGCCTGTGCTACTGCAGTCAGCATCCAGTAGAGACGTATTCTGGGCCCAGGAGCCAATTGTCTTGCTCCTCAAAGCAGCCTGAAGTCTGAGGGAGAGCTGATGGCTGTGCACAATTTTAGCAAATTGTCGTGGGGATGCTGGGCGGGGAGAAGCGGGGTGGGTGGAGTGCTTTCCCCACGGGGACTGAGGCACTGGCATTGAGCACATTTTGTTCAAGTACAAAGGTGATCAGTCTGAAGGAGACAGGGGGCAGCAGCAATGAGCACCTGTGTGACCTTACTTTTGCTCCACGCTCTGTCCTTGTTTACGTGAAGCAGTAGCGTTTGATGGCTGGACTTGAGGCTGAATCTATGAGGTCAGGAAGCTAGTGACGTTTGTTTTCAGTTAGGGAATCCCAGAGTTTTTTATAATTTAAGGTTTATCGTAACTAAAAACAAATGTTATCATTTTAGAGATGTAAAAACAGGGTTTGCTTTCCTATATTTGTGGGCATATAGGATCTAGAATAAAACAAATAAATCTTTCATATAAACACAAAGTAATGGTGTGTTCTCCAACTGACTTCACCAAAATGTTTTACCTCTTCGATTTCCTTTAGTTTCTTTAAATTGCTGGATGAAAATCTTACCCCTTAAAATCTCTTTGAATTATTATCTAACTTTTTTTTCACTTTTAAATATATATATATATATCAGTTCAGCTCAGTTGCTCAGTCGTGTCCGACTCTTTTCGACCCCATGAATCGCAGCACGCCAGGCCTCCCTGTTCATCACCAACTCCCGGAGTTCACTCAGACTCATGTCCATCGAGTCCGTGATGCCATCCAGCCATCTCATCCTCGGTTGTCCCCTTCTCCTACTGCCCCCAATCCCTCCCAGCATCAGAGTCTTTCCCAGTGAGTCAACTCTTCTCATGAGGTGGCCAAAGTACTGGAGTTGCAGCTTTAGCATCATTCCCTCCAAAGAAATCCCAGGGTTGATCTCCTTGCAGTCCAAGGGACTCTCAAGAGTCTTCTCCAACACCACAGTTCAAAAGCATCAATTCTTCAGCGCTCAGCCTTCTTCACAGTCCAACTCTCACATCCATACCATGACCACAGGAAAAAACCATAGCCTTGACTAGATGGACCTTTTAGTCGGCAAAGTAATGTCTCTGCTTTTGAATATGCTGTCTAGGTTGGTCATAACTTGTCTTCCAAGGAGTAAGCGTCTTTTAATTTCATGGCTGCAGTCACCATCTGCGGTGATTTTGGAGCCCCCAAAAATAAAGTCTGACACTGTTTCCACTGTTTCCCCGTCTATTTCCCATGAAGTGATGGGATTGGATGCCATGATCTTCATTTTCTGAATGTTGAGCTTTAAGCCAACTATTTCACTCTCCACTTTCACTTTCATCAAGAGGCTTTTTAGCTCCTCTTCACTTTCTGCCATAAGGGTGGTGTCATCTACATATCTGAGGTTATTGATATTTCTCCCGGCAATCTTGATTCCAGCTTGTGTTTCTTCCAGTCCAGGGTTTCTCATGATGTACTCTGCATAGAAGTTAAATAAGCAGGGTGACAATATACAGCCTTGACGTACTCCTTTTCCTATTTGGAACCAGTCTGTTGTTCCATGTCCAGTTCTAACTGTTGCTTCCTTACCTGCATACAGATTTCTCAAGAGGCAGGTTACGTGGTCTGGTATTCCCATCTCTTGAAGAATTTTCCACAGTTTATTGTGATCCATACAGTCAAAGGCTTTGGCATAGTCAATCAAGCAGAAATAGATGTTTTTCTGGAACTCTCTTGCTTTTTCCAGCGGATGTTGGCAATTTGATCTCTGGTTCCTCTGCCTTTTCTAAAACCAGCTTGAACATCAGGGAGTTCACGGTTCACGTATTGCTGAAGCCTGCCTTGGAGGATTTTGAGCATTACTTTACTAGCATGTGAGATGAGTGCAATTGTGCGGTAGTTTGAGCATTCTTTGGGATTGCCTTTCTTTGGGATTGGAATGAAAACTGACCTTTTCCAGTCCTGTGGCCACTGCTGAGTTTTCCAAATTTGCTGGCATATTGAGTGCAGCACTTTCACAGCATCATCTTTCAGGATTTGAAATAGCTCAACTGGAATTCCATCACCTCCAGTAGCTTTGTTCGTAGTGATGTTTTCTAAGGCCCACTTGACTTCACGTTCCAGGATGTCTGGCTCTAAATGAGTGATCACATCATCATGATTATCTTTATATATATATAAAATGGATCCTCTTTTCCTATATAAAATCACCTTTTCTTTACATGTGATCTGTCTAAATCACAGAGGCCAGGTTAGTGGAATCCATAGAAAGTCTAAGAACCTCTTGCCTCACTGGGACTCTTGTTGAAATGGATGATGTGAAGCAAGAGTTTAATTTTTTGGTGTTCAGTTGTTTTCTTTTTAGTTTTCAGAGAAAGTGAAATTTATAAGAGAATCTTATTTTTTTTTCCATGACACAATGGAAATATAGGTATACCTATGGCTGATTCACATTGATGTTTGGCAGAAACCAACACAATATTGTAGAGCAATTATTCTTCAATTAAAAATAAATTTCACTATAAAGATAAAATTAGTTTCTTGTATTGCAAAACATCTTTTCCTTTTGCAGAATTCAACGGGGTTGAAGCTTTCATCGGTTCTGACCTATTCTGGATAAAGTCATATATGTTTTTAGTGTGAGCAATGTTTAGAAAAGCAGGCACATGGAACAGTGATCAAGTGGTCATTGTTACAAAAACACACCTCTAACGTAATGGTCAAGAGCACTGACTTTGTAGTTAGACTGTCTGTGTTTAGTTATATGTCCTTGAGCGAGAACCTCTGTCCTTCCCATTTGAAAAGGTGTTTAAAGATGGAGAGCTTTTGCTTGATCAGTGCACTAGGAACTCTCAAATAGGTCTATGAAGAACTGCTTAAACAAGTCTTCCAAGGGATTGTTAAAAAGGAAAAAATTCTGTGTGTTTGACTCAAGAAGTTTGCCTCTTTTTTACCCTCAGGAAAGCCCTAGAAATATAATAGAGACAACCATGCTGTAATCCACCTAATCATGGTAGGATGATGAATCGGGTACTATTTGTAAAACATTTTGTATTTCTCAATTGAAAGGCATGCGCTACAAATAGAACTCTAAATTTTATTATGTAAATGTTCGTGCTTTTAATTATTAGCCAAGATTGAAGAGTGTCTGATTTGGATGCCATAAAACTTCAGAATTGTTCCTGCTACAAACAGTTTAGAATTCTGGCAGTTGCTGTACCACAAAAATAATGAAGTGATTGAAAAAATAATAGAAACATAGTGATCTGGCATTTCCAACTTTATGATGCCGTAAAAAAGCAGCCAACAAATGTTGGACTGTTTAATGATACTGGCACCTAGCAAATGTCACTGGGCTTTTACAAGGTCATGGAGACTCTGGTTTGGCTCAGGGATGCTGGCCAGACCCATCTTTGGAGCCTAGGAAGACTGTGGAATAGTGACAGACAATAGGTGCCAGCTAAACCCTTTATAGCACTTCATAGATGGCTGCACACTGTTGTGGGACTCTGTGGCATAGAGGAGGCCAGGAGTAGGAGGAAAAAGTGAGACTGTTTCTTCTTACAGCATCCTATCAGAAGCAACTCTAAATATAAGATCCTTGTGGGCCCTCTCTGAGGAGGCTAAGATTTCCTCAGATGACTATCAGCTGAAATTGTGCGCTGATACAACTGTGGCTGTCACAGTTGTATGTATATCTGATCTCTCACAGACAAAAGCTGCTGGAGAAAGGAGTGGTGCTTCGGTTACGAGAATGTGTGTGTGGTTTGTTGCCTTTTCCCCTTTCTCCTCCTCCTCAGAGGCAGCTAACTCGACTCTCATGAATTACATAATACTTATCTAGACGTGTAGAGTTTCAGTTATGCCATATTCAAGATGATTAATGGGAGTTGTGCAATTAAAGCTCCTGAGTTCTCTGGGAAAAAAGTCATAGTATCCTGATGTTTGAGTTAAAGTGTGTTGCTGTTGCGTCAGCATTGAGGATATTTTGGGGTCTTGTAAATGTCACTATTGGTTTTCATGTCCAAGAGTCGTCGTCATCAAACTTAGGAATGTTCTACAAAATAGTGCCTAGAACATTTGAATGCTGGAGAGGCCTCTTGAAATAGCTAGAAAGTCTAACCTAGAATTGCTTCTCCTAAGTCAGATTAGACTTGGGTGAGAAAAAATGTAATGCCCAAGAAACAGAGTCTGTTACATCCTTTTATGTCCTTTCAAACCATGGTAAAATTACAGATTTAAACTCAATAGATTGTGTATATGTACATGTATGTATGTTTATATATTTTTTGGTTTTGCTGACAGTCTTAGTAGTTTTTAAGTCACAGTGTATATATGAACATGAACGTTTTATGGGATCAGGAAAAGGAAGGAAAAAAAATTTGCGTTATTTTTTGTTTGAAAATACTTTTGATCTGTAGTAGTAAAGAAATTAGGAATATTTCAGTGAAAATACATTTATAGATTTTTATGCTGCTTTTTTCTCTTACTGGTAGGAAAAAATTCTCCCAGCTCTTATATTGACCTAAAGCTCCAAGCACTTGTCCTTATGTTGATTGGAAGAAGAAATAGCAATTTACACCTAAAAAGTTAAGCTTTAAGTATTGATGTAGTGTTGCTGTATTTTACTTCATGTTAAGTGTAGGAGACTAGAGATTAATTTCCCAGAAAAATAAGAGGAGAAATGATTCCTTTCTTCATGTTCTGTGGGGATGCTAAGCATTTGTTCCTGGTGTTACCTGAAAGTCCAGTGAGGAAATTAAAACAGATATTGTGTTTGCTTTAAAGAATATTTTCTTGCCTTTTTAGATGGCAAAACTGAAATAAGTACAAGGGTGCACCTATAATATGGCTTAGAGGGTCATAATACTTGAGAATAAAAAATGAATAGAAAAATTCCTGTTAATATGTCAGTATTATCTATTTATCATGTAGTATATCATAGTATTTAAATATAGCAAATTGATGGTTCTGACTTACTAACAATGTATATACTGTAGTTGACTGTTGAACAACATAGCTTTGAATTGTATAGGTGCACTTACACGTGGATTTTTTTCAATAAATACTGCTATAGGACCACAATATCCGAAGCTGCTTGATTTTGCAGATGCCAAACCACCCGTAAAGAGGGCCAACTGTAAGATTATATTCAGATTTTCAACTGTGTTGAGGGAGGGGTTGGTGTCCCTAACAACCACCCCTTTACCAGACTCCCTGTGTTGTTCAGGTGTCAACTCATTGAGATGTAGTATAGAATCCTATTTGTAAAACAAAAGAAAACAAATAAACGATAACATCAAATCAGTGAAATCCCCCTGGAAACTAACAAAAAAAATGAAGATATCTGCTTTGACTACTTTAGGAATTTCTTCAAAATGATGGTTCCGTGCCCCTTTAAGTTTTATTCCATAACTTCCTAAAAGTTCTCATGTGTTTTTTCAAATAAAGCATGAAATAAAAATTTTAGTCATATACTTAAGTTTCTTAAAATTGCCACAAAAGCAAAGTTTGACTTTGTAATACATATACTGCTCTTGGAAATAGGTATACAATTGGGGTGAATATATAGGTGTGTATATGCATAAGTACATTTGTACACACGTATTCATTTTCATCAGAGAAGGCAATGGCACCCCGATCCAGTACTCTTGCCTGGAAAATCCCATGGACAGAGGAGCCTGGTAGGCTGCAATTCATGGGGTCACTAAGAGTCGGACACGACTGAGCGACTTCACTTTCACTTTTCACTTTCATGCATTGGAGAAGGAAATGGCAACCCACTCCAGTATTGTTGCCTGGAGAGTCCCAGGGACAGGGGAGCCTGGTGGGCTGCCCTCTATGGGGTCGCACAGAGTCGGACGAGACTGAAGCGACTTAGCAGCAGCAGCAGCAGCATTCATTTTCATATGATTAAAAACAACATTATGCAATGGGTCCTCCAGAATTCCAGGTGGCAGTCAGAAATACTTTTCTGGGTTCTTTGGCTACTTAATTTATCTTTCTCAATAGCTTCTTTTTCAAAGGAGAGACTATGTGTCTAGCTTTCAGTTTTTCTGAAAAGACTTTGTAGGGAAATAAAATCAAGAAAATGTGGCTTGTCCTTAAAAAAAAAAATCAGCATCTTCAGTATTCCAGTTAACAAGTGAATGGATTGATATGACTTATGTGATTTCAGAATGTATTTAGTTTTTGATATGCTATAGTCTTTGTTTTTATTTTAAATAAAATAATTTCATTTATAACCAATAATTTCATTATTATACCCAAACAAAACTCACATATTCATACTTGGTTAATATTATACCCAAACAAAACTCACATATTCATACTTTGAAAATTTTTAGAAGCTGCAGCTACTAGAATTTGGCAAAATTAAAAGGAATATCACCCCTTTAGAGTCATGTGTTGGGATAGTATTCCTTTTAATTTTCCCAAATTCTAGTCATGTGTTATAGTACAAATCTGTTATCTTATGTTTGAGAAAATTTCCGGAATAAAGAATTCTACCATTTAAATTTGAGAATGAAAATATTAAAAGCTGCTGCTGCTGCTAAGTCGATTCAGCCATGTCCGACTCGGTGTGACCCCATAGACGGCAGCCCACCAGGCTCCCCCGTCCCTGGGATTCTCCAGGCAAGAACGCTGGAGTGGGTTGCCATTTCCTTCTCCAATGCATGAAAGTGAAAAGTGAAAGGGAAGTCGCTCAGTCCAACTCTTCGCGACTTCATGGAATGCAGCCTACCAGGCTCCTCTGTCCATGGGATTTTCCAGGCAATAGCACTGGAGTGGGGTGCCATTGCCTTCTCCATATTTAAAGCTACTAACACATAAATTTAGATTAGCTATTTTAAAATTATCCTTGCCTCTTTTACTAGCTGAATGCTCATCTCTCTCTAAAATCATATGTTGAAGCCCTGTCTCCGGTATGGCTCTATTTGGAGATGAGACCCGGCCTCTAAACAAATAGTTAAGGTTAAGGTCCTAAATGTGGGGCCCTGATCTGAAAGCAGTAATGTCTTAATAAGAGACACCAGTGAGAGTGCTCTCTATGCATACATGCACCAAGGAAAGGCTACGTGAGGAAATAACAAGGTGACTGCAAGCCAGGAATAGAACTCTCACTGAAAACTAAATTGTCCAGAACCTTGGTCTTGGACTTGTAGCTTCCAGAACTGTGACAAAATATGTTTGTGTTCTTTAAACCACCCAGTCTATGGTATTTTGTTATAGTAGCCTGAGCAGATTAATATAGTTTTCATTAAATTCCATTAGGTACAAAGCAGTGCTTAACTCTCAGCTGAAGATGGTTTTACCTTCCCCTGGCTCCCAGGGGTGTTTGGGCAATATTGAGACAATTTTCGGCAATTATCAAGAGATAATTTTGATGGTCATAACTGAGGGCAGGAGTGCTAGAGGCGTCTAGTAGGCCAGGCCTGCGACTAACAGCCCCCATATCAAAGGCTTATCTGGTTTCCAGTGTCAGTTGTGCTGAGGTAGAGAAACCTTGAACTACTTTTTAGGATGCATGTATTTTTTCAGCTGACACAGGTCCTTTATGGAAACAAGTGAATCATAAAGAGCTATACATAAGACCTATAATATCCTGTATTTTAGATGCAATTAACTTATTTCCAATATTTGCAAAAACCAACAAACTAATTCCTAGAGCTAAACTTAAATTTTCATTCACTTAAATGAAAAAAAAAAAAGCATTTAGCATATATATGTAAAGTAAATTTAAAAATAAATATTATGTAAGTAAATTTATTCACCCTTGTCTTAGAATTGATCATTGAAAAGCATGATAGAACCGTAAAAATCATCATTTTGGAAAAGTGTGAAACAGTATTTCTTGACTGCCACTTACTCTCCCACCTTGGCAGAATTTTTCTGAATATTTGTATTATCTTAGCTGGAAAAAAAAAAAAAGGTCAATCAAAAACCAGTAACAGTTTTTAGTAGGAAGCTACCAAATTCTTTGCCAGTGTTTCTGGCCAATATCTGAGCAATGAATATCTTTAGAAAGTGCTTCAAAACATTTGCACATCTCAGCTGTTGCAAAGAAAATATTACTTTTAACAATTGAAATATCAGAAAACCAGTATTTCCAATGAAAGTTGGAAAAGACTTTTGAGTGTTAGCTGGTATCCTTATAATTTTTTCATTGATCCTTTCTTTTCAGAGTCGGCCCAAATATGACTCAGTAATTTTAATTCTAAAACATAGTCACCATTTGGTAACTTAATGAGATGTCTTTTTGTATTCTGACCTCATAAGTCACTGTATTTCTTTTATTTTAGGTGGAAGAAGTGAAATTAAAAACAGGAAATTTGTTTTTCTAGTTTTCAAATATAATTTTGATTTTTTTGTTTTGTTTTATTAAGTTTGGCCAAGTTCCAAATAAGATGTTTTATTTTTGATTGTTAGCAGGTTCTTAAATATTGAAAATAGCTAACAAATAGTTTTCTTATGTCTCTAAATCGCCACCTCTGTTTTATTCAGTTTTCTCTTTATTCTACAATTTATACTTCATTGTATGCATCATATATCATTTTTAGATATGTATTATATATGCTCATACTATGTATGTAATTATTTTAAAGTATACTTTATTAGTGGAGAAGGGAATGGCAAGCCACTCCAGTATTCTTGCCTGGAGAATCCTATGGAGAGAGGAGCCTGTAGGGCCACAGGCTGTGGGGTTGCAAAGAGTTGGACACGACTGAGCAACTAACATACATACATACACTTTATTAGACTATAATGTTTAAAGATTAACTAGACATTTATTTTGAGGCTCAAACAGTAGTGTATATCTTCTTTTGGAATCACACTGTTTGTACTGATTTCAAAAGCTAATAAGAAAACTCTTCAATTCACAATTTAATAATTTGTGACTTCAGAAATTGAGGATTTGATGATTTGATCTCTCCGTTGGCTTCAGATGATCTGTGATGACCATTATTGCTGTATATAAGCTTTAAGACTTAAAGAGGAAATTTTTTACTTTTCTTGGACAGGTTACTTTTATTTAAAGATGTAGACAAATTATTAGAGGAAAATAGACTCATTCTGGATCAATATTTTATTAAACTTCCTTCATTTCCTTAAAATATACAGCATATGCATTACAAGGATATCTTTGGAATCTGTGTTGTTAACTTATGAAAAGTCTCCTTGAATGGAGTCTAAGGTATTTACGATATAAGCTGAATAGCATCAGCTGGCCAGCTCACTGAGAGTAAGATTTCAGTGCAGTCAACAAAAATAAACCACAGAAACCGTAGCGTTGTGAGAAATGTATCAGAATGGCATTTTTTCCTTAGTGGATATGCCAATATAGAATGATGATTAAGGGCAAATTTATATTATAGTTTGGATGTATGTCATGCACTGTCATGGAGTTTTGCTTCTCATATTATTTTTAGTACTTTTAACCGATAAGGTGCTGGATTAGGCAACTGCTTGTTATTGGGCTTCCATTGTGAGTCAGCTAGTAAAGAATTTGCCTGCAATGCGGGAGACGTGGGTTCTATCCCTGGATTGGAAAGATCCCCCGGAGAAAGGAAAGGCTACCTGCTCCAATATTCTGGCCTGGAGAGTCCCATGGACAGAGTAGCCTGGCAGGCTATGGTCTATACAGTTGCAAAGAATCTGACGCAACTGAAGCATCTTAGTTCCATTCTATCTGTAGCAATCAAAACTTTACAAAAACTTATGCATGTTTTTGCAGTAATGCTGCAACTCAATTTATTGTATCTTGGAGTAAAATCTCCAATGATTTAGAGCTGTAGCTCCTATACAAAAATTTGTGTATGTGAGCAGAAGATACTGATTGACTTTCTGTTTTTAGGTGGTTTAGAATATATTCTCAGCACTGTACAGAGTTTAGGATGCCAAGTGCATTGAATCTCTACACAGATCTTCTTTCCTCAGTGAAACTTGGAGGCCTTCTATTACCTTTTCTTCTTTTATTGTGGCAAGCTGTATTTATCGTGTGTTCAAATTGCTGGCCTCTGAATAAAAGCATCACTAGGTTAGTACAACTCAGAGTCAAACTCATTGGAAAAGACCCTGATGCTGGGAGGGATTGGGGGCAGGAGAAGGGGACGACAGAGGATGAGATGACTGGATGGCATCACCGACTCAATGCACATGAGTTTGGGTGAACTCCGGGAGTTGGTGATGGACAGGGAGGCCTGACGTGCTGCGATTCATGGGGTCGCAAAGAGTCAGACACGATTGAGCGACTGAACTAAACTGAACTAGTTTTTATTCTATTATCTTCATTGTCTCCATAATGGAGTTACAGTAGAATTCATCTTTAAGCATTTAGTTAGAAATGTTCTTCATTCATTCTGCAAATGCTTATGGAGGTACAGGCCTGGGAACTTGGAGATGGATGAACCTGGAGAAGTACCAATGTCATATTTACCGTAACTGTCCATCGAAGAGTTGCCACTCATGGTTTTCCTCAGGGCTTAGGCAATTCTCTAGAAGAGGATGTTTATTTTAACTTACTTTTGACCTTTTTATTTGTCAAACCACAATTATTCAGCAGCACAGTCAGCATTAAACAAGTTTTGACCTTCTTAAGGAGCTAAGTTTATCTAATATCCATTGCGGAGGCTACTTTGTTATTTTTTCCACAGATGTCAATGAAAAATTCACATGGCTTTGCAGAATTGTAGTTTATAATGTTTCCTGCTATATCAGAATAACCTGGAGTACTGTTAAAATGTAGATCCCTGGAACCCCAGGTCTGTTGCCACAAACTGTGTGAAAGAGGCTAGTTAGTGTGCATACCTTTTCCACAAAATGTCCTCAGTTGATTCTTTGGGACATACATAGCTTTTTGAGAGTGAAGCTCCAATGCACTCAAATCAAGCTGAGCATGGAACGGGAGGCTATGTAAGAAATGTAGTAGAATGACATTTTTCCTGAGTACATGTAGTGAAGACAAAAGGAAAACCAAAGGGCCTGAGTTTTTATTAAAAGTTTTGAAATGCAGTAATACAAAATATATGGTGATTTGTACGTGATTTCTTTCCTTTATTGTTTCAATATAGGCTGTGTTTGTAGGTTGGAGGGCCCTAGAGGTTTGTGTTCCAGGGAGGCCTTAGGATGAAGAGAGGGGAAGACCAGTGTTCATGTTCACAAGGCTGCTTTCAGTGCCCAGGGCTGTCTCTGTGTTATTTATGTAATTTGTGAAACTATAGAAAGTGATCTGAGTGAACTGACATTAACTGAATCCTCAGAGTGGATATAACCCAGCTTATCTGTACTTAAATAAGCCCAATCTTAGTAAGAAATATGATGTGGAGATATTGATAACCATAATTTTTCTTAGAACCAAGTTATTCTTTGTACTGAAAAAGTAGATTTTCTCTAAAATACCCAAACTCAGATATTTCTGATATTAGACCATGTGTCATCCGTGGTTAGCCAGTCATTCACCATGGTTTGTCTTGTGACTTGAAGTGTTGTTTTTGTGAAGGTTGTTTTGCATCCAGATGCTTTTAAGCTAATAACGTGCTCATGATCTCAACAGGTATCAGGCATGGTGATTTTCTATGGAATAAATCAGAGATATGTACATGTTACTTTACTTGTGAATGTATCGATAACTGTGATAAATGGTATAAAAGTTACTTTCATGCCAATATTTTGTTTTTCTGCTAATGTGTATACAATTTAAAATGTGCTGGGGGTGGTGGTAACAGCAGTTTTTGACTTTCCCCTTGTTCCTCTGAGAGTGCTGGACAGCGCCGAGGATGTAACATATACATTATCTTTTTTAATCTTCAAAATAAACTTACAGTGTAGGTTATATAGGGTTTCCCTATATAGCATAGGTTATATAGAGTTTCCCTATATAGCATAGATTATATAGGGTTTCCCTGTATAGCATAGGTTATATAGGGTTTCCCTGTAGAGCGTAGGTTATATAGGGTTTCCCTGTATAGCGTAGGTGATATAGGGTTTCCCTGTATAGCGTAGGTGATATAGGGTTTCCCTCTGTAGCGTAGGTGATATAGGGTTTCCCTGTATAGCATAGGTTATATAGAGTTTCCCTATATAGCATAGATTATATAAGGTTTCCCTGTGTAGCGTAGGTGATATAGGGTTTCCCTCTATAGCGTAGGTTATATAGGGCCAATGCAGAAGACATGAGGGACTGGGGTTCTATCCCTGGGTAGGGAAGATCGCCTGGAACCAGTGTTCTTGCCTGGTGGGCCACAGTCCACAGCGTCGCAGAAGTTGGACACTACTGAAGCGACTTAGCACACATGCACGTAGGTTATATAGCAGTTTTGAAGTGGATGAAAAGCCTGAGGCTTACAGAAGTTAGTTTTTTATGCAGCTCATGTAGCTGATGAGTGATCGAGCTCAACCTCTGCCCCACGTGCTGACACCTGTAATGTCCTTGCTCTTGTCCACGGTTCTCCACTGCCTCCTAACTTGAAATATTATTAGTAATGCTTTATTACATAAAGCTTGTTAACAGAGCAGGTAGTATCCTCTGATATTAGCCTGTGGATAAACTTATTCCAAAAAACTTAATCAACATAAGCCAGAAATAGGTCATTAAAATTAGAATTCTGACAGATTTTCTCACAAACATCAGTTTTCTGAGTCAGTTTACAGTACAAGGTCAAATTATGGTAAACAGGTAGATTTTTCTTAGAAAAATCAAAGAAAGTTCAAGAAAGTGGTTGATCGCTTCAATTAAGTCCTTTTTTACCCTCACAAACAGTTCTAACTAAATTTATTGGTGAAAGAGATTATGAGGTAATAATTAATGAGATAAGTTGCTATCGATATGACTTGACAATACTGTATTGAAATAAATGGGTCTGTCCCTGACAATATTTCATAATACAGCCTTTTATATATATTTTGATGAGAAGAATCATCCCAAAACAAACATATTCATATTTATTAGTTTATAGTAACTTATTTTGTTTCTCTATTTTATGCCATAAGTTTTTGAAGGGTAAACATATCTGTTCCTGTTGTTTTATAATTCTTAGGTAATGGAGACTAGATTTATTGCTGAAAGGTTAAAGGCTGCATTTTTTCACCAATATTTCATTGTGCTTGCTGATCTCTGTATTCAGCAGGAAATATGTAGGAATTTCCTCCCTTTCATCTATACATTTCTTAATATTTAGACTCATAAAGCTTAGTAGTAATTTTAACTTATGAGATATGTGTAAAGGTGTTTTACTGAAGATACAGTGTGCCTTGAGTCCTGTAAGTTTGTTTCCTTACAACTCAGTACAAGTAAAAATAGATGGTAAAACTTCATGATTCTTTTGGGTTCGTTAAAGTTGGCCAGGAGACATTAAGGAAGGAGCCTAAGATTTTTATTTGATATTCTGTGTTAATATTACCCTAGCAGTTTGTAGATTTTTAAACTTGGATCTAGAAATATTAAAGCTAATATTTTAATACAGGAACTTCTCTAAGCTTGAAACTTTTTTGAAATGTCTTAATACTTCATTTTGATAGAATTGATTACTTATTCAAATCTGTTATAAAGTCATTGGATAATACACTGTGTGAAAGACTCATGGTAGATTCAAGATAGGTTTATATTATTATGATTTTTTTTTTTAAGATTTGTAGATTTTATTTTTTTAAGATGATGTTTTCTGCTTTCATTACTTAGGGTCGTTGCTCCAGGGAGAACTGCAAATATCTTCATCCACCCCCACACTTAAAAACACAATTGGAGATAAATGGGCGCAATAACTTGATTCAGCAGAAGAACATGGCCATGTTGGCCCAGCAAATGCAACTAGCCAATGCCATGATGCCTGGTGCCCCATTACAACCCGTGGTAAGTATGTTCTTAGTTCTCATTCCTCAAGTTTGTCTTGCTTAGTGCTCAGTTTCAGTGTTAAATTGGTGATTACACTAGATCAAGTGAGCACAGGTAACAATATCAGTTGCCTAGCATTTTCCAGCAAAAATATCAGTCAAACCTTGGAAACAATTTCCCTAGGAACAATTTTTACATGATAAAGTTACTCATCTTCTGGCTAAATCATGTGAAAATTGACATGACAGAATGTTTAACCCCTCAAATTCTCTTCAAATTAAATCCTGTGACTTGCAGATGTGTAATGGTCTTTTTAAAAATGACCATTAAACTCATCAGTATAGTCTAGGTGCATTTTCAGGCTACCTTTTTAACACTAATAGTCATTTTGAAAATCGGTGTAAATCATCTTTAATTTTGAGTAAGTGTTTCCCTTCCCTCTCTCATTAAAGAGAATCTATATAGTTCTTTCTTGAAAAGGAGCCTTCGTTATTCTTTTAAACTTACTATGAATTGAAACTATTTGGTAGTTACAGATGCTAGGAAAATTCTGACAGTGGTGAATCCATATCATAGATCTGGAAGTCTCATCAGAGAACTAATCAGGAGAGGCAGAAACTCCATGGACTTTTTAGGGAAAAAAGCTAAATTTTATAAACTCTAGGTGGTCACACAGATTTAATGTTTACTGAACAGTGTAGGTAGATAACCTATGATTCTAGGCATATTTATTTATTTTTTTGTTTGAATTTGGGGGGGAGGGTATACGTGACATATGACTTTTATAACCTTTACTCACACTTATCCACAAAAATGTTAAGAGATTAATATCATAACTAAGTTTCAAAAGATGTTTTGGTATTAATTTTGATATAGTAATTTTGTATTTAAATGCATGTTGAAATTTGCAATAATTGGAATATTGCTGTCACTGACTTAATATGCAATATTATGTGGTCCTAGAAACGTGAAGACCCACGTTTTTCTGATATGGCAACTGTAGCATGTGTGCTAACTAATTTTTTTTCCTAATAAATTTTAACACCTGAACTCAATGTAATTATTATTCTCTCTTAGAACTTAATGAACCAATCATTCCAAAAAAGAGGGGGGGATTGCATTTCGAGGTGGGAGGGATCTCCAAATCCAATCGGCAGTGATACCAATTATCAATACTATACAGTTGAGGTGAGAGAATGTTATAATTCTGTTTTCACTTGATATATTTTTTTTTCCATTATTGGGAACTCAGTTAACAATATGATATCTTAAATTTGTTTTTGTGACATCTGTTAATTTCACATGTCTGTGTGGGGATAGCATGAAGATTTCCATTTGGTTTAAAAAAAGTCTTCTCTTTCTTTGTAGCGTAAAATATAGGACAAGAGTTCTCTTATACTTGACTCTCACATGGTTTCAAAGATGTGATAAATCCTTGGCATGGCTAATGCTTTAATTGATATAAGATCTTTCCTTGGTGTGAGATACTTTGTTCTACTTAAACATTTAAGGATTGCTTACTGGCAGGCTCCTCCCTCTCAGTGTCCTGGAGCACCTCTGACATCAGCAAGTGTGGTTCCCAAACGACAAGGACAGGTCGTGGCAGGGAGCCCCTCACTGTGAAGTATTGGCTCGTCTCCTGATACAGTCCTTGAGTTTTACTCTCAAGGCCATTTCAGGGTCATCATATGCATAATCCTGTGACAAACTCTAAACAGAATTTCTGCTCCTATCTTTGAAATACTGTTAACAAAATATGTGTTGTTTATGAGATCACTAAATTGCAGATTTCTGAAACCAGAAAAATTACCTCATTTTGTGGTGTTTTTGTTGGAAAATTCTCTGCTTAGACAAAGCATTTATTTTTATTAGTTGTGAGCCCATTCAGATTTTGTTAGTTTTCCTTGATATGACTAGATTTGAATGTGGAATTATCCTTCTGCTAAAGGCATCCTGAGATCATAGTCTAAATAGACTCCATTCAGAGTGACGTTTTTGTAATGAGTATAGAAGTCATTTTAATTATTCAATTTTGAAACATTTGGGCTTTTAATGACTGTAGAGAAGGCTTTACTCCAGGAAATTTGCTTTCAAAACCCCACCTGAGACTCTTTGATCGTTCTTGTAGCAAGCCATGTTTTGATGAAGATAATGATATGGAGATTCAGAAATAATGAGAGGGTCATAACCAGTTGCTTTCTGGAATTTTAGTGCTGAGCCTACAAACAGGAATTACAACAGGGCTGGAAGGTTAGGAAATATGGAAAAAGGTTGCCACTCAAAAGAAGATGGCCATTAGAATAGATGGTGGTGTACAAAGATATGGTATCAATTTGGATCCATCCCGCAGAGTGGTGATATCAGGAGATAATACTGTGAGCAGATTTGTAACCTAGGCAGTATCAGGAATAGCTTAAGTAGTGGCAGGGTTTTTAGTCAATTAGGTAAAGCATCTTAGTTCTCTATGGCCAACCAGTGTGACCCCCAAACCATAACTGGAGGAAACATGAAAAGAAGAGGGAGCTATGAAGGTCTAATCAAATTCATAAGCATTTAGTGTTATTCCTGACACGTAGCAGAGATTTTAAAAGATTGCTAATAAGTGAAAGGACTAGTGAAGGAACGAGTTTCCCAAACATGGGAAAAACAGAAATTCACAGTAGTTTACCTACCCCAGACGCCAAAGGAACTGTAACGGAACCAGAACACAGTCCAGTTATAGAGACTGTAGCATAGAATGGGGTAGTCAGGGACTTCATGAGAGTACTGTGGGGACCAGGAAATAGCTAGCATGCCTCTGAGTTTAGTTTCTCATTTTCTCACAAAGTTTGCGAGAACTAGGTCTATAAATTTAAGATCTCCAGGACACGAGACGATCTTGGAAATGGTGGGATTTATAGGAGAGTTTCTTCTTTTCATGGACTTGATTATGTTGTAGTGAAATGTGCCAAACCATGAATCAGAAAGAGAACATAACATTGTGGGGGGCGAGGGGGGGTAGTAATTACAGTACTCTGAGGGCATTTAAGGAGTTCAGCACTTTCTGTATCATAAATCCTCACAACCATACTATAAGGTAGGGAATATTATCCAGCTTTAGATATGAAGACTCAGGGGTTCAGAGATTTACTAGTTTGCCCAAGTTACATAGCTAGTGAGTAGGAGGGCCACGATTTTCACCCAGACTGTTCAGGTTCTGGCATCCCTGCTGTAGAAACACTAAGTGCAGACGTGTAACCAACTTTGGGTCTTTGGTTGATTCATTACAAATCCCTGACTTTCTTCAACATATAGTGAAAAGTTTAATTAGACATATTACTTGCAAAGTCCTACCAACTATATAATTATTCCCATTTCATAAGATAAGAAAATAAGTAGTTGAAAATAAGTAATTGAATCTGTGTCTACTTCCTTAAATTTATCATAGTAAATCATCCAACAATTGTATTGTCATTTCTCAATCACTAATATAAATGCAAATAGTTTGTTGTATGATTTTTGAAGATAAATAGAGGACCTAGAGAATTTAATTATCCAAATTAAAAAATAATAATTTTGGATTTTTTTTTAAGTCTAAGTAATACTTTTAAAGTAGATTTAAAAAATGGACAGAGAAGCCTGGCAGGCTACAGTCCATAGAGTGACAAAGAGTTGAACATGACTGAGTAACTAACACACACACAGTATTTTAAAAAATACTATTACTTTGTTATGCACTCTCTGATACAAGGTAATCTAACAATAGATTGCTAAGTAGCCAAAAATAGATTGCACCTAGGGTTTCACAACTTGGAAGCCTCTCTTAATATTTCTTTGGTCCATCCCAGAGAGATGCTTTTCAGAAATTCTGTCAATTTCAGGTTCTTGGCATTGCCCTTGAAAAGGTCTGCATCAGCAGTGTTTTGAGGGACTGTAGCTGAGATCGGACATGATTGAGCGACTGAACTGAACTGAACTGAACTGAGCTCTAGAGGCCCTCTAGCCATGCCCGCTCTGATGCCTTTCCCTGTGTACCCAAAGGTTGGCCTTGACTATCCATAATTTCCTATGGTAGCTGCCCTGAAGGTACACACACTGGCCACTTAGAACTGCAAAACTCATGTCGAAATCCCTATGCATTTCATGAATTCAAAGTAATCTCAGTTCAGTTCAGTTTAAATGCTCAGTCATGTCCAACTCCTTTTGACCCCATGGACTGCAGCATACCAGGCCTCCCTGTCCATCACCAACTCCCAGAACTTACTCAAATTCGTATCCATCAAGTCAGTGATGCCATCCAACCATTTTATCTTCTGTCGTCCCGTTCTCCTCCTGCCTTCAATCTTGCCCAGCATCATGGTCTTTTCCAGTGAGTCAGTTCTTTGCATCAGATGGCCAAAGTATTGGAGTTTCAGCTTCAACATCAGTCCTTCCAATGAATGTTCAGAACTGATTTCTTTTAGGATTGGTTGGTTGGATCTCCCAAGAGTCTTCTCCAACACCACAGTTCAAAAGCATCAATTCTTCGGTGCTCAGCTTTATATTTATAGTCCAACTCTCACATCCATACATGACTACTGGAAAAACCATAGCCTTGACTAGATGGACCTTAGTTGGCAAAGTAATGTCTCTGCTTTTTAATATTCTGTCTAGGTTGGTCATAGCTTTTCCAAGGAGCAAGCATCTTAATTTCATCGCTGTAGTCACCATCTACAGTGATTTTGGAGCCCAAGAAAATAAAGTCTGTCACTGTTTCCATTGTTTCTCTGTTTGTCATGAAGTGATGGGGCCAGATGCCATGATCTTAGTTTTCTGAATGTTGAGTTTTAAGTCAGCCTTTTCACTCTCCTCTTTCACTTTCATCAAGAGCCTCTTTAGTTCTTCACTTTCTTCCATAAGGGTGGTATCACCTACGTATCTGAGGTTATTGATATTTCTCCCAGCAGTCTTGATTCCAGCTTTTGCTTCATCCAGCCTGGCATTGTGTATGATGTACTCTGCATATAAGTTGAATAAGCGGGGTGACAGTATACAGCCTTGATGTATTTCTTTTCCAATTTGGAACCAGTCTGTTGTTCCATGTTCAGTTCTAACTATTGCTTCTTAGGGACAGAAGAATTCAGAGTTACTGGATTAGCTAAAGTCTTAGAAGCTCCTGTGCTGCTCCTGACAGCAAAACCTTGCCTTTGCTGTCACTTCATGTCCAAGCATTTCTTGTCAGTTGGCTGCTGAAAGCTTTAAAGTTGTCATTTGTCACACTTCCAGGAACACCTGGAAATTCTTAAATTGTTTTTTAGTGCTTTACTTTCTAGATTATCCAACTAGTGGTTGAGATAAGGCTGCTTTATCCCCAAGTACTTCTGGGAAAATGTTTCTGGGTCAGTCACCCTGAGTCTCACTGCATCCAACCTGCCCATCTTACTGCCTGATGCTGTCAAGGAGCCTCTGCTTCTTCAGGCAGCTTGAGAATGGGCCCTGAATCTTAGCTACCAGCCCGTGTTTGTTAATACCTTTCTGTGTGGAGGACTAGAAGTGAGTCTGCTCTTTTAAGTATTTATTACTTCAGGAGAACTCGCTTGAAGGATAATGTGAAATTCAGAATAAAGGAAGTGGTCATATGATTTGCCCAGTCAGCAAGTCAGTCTAGAAGCGGAGTTTAAAACAATATTTCTCATTTTATTCCAATCATGTGCTACCTTCTTAGAAAAAAATACACTGTGATGTGAATTTGTTGATAATTCCCATAGCTTTTGGCTCTTTTTATATGCAAAATAATTGTTTACAGAGACTGTTTATAGCTTTTGTACAGGGTTGTACCTACCCAGAAACATGGCTTTGTACACCTTGATTGTGAGCTGTTAATTTTTTTAAAAGCTTTGTTTTTCCCTGCTTAAAAGTTTGATCTTCACAGATACACGCACACATAACCATAAAATCTAGAAAACTATTGACTTAAAATTTGTGTTCTGTATCCCAGAACATACTGATTATGTATTATCTATTTTATATACTCCCTCCATTTTATTAAAAATAGCAAACATTACAGTGTTTAAAATAAAATAAATTAGCACCCCCATGATATTTGTAAGATTATAGCTTGGTAACAGTATGTTAATGAAGCTTAGTTCAGTATATTAAAAAAGTGACAATTGAAAATAAATTTTAAACAAGCAGAGTAAATAAATTAATGATTAAAAATTGAGATTGGGAGAAAATAACAATAAATCTTT
This sequence comes from Ovis aries, assembly GCF_016772045.2. Lineage (NCBI taxonomy): Eukaryota > Metazoa > Chordata > Mammalia > Artiodactyla > Bovidae > Ovis > Ovis aries. Next base: position 236,115,091 of record NC_056054.1, on the reverse strand, counting down.
TTAAACTTTCAGATATGTGTACTAGAAAATATTTAATGTATTTGTTTTTGTGGCAGAGAAAAACAGCAAATCCATAAATATATTTGTTAAGCAAATATTTGTAGAGACCTGTGTAGATGCCAAGTGCTGGATATATTAGTGGACAAAGCACAGTGCGTGACTGCACTCTGAGAGCCCAGGTAGAAGAGATGGTTAAGGAAACACACTTAGTGATCAGTGCTGGAGTCTAGTGATGAAGAGTTATGTAGAAACTGAGGGAAGGAAAATACCTTTCATAGTTGGAGCTGTGGATGAATCAGGACAAACACCAAGAGAAAGAGTCCTGATTCTTGAAGCCTAATTACTTATTAAGCATTTGGGCTTGGCAGGATCAGCCTCTGTTGTGGAAGGAAACCCATGTTCAAAAGCAGGGAGCCATAAGGAAACATGTGTTCTTAGAGGCCTCATATAGAATCTGAAAACTGGACCCATTTCTGTTTTTAAATAGTAGAAGGCTGCATAGTATATGGAATTGGACTTCCCCAGAAGCTTAAAAAAATACTGTTGCCTAGAAAATTCTGATGAATGGAGAGTTTATTTAACCAGGGTATTCTGGGCTTCAGGTTGTCCAGGTGATTCTGTTGGACAGCCAACACTGAGAACCACTGGTTTTAGAACCACCTGGAATCAAACACTGATGTGCAAATCATAGGTCTTCACGCACTCATTTGTGGCCATATGCACATAGTCTCAGTGAACCTTTTTCCTTATTTGCTAAATGGAACTAATAATATCCACTTGATAAGGCTGTAATTTATTCACCTTTCTTTCATTCAAATTATTATTCAGTGTGTATTTACTGAATGCCTATTGTATACCAGACATCATTTTCAGTTCTGGGAACTTAATGGTGAACTAAATGTGTCTCCCCTCCTCCTTGACATAAAAGCAATAAAGGTTTTGCTTTTGTTTGCTCCAAGGAATTTATTTTCTACTATTATGAGGATTAAATGTAATAACACAGGTAAAGCGCTTAGCACAATACCTGGCACACAATAAATAGAATTATTATAATAATCATGTTTGCACACATTTAACTAGGGTCCTAAAGTGAAATTGAATAATGTTTTCATTCATAATAAAGCCTGATTACCTTTAATGGAATCAAATGTCTCATTTAAAACAAACAAATGATTAGCCTATAAATGCGCCAGCATTAGTAAGATTGCAGTTTGTTTTTCTCTGCTGAGGGTGTTCACTGGCAAAAAAGGCAATCATAAAGCAACCTTCCTTATGCCTTCTGGGAACAAAGATATCTGTAAATCATTATTACAAGGATGTAGTCAGGATCAAATGCACCAGTTACATAATTATACATTTTTCTGTGGATACTTAGGAGAAAATAGGATGCTACTTTATAATAGCATTGCACTAATATCAGTTTTTGCGATTCTGCTGAACTCTGCAGGATGGCTTTTGTAATAGAGAACTGGCAGTGCCACAGTTCAGGAGCTTCACTAGTCTAATTAGGGCCCTCTGATGGGGCCAGCAATGACTACTTCCAGCAAGGTGCTCCTCAAAGAAGAGACATAACGAATTTACAAAAGCTCAGAAGAAATGAAGGGATGTTGCGCTTGATGGGGATGTTTTTGGGGCAGCTTTTGGAATCAAATTTCAAAGTATAGAGCTATTATTATTTATTGTCTGCCTGTTTAGCAAATAATGCTACTTATCTGGAGAGGGAGCAATTTGAGACAATGATTTCTGCATAGTTAATGTTTTAGAATTTTGAAAGCTGCTACTGATTTTACTTGGGGACAGTGCCCTAAAGTTCTTAACATTTGCTGAATTGTCAGAAAGTCAATTCATGTGACAACTCTATAGAGACAATCCAGTGGAAAAATTGTTGCCAGTTAGTAAGATCAGTATTTTTATCCAATGAAAGTATTCTTTTATCTGTAACATGGAACTGCTATTTTATATGTGTTGCAGATTATAAATTTGTTTTATTCAATGATATTTAACAAAGCTGAATTTTATTGGCCACTGACCTTATTTTCTTAAAATTTTTAAGAATGCTTTCTTCCCTCTAGATAAGTTTGCCAATTTGACCTCTGCTTCTAAATAATTTTAGTAGATTGTGCAAAGTGACATAAACATCTCAATTACTTTTTGAAGTTTACATTTAAAATACCCTCTCTGGAAGTGCATATTAATTCATGGCAAGAATTAATATTGACTGACTTCTGTTCTCCATATTCTAAACTAGTTTTTTAGTGTACTATGCTAAATTACTTATAATTCTTAAATATTTAAGAGAAAAATTATATTGCTGGTCTGCATGTGGCTGAAAATGTCACACATTGCATTTGATAGTATGTAATGGTATAAGTTTAATCTGAATAATTCTGAATAGAGACCCAAGTTGAACATGTATTTATTGTACAGGTAAACTCTTGTCTTGCTGCTGCCTTGGCAGCCGATAGTCAGTGGAGCAACATCAAATCAACTGCTATTTGAATAAGTAGCTGTTGATGGACTTGAGAGATTGGGCCCCCATTTCTGGCAGGTTATTGATTGTTAATATCTGGGACCCCCGCAGTTTTGTGTTGTCAGTGGGTAGCTGCCTTAGGCAGAGATGCAACTGGGAACTAAAAGTGTTACTTTAGGCTGTTTCATCAAGAGCCATCAACCTGACAGGGCAGCTCACCATGGCGTTCAGACCAACACATTGGGAGGCATAATTATTTTAATTTGAAAGTGTCTGTGGACTCTATGATATACTTTTTCTTCTCCCAAGTGAATCAAAAGTTGTATTAACTTTTCTCTATTACACGATCTTGTGCTTAAGACTGTATATGATAACTGCAAACATGTTGTCCTAAAACAGTTTGTGACATCAAAGGAAGGCTGTCAGATTTTCAACCTCAGCACTATTGACATTTAGGATGGATGAGTCTGTGTTATGAGGGGCTTTTCTATGTGATGTAGGATACTTACCAGCATTATTTGCCTCTCTTCATTAGATGCAATAGTGCCCCCCAGCTGTGCAACCAAAAATATCCCCTGCTGTTGCAAAATATTCCCTGTGAGATACAGTCACCCATAATTGAGAACCACTGCCTTAAGAAAAAAGGAATGCTCGAATTCTGTGTTATTCTTCTAAATACAGGATGAGTCAGAGCCAAATTAGATAAAGAGTTTATTTTATTTTTTAAGATATTTCTGAGTTATAAAAATTATTTCTGTAACATATACATCTTGATTGCATACAACTTTATTCTGTAAAACTCCCTTGAATACTAAGTAAACTCTTGGATCATCTGACTTCTTATTCCTATCAGAGGGAAGAATTATCTACATTCTCATGTCCCTTTCTTTCTAAAAAAAACTTTCTATGATTCTGTTCCTTACTGCAGGTTAAAGATGACAAACTGTTGAATATTACCTTAAAGAATAGGATCCATTTTGTCCATTTGTTTTTGTGTTTTTGAAACAAACATTATTATTTCACATAGATTAAACATAAAGAATAAAAACTCCATTGACTTAGGAAGTTGAAAATATACCACCAGTAAGGTGGAAAATTGTGTTAGGTTATGCTTTGAAAAATGAAAAAGCACATTGTTAAAGTAAATTTAAGGTAAATTATTTAATTTTACTTAAGAACAGATATATCTCCTGACATACAGATTTTCATATCAACAAATGGAAACCATTCTCATATATTCATGAAAGCATTTTTGGCAGAAAATTCTATCTTATAGCATTTATTCAGTGTTACTATATCTATTTCCTTGAACAATCATAATGTACTTCTTTAAGAGTATTCTTTTCAGACTTCATTTCTTCATAGTAAGCTGAATCTGTTGTAAAGTCTCTCACAAAGGAATAAGAAGCTGGTGGAACATCTATTTCCCCAGGAAAACGTGCAACAAATACATATGCCAAATACTTTATCTTATGTGCTCAAAAGAAATGGTGTCATCATCACCTTTCATATATCCTGAGATTTATTCAGTTTACTTTGACTGTGAGACTCTGTTATCCACTGGGAGTTCTGCTTTATTTATTCTAGATAATAAGACACTTGCAACCTGTTAACAGTTGTAAACAAATCTTTCAAGTACATCTGACATAGCAATTATGAAATGTATTTTCTTAGACAAGTATCTAGGATTAAATCAGGACAAAGGTGGAGTTTAGCTAACTACAAGAAGTTTCTGTATTGAATGGTTGAGCTATTTTTCAAAAAGCAATTGCAAGTATTGTAGACCCCAGGCTTCAAAATCCTAGTGGAAAATTTCCCAGATAAATTACCCATTATATTTTAGAGAAACATAGATTTGATGAATGCTGATTTAAGAAACATTCTTAATCTAAATGAGAATTAATAAATGTACAGTTAAGTGGAGAGAGGGAGAGGGAGGGAGGAAGGGAGCAGAGGAAGAATGGATTTTGGATGGATGCATGGAAGGATGGATGCATGGAAGGATGGGTGGATGCATGGAAAGATGGATGGATGCATGGAAGGAGGATAGATATATAATGTAGGATATTGACTTTGAACCAAGACCTGCCTATTAAATTTTACCTTATATTTTATTTTTCAGCCAATGTTTTCAGTTGCACCAAGCTTAGCTACCAATGCATCAGCAGCCTTTAATCCCTACCTGGGACCTGTTTCCCCAAGCCTGGTTCCAGCGGAGATCTTACCGACTGCACCAATGTTGGTTACAGGGAACCCTGGGGTCCCTGTACCTGCAGCTGCTGCAGCTGCTGCACAGAAATTAATGCGGACAGACAGACTTGAGGTAGGAGTCATGGGTATTCTTATGTATTCCATTCTAAAATTCATAGTGTGCTCTTTGTTTTTTTATTTCTTCAGTGGCTATGAAGGTTAAAGGATAATTTAGAGATTTTGGTTCAGTGTTTGGAGCATTTTGCTAGAATATGGATATGCTACATTTCATGAAAGTAACATTTATAGAAGCCACAACATCCATATGTAGAAAAGTGGGCAAGAACTTGGACCCTGGGATCAGACTGCTTTTTACTTGGTTCCGCCTCAGTTTTCTTATCTTCAAAATGAAGGAACAATTTTATCTCAAAGAGTTAGACTTAGCTTCCTAAATGTTTCTTGTTACTGTTGCTATTAACAAATTCTGTCAATCCCCTGATACTTGTTCTCATGAACTTGTTATTAAGTTACTACATACAAAGTGTTTAAATAATTTTTATTGTAAGTTTCCTCATAACCCTCACAATGTTTCAGCAGGAATGACAAGGCACCTTTGTTTGTGAAATGCGCTGATAAATTTTTAATTGCAAATTGGGTGATACTCTGTCTTCGAGTCAAGGATAATCTGATGTATGTGCTTTGCTATTGCTGCTTGAAAAAGAAATTAAAGATATAATCTTATATTGAAGTAGTTGAGAATTTCAACTTGACTGTAAATTAGTGGACTTGGTAAACTCTAAATGGGAAAAATGGCAGCATTACTGTACACTGAAGCTCTCAAATCTGGCTTTGGTATCCAAATACAGAAAAAATGAGCTTTTCCTCTTTTCCCTGGTTAGGATGAGGCAATATTTAGTACTAGAAGTTTTGCATGTCTTAATTACAAGAGAATGGCAAAACAAGGCCATTGTGTGAACATAATTGACACTAATAATTTATCAATTTAGCAGAAATTTATTTAATAAGTACCACTTTCTGTTGATTAAGTTTCATTGCATGCATTACAAAGGATCTCAGATTTCAGAGTACTTATTAACTGCCACCACCTTTCTGATGGTAGTAGCAATAGTTGATAATTATTGGATATTTACTCTCTACCAGCCCTAGCATTATCCCTCCATGTGCAACACACATTTAATGTTCAAAGCAATCTTATGAGAAAGATACTATCGTTAACTCCATTTAACAAGGCAATAAACTTGAGAGAGATATGTGATTTATTCAAGGTCACATGGGTAGGATCTTTTGGTGGGGCATGATATCAGAATTTTAAACACTGTTATTACTCCCCTTCCCATAAAGTGATGGTACAAACAAGAGCAGGAAATTTGGGCTTGTATGTTCCCTTTAGAGTTTTTGTTTGTTTTAGGCTTATTTTTAACCTTTCATTGAACATGTTGGAAAAAGCTCCTACTTATAGGAGTTCCATAAGGAGGACTCAGGAAGGATGTTGAGACCTGATTGCGTGCCCTCTGTGAACCAAGGACCCTGCCGTGTGCTAGAGATAAAACCTTGACTTGTGGGTGGTTTGTCATTGCATAGTTTTTCTTGCTCATTAATAACTAATGCTATTTGCAGAGAAATTTAGGAGCAAATTTAGGAAGTTTTAAATATTTAAAAATTATTAGATGCTCAATATGTGAATCCCCCCCGCCCCCCAACCTTTCAGAAGCATATCTTAAGGTTCTTGATTGTTTAATGGGAACCAAACAGACAGTCTGAGATTAACTTGATTGAATTAATTTTTAATAGGAGATTAAAACTGAGATTGTCTCTATTTAAATCTCTTTCAAGGAACCTTTTAAAAGGCTGATTGTGTATTCAGAACTCTTTTAAACTAATTCTTCCGCAATTTTAGGTAGACTGTAATTGGTTATATTCTGCATGATGTTTAGTTAAAATGAAGACTTCCGTCTTTCATTTGGTTTTGTTTCTCTTTTGCAAGGAGCTACTGCAAGTATTTTTTTCTGTCTTCCTTTCTAGTAGTCACAACAAATGGCTCCTGTTGTAATGACTGTCATTTCCTTTTAACCTGAATTCCACTTATCTCAATGCCTGATAGTAGGGCAGCTTCCTATCTTATTCTCATTCACAGGATCTGCTTCAGTGTCACAGTTAAGCCTGTTAGGATATTGCAGTGTGATGCTAAGGGGCACGTCTTTCTCCTTGGCATTGTGACTTTACACATTCCTGTCTTCAGGCTCTTCCCTCTCATGCTCATTACACCATATCTTGGGGGTCTAAGAGACAGGGCAGTAAGTGCCAACACTTATTTACACATTTAGTTGTTTGGGATTTAAATCTGTGCTTGATTTTTAACTCATGGAACTCCCAAGTACATTTTAGAATTTTTGAGTTATTTTTGAGGTAAACAAATTTTGAATCAGTTAAAATACTGGCCAGTTCTTCTTGCCACTTCCTTTTCTCTTTTTACTACAAAATAGGAAATGAAGAAGTTAAAAAATAGCATAGATTATCATCCTTCTGATTCTTTTGTTTAGAAAAACTAACATATAGCACCCAATGTGATGCTACAAAAAATGTTGAAACTACAAAAAATGGAAAAAGAGGAACCCAAAGATTAGTGTTGGTGATGTTGCTAATTACGTGAGTAAGCGTAGGTCAAGGTTTTTTCCCCCTAAGTGTCATATTTCACACATATTAACCTAGGGGATTATACCAGATAATCTCTATGACCACCTACAGTAAGGTGAAATTTAGATCATTTTCTTGCATTTAATGCCAACCACAAATTATTGAAAAGGTTATTTATGTGTGCGTGTGTGTATATATCCACACATGCATAAGTTTTCTATCACTATCCATATTATCCATTCTTTGTTGGATGTCTTTTAAAAGACTTTGCAGCTGTGTACTCTCTATGGTGTAAAATCTGTTTTCTCTAAAGAGGAGCAAACCTCTTAAATATTGGTCACTGAAATGAGTCTTTTAAAAAATTCCATTTTGTGATCTTGGGGTGCCTTTGTGTAATTTCTGAGTGGCGGTTATTTTCAATGATTATTTTAACAAATTGTTAAAATCTGTATGTACTAGAAAGGACTGAGGTTTTTAGTCATATCTGCTTTACTACAAAGAGTTGGTAATTAAGGAAATTGTTTATTTTCAAGATACACAATAATTTTTTTATGGTGCAAAAAGAGTCCATGAGTGCATTTATTCTCTCCTTTATTCAGCAATATCCAATGAAGAACTGTTGACCATATTTCAAGTAAAAACTGTTGTGAGGAATATCTTGAGGCATCAAAAGGTTGCCTACTGTTTTATAACAATAAAAGGTCCCCCAGAATAGTGCCAAGCTCATAAATGATGGCCTAGTAACTTGTTCAATGAAGGAATAAATGACTCAGTCAACTAGTTAATCAATTAATTAATCCATGCCCTTATTCAGAGTTTAGGGTAATCTACCAGAGGAGATAAAACAAGACACATTTTTAACATTGTTAGCATTATCCTTGGGAACATGTTTACATTTTGAACATTCCAACTACAAAATATGGCATCTTGTTCATGCCCCTAATCCTAGAGCAATAATTTTCAAGCTTTAATGTGATTAGAATCACTTGGGATGATTGTTAAAAATGAAAAGCCAGGGGATTCTCTGGAGGTCCAGTGGTTAGGAATGGGCTTTCACTGAGGAGAGTGCAGGTTTAATTCCTGCTCAGGGAACTAAGATCCTGCAAGCCACAAGGCACAACCAAAAATTAAAACATAAAAAATTGTTTTTAAATGTGGGCCCTCATCCCCACAGACTGATTTGGTGGGTCTCCAGTGGGGCTCTCAAATTCTTTTCACAGATGATCTGGGTGATTCTAAATGCAAATGGTTTATAAAATACTGTCCAGGGGATGTGAGCACCTGTTATTTAAGTATTAACTTTTTTATCATTTACCTCATGTAGTTACTTGTGATTCTGGATTAAAAATCTGTCTCCTCAAATGCATTTAGTATTCTGTATTTTGTGAAGTTGCTGGGAACAACGTGGTACAGCATAATGAAATATGTTAAAAAAAACAATGATGATTTTGGGGGGCAATTTATACCACATAACAGCATTAATAAAACAGAGAACAAACCAGTGGCCACATATTTCATATGCTGATGGAGACATTAGATTGCCATTAGGTTAACTATATTATTTTTATATTAATAGTCTATATGATATATTCCAGCAAAGGTAGGCAAACTACTCAGCTTCTGATATTTTCAGTTGGAGTTGTTTCAAAATAATGTATTCATTTGCTGAAAGTTTTATTCTACTGAGGCAATCATGACATGAGTTTTTAATTCAGGCCACTGGATACTGAATGCTTCCACTACTTACTGATACAGAAGAGTCTAGTGGCTTTTTTTCATATAGGTATAAAAACGTATGATACCTACTGACTACACACACAAAAAAAGCATTTAAAGCTAAATGTGGATTTAAGTGATGGTGAAAGGATGCCTCCATGACAGCATTATAGGCATTTAATGGATTTGTCATGATCTACTGCATATAAATGACACTCATTTCAAAATGAGATTAGAAAAGCAAATGCTTTTAATAATACAAGAAAGGCTTATTGATAGAATTACTTTACTTTTGTGTTTTTGTCTCGAGTATTTAGCTACTGCTTCTGTGATATTTTAATTTCTTTAGAAAATCACCAAGAAATATTAAGAGTTTAATGCACATGGTTCTATGAAGTTTAAATTAAAAAAATAATTGTAATAAGATTTTAGAATGGATGAATAATGTAGTGTAATAAGACTCTAAAATGGTGAATTCATGTTCCCATTTAAAATTCCTAGTCTGTGATGTCTGTAATTAGTTTGAGTTTTGCTTTGGAGACGATATAGTTACAAGTTGTTTCTTTAGTTGGTCATTCTGATATATTCAGATTTGATTTTTAAGTTCCTTGAAATCAAATGACAAATTCTTAGCTATATTATCTATAGAAATGTGCTTGTCTTCACTGGCTAATGGCAGTAATGATGGATTTCACCTTTCAGATTTCAAAGAAAAGTCCCAGATGATCTTAGCAGAAACCCTCTAGAGTAGCATTATAGATGTATTTTTCTTCATTTTTCAAAAAATGAGATTCAGATAGACCAAGTTTGTTCAGTTATCTGGTAACAAACTGAAACTAGATATCACATCATTAGATATTTATCATGGGAATGTAATTATACAAGCAATTAACTAAGATCATTTCCCCTAATCATCACACTTTTAAGCTATGGATATTTGAATTCTTTTTGAAACATAGATAATTTCTTCATATTTGTATATTCATGACCTATAATGCTATGGATTCTTTGATAAAATAATTGATTATTCAGTATTTATGTTTTAAAATGTGTGTTAGCTCAAATTTAATAGAAAATAAAACATCCATGACATGATACTTAACTGTTGAACAACAGGTATATATGTATCTTTGACTAAGCTCCTTAATATTAGTCATTAGACTTCAATTGGGCTTTCCTGGTGGCTCAGTGGTAGTTAAAAAAAATCCCCACCTGCCAGTGCAGGAGACATGGGTTTGATCCCTGGGTCAGGAAAATCCCCTGGAGGAGGAAATGGTAACCCACTCCAGAATTCTTGCCTGGGAAATCCCATGGACAGAGGAGCCTAGCAGGCTGTGGTCCATCGGGTTGCAAAAGAGTCAGACACAACTGAGTGACTAATGCTTTCATTTCTTGCAACCTATTATTATTTTGACCGATTTGAAATATGTTTGTCATGTTTATAAAAAATTGAGATCACATAACAGAATTGTTTATTTTAACCAGATTTGTATAGTATGTTGTAAGCTATCTATGTATTATTTTTTCAGTATTCATGATTCCGTAACTAGTAAATATAAATACTAGATAGAACTCAAAATTTCTGTTTTCAGACTCTGTCCTCTTTGCATACTACCACTGCTATTTAATTAACAAAGAAGGTTTATGTAGAATTAACATAGATTTCCTTAGGAAGTTTTTCTAATTGCTTTTCCTTTTGATTATTTAAAGTTTATTAGCCAAAGATGTTTTTCTGGAAATGAAGTTTACTACTTTAATGTTTTCAGTAAATATTTTTATCGAAGTGATGATTTTTACTGTGAAAGTAATTTCTTAGCCTTTTTGTATGAAAGTTTACAAAACTTATGTGATTTCCAAAGCAAATCTTATGTTAACACTTACAAACATCCTTTTTGATTGAAGGTTATTAGCTAGTAGATGGAATTATTTTCATCTAGGTTTTAAACCACTTATCAAACTGTAAAAGTAGTTTTATTTGTTGACCCACTAATACCATTTCTACATATTCATCCTTATAGAATGGTTTTTTTGGTGTGGTCTTGAAGATAGCCTTTGCAACATTATTTGTAGTATGGAAATATTGGAAATAATCTAGATGTTCTCTGAAAGAGTTACTTATACTGTGCATACCTATTTGATGGAATTTGATTCAGTCAGCAAAAATAATCACTGTGGACACTATTTAGTAAAATGGCAAAAAGAATGTTTACATACATCAGCAGGCAATAACAGATCACCAAGTAATAACCACACTCTAATTACAGCTATTTAAAAAATACATTAGTGCAGAAAATTAGATGGGAATAGCAAAAAGGGCCATAACATTGTTAGGATTTTCAAATTTAATCTTCTTTGTTACAAATTCTCTATACGGTAAATTGTGCAACTTTCTTATCCTGATTTGAGTTGGATGGTTAAATTTGTTGAAATTTTGTCTGTCAACTAGAATTTGCAAATGCAGTACCAGACTAAGACATTTCTTTGAGAGAGCAGCACACCCTACAGTTTCTCGAGTTTATCAGAGAAACCAGGCCAAACTCATATTCATCAGTCAAGAAACAGATCTCATTTTATTTTTAATGAAAAATTTTATTTAGAAATGAGATGTATTGATTATTAGAGAAAAACCTGGGTGAAAAGCTGTGGGAGGTTTGTTCTGTTGAGATAGGTCTCCAATAAGCCAGATGTACATCTAAAGCTTGGCAGCATTCTTTAGCCCCTCTGGCCTTGCGGCTCGCACAAGTACAAGTTTACACAAGAGATTTTCTGTTTCTTCTTTATATTTTTTCAAAGGCAAGAATAATTGGAGAAAAGCTATTTCATTGTCGTTCTTCTACTCTGTTTCTCTTGTCAGGAGAAACATTAAGCTGGATTAAAAACAAAAAAAGTGAAACAGTCACTTTAGGACAAGATTCTAAGCTGACTGCTAGTTATCAACTCTGCTTAAGTGTTTTTTAGAATTCTCCCTAAATGAATCCTGCAAGACTATAAAGAGTACAAAATTGTACTAAACCAGTTATTAGCTTATACAAAACACACATACTAACTTATACAAAACACACATATACATAGGTATAAAGCAAATGGACAGGGAACAGAAGAGGTCTTAGAATGACCATCTTTATGCAACCTGACGGTTAGTTCATATTCCTGAAAATAAAAAGAACATTAAGACAGACAGAGAAATAAAAAGTCAAAATCAGCCCAGCATTCAGGTTTTATTTGGGGGGACTGATGCTTAAATTTCTGGCACAAACACTGGCGTAATTGCTTTTGGAAAATAACAAATCTTTGATATTCAGGCTCCTGCAGATAGACTACCTTTAGATGTTATTTCTTGTCATTGTGGCAGAGAGTAAGAGAAATTGGAAGAGTGTTGGTTCAGCTGCCACTAGATTCTTTGTGAGCATATTCGAGAAAGTAAAAATTACTGAAAAGCTAATAGCAGTAGTGTCCGAACAACAGTTTACTGTTGGATGAGGCTGAATTGACATAGATTTTTTAAACAGAAAAGTGGCCTTTTTGCTTATGCATAAGTTTTACATATCTACATGAAAAGTTCTTAATCCATATTTAAAATCTCCTCGTACTTTGAGAAGTCTAATTTAGTAAGTGGGGATTTGTGGTTTAGAAAGCAGCACAGCTTGATTGCATGCTCAGTGAGAGTGGAGGACAAGAATTCCGGAAAACAGCTTAACCACTTTTCCTTTTCAAATTATAAACTCTTCGATATCCTTGTTTTCTTCTATTCAAAAAGATAAATGTAGTGATAAAAAAGTAGCATCTTTTGTAGCTTTCTAAGTCATCTTTTACTCCCAATATTTCTCAGAGTATCTGGCACAGAGTAATTATTTAATAATTTTTTAAAATTATATAAATTGGAGTGATGAGTAGAGTTGACTTGGCTATGTAGATAGGATGCATTGCTTTAGCTTGAGGTTTCTAAATGGTACAAGATGCTCTTTTTTAATGTGTAGCATGATACAAATTATAGAGGCCTTTTTAAAAGGAATCATTTTCCTCAATAATGGCATATGTATATAAAAGGAGGAAACACCTAGAATTGAATGAAATTGTTTTATGTACTTAAATCCAAGAAAATCTTTGTTTTTTAAATCATAGCAGAGTTTGCCTTGTTTTTTTTTTCTTCATGAATTCCAAAATAGAGTGTTCAGGGACTGTATCTGTTCCGTTTGTAAAAGATTTGTGAAAAACAAAAAGGAAACATCCTTAAAGCATGAAGTAATATGAGCATAAAAATATCAAAAGGACTTTCTGTGTTTAGGTGGCCCTCTTGTGGTAAAAAGGTCAAATTTACCTGAATGAAAGTGCTGGCAACTTTTTAAAAACAGCAAGCACCTTGACAAGCTATGAAGTATGTGCTGATGCATCCAACTCTTTGCGACCCCACGGACTGTAGCCCACCAGGCTCCTCTGTCCATGGAATTTTCCAGCAAGAATACAGGAGTGGGTTGCCACTTCCTACTCCAGGGGATCTTCCCGACCCACGAATTAAACCCACATCTCCTAAATTGGCAGGCAGGTTCTTTACCACTGTGCCACCTGGGAAATCCCCAACAACCTTTAATAGTAAGAGGTCTGAATCAAGCAAATGGATGTAAAATAATCCATTTTCACCTTTTCTCCAGAGACCCTATCCAAAATTAATAGATATAAAACAAACAGATAACAAAAACTAATCCTTTTCCATCTGCTTTACATTCACTACCCGGTGAATAACTAATGATAAAAAATATAGCTCTTAGAAACATTTTACAAAAAAGCTATCATTTTACTTTTTACACTTTAACTTTTAAATTATTTCTGATTAGCATAAAATTTGCAAAAATAGAACTGAGTTCCTACATCTCCTTCACCCAGCTTATCTAAATATTGACAGGTTACATAACCATGTTACCGCTTACAAAACCAGAAAATTAACATTGATATGCTGCTATTAACCAATCTACAGACCTTAATCAAATTTCACCCATTGTCCTACCAATATCCTTCCTCTGACTCAGGATTGTTCAGTCTATAACAGTATCTCAGTCTTTCTTTGTCTTTCATGACCTTGACACTTTGGGAGAGTACTGATGAGTCATTTTGTAAAACATCCTACCATTTTAGTTTGTTTAATGTATTGTCATGATTAAATTCAGGTTATGCATTCTCAGCAATAATACAACAAATGTGATGTTGTAACCTTTTTTCAGTGCATCATATCAGTAGATATGTGATATCATTATGTCTTTATTACTGGTGATATTAACTTTGTTTGGTTACGTGGTGTCTATAGAGTTCTTCACTACAAAGTTACTATTTCCTCCTGTTTCCTAATGAGTAAATATGGCCTTCCATGATAGCTCAGTAGTAAAGAATCCACCGGCAATGTAGGAGTTGCGGGTTCAGTTGCTGGGTTGGGAAGATCCCCTGGAGAAGGAAATGGCAACCTGCTCCAATACTCTCGTCTGGAGAATCCCATGGGCAGAGGAGCCTGGTGAGCTACAGTCCACGGGGTCACTAAAGAGTCAGACACGACTAAGCAATTGAACAACAACAATGAATAAGTATATCAACTTTATTTAAATTAGATGTTTTACCATAGTCAGTATCTTAAGTGCATTTTCTTCCTCATGGACATTTTATTGAAATGGGGCTGTAATTAGTATACTACGACTTCCCTGTAGCTCAAACGATAAAGAATATGCCTGTGAGGAGGGAGACCAGGGTTCATTCCTGGGTCAGGAAGTCTCTCTGGAGGAGGGAATGGCAATCCATTCCAGTATTCTTGCCTGGAGAATTCCATGGACAGAGAAGCCTGGCAGGCTACAGTCCACGGGGTCGCAAAGAGTCGGACACGACTGAGTGACTCACACACACACACAATGGTTTCAAGTTATTTTGTGGTTCCTTTGCGAATTCTTTCCCCCTTTCACCTGTAGCCTTCTGTCACCACTCCTGCACTTTAAATCTTGAGAAAGTTTCTACTTGTCCCTATTGACTGACCTTCGTGCACTTTATGACCCCATAGGTATGTCGAGAGTACCAGCGAGGCAATTGCAACAGAGGAGAAAATGATTGTCGGTTTGCCCATCCTGCTGACAGCACAATGATTGACACCAATGACAACACAGTCACCGTGTGTATGGATTACATCAAAGGGAGATGCTCTCGGGAAAAGTGCAAATACTTCCATCCTCCCGCACATCTGCAAGCCAAGATCAAGGCTGCCCAATACCAGGTCAACCAGGCTGCCGCAGCACAGGCTGCAGCCACTGCAGCTGCCATGGTGAGTAGAGACCTTAGCTCAGTCCTTGTGGACGGTCACAAAAACAGTGAACAGCTGTATCTGACAACAAGCTATTCATTTATTAACCTTTTAAAATTTTTTTTTTTTTTTTTTTTTTGCTGAAGATATGTTTGTTCAGGTATCCCAGACAATACGTAATGAAGTGACCATTCAGAGAAGTGAGGGTAACTCCTCAAATGGTTCAGATTGCTCCTACCCTCGGCCTAATTTTTAATACTCTGTCTTACTCTGGATATAGGGTTTCTGAAATTTCTGCTTTGTACAGAACACCTGTCTCCTTTTCAGTTTAACGATACTGCCATTTCTGGTCCTCTTTTATTTCTGTGTGCTATCTAATCAGCCATTGTTTTCCTTCGGTGTGTTCTTCTGCACATCAAGGCTCTTCTCTACATTTATCTTGCTTTAACCATAACAAAATCTGAAACTATTTAGGAGAATTGCTTCAACAAAACTGGTTTTAGGTTTCCATACAAGTTGTTGAGCAGTTTGCATATCTAGATTATCTTGAACTATATTGTGGCATAAACAGACCTGTAAAACTAGAGACATTTGCCTGTGCCATTACATAGAGAGGAGAAAGCAGGACTGAAGGAAAAGTTAGAAATGGATCATTTAGAACAGATACTAAACTATAATGAAGGGAAATTTTAACGTGATCTAATAGCTGATTTTAATGAGTCCAGTTTTGTTCTTTGCTTAGCTGTTTTAATGTTGTCCTTTTTTTTTTAAACATAAATATATGACTTAATTGTTAAATTATTCATGAAAAAGAACCCTGTGTGGTATTTCGTAGCACAGTCAAATAGTCACGGAGAGGTCTTTTCTGTGTTTGTTTATGGATACTTGAGCAAAAATACAGAAGGCAGACTCTCTCCTCTTCTCTTCCTTCCACTCTCTCTCTTTTTTTTTTTTTCTGTTAGAGTATCTTGTTTGTAATTAACTACGAAGAGGAGTTATCCTCCCAATAACAACTCAGTAGTGCCTTTATTGTGCATGCTTAGTCTTGTTATTCGTTGTATATGGCATTCCGATGATTTGTTTTTTTATTTGTTTTTTCTCACCTACCCAAAAATGCACTGCTGCCCCCATGATGCACCTCTGCTTGCTGTTTATGTTAATGCGCTTGAACCCCACTGGCCCATTGCCATCATGTGCTCGCTGCCTGCTAATTAAGACTCAGTCGGCTGTCAAATCACTGAAGCGACCCCTCGAGGCAACCTTTGACCTGGTACTATGACCTTTCACCTTTTAGCTTGGCATGTAGCTTTATTGTAGATACAAGTTTTTTTTTTTTTAATCAATTTAAAAATATATATTCCTTTTTCTGTTATAAAGTTGTAAAGTACAATGAAAACTGAGTGTGGTTTCCTGACAAAATTAGTGGAAAGACTGTAAACAAGTCCCTGGACAGATGTGGTACAATGAAAGAATCCAAAAACCCAGCAGCCCACATTCAGTTTAACTACATTGTAGAATGTTCTAATGAAGTATTTGAAGGACATTAAAAATGTATTTTTGGACTGTATATTTATGTACCTGTTTGGTTAGCATGGCTTTAGTGATAGAATTATTGACTTTTTAATATTTATAGTTCAATGTTTTAAGAAAAAAAAAAACTTGCATGCTCTGGGACATGTGCATGTTCAGGTAGATTTGGGGAGGAGGGCAGAGTGGGGCTGGGTTTTATTTTACCAGTTTCGGTCACTTCGTACGATTAACTATTAACATTGCTTATACTTGTCAATCCTCATGGAGCTCGCAGTGCAGCTTTTCTTCTTTTCCCAAATCAATGGCTTCTCCCGGAAAGCCTGAAGCATTATGGGACTTAAAACACTTTAACACATTATAACATGTGCTCTCATACTAGTGGGGTTTTTTTTTCTCCAAAACAAAAATAATGCTTCCTTTAAAGCTTTTATCTTGCCTTTTTTTCCCCCCCTTTAAATTTTTGTTTATTGGATGTTTTTCCCTCGGGTAGTTAAGTGCTCTGCTGCTTGCTTGCTCATGCTTCCTAACAATTTTAGCCTTCAACTGATTTTTCTTTTTTCTTTTTCTCTTTTTACTGGTATTTGTTTTTTATACTCACTCACTAAACAGGGAATTCCTCAAGCTGTACTTCCCCCATTACCAAAGAGGCCTGCTCTTGAAAAAACCAACGGTGCCACAGCAGTCTTTAACACTGGTATTTTCCAATACCAACAGGCTCTAGCCAACATGCAGTTACAACAGCATACAGCATTTCTCCCACCAGGTAAGGCGTTTGAGTTTGCTAATAAATAAATCTGATAATGCATGTAGATTTCTATTGGTAGAGCAGATAAGCCACGCCCCTAGTCATTTTTAACCATAGAGCAGGTGGAAGGTAAGATGAAAAGTTGTCTCAGGTCTCTCCTATGATTTTCCTTAAAAACTAAGAGTTTTAGCTTAATGAAAAATGGATGAGAAGTCAGTGATATTTTGTGTATTTATTTGTATTTGTGTAATTTGAAATGAAATAGAGTTCTCTTTTTTTTTTCCTCTTTCCTCAACACCGTTACATGTCTGTCAAGCTATTTTATGAGCCTTTCCTGCTGTAAGACCCCTTTGCCTTCATGATTCCAGAGTTCATTTGAATTATATGAAATGACACTTCAGTTTTGGCTTTTATTTTTCAGCCTTTTTGTTTTCAAGGTGGAGAATAAAAAACTGACTCTGTTCCAATCTTATTGGTACCAATCAGTATACATCATTTAAAGTTTTTGCTCCTGAGCTAATATTGAAGTAGCCCTAAGTACCCAGTGAAGTTTACATTTATAAGTGAGTTACACATTTGTGGTTTCAGTTGATTTCAACTTAGTAACATAAACATACTCTAGAACTATACACAAAGATTTACAATTTAAAAACATAAACTAATCAGTCACTTAATTACCTGGAAGTTTATTATTTTTACTTACTCTTCATTTGCTTCAGACAATACATATTACATTCCTTATAATCTAGAATTTAAGTAACCAGAGACTCTAATCTTATTTCCTCTTCATCTCTTAATCTTTCTTAAAAATTGCCGTGTGTTAAGAGATTCAGTTAATAAAATACTTTTATTAATTAAATTGATAAATTTATGATTAGATGTGTATGTCAAAGATACAGACCCATTAGTATGTTATACTATGCTAACAGTATTTACAGTGAGTGCATTAGGTTCAAAATCGGAGAAGGCAATGGCGCCCCACTCCAATACTCTTGCCTGGAAAATCCCATGGACGGAGGAGCCTGGTGGGCTGCAGTCCATGGAGTTGCTAAGAGTCGGACACGACTGAGCGACTTCGCTTTCACTTTTCACTTTCATGTATTGGAAAAGGAAATGGCAACCCACTCCAGTGTTCTTGCCTGGAGAATCCCAGGGACGGGGAGCCTGGTGGGCTGCTGTCTGTGGGGTCGCACAGTCGGACATGACTGAAGTGACTTAGCAGCAGGTTCAAAATACCATGAGGAAATGTGATAATTTGTTTTTTAATAGTGAGAATAAATTATATTCTCATTAGTTTTTACTGCCAAGTACAGCTTTTTATACAGTGCCTCTTTGAAAACTAGCCATCCATGTGTAGAATATGTAGTAACATTCAGTGAACTAGAATAGAATATTCCACTAATTGAAATAGCCTGCCTTAGCACCACAGATAAAGTTATATTTGTACTCATGAAATAGTATCTATCAAGTTGCAGTTTGTCCATTTTAGAATAGAAATTAAGTCATTTGATCTTTGGGTATTTGTTGTACTCTGAAGGAAAAGTCACATTTCTTTTAAGTTTTATAAAATTAAAAATTTTTTCTCAACATATGTATGTTTTCAGAGATTTCCAGAAATAATTTGTTTTGCTTTAGTATAAATTTCCATCTCCCCGGATTTATGCTGTCTCCAACAAATAATCTATCAATTTTTCTATAGTCAGATCACTAGACAAAGTTTCAAGGAATTATAGGTAACTACTGTGATCTTTTTGAATAAATTAAAAACTATTTTTGTCAGTTTATTTCACTAAATGAAACATTACTACTAGAAATGACAGTTTCTTTATTTAAAAATCTAAAAGTGAAAACAAATTTAACTTCTTCCATATGTTACTTAAAGAAACCTAAAATAATCTCTTTTATCAAGCAGATTTTGCTTCAGTTTCTCCAACAACATTCACATGACTGAAGACTTTTCTAAATAAAAGTATAATTATTAATTGTATGACATGTCTGACTCTGATTCATGACCATAGGCTCTCTATGGAATGGGTTTTAGTCTGTAGATAGGATAGAGCAAAAGATGCTAGGTAAAATTCAACTCAGGGAAAACCAATACATACCTTCATAAATCAGAGTCATACTTACCTCTCTGTCTAGAAACTAAGCATTGTTAATTTAAATAAAATGTGCCATAATATATTGAAATATGCTGAAATTTTAAAGATTTGTTTACATTTTTTATGATAAATTTGCATCAGAAATTTTTTTTATATTTGTAGTCAATATGTAATTATTGCAATAGCAATATCAAATAAGGATTATTTGTAACCCGGTTTTAAAGAGCTTGCAGATTAACTTTTTGTCATCACATAGAAGTAGGTAGTGCCTCCTTCATTCCTTCAGAGTATTTTTAATCTCATAGGTACTTATGTGCCACAATGACATTAAAAAGTTATAATGGATAGCCCATCTATACTCCTGCCAAACCACTTTATCATACAGCTAGGAAGGAAAGAAATCTAATGTAGAAAATATAAAAACCCAAATACCTTAAAAGCCAGGCAGGAAATATGAACAAGTGAAGCAAGAAAGCTGTGGGGTCTGGGAGGTGCAGGAGAGCTTAGGCCTAGTTTGAAGGGAACAGTCAGTATTCAGACAGCCTTTTGTTGCCTTAGAAGATTATTTGCCGGGTAGGTTGTACCTGTTGTGCGCTGGACACCCTTTGTGGCTCCGTATATGTCATAGCCTTTGTGACTATGGGGTGGTTGTATACAACTCAATGTGATGGCTCTGGTGTCCAGTATTGCTAGATCTTATGATTTATTTCCCAGATGCTCTGGACTTTTGAACAGTTATATGTGAAATCTGTCCATTTTTAAATATTGTCAATGAATTGTTGAGAACTACAAAAAATCTATCCTACCATAAATTCATGTGTCATCTCTTGTGATATGGGGGAAAAGGAAGTTCATTTTCCAAAGTCTAGGTTATTCTGCAGACCTGTAGATGGATTCTGTGATCAGAGCATCCTGTCTAACCACAATATTATAATTTGGAAGTTATAATCCCACTCCAGTACCCTTGCCTAGAAAATCCCATGGACAGAGGAGCCTCGAAGGCTGCAGTCCATGGGGTCGTGAAGAGTCAGACACATTGCATTGGAGAAGGAAATGGCAACCCACTCCAGTGTTCTTGCCTGGAGAATCGCAGGGACGGGGTAGCCTGATGGGCTGGCATCTATGGGATCGCACAGAGTCGGACACTACTGAAGCGACTTAGCAGCAGCAGCAACAGCAGCAGAGAAAGGAAGCTGTTTATTTTTTGCAGTTTAGAGTTTTAGAATTCTGTAGTCTGTTGCTTCAATAATAACATCAGGGATATATAGGTCTATTTCATTGATATTACAGTGAAGCATGGTTGACTAAATCTTTGGAGCAGGTAACTCTGTATACAGAACGGGTTGCTAGCAAAAGATCAGGATTGCATGGCAAACCACCTAACTAGTAAAGAAAAATTAGTATATACCATAACTTTTAAGAACAAACTTGGTCTTATGTGGCCTTTACCCATCTATCCATTAATCCATCCATGCATCCATCCGTGTATGCATTCATCTGTCCATTTATCCATCCATCCTTCTAACCATCTATCTATTCTTTCTGTTCCTACCTCCTTCTCTTCCTCTTTTTCTTCTTTCCTTCCCTGTTTTCCATCCACCTGTCCTTCTTCCTGGGCTTCCCAGGTGGTGCCAGTGGTAAAGAACCTGCTTGCCAGTGCAGGAGACACAAGAGATGGGGGTTCGATCCCTGGGTCAGGAAGATTCCCCTGGAGGAGGCCATGGCGACTCACTCCAGCACTCTTGCCTGGAGAATCTCATGGACAGAGGAGCCTGGCGGGCTACTGTCCATGGGGTTACAATGAGTCTGACACAACTGAAACGACTTAGCACTGCACATCTTCTGACTCACTCGTTCATCCATCTTTCTATTCATTCAGTCAACTACATCTCACTGCATCTCCCATCCCACTCCCACGTCTCCCAAGAAAGTTTTCTAGCCTTTTGCTTTTATACCCTCCATCTCATTTAAAGATAAATATAAGTAATTTGGACCATGTTCACACTGAAGAAATTTTTATTTTTTTTAATGGGTAGTCCATTTTTTTTTACCTTCACCCATTAAGACTAAATTCACTATTCATACAGAGTATATGTAATCTAATGTCTACTTATGTTGTAGGTATAAATTTCATGAAATAACACTTTTATTTACATCAGTTTTGTTTTCCTGAATTTATATTAAGTCCAATTCTAAACTTCAGTTTCAGTATTGGATAGATGTATCAGGCACCCCTGAAATTTCAGGATTCCCATCCTCACATCTCCTTTTCTTTCCCATCTCTACTCAAATGGTGATCCTATGCTGTCCAGTAGTCTGAGACAGGTTACCCAGTCTCCATTCTTCAGTTAACACTGGCCATTGCTGATGTAATCATTGTCCATGCTTAGACGATCCCTTGAATGCAGGTGCTCCAAGGCTTCTGTGCCTGCCTTGGGTACCAGCATCCTTGCCTAAGCTCCTTAGCCTCCCATGCAGCCCATTCCCTGGAAAGCCTGCTTCTGGCAGCACTGCTGTGAAAGAACACACCACCAGCCCAATTACCGAGGGGCCCTGCACGCTTCTGGAAGAATTTTTTTCTCTCTGCTTTCCTTCACCTTTTTTTGCCCACTTGGCATCCACAAAAGCATACTTCTCTTCCTAGCATATTGCGCTCAGTCATTGTAGGCTTGTGATTTTTAAAAACCTAAAAATAAGTTTGCTTTCAACAGCTTCAGCTTCACCTTGAGCGAACATTCCTAGAAAGAAGGAAACAGAAGTCCAGAAAACTTTCCTGAGGGGTTGGAATAAGAGGAGAGAAGCAGGGGATGGGGTTGCTTTTACAGAAAGAAAAGAAAACAAAACTTTCAATTATCACTTTTAGTATGATTAATGAAGTTAATAAAGATGGTTTATTTGAACCTTAGCATAGTGATTATAAATCTGGCTTGGAAGTTTAAATACAGTCTACCATAAGTTATACTTATTTTTTTCATATATAAAAACGAGATAATACTGGTAATTATTTCATAAAGTTATGTTTAAGTTAGTTTTAAGCATAATATAATAAAACATCTTCTTAAAGCGCTTTTACAGACAGGTCTGAGAGTTTGGAATGAAGCCAGGAACGTAGTAAGCACTGTTTTTTCCTGAACTCAGTAGAGACACAAAATATAACTCAACAGATTATAAAAATAAATTATATGAAGCTGTTTCTTCTTTAGACATCAATTTTAAGAGTAATTCAATTGATTGTGAACTTTTAGTTCTAAATGATATAGAGTATTTTTAGAAGGCTTTAAATCAGCTTTTTACTCCTATCATAATACACCTAAATAAGCTTGAATTACCACATGTAAATGCAAACCTCCAACAAAATCCCTATAGTTTTTTTCCTCTCTACTTTTTTCCCTTCTTGAACTGATTTGAACTACACATACATCTCATTGGTAAACTACTTTCCTAGTTTTATTTTCTGAATCTTCATAAAAATTAACTTAACATTTCAATTTAAAAATCATGTAATTAACATCTTGCATTCCTCAGAAGCACACCATTCTACTCTGTAAATACCTTTGTAGGAGAAATTTGAAATTGACAAATTCATTCACTTAAATTTTACCTTACGCTGAAAATTGAAGAAAAAATTTCAATTGGCTATTTATGCAATCATTCATAAACCAACCAATCTGATGTAAAGATGGCTATTATGGTCGTTTCCAAAGTGATTTTTGATTTCGGTAAGTGGGTCCTACAGCATTATGTCTTCATATTTGTGAGTTATTGCACCCTGGCTAGTATTTTCATTGCTGCCTTATGTTTATTTGCTGCGAATCCCTCTCAAAACTGTGTGCATTGGTTTTAATGGTAATGAGGAAGATAGCTCAAACTGAAATTCAAGTCCTAAAAGCTTTAGGGTTTGAGAGAGACAGGATAAGGTTAACTCATTTTCAGCATGTGCAGCCTTCCTTATGCATGGGATGAAACATAATAGACAAATTGCAGCATAATAATAAATAATAAATTTAAAACTTACCCTGGACAGTATTTAAAACAAATATGTCTCAAGTTCCACGTTATTCTTTTTCACTCATCTTTCATTCATTCTTTCCCAGTCTTCTGACCCAACTGTTGGAGGATAATGATGTCATAGAATCTAGGATATTTAAGTTTGCTTGCTCTACTGTCTCAAATTACTGGTCTCAGTTATCACTGATTTGTTTTTGTTGTCTTCCACAAGGCTTTGACTCAGTAGTGGTAGCAAATGACAGAGATCTTCAAGTGTCTTAATAAATAATGCTTATCAGTGTAATACTACTCCACCTGAGAGAATGGCTTGCTAGCTCTCTTCCTGAGTTTAATCATTGATCATTGTGCCCACAGTCTTAATTGTGATAACAATCTAATTGCAGCTGTTACGAGGATGCCAGTGAAGTAATCTATGCTTCTCAATGGCAGCTTTGTTTTGTAGGGCCATCTCTGACAAGACGCAATTGGCAGATTTTTTCTTAACAAATGTTCATCCCAGATGCTGCTAGTATGTAAATAGGATGTGCCAAGATTTAGATAGAAATATAAAATCATTTGATATTTTAAAACCTAGGAGTCTAAAATAATCTCATAGAAAGAACAGTAATTCAGTATATGGGAAAGTGCCCTGTGCTTGGTAAGATAAGGTAGATTTTCCAATGTTTATATGGCACAGAGAACAGGCACTATCTATGTAATGCTGATTTTAACGTTGTGGTCGAGCGATTGTGAACATCAGTGCCAACACCCCCTATGCAATGTATATCTTCATTATCCCCCATTGAGGGTTTTTATTCGAATCTAATTAACCATTTTTGAATGTGAAATTTTATAGAACACTTGCCGTTCTGAGAAGTCCTGAAGGTTTAAAACAGCAAGGAAAACCAGTCTGCTTTCTCAGATACCTTCTAAGTAAATCAGTTTGAGACTTTAAGAAAGTGTGTCCCATCTAAATGTTTTCTGTACATTTAAATTCCAAACTAAGGCAGTGCAGAATTTCAGTTTCTCCTTATGCCTTATTTATATTGCTTGGTATCCCTCCAAATAAAATTCCTATACGGTTGATCACAACCCCTTGCATTTCTGTGTGGTTGCTGCTACATTGAACAGGGAAATAAATAAAACTAAGGGAATGAAATGAGTGCTTTGGTTTCATTACATTATTAAGTCAGCTCTGTGCGTTGAATTATTTAGCCTCTTAGTAAATTTCTCTTAATTATTTAACATGTGCTCAAGTCATATGTTAAAAAGTCAGAAATAGCAAAGCCACCAGATGGCCAGTAACCAGATTAAAACAAAACAAATTGCAGTATTATTTTTAAAAGAATTAAGCAGGTTTCCATTTTTTAAAAAAAATTAACTTTTATTTATAGGCAGCAATTAGGAGAAACAAAGTGTACCAGCACACAGTTAAACTGGCTTTTATTCTTCACTTGAGACTAGTTCTAATTGATCACTATGCTATTGTATGATTTGATTGTGCTGACAGTTACATGCCACTGTTCCCATAATAACAATTTTTCTTCTTTGTTCAAATGAATTTCCTAATTACACGTGTGATGGGATGTTTTAATTCTTTTCCCTTTTCAAATCCACCTTCCTGTTGCAATGCATGATGGGCAGGCTCAATATTGTGCATGACACCCGCTACAAGTGTTGGTAGGTGCCAGCTTTGTTTCTTGATTATCTTAAACCTATGGTGCACCTCACAGCCCCTCAAAATCCACTGCTGAGTTTAACTTTTATCTATTGGGCAAGTCCATTTCCTTTTTACTAACACCTGTCAATTAAATGCCATTTTCTATTTAATTGACATGGACTCACATAAATGTTTTCTTTACACACAAGTTTCCTTTAGTCACCTTTGGTGGATTTTGATTGGACTATGAGTTCTGGTGTGTTAAAAAAAAAAAAAACTATCTCATAAAAGTAATATATTGTGTATTTTTATAATAGTAAATAAGAAAACATACTTTTATTCAAAAACAGATAATTGTATATATGAAGTAAATATCTGTATTTTGACTTAGATTTTGAATGTCTAACTGTGAACACGATATAGAATTCTTGGTGTTGACTTAGCAAATTAAGCCTGTTTGTGTCAATTTTCTTGATTTGATGGTAACAAGCTTTTTTCCCCTTTTTTTTCTCTTTCATCCCCCTTCCCCCTCTCTCCTTGGAATGTTGTCC
Source organism: Ovis aries (assembly GCF_016772045.2). Lineage (NCBI taxonomy): Eukaryota > Metazoa > Chordata > Mammalia > Artiodactyla > Bovidae > Ovis > Ovis aries. The sequence continues at coordinate 236,089,214 of NC_056054.1, read as the reverse complement.
TGCTTTGCGCTGTGATTGCATGTCACTCGCTGGTGATGATGTCCCGTCACATGGCTTACTGCTGTGATAAATACCATGCCCAATTATCTCCTCCATGTTGCCATGGTTTCCATATTGCTACACTCTTCTGTATGTTTGCTTATATGATTTTCCCTCCGAAAGTTCCCATGGTGCACGGTGCTACGCCAGCCACTGTGTCCGCAGCAACAACATCTGCCACAAGTGTTCCCTTCGCTGCAACAGCCACAGCCAACCAGGTTTGCTAATTTACAGCTTTGTTTCTTAAAAACCAACTCTAATAGGGCTCAATCCAACAGCCCTTACGCACGTGGATTTCCCATTGAGGTCAGTGGGGAATCGTGTGTCCGTGAGGGCTGTAGAGGGTGCTTTAATAGCATGGGGTTTCAAAGATACCTCTTGTTGGCCTACACATTCTTTCTATGATGAGCAGCAGAATGCTTTTATGCCATTTATAAGTGCTCCAAAGTTGTCGCAGCTCCATTTCTAAAGCTACTAAAATGATATTTACACAAGCAATTCTCAGTTGGTCTCAAATCAAAATCATGCAGGTTTTTTGACCAATCAAAATTATATCAGGTAGTGTATACAGATGTTGAACTATAGTACTGTACACCTGAAATTTATGTAATAAAAAGTAATTTTAAAAATATAGGTGATTTTAAGGGTTTTGTTACAAGCATTGGAGATATATATATATAGTTTCTTGCCTAAATTCTTAATAAAAAACAAAATATTTAAATGTGCTATATATGCCACAAACAACCACTCTTGTAAATAGTTTGTTATAAATTCATTAGTTTTATTTGATAAGCAGATTGAATACTCAAAATAAGTTAAAATAAGTAAGTGTTCAAGTTTTGATTCTCATGATTTAAGTGAAAAAATAAAATTCATAAGTTCTCTTACTTCTGTAACTACTCAGCATAAATGTTAGAGGGTTATGAAGGAAAGAAGAAGGCACCAAGTATAGCAATTAGAGTCATTCTGTGCTCCATATAAGCCTATGGAGTGACAAATACACAGGGTTGTTTTTTAAGTAAAAGGAATATGTTTCAGAAATTTAAATTTCATAATGTAATTATTCAAAAGAAAATAATTATTAAAATATTTAGAATTTAAAATCCGCATGGATTCAGCTAGCATTTTTAGCTCCTATTTAAAATTAAAGTCTAGAAAATACTGGTTGAATCAAAATCAAATTTATGTAAAGTAGTTTTTGGCTTGAAAGTATAGATAGATTTGTTATGAAAGCAAGTTCAATAGGGTTATCAGCATATGAAATATCTAGAGTCCAATCAAATTTCAGATAATTCACAGACCAAGTTAAATATAACCAAATGAATCTCAAAAACAAAACAAAACAAGCAGTATCAGATGGATATCAATGTGTTGCCCCTTTGGGAAAAGAAGACCAATTAAATGCCATTTGAATTTGCAGTCATCACTATAAGGAGGAGCCAGCCTTGTTTCTGCAGTACGCCATGTACCATTGAAGAAGAACTATAAACTATAAGTATAGTCACTAAAAACTTTCAAAAGCAGCATGCCAAAATGGATGTATTTTAAAGTTTCAGACAAGCTTTAAACATTTCTTGGCAAAGAATCATTAGTTTTTCTGAAGTTTGTCAAAATAGCCTTGGATTTTTGCTAACACATCAGACTCATTTACAAGAATGCTAGATTGTGCATATGTGGCATGTTAGTAATCTATGGCAGAAATTTCTTAATGGATTCAGTGCAATCTATTTATGGTGCAGATCAGTGATGCTGAACTCTCTTGTGTGTACCTTGCATGACTATAGAATTGCTGGTGTAAGCAGAACTACAGCAAAGCAAATTTCAACATGCCCTTGGCCACCTTGGTTGTAGGGGACACTTTACTTTTTGCATTGTGCTGTGACCATTTCATGCATAATCTTGGGTCTTCATACTGTTCGACAACCAGAAGAAAGAAAAGGGAATGGATATATATATACACACATATATTATATCTACATATACATACATATGTATATGCCTACAGTACATTAGCGATGCTGGAAATAGCTGATGCCACAAAATGCAGCCTGCATGCATGCAGAAGTTTATAGCTGGCCCTTCATCTGCATCGATTGGTGTTGAAGGTCCTTGGTATGTTTCGACAGCCCCATCCTTGATGCTTCTACACTGTTGGGTGCAACATCCTGTCCTGCAGCAGCAGGAAAAATGGTATGAGAAGCTTCATTATGCTTGGAGCACATTTTCGTGCCATTTGCCAGTGCTGTAAAATTGTGTAAAGATGTCAGCTGAGAAATGGAAATAAAATAGAGCCATACTAATTTACACTCCAGACTGTGGATTGTAATACGTTGAGGTAGTTAGTCTAGGACATCTAGATGGAAACAGCAACAAAATGCCTTCATGTATGCGATTTCACTCTTCTCCCATCAACCTTGCTGAAATGAGATTAGTGCCAGTTTAGAGATGAGAAAACCTAAGTATAGAGTAATGAAGCGCTTTGCTCACGTATACACACCCAGAAATGGGTCACTAGGGGTTGGACCTGTGCCGTGTTGCCTCTCCCAGTATAGCAGTCATCATTCTGGGTAGAGGATTGGGCTACAAATTGGAAAATGTTGGCTGTTGGGATGATTGAAACAAGTCACCTCTATATTGGTTCCTTACTGTGTTTTCTGTCAAGTTTTGTCATTTTCTTGCCCGTTTGAAATGAAATAAAATGTGCAATCAGGATTCAGGAATATGTTCTGAAGTAGACTTACATGCTTTTATCCGGTTCTTTTGAAATACTCCTTTATAATTATTACCTGGTATTTTTCACTTGGAAAAAAATGTTAGATATCATAAGTTGAATGAAAATGTAGAAATTGGTTGCACAAAAAAAGGCAAGACATTGCCTACTTTGCTTTCTAGAATACTGAATAACTGAAACCACAGGTGCGTGTGTGTAGGCCAACAAAAAGGGCTTCTTTCAATTACTGCTCTGCATGAATTTTTGATAGTTTTACTTCTCTTACTTCCTAAAAACTGATATAACATTTATAGAATAGTATTTAACACAAAGATTTTAAACAATGAGTTGCTACTTTGGCATTAAGTTTACATTAACTTACTGTTATGTTGATCAGATAAGGACTGTCACCTCACAGCTGAATTTCACTTTCTTAAAAAATTTAATATTAAGATGTTTTCATCTCTTGGTTGTTTGCTTGCTTGCATGGATCATTCATTAAATAATCTTTTATTTGCTAGATACCCATAATATCTGCCGAACATCTGACTAGCCACAAGTATGTTACCCAGATGTAGAATTTTCATCACTAAACAGTAAGTTCATTATGTAATATTGAGTGTATATTCATGGTGGTTTTCTTTTTAAGATAACAATTGTGTAATGCACTTAAAAAATTTTGCAAAATTTCAAAAAATGTATTTCTATAGAACTCACAATTTTAACTTAGATGGGTTATGAGGAATTTTAATGTATGAATTTATAAGAAATATGCTAATATAATTTAAATATGCATAATATTTAAATATATAAATGAGGATATATATTTTTTTAAAAATTTTGTACTAGAAATAAGCACAATCGTGAAGGAAAAATACAGCTTAAAACTAAATAGAAGGTGTAGATCAGGGACTGGCAAGCTTCTCCTTCAAAGATGAGATAGTAAATACTTTTGGTTGTGTGGGCCATAGGGCTGCTCTGCTGATGTAGCATGAATGCAGGCAGAGACAGTGTGTAAATGAAAGGGTGTGCTGTGTCCCAATTAAACTTTATTGGTGGCGCTAGTGGCAAAGAACCCACCTGCCAATGCAGGAGACATAAGAGACACAGATCTCTGGGCTGGGAAGATCCCCTGGAGGAGGGCATGGCAACCCACTCCAGTATTCTTGCCTGGAAAATCCCATGGACCAAGGAACATGGTGGGCTATGGGTCATAAGGTCACAAAAAGTTGGACACACACAAAAATAGGCAGTAGGCAGTATTTAGCTTACAGGCAATAGTTTGCTGATCCCTAGTATAGGTCAGCATTTATTTTCTTCAAAAATTTCTTGCTAAATCCTAAATGAGAACATGTACCCAGTTTACCCCATGCTTCATCACAGCGGGGTCATTAGGATATAAAGAGCCTGATTTAAATATATTCATGCATTCATATATGCACACGCATACACACACACGCACACATCTACCTGAATATTTGCTCAAATAGTTTAAAAGTCTTGTGGTTTCTTTTCAGACACATTGACTTGCAAAGATGACCATGTTTCATCCTTTTAGAGCATGTTTTATTCTTATGCATTCATACAAGTTATCTACCTGCTCAGAATTATATTAGGTATTTCTTTTTATATTTAAGAAGAGATACAATGCTTAAAACTGAATCTGGTAAATAAGATGAGTGATCATTCTTTCTTTGTTGCTTCCTTTCATTCATTTATCTGTGCATTAACACATTTATAAATGATTTTTTTGTGTTAGCTACTGTGTGTTAGTTACCAGGTCAATGAAATAAAGATCGACAGTCAATGAGATGATGATGGAAATTTTAGCACTCTTCATTAAAATAAGAGAGCTGTGAACAAATTCCTCTAGGAACAAAGATGAAGGAGCAGCTCTTCATAACTGAGTCAGAAATTAAGTGAATTTGAACAGTGAAGGTTGATGCAAAGAGAAAGGAGATATCAGAGGCTTATAGAAGAGGGGACAGGATATTGAATCAGGAGATAGTGTTAGGAAACCAGTTCAGAGGCCCTTGTAATAATAATCCATAGGAAGAGCTCGTCAAAGGATGAACTCATACACAAGAAGACAGACACAACTTGAAATAAAGGAATGATAAACTCAATCCGAGATGCACTACCAAAGCATGCTGCAATCATGAATTAAATTACTGAAACTGATTTTTATTTCATAAGCGCTCTCAGTGCAGTTCTCATAATAAGGTTTATTATTCTGTACAATATAATAGTACATCACTTTGTAGTACATAGGTTTGGGAGTAGAGTTCTTCTTTTGACATGTTAAAAAAAAAACACATTTCAAGCTTTTATAGTCAGTTAGGTATGTATATATATAAACAAGTTCTGTTTCTTAGCAATAATCCAGGTTCAGAAAAAATACAAAATGGCTGTGGAGTTCATCAGTTAGCAAAACAGTAGATATGTCAGTATTGAAACTTAAGCTCTTTAAGGTTCTGTTTATTTAACAAATACCTACACATTTTCATGAGAAGCTGCAATATTTAGAATGGTTTTTGAGTGGAGCCAGAATGGTGATTTTTTTTAATTCTCAAGTTGTATAAAAGCATAGTTGAATATGTAAGATTCTATGGGAACAAATTTCATGTAACAGCTGGAATTATTAAGTCAGAAGTACATTGTAATATCAGTTCAACCTGAATTTGTCAAGAGCATAAGGAATGATTTTTCTTTTTCTTGCCTTTAGGAGAAAAAATCCAAACTGCAAATTATCCAAAGCAGTCACTTAGAGTATCATCTTTTTTTTTTTTTTTTTTTGCAAACACATACTGTGTTAATCCAGCATCCACATAGAACAAATTGTGTTTAATAGGACTGTTTCATGGATTTTAATTTTGTGGGCCAAATCATTACTTCTGAAACCTATTAAACTTTAGAAAGAAGTAAAGTGAGTTGTAAATTCTGTCCCACAATGATAGTGCTAAAAAGAGCTCTGCTGTATTATGCCCCTTGATTCTGCAAATGTTTTTTATACTTTAAGCTGTGTATTGGCTGATATTTGTTCAGAGACTACAATTTTATGAAGCTGTTAGTGTCATTTTATTCTCAAAGAGACAATAAACACATTTTGGTCCTTTGTACCTGCGATGTGTTTTTTGTTTTTACGTGAAGGTGCTGCCATTCCTGTGTTCACTCTTTAAACCAAGAAATACAGTTTTCATGTTGAATGTATATGGGAAACTGCTGTTAGATATTGTCTGTTTTAACAGAAGGTTATCTCTTTTTCCCTTGTAGATCGTACTAAAGAGGAAAGGACAGTGTGCTTGGTTAGAGTAAAGGACAAGGTCATTAGCCATATTGTATATACCGTCAAGCAACCACACACAAAAACCCCTCAGCCACAAGACATCCACATACTGCATGTTAACCAGAAGAAAAGACAACAAGGAAACCCACTGCACACTGTTGCCTATACACTTTGTACATTTAATTGATATTTGTGCTGAGGTGATACTCCTGTCTAAAAGAACAACATTGTCTTTCTTTTCTAGCACAGAGTGATGCATTCAAATATGCAGACCTAATTAGTTTCCTATATATTCATGCCATCTTGAAAAGACAGACTATGGTGTAACCATGATTCTATTATGTATTGGTACGTCTGTAGACCAAGATATAATTTTTTAAAAATAAGTTTATTTCTTTCAAGGTTTACAAATAACAAAGGTGCACCTTGTATTTAAAATTGCCATTATAGATGAGAGCGTGCATGCACAGTCATTTTTGTTTGAGTAATATTTTTAATGTAATAGATTTTAAGATGTGGTGAGGGAGGGATCTGACAGAGATGAATGTGCCAAGCAAAACCACAACTGTGTATCTTTTAAAGCACATCATGGCTTTAAGTACCATGTTGTTAAGGATTCTCATGAAGTGCCATAGACTGTACATCAAATTAGAGTATTATTTCTTCAGTGTTATTGTTTTCAGAGCCACATTTTGTTGCTTATTTGCTAGTACTAATCAGTCAAAGGGCACCATTCTTTTTTTTTTTGGAAACCAAAGCTGTCTCAGAAATGGCCAATTTAACTTTACAGTAACAAAATAGACAGCACAACACAGACTCTCTCAATACAGATAAACTCACACATACTGGAGATTATATATAATAGATATATATAAAAATTATTTTAATGCATTGTAGTGTAATATTTATGCCTACTATACTGTATAACATGTTATTCAAAAGGGATATGCCATTTCTGAGACACGATAACAAAAAAAAGTTTGAGGAAATTATTTTGCTTCTATTTATAGCTCTGTCAAAAGTCAGAAGACTCTAAATGCTTTGCAAAAATGGTTTCACATTTGCTTAAATGCTTCATCACAGTCACATTTAAAATAGTGACTCTAAACAAAGAAGAAAGCAGCACTGTCATCAGATGCATGATAAACCAAAATATGAAAATGGGAAATGTTTAATTAACCTAGTCATTGGGTGGGTTAAGTACATGGGTGAATTTTATATGTGATTTGTTTTGTTTTGTTTTGTTCAGATTTACTGCTTATAGCCTTAGAAAGCCTTTTACAAATTAAAAAAAAAATAGATGTGCATTCAGTTTTTAAGAATGGATTCATCCAAAGGAATTCCTTTTTTGTGGTTTGGATGTTGCAGCTAGTAAAGGATATTTTTGCTCTGTTCAGCAGTTCTAAAATTGCTGAAGTAGGGGCCAGGTCACTGGTAGTTCTAGTATGGAATGGGAGAAGTGAAAGTTCAGTTCTAGAACTTTCCATACTTCCAAGTTTACTGCAAGTTTTTATGCTTGAGAGAGATGCTTTCTAATATAAGACTGATGTGTTGATTTTACTGATTGTACTGTACATCTATTAAAGCCTTAGATTATTACATTACGGGTTGGAACCCATACCAATGTAATTTCAATCGTGTTAAGAGAGTAATGGTGACTCCACATGTTATTGTAGTTAGTTACATTATAGAATATTACTTATTTTTCTTGTTAAAGTGTAGTTTTTCATTTCCTACATTTATTAGATTTCATTTTCTATTAACAATTGAATACCATTTCAGTTTATAGACTCTTGTTTTAGTAGATTTTACCGATGAACTTTTCAAAATACAAAAAAAAAGTAGTTTTTTCCTTCATAACATACTCAGTTTTGAATTACATGTAGTGTCATATGAATATTCGTATTGTTAACTAAATGATTTATATTTTACTGATTTAATATTAAAAGTGTAAGAATGTCAGTCATTGTTAGTTCTTGTCTAGTTTTCATTAAAGAACAAAGATCTTTTATATGGATATCTTATAAATATATAATCATTGCTAAGTAAGAAGTTAAGTTGTTGCTATCGCAACAATCCTGGCAGACAATTGAGTAATATTTTGATGATTTATTTTGTTTGTAATTAGTTATTATAAGAAGATCTAGATCCTAGATATTAGAATAAAATTTATTTTCTACTGTATCCATTTCAAATGTTAAAGTATTGTTTAATATTTTTGAAATCCCTGAATATCAGGCCTTGTTATAAATAAGCTGCATAATCAATAAATAGAACAAGGGACTTTTTGTTGATAATCCAAATACTCAAAGTTTACGTAATGAGAATTATAGCGTGTGTGCAAACTCTTGAGGGTTGATTATGCTGCAATTTAGCATGTTGGAACGTCTAGAGAGAAGGTTGACTTTTTGCACTTCTGTATATAGTCAAAAGAGAGAAACCTGTATAATAGTAAGATCTTATTTTGAATAAAAACGTCTATAATTACAAGGAGTTTTGTTAAGGCTAATAAAATGACAGACTGAGCAAAATTGCTTGCAAAAGTGGCACAGAGTTAGCACTCCATACCCCTTCAAACATGTTGCTTTGCTTTTTTGTGGACAGCTTGTAGTTTGCCAGGATTTTTTCAGCTGGAAAGATATGCCATCCTTCCAAGATCTCATGACTGACAAAAACTCCATTGGGCCAAATCTGCCTGAAGATCATTACCAAAAATAGCAGGTCCTTCAACCATTAAGGTGAAATCATGGATCAGATATTCCTTACATTTTTCAAAAACTACTGCATGTTTAAAACGTCAACAAAACAACAAAAAAAAGAGAGAGAAAGAACTATACTAAGGACATATACTATTCAAATCAGTTTCTGCCAATTTCAGTGGTTTACTGTTCACAAAAAAAAAAAAAGAAAAAAAATCTTCAAAACAAGTATTGACTTTCACAAAATTTCAACCATAAACAGGCAAACCAAACAGCACACCGTAGCTATAGTTGTTATGTGATTGTTTTTTAATTGCTGTAGGAGCCTGTTCTTTCAGCAGGTGAAAAAGATAAAACACAGTTCAATTTTCACGGTTTTAATTTTCAACTCAGAAGCACTCAAAAAGGCAAATGTGATAATGGGCACTTGTTTACTGAATTAGTGTATCCAGCCTTCACTCCAGCTGGTTATAATGTTGCACTTATCAGCAACCCTACACTTTCATCTGCTGAAAGGACAGGTGTGCTTGGTTTTACTATTATGTAATCACAACTTACTTTCTGCTTGTAGTTGCTTAAAATTATGTATTTTGTCTTGGGCTGCAATTTGTTTTATGCTTATTTTATTATTACTGCAGTAGTTGACTTTGCTGTATGGAAAAATAAAGTGAAATTGCCCTAATAAAACTTCTCTTTCTTAAGTATGTTTGTGTACCTGAGATTGAAGTGTTATTATTTTTGCGCGTTTCATGCATTCATGCATGTCTGTCTTGACAAACAATGATATGGAAATTCATCGTCAGGTGTTAACTGGCGGCAAATGGGGCCTTGACTCTTCTCCCCACTAGCCTCTCATGCTCAAGGGGAAAATCTGAATCATGTGTTGCCACCCACTGCCCAGTGCTTTTGAAAAATCTTCTCCTTTCCTCTGACACTTCAACTGCTGTTTGATGTATTTTAGGTTCAGGAGGGGAGAACTCTTGAGGGGAAAAAAAGAAATTCTCTTTATCAATTCCGAATCACAGTCTTTCTGTAAATGGAATTTTATTTGCCTAACTACCCCAGGAGACTGGCACTGGAAATCAGGCAATCTGAGAGAATATTTCAATAATGAAATAATGATGACTTGATTCAGAGGGATAGACGTTTATGCACACACACAGCTGACACACAGGCCGTGAGATGACTCACTCTTGAATGTGAGTGTGTGTGTGTGTGTGTGAGAGAGAGAGCTTTTTAAATGGTGAATTAAAAATCCAGTTGAAGTGAGACCTGGTCTCCCATACGGCTTTGCATTTTTCAATTTTCACCGATAGTGAAAGCCAAAGTTCCAGTGTGAAGAAATTTGCTCCTTCATTGAGTGCTACTTTGTGTGACTGTGGTACTTGGTATTTGGTCAGGGATGGCAAATTCTCCTTTGTAGTCAATGCTTGTTTTCTAAAACTTACTGCAGAAGAAAATAATTAATACAGTTCTGTTATGGGTTGAGTTTTGCATAGCATTTCTGTTCTTTTCAGTGGACTCAACTAATTCAAGCTACTCAAGACAGTAGCTGCCCTGGGGTGACTGTCTAAAGCAGGGGTTCACAACATTTTTGAGTAACATCAAAACATCTAGCTCCTCTCCAATTAGAGTACTTTTGGGTATCTTTTAATTGAAAACATACAGTATCAAAAAGCCATTGTACTATTTTTACTAATCACAACAGCCTATTCATGCATCTGAAAAATGGTAATTTGAGCTACTCATTCTCCAGGCAGTGCTTATTGTTCAGAAGGAATTATTACTGCAGCAACCGCTAGGGGTCCTCAGCTCACAGGATGGGATCAGGTTAAAGCCTCTGCCTGGAATGGCGGGAGACCCGGGTTCAATCGCTGAGTCGGGAAGATCCCCTGGAGAAGGAAATGGCAACCCACTCAAGTACTCTTGCCTGAAGAATCCCATGGAGGGAGGAGCCTGGTAGGCTATAGTCCATGGGGTCGCAAAGAGTCGGACATGACTGAGCGACTTCACTCACTTCCCTTTCTTATTTCATTACAGACCCTAGACGTTCATGGAGTTTACACTTTGGAATGACCCTGAAGTTCAGTGACGATCTAAATTTTACTGAGGCACACCTCCATACAGCAAATAGCCACTTGACATGTCAGCGAAGCTGTGAACCTGTGGGACAGTCAGCAATGAGATTTTGCTTTTTTTTTTTTACTCCATTCACTGATGAGTCTGAGGCAGTCACCTATTTGAAATAGTCTTAGATGGGGAAACAGTGGAAACAGTGTCAGACTTTATTTTGGGGGGCTCCAAAATCACTGCAGATGGTGACTGCAGCCATGAAATTAAAAGATGCTTACTCCTTGGAAGAAAAGTTATGACCAACCTAGATAGCATATTCAAAAGCAGAGACATTACTTTGCCGACTAAGGTCCATCTAGTCAAGGCTTTGGTTTTTCCTGTGGTCATGTATGGATGTGAGAGTTGAACTGTGAAGAAGGCTGAGTGCTGAAGAATTGATGCTTTTGAACTGTGGTGTTGGAGAAGACTCTTGAGCGTCTCTTGGACTGCAAGGAGATCCAACCAGTCCATTCTGAAGGAGTTCAGCCCTGGGATTTCTTTTGGAAGGAATGATGCTGAAGCTGAAGCTCCAGTACTTTGGCCACCTCATACGAAGAGTTGACTCACTGGAAAAGACACTGATGCTGGGAGGGATTGGGGGCAGGAGGAGAAGGGGACGACAGAGGATGAGATGGCTGGATGGCATCATCAACTCGATGGACTTGAGTCTGAGTGAACTCCGGGAGTTGGTGATGGACAGGGAGGCCTGGCATGCTGCGATTCATGGGGTCGCAAAGAGTCGGACATGACTGAGCGACTGAACAGACTGACTATATATTCTGGAGAAAAATGTTATTATTCAAGATTTGGAAACTTTTGACAGAACATATCCATTTAAAGTATTCAAAGTCTGTTGCATAACATCATGAAGAGATACAAAAATGAGAAAATGTAGAGAATTAAATGTTAAAGGATTTGTTTTGACTTCCCTTGACCTTTCAAAACAACACTGGGCCTTGTTGAAGTGACTCTAAAGTGGCCTTGGGCCATGACTGGCCATGGCTCAGCCTCCAGCACATGGTCCTCCCATGGCTGGTCCATCCTATGCAGCACTTGGGGTGGGTAGTAAATCTGAAGCTACTCTCAGGTTGTGGCTGTGAGGCCATGCAGGGCCACAGCTTCCCTCTGAACTTCTTAAGAGCTGGGCTCGGTTCTTAAAGGGCCTCAGGTACTCTGAACCCTACCATAGCAAAATACAGGTGTGTGCTGGAGCTGACCTGGGCCAGGACGCAGTGAGCTAGCTTCGAAGCCCTGCAGCCAAACACCCTCAGAGTTGCCTGCACTTGCTCTGGGTAGCTGTCATCCTCAGCTCTTCTATCCTACCCCCCACCTCCACCTCACCTCCACTGGGGGGGGTGCAGAGGTAACCAAGGCAACCGGAGCTACTCTTGTGTGTCTTCTGAGAAAGCAGCCCCTTGGTTCTCTTTTATTGTTGTGCGAGCTGTGTGTTTTTTTTTTTTTTTTAATTCATGTGATATTTTTCTTTTGCTAATTAAATGTTAGGGAAAACATATAGCCTGCTCTTGAGTGTACTGTTTCAGGGAAAACAGCAGTGGCAGATTAGAACACAGATAAAATCTGCTGCTATTAGTGGCTGTTTAAGTCTTTCAGAAACAATCTACAGAAGCAAGTGTGATCAGTTTTTTTCTCCCTAGTTGGGTTTCATGATGATAAAACAGAGGGTTTCTTTTTTTAACAGATAAAGAATAAACCTGAAACTTCATTCACAGTGGTGGGGAGCCACTAGGCTGTTATGTAAATTGTAACTGCCGCTCTTAGTCACGTTGGCCCCTTGTTGGAGCTTGGCTGTTGAATCTCTGCTCTTGGAATTTAGCAGAGCCTGATGGTTAAATTAAAAGACGCTTACTCCTTGGAAGAAAAGTTATGACCAACCTAGATAGCATATTGAAATGCAGAGACATTATTTTGCCAACAAAGGTCCGTCTAGCCAAGGCTACGTTTTTTCCAGTGGTCACGTATGGATGTGAGAGTTGGACTGTGAAGAAAGCTGAGCGCTGAAGAATTGATGCTTTTGAACTGTGGTGGTGGAGACGACTCTTGAGAGTCCCTTGGACTGCAAGGAGATCCAACCAGTCCATCCTAAGGGAGATCAGCCCTGGGATTTCTTTGGAAGGAATGATGCTAAAGCTGAAACTCCAGTACTTTGGCCACCTCATGTGAAGAGTTGACTCATTGGAAAAGACTCTGCTGCTGGGAGGGATTGGGGGCAGGAGGAGAAGGGGATGACAGAGGATGAGATGGCTGGATGGCATCACTGACTCGACGGACATGAGTCTGAGTGAACTCCGGGAGTTGGTGATAGGCAGGGAGGCCTGGCATGCTGCAGCTCATGGGGTCACAAAGAGTCGGACACAATTGAGTGACTGAACTGAACTGAACTGAACTGATGGTTGGGTTAAACTGTGGCTTCAGGTGGGCCTGTGTGATTCCATTTGCAATGGGCATGGTTCACTGGAGGGAAGTTTTAACCACTGCAATCACTGCTTGTGCCATGGTCGTAAATACATCGCCTAGGAAATAAAAAAGTATCAGTTACAGGGCAGGAATAGAGATGCAGACTTGGAGAACACACTTGTGGACACAGCAAGGAAGGAGAGGGTGGGATGAATTGGAAGAGGAGCGTTGACATACATACATTACCATGTGTAAAACATAGCTAGTGGGAAGCTGCTGTATAACATGGAGCTGAACTCCACGCTCTGTGATGACCTAGAGGGATGAGAGGGAGGTTCAAGAGGGAGAGGATATATATATATATATGTGTGTGCTTATAACTGATCTATGGTGTTGTGTGGCAGAAACCAACATAACATTGTAAAACAATTCTCTTCCAATTAAAAATAAATGAAAAAGCACTCACATTCTCCATAGGAAGGTTTCACATTTGTGTGAGTCCTCAGGCCAAAGTGCCCAGCTCATTAAATCTTTTCTGGCACTAGATAACCAGTTGCTATACAGAAATATCTCCCCCCATCCCCCACCCCCACCCCCATGCCAAATTATAGGTGAAAGGCAATTGCTTGGACCAGGAAAACTGTGACTGAGACGGCCCATACAGACAAGATCATTCACAGGAGACACCATGTTCATAAGGGGTTGTAGAAGCTAGTGGTCATGTGGCTTTGAAGGTCTAGAAATAGGGCAGCAATCATCAGAAGTGCATGCATGAACTTAAATGTAGAGCAGTGCTGTGCCAAAGAACCAGAAATTTAGCCAAGCAAATCTCCAAATTCCATTTAGAAGAGCACAGAGTATAGTAGTCTAGAGGAGAGTATAAACTTCTTGACTAAAGTCATATGGTGAGAATGGCCAAGCTAAGCAGAAAACTAGACCCATAAGATAACATGACTTTAGGTTTAGGCTGAAGGTAGAAAGACACCTGAGGAGCTAGAAATCTGCAGCAGAGACTGAGCAAAATAAGCCTTTGTAATGGACAACTGGAAAACTAACAATCAAAATCTAAGTGGGGTGAATGGGGCTTCAGTAAAAAACCTCAGTGCTTGCCCTGCTTTACTTTGCCACTGGGCCTTCCTTTCACAAATGCAACCTATTTCCTGACATGGGCTTAGGTGAACTCTGAAGGTGAATAGAAATAGTAATATTTAGAGGGTTAAGGAACGAGGCAGACAGAAGGGCAGTTTTGACAAGTTGTGCCTGGACGAGATGGGTACTGCTCAGGGACAGCATCATCACTAATGCTGGTTAAGCCACAGAAATAGGTTATAACCTCCTAAAAAGACAATTTTTATCATTATTATTTTTTAAGGTGCTCAGTTGTTTATTTATTTGGCTATACCGGGTCTTAGTTGCAGCATGGGGGATCTAATTTCCTGACCAGGGATCAAACCTGGGTCCTCTGTCTTGGGAGCACGGAGTCTTAGTCACTGGACCACCATCAGGGAGGTCCCTGAAATGGTTATTTTTAAGAGATGCATTGGAAACTTCCTTAAATTCATAAAAGTCAAAGCTACTCATCAGAAATGGCCCTGAAGTGCTGGGAAGGCACTACAAGTGATTAAAATCAAGGGCTCTGTAATCAGACCATCTGGATTCGTATCAACTTTTAGGCTCTTTGACCTTGGCCAAGCTACATTGCCTCTCTGGGACTCAAATTCCCCCTTCATAAAACAGAAATAGCAAGAGAATATTTACCTTGCAGTGTTGTTAAATGGCTCCAGATTGAATTATCTGGGGGAATCTTTTTAAAAGTATTGATGTTTCCCTCTTCCACCATTCTGATTTAATTGTTATGGAGGCAACTACTGGGTTAACATATAAAATTTTAGCATAGTGCCTGACATGCAGCAAGAAACTATGACTGCTATTTTATTATTATCCATTTTTCAAATTACTTCACCTAATCTTTCATTTTCCTCCTAGTTCTTATGTTACACATCCCTTTCAAAGCAGTCATGGAACATACTCTGTTGTCTCTAATTCTATCTTTCCTGTTCAGTAGTGAAACTTTGTCTTCCTGTTATTTGCAGCTACAACAGGTCCTGCTCATTGTTGCAAATATAATGAACACTTCAGAAATAGAATCAAGTGCTTTTTGACTCACTCTGAACATTTTAAATTCGTGATCCATCATGATATGATCACATACCATACCTAATCCATGTCAATTTGAAAGTGACCGTTTAGTCATAACTAAATTTAACTACTTGAATTCCCCCTTTATTTAAACAGTGTTCAAGATCAAGTTAGAGAATGGGTGCCTTAATCATTGTGAAATTTGTTCCGTTAAACAATGTATTTAAAATATTTTACTGTGTTAATCAAAATATTTCTAATTATATTTGAGTGGCACTACTACATTTCCATATCATATTTCATCACAGGTATATTTTAAATGCTTAAATTAACACTGACTCAGCTTTGTAAACACATATTATAAGAATCTAGCCAGGCACCATGCTGGGCTTGAGATGCAAGGCTGAGTGGCAAGAATCTCACAGTGTAATGACTAAAACAAGATGTATGGGATCCTGTATACAAGCTGATCTAGTATTTCCTGCCTCCCACATCTGCCTCTAGTCCTTTAACTGAACTACAACATAATATGGAATAAGATTAAATGAAAACCATCCTATTTCTTGAATCGATACTATGACTACTCTAATCATTATCCAACTCATTTTATCCTTAAAAAGTAACCTGAATATTGAAAAAATATTTATGATTAGGTGTGTTTATTGCAGCATTTTTTCATAATATTAGAAAACAAGAGCTGCTGCTGCTAAGTCACTTCAGTCGTGTCTGACTCTGTGCGACCCCATAGACGGCAGCCCACCAGGCTACCCCGTCCCTAGGATTCTCCAGGCAAGAATACTGGAGTGGGTTGCCATTTCCTTCTCCAATGCATCAAAGTGAAAAGTGAAAGTGAAGTCGCTCAGTTGTGTCCGACCCTCAGCGACCCCATGGACTGCAGCCTTCCAGGCTCCTCCGTCCATGGGATTTTCCAGGCAAGAGTACTGGAGTGGGGTGCCATTGCCTTCTCTGGAAAACAAGAACAGTCTTTCAATATTACAATAATTATTTCAATAGTTAGGAAATAACTATTACAAGCTATTGCAATTGTTGTTTTTCAGTCACTCAATGGTGTCCTACTCTTTGTGACCCCATGGACTGCAGCATGCCAGGCTTTCCTGTCCTTCACCATCTCCCAGAGCTTGCTCAAACTCATGTTCATTGAGTCGGTGATGCCATCCTACCATCTCGTCCTCTGTCGTCCTCTTCTCCTCCTGCCTTCAATCTTTCCCAGCATCAAGGTCTTTTCTAATGAGTTGACTCTTCACAACAGGTGGCCAAAGTATTAGAGTTTCAGCTTCAGCTTCAGTCCTTCCAATGAATATTCAGAGTTGATTTCCTTCAGAATTGACTACTTTGATTTCTTTGCGGGCCAAGAGACGTTCAAGAATCTTCTCCAACACCACTTCAAAAACATCAGTTTTTCAGTGCTCAGTGTTCTTTATGTTATGTATTTAGAAAGGATTTTTTTTTTAAAGCATTAAGTCACATCAGTTCAGTTCAGTTCAGTTCAGTCACTCAGTTGTGTCCAACTCTGCGACCCTACGGACTGCAGCATGCCAGGCCTCCCTGTCCATTACCAACTCCCGGAGTTTACTCAAACTCATGTCCATTGAGTTGGTAATGCCATCCAGCCATCTCATCGTCTGTCGTCCCCTTCTCCTCCTGCCTTCAATCTTTCCCAACATCAGTGTCTTTTTTAATGAGCTGACTCTCCACATCGGGTGGCTAAAGTATTGGAGTTTCAGCTTTAACATCAGTCCTTCCAATGCATATTCAGGACTGATTTTGTTTAGGATTGTCTGGTTGGATCTCCTTGAAGTCCAAGGGGACTCTCAAGAGTCTTCTCCAACACCACAGTTCAAAAGCATTAATTCTTCAGTGCTCAGCTTTCTTTATAGTCCAACTCTCACATCCATACATGACCACTGGAAAAACCATAACCTTGACTAGACGGAACTTTGTTGGCAAAGTAATGTCTCTGCTTTTTAATATGCTATCTAGGTTGGTCATAACTTTTCTTCCAAGGAGTAAGCGTCTTTTAATTTCATGGCTGCAGTCACCATCTGCAGTGATTTTGGAGCCCCCAAATATAAAGTCTGTCACTATTTCCCCATCTATTTACTATGAAGTGATGGGATCAGATGCCACACAGGATAGTGAGTGTAGTGGTAGGATTGTACTATTATTATTTTTAAATTTTGGGGTTTTCCAATTTTCTAAGTGTCTAGTAAATGATTTTTGCTTTTCATTTAAATTGCTTCATATTTTTTCCTTTTTTTTTTTACAATAAATTCATTTATATTGTTTCTTAGATCATGTACCCATTTAACTATACTGGGTTTGCCCAATTCAAAATATTAAAATGTATAATTACATGCATTTACATATCACTGTTAGTTTAAAAGTATATAAAATATCTTGCTGGATCAGTGAAATACGTATGTTGTTTTAGGGAAGACTTATTGACTATGCCAAAGCTTTTGACTGTGTGGATCACAATAAACTGTGGAAAATTCAGAGAAAGATGGGAATACCAGACCACCTGACCTGCCTCTTGAGAAACCTATATGCAGGTCAGGAAGCAACAGACTGGTTCCAAATAGGAAAAGGAGTATGTTAAGGCTGTATATCGTCACCCTGCTTATTTAACTTATATGCAGAGTACATTTTGAGAAATGCTGGGCTGAAAGAAGCACAAACTGGAATCAAGATTGCTGGGAGAAATATCAATAACCTCAGATATACAGATGACACCACCCTTATGGCAGAAAGTGAAGAGGAACTAACAAGCTTCTTGATGAAAGTGAAAGAGGAGAGTGAAAAAGTTGGCTTAAAGCTCAACATTCAGAAAACGAAGATCATGGCATCTGGTCCCATCACTTCATGGCAAATAGATGGGGAAACAGTGGAAATAGTGTCAGACTTTAACTTTGGGGGCTCCAAAATTACTGCAGATGGTGACTGCAGCCATGAAATTAAAAGACGCTTCCTCCTTGGAAGGAAAGTTATGACCAACCTAGTTAGCATATTGAAGATCAGAAACATTACTTTGCCTACAAAGAGTGGGCACCCTTGTCTTGTTCCTGACTTTAGGGGAAATGCTTTCAATTTTTCACCATTGAGGATAATGTTTGCTGTGGTTTTGTCATATATAGCTTTTATTATGCTGAGGTAGTTTCCTTCTATTCCTGCTTTCTGGAGAGTTTTTATCATAAATGGATGTTGAATTTTGTCAAAGGTTTCTCTGCATCTATTGAAATAATCATATGGTGTTTATATTTCAAGTCGTTAATGTGGTGTATTATGTTGATTGATTTGCAGATATTGAAGAATCCTTGCATCCCTGGGATAAAGCCCACTTGGTCATGATGTATGATCTTTTTAATATGTTGTTGGATTCCGTTTGCTAGAATTTTGTTAAGGATTTTTGCTTCTATGTTTATCAGTGAAATTGGCCTGTAATTTTCTTTTGTGTGTGTGTGGCATCTTTGTCTGGTTT
Organism: Ovis aries; assembly: GCF_016772045.2. Classification (NCBI taxonomy): domain Eukaryota; kingdom Metazoa; phylum Chordata; class Mammalia; order Artiodactyla; family Bovidae; genus Ovis; species Ovis aries. Next base: position 236,070,315 of record NC_056054.1, on the reverse strand, counting down.
TGGTATTAGGGTGATGGTGGCCTCATAGAATGAGTTTGGAAGTTTACCTTCCTCTGCAATTTTCTGGAAGAGTTTGAGTAGGATAGGTGTTAGCTCTCCTCTAAAAATGTTGGTAGAATTCAGCTGTGAAGCTGTCTGGTCCTGGGCTTTTGTTTGCTGGAAGATTTCTGATTACAGTTTCAATTTCCATGCTTGTGATGGGTCTGTTAAGATTTTCTATTTCTTCCTGGTTCAGTTTTGGAAAGTTGTACTTTTCCAAGAATTCTTCCATTTCTTCCACGTTGTCCATTTTATTGACATATAGTTGCTGATAGTAGTCTCTTATGATCCTTTGTATTTCTGTGTTGTCTGTTGTGATCTCTCCATTTTCATTTCTAGTTTTGTTGATTTGATTCTTCTCCCTTTGTTTCCTGATGAGTCTGGCTAATGGTTTGTCAATTTTACTTATCTTCTCAAAGAACCAGCTTTTGGCTTTGTTGATTTTTGATATGGTCTCTTTTGTTTCTTTTGCATTTATTTCTGCCCTAATTTTTAAGATTTCTTTCCTTCTACTAACCCTGGGGTTCTTAATTTCTTCCTTTTCTTGTTGCTTTAGGTGTAGAGTTAGGTTATTTATTTGACTTTTTTCTTGTTTCTTGAGGTATGCTTGTATTGTTATGAACCTTCTCCTTAGCATTGCTTTTACAGTGTCCCATAGGTTTTGGATTGTTGTGTCTTCATTTTCATTTGTTTCTATGCATATTTTGATTTCTTTTTTTAATTTCTTCTGTGATTTGTTGGTTATTCAACAGCGTGTTGTTCAGCCTCCATATGTTGGAATTTTTAATAGTTTTTCTCCTGTAATTGACATCTAATCTTACTGCATTGTAGTCAGAAAAGATGCTTGGGATGATTTCAATTTTTTTGAATTTACCAAAGCTAGATTTATGGCCCAGGATGTGATCTATCCTGGAGAATGTTCTATGTACACTTGAGAAGAAGGTGAAATTCATTGTTTTGGGGTGAAATGTCCTATAGATACCAATTAGGTCTAACTGGTCTATTGAATCATTTAAAGTTTGTGTTTCTTTGTTAATTTTCTGTTTACTTGATCTGTCCATAGGTGTGAGTGGGGTATTAAAGTCTCCCACTATTATTGTATTATTGTTAATTTCCCCTTTCATACTTGTTAGCATTTGTCTTACATATTGTGGTGCTCCTATGTTAGGTGCATATATAATTGTTATAAAATTATCAATATAATTGATAAATATATCAATATAATTATTGATCCTTTGATCATTATGTAGTGTCCTTCTTTGTCTCTTTTCACAGCCTTTGTTTTAAAGTCTATTTTATCTGATATGAGTATTGCTACTCCTGCTTTCTTTTGGTCTCTATTTGCATGGAATATCTTTTTCTAGTCTGTATGTGTCCCTTGTTTTGAGGTGGGTCTCTTGTAGACAACATATTCAGGGGTCTTGTTTTTGTATCCATTCAGCCAGTCTTTGTCTTTTGGTTGGGACATTCAACCCATTTACACTTAAGGTAATTATTGATAAGTATAACCCTGTTGCCATTTACTTTGTTGTTCTGGGTTTGAGCTTATACACCTTTTCTGTGTTTCCTGTCTAGAGAAGATCCTTTAGCACTTGTTGGAGAGCTGGTTTGGTGGTGCTGGATTCTCTCAGCTTTTGCTTGTCTGTAAAGCTTTTGATTTCTCCTTCATATTTGAATGAGAACCTTGCTGGGTACAGTAATCTGGGTTGTAGGTTTTTCTCTTTCATCACTTTAAGTATGTCCTGCCTTTCCCTCCTGGCCTGAAGTGTTTCTATTGAAAGATGAGCTGTTATCCTTATGGGAATCCCCTTGTGTGTTATATTTCCTTTGTTGCTTTTAATATATTTGTTCTTTGTGTTTGATCTTTGTTGATTTGATTAACATGTGTCTTGGGGTGTTTCGCTTTGGGTTTATCCTGTTTACTCTCTGGGTTTCTTTGACTTGGGTGACTATTTCCTTCCCCATTTTAGGGAAGTTTTCAACTATTATCTCAAGTATTTTCTCATGGTCTTTCTTTTTGTCTTCTTCTTCTGGGACTCCTATGAATTGAATGTTGGGGCATTTAACATTGTCCCAGAGGTCTCTGAGGTTGTCCTCATTTCTTTTAATTAGTTTTTCTTTTTTCCTTCCTGTTTCATTTATTTCTACCATTCTATCTTCAACCTCGCTCATCCTATCTTCTGCCTCCATCATTCTACTGTTGGTTCCCTCCAGAGTGTTTTTTTATTTCATTTATTGCATTATTCATTATATACTTACTCTTTTTTATTTCTTCTAAGTCCTTGTTAAACGTTTCTGGCATCTTCTCAATCCTTGTCTCCAGGCTATTTATCTGTAACTTCATTTTTTTTTTTCAAGATTTTGGATCATTTCATCTATCATTATTTGGAATTCTTTATCAGGTAGATTCCCTATCTCTTCCTCTTTTGTTTGATTTGGTGGGCATTTATCCTGTTCCTTTACCTGCTGAATATTTCTCTGCCTTTTCACCTTGTTTATATTGCTGTTTCAGGTGGCCTTTCCATATTCTGGCAGTTTGTGGTTCCTCTTTATTGTGGAAATTCCTCACTGTGGGTGGGGTTGGATGGGTGGCTTGTCAAGGTTTCCTGTTTAGGGAAGCTTGTGTCGGTCTTCTGGTGGTTGGAGCTGGATTTCTTCTCTCTGTAGTGCAATGAAGTGTCCAGTGGTGAGTTTTGAGATGTCAGTGGGTTTGATGTGACTTTGGGCAGCCTGTATATTGAAGCTCCAAGCTATGTTCCTGTGTTGCTGGAGAATTTGTGTAGTATGTCTTGCTGTGGAACTTGTTGGCCCTTCAGTGGTGCTTGGTTTTAGTGTAGGTATGGAGGCTTTTGATGAGCTCCTATCGATTAATGTTCCCTGGAATCAGGAGTTCTCTGGTGTTCTCAGAATTAGGACTTAACCCTCTTGCCTCTGGTTTTCAGTCTTATTCTTACAGTAGCCTCAAGACTTCTCCATATATACAGCACCAGTGATAAAATATCTAGGTTCATGATGAATAGTTTCTCCACAGTGAGGGACACCCAGAGAGGTACACAGAGTTACATGGAGAAGAGAAGAGGGTGGAGGGAGATAGAGGTGACCAGGAGAAGAAGAGGGGGAATCAAAAGGGGAGAGAGCAAGCTAGCCAGTAATCACTTCCCTATGTGCTCTCCACAGTCTGGATCTCTCAGAAATGTTCATGGAGTTACACAGAAAAGAGAAGAGGGAGGAAAGAGACAGAAGTGGCCAGGAGTATAAAAGGGGAAATCAAAAGGAGAGAGACAGATTCAGCCAGTAATCAGTTCCCTAAGTTTTCTCCACAGCCCAGAACACACAAAGGGATTCACAGAATTGCGTAGAGAAGAGAAAGGGGAGAGAGGAGATAGAGGTGACCTGGTGGAGAAAAAGAAGAGTCAAAAGAGGGAGAGAGCAATCAAGCCAGTAATCTTGCTCCCAAGTAAAAATGGGTACTGAAGATTGGGTTCTTAAAGGTACAAAATTGATAACAAAAACCAAAAAGCAAAGATTAAAAATCTAGAGTAGAGGTTAGAGTCTAAAAAATACAATATTTAAAAAACCCCACAAAATTATAAAAATATATATATATGAAGTTTGCTTTAAAAATAGGGTCTTTTTTATTGCAAGGTAATAGGTTATAAAAATGAAAATTAAAGCAGTAATAGAGGACTTGAAAATTAAAAAAAATTTTTAAATTAAAAAAACAATAATAGTAAAAATATATCTAGGAATTTATTTGGAGCTGTTGTGGACAGTGTGGGGTCAGTTCATTTTTGGATAGTTCCTTGATCTGGCTTATACTTCTCAAGATCTATAGGCCCCTTCCTATGTAGTCGGTGCTAACTACAGGTTTGTAATCTATTGCACCTGTCACTTCCAAAGCAGTTCCCTCTGTTTATTTTAGCTTCTTCTGTTTGCTGGTCTCTTCAGTGCCTAATTTCCACCCTGACACAAGGGGACGGTTGTGGTCACTTTTTTAAGGCTCACTCGTTCAGTCGTGCTGTGGGGAGGGAGGAACACTGCCAACAAATATCACTGGCGTGTGTAGGGAGTGCTCGCAGTGTCTCCGTCACACTGGGTTTGCCCCTGCTCACAGCGTGTATACTTTCCCAGTCTACACTGCTCAGGCTCTAGGTTGCTTTGCCGGAAACTGTCTGAGGTGGGCCCTGGGTTGCATGCACTTCCCAGGTCTAAGCTGCTCAGGTTCAGGTTCTCGGGTATTCCACAAAGGTGCAGACTTGGTTGGGCCTGCATTTTGTGCCCTTCCCAGGTCCAAGCAGCTCAGGTGACCAGGTGCTTGGTGAGCGCAGTCACCCCCAGTTAGAGGCTGTGTCTTATCGCCTCCCCTGTCCCAGCCACTCAGTTTTCTGGGTGTACAAATGGGCGCGCCTTCTCACGTGTGCCGTGTGTCTCTTCTGGAGAGCTGATCCCTGGCTGTGACCCTCCCGGTGGATGTTGACCATCCAGAATCCCAAGTCTTGGTTAGCAATGAAGCCTGCTTGCAGTTTAGTAGGGGATGCCTTCCTGGGGCCATGATTGCCCCTTTCCAGCTCTGGGTGCCCTCACCTGCCTGTCTCCGGCGGGGGATGGGCTGGTCCACAGCCGGCTAGCTCTGCTCATTCCTTTGTTCTGTGAGTGCACCTGGCAGTGTCTTAGGTTAGGGCTTTTCGTGGGATAGCTATCCCTCAGTCTGGGTTACTATCTCAGATTGCCCTTGGGGCATTCAGGCCCGGTCCTTCCCATAAGCAATGCAGCCCGCGCCTCCCTGTCCAGTCCCCACTACTAGCAGCAGATGCAAGCATCTGGGCTGCTTCTCAGCTGGGAATTGCCATTAGGTACGTAATCTGTGGGTTTTAATTATTTATTTATTTATTTTTCCTCAGAGGGCTACGTTGCCCTCTGAGATTCCAAGGCTTGCCACAGACCCGCCAGTGATAGTGTTTCCTGGTGTTTGGAAATTTCTTTTTAACACTCCCTTCCCAGGACGGATCTCCATCCCTACCTATTTTGACTCTCTTTTCATCTTTTATATTTTGTCCTACCTCCTTTCAAAGACAATGGGCTGCCTTTTTGGGTGCCTGATGTCCTCTACCAGTGTTCAAAAAATTGTTTTGTGGAATTTGCTCAGCATTCAAATGTTCTTTTGATGAATTTGTGGGGGAGAAAGTGGTCTCCCCGTGCTATTCCTCTACCATCTTAGGACCGCCCACCACAAATGTCTATTTTAAATCAAAAAATCAATCAATTTATTTAAGTGGTCTCCTCACTTTCCTTCCCTCAGTTCAGTTCAGTTACTCAGTTGTGTCTGACTCTTTGCAACCCCATGAATCACAGCATGCCAGTCCTCCCTGTCCATCACCAACTCTCGGAGTTTACTCAAACTCATCTCCATCAAGTCGGTGATACCATCCAGCCATCTCATCCTGTAGTCCCCTTCTCCTGCCCCCAATCCCTCCCAGCATCAGAATCCTTTCCAATGAGTCAACTCTTCACATGAGGTGGCCAAAGTACTGGATTTTCAGCTTTAGCATCAGTCCTTCCAGTGAACACCCAGGACTGATCTCCTTTAGGATGGACTGGTTGGATCTCCTTGCAGTCCAAGGGACTCTCAAGAGTCTTCTCCAACACCACAGTTCAAAAGCAGCAATTCTTCGGCACTCAGCTTTCTTCACAGTCCAACTCTCACATCCACATGTGACCACTGGAAAAACCATAGCCTTGACTAGATGGACCTTTGTTGGCAAAGTAATGTCTCTGCATTTCAATATGCTATCTAGGTTGGTCATAACCTTCCTTCCAAGGAGGAAGCGTCTTTTAATTTCATGGCTGCAATCACCATCTGCAGTGATTTTGGAGACCCCCAAAATTAAAGTCTGACGCTGTTTCATTTCCCCATCTATTTGCCATGAAGTGATGGGACCAGATGCCATTGTCTTTGTTTTCTGAATGTGGAACTTTAAGCCAACTTTTTCACTCTCTTCTTTCACTTTCATCAAGAGGCTTTTGAGTTCCTCTTCACTTTCTGCCATAAGGGTGGTGTCATCTGCATATCTGAGGTTATTGATATTCTCCCAGCAATCTTGATTCCCGCTTGTGCTTCTTCCAGCCCAGTGTTTCTCATGATGTACTCTGCATAGAAGTTAAATAAGCAGGGTGACAATATACAGACTTGACAGACCCCTTTTCCTATTTGGAACCAGTCTGTTGTTCCACGTCCAGTTCTAACTGTTGCTTCCTGACCTGCATATAGGTTTCTCAGGAGGCAGGTCAGGTGGTCTGGTATTCCCATCTCTTTCAGAATTTTCCACAGTTTATTGTGATCCACACAGTCAAAGGCTTTGGTATAGTCAACAAAGCAGAAATAGATGTTTTCTGGAACTCTCTTGCTTTTCCATGATCCAGTAGATGTTGGCAATTTGATCTCTGGTTCTTCTGCCTTTTCTAAAACCAGCTTGAACATCTGGAAGTTCATGGTTCACATATTGCTGAACCCTGCTTGAAGAATTTTGAGCATTACTTTACTAGTGTGTGAGATTTGTCCATCTCACACATGAGAAACGCTGGGCTGGAAGAAGCACAAGCTGGAATCAAGATTGCTGGGAGAAATATCAATAACTTCAGATATGCAAATGACACCACCCTTACGGCAGAAAGGGAAGAGGAACTAAACAGTTTCTTGATGAAAGTGAGAGAGGAGAGTGAAAAAGTTGGCTTAAAGCTCAACATTCAGAAAACAAAGACAATGGCATCTGGTCCCATCACTTCATGGCAAATAGATGGGGAAACAGTGGAAACGGTGGAAACGGTGTCAGTTTTTATTTTTGGGGGGGCTCCAAAATCACTGCAGATAGTGACTGCAGCCATGAAATTAAAAGACACTTCCTCCTTGGAAGAAAAGTTATGACCAACCTAGTTAGCATACTGAAGATCAGAGACATTACTTTGCCTACAAAGGTCCGTCTAGTCAAGCCTATGGTTTTTCCAGTGGTCATGTATGGATGTGAGACTTGGACTGTGATGAAGGCTGAGTGCCAAAGAATTGATGCTTTTGAACTGTGGTGTTGGAGAAGACTCTTAAGAGTCCCTTAGACTTCAAGGAGATCCAACCAGTCCATTCTGAAGGAGATCAGCTCTGGGATTTCTTTGGAGGGAATGATGCTGAAGCTGAAACTCCAGTACTTTGGCCACCTCATGCGAAGAGTTGACTCATTGGAAAAGACTCTGATGGTGGGAGGGATTGGGGGCAGGAGGTAAGGGGATGACTGCGGATGAGATGGCTGGATGGCATCACCAACTCGATGGACGTGAGTCTGAGTGAACTCTGGGAGTTGGTGATGGACAGGGAGGCTTGGCGTGCTGCAATGCATGGGGTCGCAAAGAGTTGGACATGACTGAGTGACTGAACTGAACTGAACTGAGATGAGTGCAATCCTTCCCTCAGGATACTCTAAATCATCAAAATTGGTTCTTACATATTTATTATAGTTTAGTAGAAAAAACAACAAAGTGTCCGGGACATGCCTTAGGAAGATTTGCTAGCAAGGTAGGTTTATGAAACAGGGAGATGAAGTGCTTTCCAAGGAGATGACATAGGAGCAGAGACCTGAATGGATTAAGGCAATAACCATTTCTCTGGAAGCATTTACTTTCCAGCCATGCATCCTGCTGAAAACTGACTTGTCCCTTTACCTAGATTAAATGCCACTTTTTAATTGTTGTTGTTCAGTCACTAAGTCCTGGCCAACTCTTTCGTAACCCTATAGGCTGCAGCCTGCCAGGCTCCTCTGTCCATGGAATTTTCCAGGCAAGAATACGGGAATGGGTTGCCATTTCCTACTCCAGGGAATCTTTCCAGGGATCGAACCTGCGTCTCCTGTATTGCAGGAGAATTCTTTACCACTGAGCCATCAGAGAAGCCTGCCATTTCCTTTTGGTTCCGTTCATTTGCTCAGTCATGTCCAACTCTTTGCAAACCCATCCGCTGCAGCATGCCAGGCCTCCCTGCCCAACTCTTTGAGTTTACTCAAACTCATGTCCATTGAGTCAGTGATGCCACCCAACCATCTCATCCTCTGTCATCCCTTTCTCCTCCTGCCTTCAATCTTTCCCAGCATCAGGGTCTCTTCAAATGAGTCAGCTCTTCACATCAGGTGGCCAAAGTATTGGAATTTCAGCTTCAACATCAGTCCTTCCAATGAATATTCAGGACTGATTTCCTTTAGGATGGACTGGTTGGATCTCCTTGCAGTCCAAGGGACTCTCAAGAGTGTTCTCCAACACCACAGTTCAAAGGCATCAATGCTTCTGCTCTTGGCTTTCTTTATAGTCCAACTCTCACATCCATATATGACCACTGGAAAAACCATAGCCTCGACTAGATGGACTTTTGTTGGCAAAGCCTTTTCCTTTAGAAGCATCGTTGTCTTCCTTTCTGACACCATGAAATCCACATTAGTTATTTCTTGCTTTACTTGGTCAGGGCTGATTGCTTTTACCTCCTCTTCAGTACTTATCCTTCCTGCCATTATAGGAAGAATATCACACATTGAAATCTGCCCTAAGAAAGGTATTCTGTTATCAGGAGTAGCAGGTCTTACTCATCTGTGTGTGGCACTCTGTGCCTAGCAGTGGTATTGTATTTAGGAAGTGCTGGTTGAATGTTTGTTTACTTGAATTTTAATTAAATGTATCTCTTATCCTCGCTGAAAATGCAGATCAGAAACCTTTTATGGAACTCTGCTTTTCAAGCTATAAAAACAATGCAACCACTGAGTATCTAGAAAGATTGATGGCTCTTCAACGTCTTCCATTGTTTGAAAAAATTGAAGAAATGATCTGGTATTTCCCAGACCACAACTCACTTTAAACTCCTTGAAATGTACCACTAAAGAGATTAATTTAGAAAATGTTTAATTAAAACTTTCCTCCCTCCTGGAATACAAAAATGTGATTGCTTAACTCGTTATCTATGGAGAAGAGTCTGTAGGAAGGAATATTCTGGTAGGGGTGGTATAACTTGTGCATATACTCTTTTAAGGGATTTTTTTAAAAAGTATACTTGATTTACCATGTTGTGCCTATCTCTGCTGTACAGCAAAGTGACTCAGTTATACCCATAGAAACAAACATTTTTATATTCATTTCCATTATGGTTTATAGTGAGATACTGAATATAGTTCTCTGTGCTATACAGTAGGACCTTTTTGCCTTTTTTATCCATTCTAAATGTAATAGTTTGTCTCTACCAACCCTAAACTCCCAGTTCACCCCTTATAATAGATCTTGGTGAAGGAGAGAACATACCTTTAGAGTCTTAGTACATTCTTTAAAGTATTTCTATGTCTAAAACTGAGAATCTGTTGCTTTGCATGGAAATGCCTTTATCATCTGCAGAATTGTTTTTACTTATGCACTTGTTTCTTTTCCCAGGCATCACAAGCCTGTGTTAATTAACATCAACAGTGGTGCATAGGAGGAACATAAACCATTTACTTGTGAACAAATTATAGAAGTTGCAGTGGAAATTGATTTGTACAGAATATACAGCTACAGCCTGAATATTTTAAAATATATTTATCTTGCTTTAATTAGTTGTTCCTTCTTATTCTTCTCTGTTCCCTTTACATTATTTCACAAGGTGCTGAGCATTGATCACTATTTTTGGCACTTTTGGTTCCCAGCAGAACCTTCCTTATGAAAAGGTATAGTGAACAATTCTTTCATCTGATGTGACTTAAAAGGGTCTGGGAAACTGTTTCATTCCCCTACAATTTCACCACCCTTTCACCTGTAATTATTAACCTTTGAATAACAGATAAAATCTTTCATTCCATAGTTAACAAGATTTAAATACTTTAAGAGACTTTTTGGGGAAAATGACTTATATTCATGTTACTTTATTTCTTTCCTGTCTCTCATACGCTCTTTTTCTTTTTTCCTCCGTGTTCTTTCTTTGTTAGGAATTTAGAAAATGCTAGATTGTGGTGGCTCAGAGGGTAAAGTATCTGCCTGCAATGCGGGAGACCCCAGGTTCGATCCCTGGGTTGGGACGATCCCCTGGAGAAGGAAATGGCAACCCACTCCCGTACTCTTGCCTGGAAAATCCCATGGACAGAGAAGCCTGGTTAGGCTACAGTCTTTTTACAGTCGCAAAAAGTCGGACTCAGCTGAGCGACTTCACTTTCATATCGTGCTCCAGGTGGCGCTAGTGGTAAAGAACCTGCCTGCCTATGCAGGAGACATCAGTTCAGTTCAGTTCAGTTCTTTTCAGTTCAGTCCCTGAGTCGTGTTCGACTCTTTGAGACCCCATGAATCGCAGCACGCCAGGTCTCCCTGTCCATCACCAACTCCTGGAGTTCACTCAGACTCACGTCCATCGAGTCCGTGATGCCATCCAGCCATCTCATCCTCGGTCGTCCTCTTCTCCTCCTGCCCCCAATCCCTCCCAGCATCAAAGTCTTTTCCAATGAGTCAACTCTTCACATGCGGTGACCAAAGTACTGGAGTTTCAGCTTCAGCATCATTCCCTCCAAAGAAATCCCAGAGCTGATCTCCTTCAGAATGGACTGGTTGGATCTCCTTGCAGTCCAAGGGACTCTCAAGAGTCTTCTCCAAAACCACAGTTCAAAAACAGCAATTCTTCGGTGCTCAGCCTTCATCACAGTCCAAGTCTCACATCCATACATGACCACAGGAAAAACCATAGCCTTGACTAGATGGACCTTAGTCAGCAAAGTAATGTCTCTGCTTTTGAATATGCTATCTAGGTTGGTATAACTTTTCTTCCAAGGAGGAAGTGTCTTTTAATTTCATGGCTGCAATCACCATCTGCAGTGATTTAAGAGCCCCCAAAAACAAAGTCTGACACTGTTTCCACTGTTCCCCCATCTATTTGCCATGAAGTGATGGGACCAGATGCCATGATCTTCGTTTTCTGAATGTGGAGCTTTAAGCCAACTTTTTCACTCTCCACTTTCACTTTCATCAAGAGATTGTTTAGTTCCTCTTCCCTTTCTACCATAAGGGTGGTGTCATCTGCATATCTGAAGTTATTGATATTTCTCCCAGCAATCTTGATTCCAGCTTGTGTTTCTTCCAGCCCAGCATTTCTCATGATGTACTCTGCATAGAAGTTAAATAAGCAGGGTGACAATATACAGCCTTAACATACTCCTTTTCCTATTTGGAACCAGTCTGTTGTTCCATGTCCAGTTCTAACTGTTGCTTCCTGACCTGCATACAGATTTCTCAAGAGGCAGGTCAGGTGGTCTGTATTCCCATCTCTTTCAGAATTTTCCACAGTTTATTGTGATCCACACAGTCAAAGGCTTTGGCATAGTCAATAAAGCAAAAATAGATATTTTTCTGGAACTCTCTTGCTGTTTCCATGATCCAGCGGATGTTGGCAATTTGATCTCAAATCATGAACTCCTTATTACCAAATTTAGGCTTAAATTGAAGAAAGTAGGGAAAACCACTAGACCATTCAGGTATAACCTAAATCAAATCCCTTATGATTATACAGTGGAAGTGAGAAATAGATTTTAGGGCCTAGATCTGATAGAGTGCCTGATGAACTATGGAATGAGGTTCGTGACATTGTACAGGAGTCAGGGATCAAGACCATCCCCATGGAAAAGAAATGCAAAAAAGCAAAATGGCTGTCTGGGAAGGCCTTACAAATAGCTGTGAAAAGAAGAGAAGCGAAAAGCAAAGGAGAAAAGGAAAGATATAAGCATCTGAATGCAGAGTTCCAAATAATAGCAAGGAGAGATAAAAAAGCCTTCTTCAGCGATAAATGCAAAGAAATAGAGGGAAACAACAGAATGGGAAAGACTAGAGATCTCTTCAAGAAAATTAGAGATACCAAGGGAACATTTCATGAAAAGTTGGGCTTGATAAAGGATGGCAATGGTATGGACCTAACAGAAGCAGAAGATATTAAGAAGAGGTAGCAAGAATACACAGAAGAACTGAACAAAAAAGATTTTCATGACCAAGATAATCATGAGGGTGTGATCAGTCAACTACAGCCAGACATCCTGGAATGGGAAGTCAAGTGGGCCTTAGAAAGCATCACTACGAAGAAAGCTAGTGGAGGTGATGGAATTCCAGTTGAGCTCTTTAAAAGCCTGAAAGATGATGCTGTAAAAGTGGTGCACTCAATATGCCAGCAAATTTGGAAAACTCAGCAGTGGCCAGAGGACTGGAAAAGGTCAGTTTTCATTCCAATTCCAAAGAAAGGCAATGCCAAAGAATGCTCAAACTACCGCAGGAGACAAGAGATGCAAGTTTGATTCCTAGGTCAGGAAGATCCCTTGGAAGAGGTCATGGCAACTCACTACAATATTCTTGCCTGCAGAATCCCATGGACAGAGGAGCCTGGGGGTCTATGGTCCATAGCGTCACAAAGAGTCTGACACAACTGAAGTGACTGAGTGTGCACACCATCCGTGCCATGTGCTGTGCTTGCCATTGAGAATAATACAATTAATCCTAATCATTTTCCATGCTCAAAGACTCCAGAGAAGAGTTGGCAAGATAATGTGCCCACAAAAAGCTGCAATTCAAACTGATAGAGAGTTAAGTCCCTTCAGTCATGTCTGACTCTTTGAGACCCTTTGGACTCTAGCTCCCTGGGTTTCTCTGTCTATGGGATTCTCCAGGCAAGAATACTGAAGTGGGTTGCCATGCCCTCTTCTAGGAGATCTTCTTGACTCAAGGATTGAACTCATGTGTCTTATGTCTCCAGCACTGGCAGGCAGGTTCTTTACTGCTAGGGCCAGCTGGGAAGCCCTCACACTGAACTGACAGACTAAAGGACCACACAGATTGCTGTGGGAAAGGAGAGGGCAAGATGGCTGATCTCTAAGTGACCCCCTCAACAAGCTTTATCATGCTCACAAGACAAAGAATACTACTTTATTTATTTTTTACTACTATTGGGTAATTGCATAATACCCAAACCTTAAATTTGTAAATCCAAAGTGTGATAATCAACTGTATTTTGGCCACACAAAATCTGATGATACTCTTCCTTTAACTTGACCTGATTGACTTGTTGTCATAAATGTGGCTTTTAATTCTCTGATTTGATTCTTTAATTCTCTGATTTGTCAATAGCAAGTGCATACCCACCACATAGGTGGGTAAACGGTTATGATATTTTAAAATAGATACAAGAGAAATTATTAAAACTCTTATTTCTTTGCATTTTTCTAAAACTCTGAAAGACAGGACTTGGTTGTATATTAGTCTTATATCAAATATGAATGCATAACTAGGTCTCCACAAAATTCAAACCTCTATTCACTCATTAGTCTTAACATTTTCCTTATTATCCTCTAAAGTTCTTATCAGTAGAAAAAGGATTGATTAAGATTTTATTTTGTTTTCTTTCTCTGTCTCATTCTTTGGTGGGAACATTTCCCATAATCCTAACGACAAAAAACTCTAGACAGTCACTGCTTTACCTGTGCCAATCTTGAATTACAAATAACATGTCCTCAGGACTTCCCTGATGTTTCAGTGGCTAAGACTCTATGCTTCCAATGCAGGGAGCATGGGTTCAATCCCTGGTCAGGGAACCAAGATCCCATAAGCTGTGTGATGGAGCCAAAAACAAAACAAGACAACACAAAATGTCCTCTAATAAATGCAAAAGACTTGAACAAACAAATCAATTATTTTGCATTTTAGGAGTTTCTGTCAAGGCTATGTTTCTTCCAGTGGTCATATATGGATGTGAGAGTTGGACTGTGAAGAAGGCTGAGCACTGAAGAATTGATGCTTTTGAACTGTGGTGTTGGAGAAGACTCTTGAGAGTCCCTTGGACTGCAAGGGACCAGTCCATCCTAAAGGAGATTAGTCCTGTGTGTTCATTGGAAGGACTGATGCTAAAGCTGAAACTTCAATACTTTGGCCACATAATGTGAAGAGTTGACTCACTGGAAAAGACTGATGCTGGGAGGGATTGGGTGCAGGAGGAGAAGGGGATGACAGAGGATGAGATGGCTGGATGGCATCACTGACTCGATGGACATGAGTTTGAGTGAACGCTGGGAGTTGGTGATGGACAGGGAAGCCTGGCGTGCTGCGATTCATGGGGTAGCAAAGAGTCGGACACGACTGAGTGACTGAACTGAACTGAACTGAAAGATGGTTAAGTAATGAATTACTAGGGTTTAACATTTTTAATTAAAAAAAAATATTTACAGAGTAATTACTTTGAACTAAGCATGGGTCATGGTGGAGAGGTCTGACAGAATGTGGTCCACTGGAAAAGGGAATGGCAAACCACTTCAGTATTCTTGCCTTGAGAACCCCATGAACAGTATGAAAAGGCAAAATGATAGGATACTGAAAGGGGAACTCGCCAGGTCAGTAGGTGCCCAATAAGCTACTGGAGATCAGTGGAGAAATAACTCCAGAAAGAATGAAGGGATGGAGCCAAAACAAAAACAATGCCCAGTTGTGGATGTGACCGGTGATAGAAGCAAAGTCCGATGCTGTGAAGAGCAATATTGCATAGGAACCTGGAATGTTAGGTCCATGAATCAAGGCAAATTGGAAGTGGTCAAACAGGAGATGGCAAGAGTGAACATCGACATTCTAGGAATCAGCAAACTAAAATGGACTGGAATGGGTGAATTTGATTCAGATGACCATTATATCTACTACTGTGGGCAGGAATCCCTCAGAAGAAATGGAGTAGCCATCATGGGCAAAAAAAGTCTGAAATGCAGTACTTGCATGCAATCTAAAAAAACAACAGAAAGATCTCTGTTTATTTCCAAGGCAAACCGTTCAATATCACAGTAATCCAAGTCTATGCCCCAACCAGTAATGCTGAAGAAGCTGAAGTTGAACGGTTCTATGAAGACCTACAAGACCTTTTAGAACTAACACCCCCAAAAGATGTCCTTTTCATTGTAGGGGACTGGAATGCAAAAGAAGGAAGTCAAGAAACACCTGGAGTAACAGGCAAATTTGGCCTTAAAATACGGAATGAAGCAGGGCAAAGGCTAATAGAATTTTGCCAAAAGAATGCACTGGTCATAGCAAACACCCTCTTCCAACAACACAACAGAAGAAGCTACACATGGATATCACCAGATGGTCAAGACTGAAATCAGATTGATTATATTCTTTGCAGTCAAAGATGGAGAAGCTCTATACAGTCAGCAAAAAAAAAAAAAAAAAAAAGACCGGGAGCTGACTGTGGCTCAGATCACGAGCTACTTATTGCCAAATTCATACTTAAATTGAAGAAAGTAGGGAAAACCACTAGACCATTTAGGTATGACCTAAATCAAATCCCTGATGATTATACAGTGGAAGTGAGAAATAGATTTAAGAGACTAGATCTGATAGATAGAGTGCCTGATGAACTATGGACTGAGGTTTGTGACATTGTACAGGAGACGGGGATCAAGACCATCCCCATGGAAAAGAAATGCAAAAAAGCAAAATGGCTGGCTGGGGAAGGCTTATAAATAGC
Source organism: Ovis aries (assembly GCF_016772045.2). Lineage (NCBI taxonomy): Eukaryota > Metazoa > Chordata > Mammalia > Artiodactyla > Bovidae > Ovis > Ovis aries. Next base: position 236,054,759 of record NC_056054.1, on the reverse strand, counting down.
TGTGAAAAGAAGAGAAGCGAAAAGCAAAGGAGAAAAGGAAAGATATAAGCATCTGAATGCAGGGTTCCAAACAATAGCAAGAAGAGATAAGAAAGCCTTCCTCAGTGATCAATGCAAAGAAATAGAGGAAAAGAACAGAATGGGAAAGACTAGAAATCTCTTCAAGAAAATTAGAGATACCAAGGGAACATTTCATGCAAAGGTGGGCTCAATAAAGGACGGAAATGGTATGGACCTAACAGAAGCAGAAGATATTAAGAAGAGGTGGCAAGAATGCACAGAAGAACTGTACAAAAAAGATCTTCACCACCAAGATAATCACGATGGTGTGATCACTCATCTACAGCCAGACATCCTGTAATGTGGAAGTCAAGTGGGCCTTAGAAAGCATCACTACAAACAAAACTAGTGGAAATGATGGAATTCCAGTTGAGCTCTTTAAAAGCCTGAAAGATGATGCTGTAAAAGTGGTGCACTCAATATGCCAGCAAATTTGGAAAACTCAGCAGTGGCCAGAGGACTGGAAAAGGTCAGTTTTCATTCCAATTCCAAAGAAAGGCAATGCCAAAGAATACTCAAACTACTGCACAATTGCACTCATCTCACATGTTAGTAAAGTCATGCTCAAAATTCTCCAAGCCAGGATTCAGCAATACGTGAACCATGAACTTCCAGATGTTCAAGCTGGTTTTAGAAAAGGCAGGGGAACCAGAGGTCAAATTGCCAACATCCGCTGGATCATGGAAAAAGCAAGAGAGTTCCAGAAAAACATCTATTTCTGCTTTATTGACTATGCCAAAGACTTTGACTGTGTGGATCACAATAAACTGTGGAAAATTCTGAAAGAGATGGGAATACCAGACCACCTGACCTGCCTCTTGAGAAATCTGTATTCAGGTCAAGAAGCAACAGTTAGAACTGGACATGGAACAACAGACTGGTTCCAAATAGGAGAAGGAGTACGTCAAGGCTGTATATTGTCACCCTGCTTATTTAACTTCTATGCAGAGTACTTCATGATAAACACTGGGCTGAAAGAAGCACAAGCTGGAATCAAGATTGCTGGGAGAAATGTCAATAACCTCAGATGTGCAGATGACACCACACTTATGGCAGAAAGTGAAGAGGAACTAAAAAGCCTCTTGATGAAAGTGAAAGAGGAGAGTGAAAAATTTGGCTTAAAGCTCCACACTCAGAAAACGAAGATCATGGCATCTGGTCCCATCACTTCATGGGAAGTAGATGGGGAAACAGTGGAAAGAGTGTCAGACTTTAACTTTGGGGGCTCCAAAATCACTGCAGATGGTGACTGCAGCCATGAAATTAAAAGACGCTTCCTCCTTGGAAGAAAAGTTATACCAACCTAGATACATATTCAAAAGCAGAGACATTACTTTGCCAACAATGGTCAATCTAGTCAAGGCTATGGTTTTTCCAGTGGTCATGTATGGATGTGAGAGTTGGACTGTGAAGAAAGCTGAGTGCCTAAGAATTGCTGCTTTTGAACTGTGGTATTGGAGTAGACTCTTGAGAGTCCCTTGGACTGCAAGGAGATCCAATCAGTCCATTCTAAAGGAGATCAGCCCTGGGTGTTCTTTTGGAAGGAATGATGCTGAAGCTGAAACTCCAGTACTTTGGCCACCTCATGCAAAGAGTTGACTCATTGGAAAAGACTGATGCTGGGAGGGATTTGTGGCAGGAGGTAGGGGGACGACACAGGATGAGATGGCTGGATGGCATCACTGACTCGATGGACATGAGTTTGAGTGAACTCTAGGAGATGATGATGGACAGGGAGGCCTGGCGTGCTGCATTCCATGGGGTTGCAAAGAGCCGGACACGACTGAGCTACTGAACTGAACTGAACAGAACTGAACTGAAGCATGTGCTAGCACTGACCATATGGAGACAAGCTAGTGGAGGACAGTTCAGCTGGTGAGAGAGATACAAAGGCAGTAACATGAGATGCAGGAGCATTTAGTGGATAATGCAACTGGTAGCAGCAGATACAAAGTATAGCTTAGAGTGTTCTGGAAAGTTCCTCTAGGAAGTGCCAACAAAGGCGCTGATGTATCTAGGCAAAGAGGTCAGAAGATCAACCCAGGCAGAAAAGGCCACCTTAGCTAAAGCACACAGGAGATGAGAACAAGGCATGAATTGTAAGGCTTTAACAAACTGGAAGTTATCACCGGAAATGTGAGCAGAGAATGGTCAGTGGGAAAGCTGGAGAGAGGGGCTGGAATGGGTCGTAGACACTTCAGTGTGGTGTTGCTACTTTCAGAGTGTAGTTATGGACAAATGGGGCCTTCTGCTTGCCACTGGCACAAGATTAGGGAAGACAAAATCAGAAACAGTAAAACCAGCTGTTGGTTATGAGACACCATGATGCTTAGAATTAAGGTAATGAATTCCTAGGGCCTTCTAGGACACACTAAGTTGGATTGAACATGCAAGAGCCTTATTGGGAGGGGGCCAGAAAAAGTGTCAAGAAGAACAAACTGTCCTGTGGACCTGACACCTGTGAAAGAGAGAATGAAGGAGGGAAGGGTAGGAGGCGGAGGAGTTAACAGACTGTAACATGATTCCATGGCAATTCCAGCCAGGACAACGAGGAGAAACCAACCCAAAGTGGACGATTAAAGAAGCCCTGAGTCTTGCTGTAATTCATCTACTTTTATCTTTTAATTGTAATTTTTATTTTTGTGTGGGTGGGAGGCTTTATTTCACTATGTGTGGGAGGGGGTAGGAGTCGGGGTGCTGGACAGAGGGTAGCAGGCAAGGCTGGAAAGGGCTGCCCCCAAGCTTGTTGGGAAAGAGAAACTGAGGCTGTTCCTGCAGAGACCTAACCCAAGAGGGTGGGGGTGGGAGTGTGACTTGAAGGAATGAGAGCCCCCTCCTTCTGGGCTGGACCTGAGGCCCTGTATCTGGAAATGCCAGGTGACTCCAACCGGCTGACCACCAAATATCCCACAAGGGTGCCTGGTCCATGCTGTGGAGACTGCTGGTCCCTTTGGGGGCATGGCTCTCTCTGTGGTCACAGCTGCCAGGAACTGACTGCCTCACTTTCTTCCTGTATGATCTTGGTCCCTTCTCTGCTCTGGACCAAGAGATCCCCAAACTTTACTCCCTCCAAAGTGGAGGAGAGGGCCAGGTCAGAGAGAATAGCACACAGGGAGCTTGAGAGACTCTGGGAGCACAGGGTGTGGTCCGCTGTGCAAGGAGGTGGTGGCAGGTGGCAGCCACCTGGCAGTCAGTTCCTGGCAGCATTGCCCACAGAGAGAGCCACGTCCCCACAGGCAGCAGCAGTCTCCCCTAAAAGGCTCTTCCATGGGATGGGCCAGGCACCCTTGCCAGGACTCTTGGTGGTCAGCAGGCTGAGTTTGCCCGGCATTTTTGGGTACAAGGCTGACTCTGTGCTCAGCTGAGTGGCATTCTCCTTCACTGGTTTTGAGAGCTTGTTGTGTATCAACTTGTTTGAAGGTTCCAGCTTCAGGGGTGCCCTCAGGATGAGGATGGCCATGCTCTATTCATCTCGGGGGCTTCATAAAAATACCTTGATGTCACCCAGGTGCTGGAGCAGGAGACCACAAGTGTGCAGGGCTGCACTGTGCTCTAGCTTCAGCTGCAAGGCTGCTAAGCTGTTCAGACACTTCTAGAAATTTCTAAGAAAAAAGACTGACAACCCCTTAGGAAAATAAACAATGGACTTATGTAGGTAATTTATAAACACGCGCACACACACACACATATATGTATACACACAGACACACACATATGAAAGGCTTCACAGTGTCTCATACGGTAAAGAATCCACCTGCAATGTGGACGACCCAGGTTTGATCCTGGGTAGGGAAGATCCCCTGGAGGAGGGCATGGCAGCCCACTCCAGTATTCTTGCCTAGAGAACCCCATGAACAGAGAAGCCTGATGGGTTACAGTCCATGGGGTTGCAAAGAGTCGGACATGATTGAGTGAATAAGCACAGCACACACACACACATATAAAGCACAATCAATGCAAGCAAAAGCAAAATGAGAGACTACTACAAACCCTCCCAAATGGCCAAAAATGAGAAAGTCTGACCGTATCAGGTGTTGGCAAGGACATGAAGTAAATGGAACACTCATAAGCTGCTGGGTAGAATATGAATCAGTGGACCACTTCAATAAAAGATTTGGTATTACAGAACTGAGGACCCACATACCCTATGACTCAGCAAATTCACTCTTAGTTTATATCTTGTGATGCCTGTAAATGCATCACAAGACATGCATAGAAATGTTGATGGAAGCATTAGAGTTAGAAATAGTCATAAATAAGAAGTGACCCAAATATCTGTCAACACTGGGTTGGATGTGGAGTTGGTGATATATTACAAAAATGGAAGAACACTGAGCAGTTAAGAGACATAAATCATAGCTACCATGCTAGAACATAGATAAAATGCACAGAGTGTTGACTGAATGAAGCCAAACATAAAAGAAAGCATTTACTGGGACCCCATTTATACAAAATTAAAACCCCAGCAACACTGTAGTGCTTAGAGATGTGTACTTAGGAGTTAAAATGTAAAGGAAAGCAAGAGTGTAGACTGTGACTGAGAAGGGACAGCTAGGGTTTTCATAAAGATGTGGGCCATGGTTTATTTCCTGAGCTGAGTGATAGTTACACAAGTACTCATTTTCTTATAATGCACTAAGACGTACATTTGTGTTTTCTTCTTTTTCTGTATATTCATCATAGTAGTAGTAGTAGTGAAAGTTGCTCAGTCGTGTCTGACTCTTTGCGACCCCATGGACTGTAGTCTGCCACACTCCTCTGTCCATGGGTTTCTCCAGGCCAGAATACTAGAGTGGGTAGCCATTCCCTTCTCCAGGGGATCTTTCCGACCCAGGAATCGAACCCAGGTCTCCTGCATTGATGGCAGATTCTTTACCAACTGAGCCACATTTCACAATAAAGAGATAAAAAGCCAGAAAGCAAAAAGGAACAAAATAAATACCTTACTCCCCATGCCCCGCCTCGAAAGGAACTTATGAAGTAAATTGAGAAGAAAACAGAAATATCTCTTAACATGGAAGGTTCATGCTGGGAAGCCACAGTTAATTTTAATGGGTATCAACTTTAAACATACAAGTTTTTGGATTTTTTTCCTGAAAAATAAAATAAAGCAATTTTTTGAGTTGCTGAATATTTTTCTTACCAAGAAGTTTTAATAAATGGGAAAAATAAGTGTCGAAAGAAATGCTTCACATCTGATTAATTTATAAATAAATAAACAGAGGAAAGTATATTCTTCAGTTTGACTATTCCCTTAATACCTAATTAATATTACAAGTGAGACAGCAGAAAGCAGACTTAGGAGAATGGATAGAATAATATAAACCACAGCAACAAACCACTCACCAAAACTATGTCCTCCATATCCAGGAAAACTGAGGACACAAAATGATTTAGTATTTCCTATGATCCAGGAAGCATGAACCACGCTATTCATGAAACCTGAAATAGAAATTAATTGCAGAGATATGTCTTGTTTTTCTTTTTTTTTTTAAAAAAAAAATACTCAACACATTTTGGAGGCCCCACTACATGATGTGTATATAAGAATTAATAATCCAGAGTTGTAAATCTATGGTCACGTTTATCTCCAAAAATTTGTTTGTTGAGATGACATTCTCAAAAAAAGAGAAATACCCCAGATTGTTCATGCTCACATTTTCCAGGCTCCCCCGTCCATGGGATTCTCCAGGCAAGAGTACTGGAGTGGGTTGCCATTTCCTTCTCCAGGGGATCTTCCTAACCCGGGGATTGAACCCAAATCTCCTGAGATTCTTTACTGACTGAACTATGAGGGAAGCCTATATGTCATTATATGTTTGTCCAAAGCAAATCTAAGGTAGTTTTTAGGTTGTTTCTTATCATTTTGTTTCTGTACATTTTTTTTTTTCTTTTCAACCAGCTGCGGGAAATGCGGACAGAGCGCCTTTCCAGCAGATGTCAGTGTTGGTATTTGATGTGATCTAGGAAGGCCTCTAAACCAGACTTGACCTTGAAGATAAGAGAGTACTGTTGATCCTCAGTTCTTATGAAGTGTAGAAAGGTATTCTGAAGAATTCTGTTCTTTCGTGGGTGGAAAGTATGTGTCTGTAGGTTAGCAAATAGGTATGGCTTGGACAGTATTCTTCCGCCCTTTGAGATTTAATTTGTTTTTAGTTATACATAAATAATGGGCTTCCCTCGTGGTTCAGATGGTAGAGAATCTACCTGCAATGCGGGAGACCTGGGTTCCATCCCTGGGTCGGGAAGATCACCTGAAGAAGGGAATAACACGCCTGGTCCTCCTAGTTCTCCTAGAACTCCAGTCCTCTTGCCTGGAGAATTCCATGGACAGAGGAGGCTGAAGGCTACAGTCCACAGTGTCACAAAGAGTCAGACATGACTGAGTGACTGACACGAGTTCACATACATTTATTCTTGTTTTTGTGGCTCAGTTGGTAAAGAATCCACCTACAATATAGGAGACCTGGGTTTGATCCTGGTTTGGGGAGATCCCCTGGAGAAGGGAACGACTGTCCAGTATTCTGGCCTGGAGAATTCCATGGACAGTATAGACAACTGGGTGGCAAAGAGGGTGACTTTTACTTCATTTCACAACTGAACGACTTTTACTTCACTTCATTCTTCGTCTTGCTCCAAAAAGTATATTCATTATCTATTCTCTCAGAATTCCTTCCCAGAAGGATATTTTTTCTTTTTGGCTTGAAGAGTTTCAACGAGTTTATCTCAGAAAAAAAAATATCTAGCACTTCCTAGGTATCAAAGAAAGAGAACAGTCTAGCTGCCTTAAAGAAAGTCTTGTACTCATGGGGTTAAGTTCTGTCGCAAGGTTTGAATGACTTAGCAAGAAAGCACAGAAGACAGGGGAACAATGCTAACAATGCTAACAAGATGGGAGCAAGGACAAGAAAACTTCACCGGGGAAGGGACTGGGAGTCTTGAAGGATAAGCACGAGCTTTTCAGGGAAGCGTTTTCAGAGAGGAGATGACATGCAAACTTTCAATGAATGTTGGTCATGCGTATAATCCCAATACTAGTGATTTTGGAGCATAGCCCCGATTCTTTAAGGACTATGTGTACTATATTCAAGTAGTTAAGAATAAGAATTCTTAAAACTCAACAATGACCAAACAACCTAATTACAAAACGGGCCACAGACTTTGACACCACACTAAAGATGTATAGATGGCAATTAAATAAATGAAAAAAAAATGTTCCGCATTACATGTCATTAGGGAGATGCAAATTAAGGCAACAGTGAGATATACTACACACCTATTCGAATGTCCAAAATTCAGAACAATGACAAAGACAACTGCTGATGAATTTGTAGAGCAGTGTGAATACTCTTCCATTGCTGATAGGAATGCAAATGGCACAGCCATATTGGAAGACAATTTGGCAGTGTCTTACAAAACTAAACGTACCCTTACCACACTTCTGCCTTTTCTATAATATCCGTTCTCTTACCAAATGACACACATGGTAATGGCAAAAACATTAGCGGGTTGTCAGGATAGAGGGGGAAAGGATGAACAAGCAGAGCAAAAAGGATTTTTAAAGCAATGAAAATACTCTGCATGGTATCATAATGATGTATATAGCATTATGTGGTAGTTTAGTCATTAAGTCGTGCCCAACTCTTGTGAGACCATGGACTGTAGCCTGCCAGGCTCCTCTGTCCATGGGATTCTCCAGGCAAGAGTACTGGAGTGGGTTGCCGTTTCCTTCTCCAGGGGATCTTCCCAACCCAGGGATTGAACCCAAATCTCCTGAGATTCTTTACTGACTGAACTATGAGGGAAGCCTATATGTCATTATATGTTTGTCCAAAGCAAAAGAATATGCAACTCCAATAGTGACATCTCAAGTGAACTATGAACTTTTGGGTGATTATGACGTATCAGTGTAGGTTCATCCTTCGTAACAAACGTACCACTCCAGTGAATAATATTGAAAATGCGGGAAGCTGTGTATGTGTGGGGACAGAGGGCATATGGGGAATCTTTGAACTTTCCTCTCATTTTTTATTTGTGAATCTAAAACTGCTCTTTAAAGAAGATAAACACAACAAAACAATGACTTAAAGAAAGCTAAGATTTTACAAAAGAATTTTGTTGCATAAGATATTGTACCAGAAACAGTGAATTATGTAATTGAAATTATTCCCAATAATTATTTCACAGTTTTCTTACCTGTTAGTCTGCTTTATGTGTATTTGGATAAGTTCTGAAAAACTTTTAATACACCTTTAAATCCTTATTTTCTTACATTCAATTTCTAATTATTCACAATGAGAGTACTCTATCCACTTTACCTCCCCTGGTTTTGGTTGCATACCATCTCTCCACTATACTAGCCTGGGTAAGCCTCCCCTGTCACTCGCCATTCCTTCTCACTCAAAATAAGAATGTGATTGGAATTTTAGGAGTCCAGTAATTTTCCAAGAGGAAGTCATCTTTCCTTTGCCATGATAAAAGCGAAAGATGTGAACACAAATAAGTTTCATTCCTGGATGGATTCAATCAGCTCATGCTGTAGCGAGGCACTGAAAATTCGCTCCATACCCTTTGGTTTAACATTTGAAAATATGAATTAACGATCACTCAACACATGTAACTTGTTTGGTAGATGAAATCATTTAATGTGGAGAATATAGAAAAATAATGGAAGTTAAATTATTGGGAACCTCAGTTCTAAAAGCTGATATAATTGGGGTGGGGGTGGAAAATAGGGGATTTATTTTGCCTTTTCTGCCATTGGCTCTGAGACAGAAGACCTGGGTAACAATCCTCATTTCTCTCACTCTGATACCACTTCCTCAAACAGCATGTGTGCAAAAATATACCTTCATTTTTTCCTACAAAATAACTTTCTTCAACGCCCTGGGTGGGGGTACCTGGGAGGATGCAGGTGGGGGTGGGGTAGAGTCCTCATTCTGCTTGATGGAAAAAAAAAAAACCTAAAAACAAAAACACAGCTTTCTTGATTCTAGTCACTCCCAGAAAAACACAGTCCCTTTAGAGATTGAGCTTTCACTGCCAGTCCATACCAACATCCTTCTGTGATGACTGCATTCCCAACCTGGCAGGCCATCCTTGCACATATTTGCTGCTCATCCTGGCTGAAGAAACTAACTCCACGCTCATAGTAATTATTCCCTCTCTCATTCACTTTCTGTATGTTTTTGTCTTTAAAAATTTTTGTTGAAATGTTACTTTCAGGTACGTATGGTTTCTCTTGAACAGAGAAAATCTAGTTACTCTTGCATGCCCCCCTGTGGTGCCTAGAAACGACAACTTATTTCTAACCTTCACAGATTTCTGGATTCCACACCATTTGTTGGGAGGACATCAGCAAAGCTGGCAATCACCAGAGTCCATAAGGAACTGATGATTCACAGTCCTTCTCAGCTCTTGAATCATCTTCAAATGGTTCTGAGATGTCCTACAGCTAATCCAATGTCTATCCTGGGGTGAAGAAGGGAAGCAAGGCCGAGAGAACAACTATGGTCAACTTACTCTCAATTTCCCTCACTTTATATGCTGTATATTGTCACTCTGCTTATTTAACTTCTATGCAGAGTACATCATGAGAAACGCTGGGCTGGAAGAAGCACAAGCTGGAATCAAGATTGCCAGGAGAAATATCAATAACCTCAGATATGCAGATGACACCACCCTTATGGCAGAAAGTGAAGATGAACTAAAAAGCCTCTTGATGAAAGTGAAAGAGGAGAGTGAAAAAGCTGGCTTAAAGCTCAACATTCAGAAAACGAAGATCATGGCATCTGGTCCCATCACTTCATGGGAAATAGATGGGGAAACAGTGGAAACAGTGGCTGAGTTTGTTTGGGGGCTCCAAAATCACTGCAGATGGTGACTGCAGCCATGAAATTAAAAGATGCTTACTCCTTGGAAGGAAGGTTATGACCAACCTAGATAGCATATTCAAAAGGAGAGACATTACTTTGTCCACAAAGGTCCGTCTAGACAAGGCTATGGTTTTTCCTGTGGTCATCTCTCCATATGTGAGAGTTGGACTGTGAAGAAAACTGAGTGCCGAAGAATTGATGCTTTTGAACTGTGGTGTTGGAGACGACTCTTGAGAGTCCCTTGGACTGCAAGGAGATCCAACCAGTCCATCCCAAAGGAGATCAGCCCTGGGATTTCTTTAGAAGCAATGATGCTAAGGCTGAAACTCCAGCACTTTGGCCACCTCATGCTAAGAGCTGACTCATTGGAAAAGACTCTGCTGCTGGGAGGGATTGGGGGCAGGAGGAGAAGGGGATGACAGAGGATGAGATGGCTGGATGGCATCACCGACTTGATGGACATGAGTCTGAGTGAACTCCGGGAGTTGGTGATGGCCAAGGAGGCCTGTCGTGCTGTGATTCATGGGGTCAGACACGACTGAGAGACTGAACTGAACTGAACTGATGCAAGCATTATTTGGTCTGGACCTGGATGGAAGTAGGGAAAACTAGCTCTGGCTGATAATTGGTTACATCCTAAATTAACTTATCTTAAACTTTGAAGGTGGGCTTCCCTGATGGTTCAGCGCTAAAGAATCTGCTTGCCAATGTAGAATATACAGGTTTGATCCCTGGGTCGAGAAGATCTTCTGGAGGGGAGCATGGCAACCCACTCCAGTATTCTTGCCTGGAGAATCCCATGGACAGAGGAGCCTGGCAGGCTATAGTCCATGGGGCTGCAAAAGAGTTGGACTTAGAGAGTAAACAACAGTAACAAATTTTGATGGTAGGTTTTATAAAAAAGCTAAGGAGTTTTTATTTTTTATCTTTCCTCTGTTTCAAATGCCCCTTACTGAGCAAGATAGATCATATCTCTTGGACCAAAAGAACATCTCAAAATTGGCTTTATACCACAACTAAGAGCCTATACACAGCAATGAAGCTCCCTTGTGCTGTAACTAAGACCAGGTACAGGGAAAAAAAAAGAAAAATTGGCCTAGAAACGGGTGAAGTTGAAGTTGTAAGGATAATCTTACATTAGCAAGTTAAACATTTGCAGGGGCTTTTGTAATTCAGTTATATTTGGCATATATCTGGCGATAAATTTTGTAACATATATAACATAAATTCTCCATAAAATGTTTTATTTCCTGCAGTGAAGCATCCTTAAAACAGAAAGAAGAAACGCTTTTTTCTTTTTTGTGTGTGATAGCTTCTTTGAATCATGTGTATCTGAGTATTAAAAAGAGGGATAGAGAATACTGTAAGTATTAAGTAAAAAGGATACACTTGAGACATACAAACCAGAGTCTTAAAACTTGTTTTGCTATCAGATTGATGTATTAGTTCAGAAAATATGTATTTTAGAAGTGGAGAAAAAATATCTTGCAGTTTTAGTATCAGCTGGAAAGTACAATTGTACCATCATAATAATAGGTACTACTATGAAGTGTCACAGTGAATCAGGCACTTTTTTTTTCTTAAAATCATTTCATTAAAATTAATTCTCACAACTAAATTATTGAAGTAGGTGCTTTTATGTCCATCCAGAAGATGAGGGGATCTGAGGCACAGAGGGCATATTAGGTTGCCATTTATAATATTAATAATTAACCAAAAATTAAAAAAAGGTCTGACTCCAGTGATCTTGAGAAAATCTTAGGATTTTTAAGACAAATATCACTTGTCTTAATTTCAAACTATAGCTAGCCAGGTTTATAACTCTTTTATTGTTTTTTTAACATAAACTTGTTCAAAATTATTTAAATCTACAAAAATATAGGAATCTTGCATATGACTGACTCTGTCAGCATTAGTTTGGGTTAAAGGATATATCAGGAAGTAAAAATCTGTTTTAATATCAAATTCACTTTTTTCAGTCAAGGAAAGAAAAAGTAAAGTGCTTAATTATGAAGATTCATCAATTCATTCGGATTCTTTAGCACAGTTTGCAAGGAGCTACTTCTCATTATTTATTTATTTTAATTAAAAAAATTTAATTGGTATATAGTTGCTTTACAATGTTCTGTGAGTTTCTGCTGTATAGCAAAGTGAATCAGTCATATATATATATATATATATATATATATATCCCCTCACATTTGGATTTCCTTCCCATTTGGGTCAACACAGAGCATTGAGTAGAGTCATTTAAATTGTATCAATTAAAAAATTACTTATAAAGGCTAATTAATAAGAAAACAAAATCATCATTGATCACTGACATAAGATTTTAAGTTCAAGATGACATTTTTGATTTTATATGTGAAACAAATATTTATAACTTTTTTTGTATACAATCATCTCCTAATATCTTGGCAAATTTGGGTGAGGCTGACTCATTTTAATCTTGAATATTTTCTGATATTGGGTGGTCCTATGAAACTCCTTCATGATGCAAAATATTTATTTTCCTCCATGAAAAGTTGGACAAGCTTTCTAAAACCATAAATCCTAGAACTGGGGAAAAATAAACCTTGAAATTTATATTTGAATCATCCAAATTACTTATATCCTAACTGAGACACAACTAAGCAACTAACACACACACACAACTAAGACAAAGCTCAAGCAGTTACACTGATCAGCTAGTCCTCTTCAGTAGGAAGCTCGTTGGAAGTTAGATTAAGGGAATGGTCTGAAGCCTCCAGACGTGTCGCTTGTGGTAAATGCTCAGCAGTGATGCCCTTACAAGTGAGGATCAGAAGCTTAATGTTCACAAATTAATTCAACTCATGATGCAAAGTTGACACGACCATTAAAGTCATTTACCTCTCAGTTCCGAATTTCATTAGGGCAAGTGAGATGTGAATGTATATCATAGGAATAAACAGAAATGGTTCTGGTTTGTTTCTAAGAAAAGAAGTTTAGAGAAAAGAGAATTTGAATACTTTCTGTTAGAATTCCACTTCATGAATTTTATACAAATGATAAAATTTAATTTAGAGAGATTTTTATCCCCCAATTTTCAGCTTCATTTTCCAAAAGGGACTATCAGAATTTCAGAGTCTTCCAAGTCTTAGACAAGTTTATGCAAAATTTCCTTATTTACATCAAGGAAACAAGATCAGCATACCACGTGTCAGTACGTGTCTGTGTGTGTTGGGATGTGTGTGTGTTTACTAGATTATTGAGATTTATAATTTTATATAATCAAATGGGGACAGCTTTCTTCTGTTATAGAGAAAAAGCTTACATAGGCACTTCTGCCTGTTTAGAGACGTGGCAAATTCCAGTCAATGAGGAGAGTCATCTACGCTTGCTCTCTTTTCTTGAGTTTTCAAACTTTTTACATAAATGTTTTAAACTGACACAAAAGCAAATGTCTTGTGGAAGTGGGACATTTTTGTTTTAGCTATTGTTTCAGTAGGGTAGAAGGGCTGAATTGTTCATCTTGATGAAACTCAAGGGAAAAGACACAAATAACCTTGGGAGGTGAGATGCAAGCCAGAATCACAAAGGAGCGGGAATGGTCACAGGAGCCAGGTGTGGTCACAGGAACCTAAGTCCTTACTATGCACAGAAATCTTACGGGAAGATATGAAGGAAGCTACAGGGAGGTGAGTGCACTCACATCTGTGCTACGTGTTTATGTACATGTAGTATTGTAGTATGGAGAAGGCAATGGCACCCCACTCCAGTACTCTTGCCTGGAAAATCCCATGGATGGAGGAGCCTGGTGGGCTGCAGTCCATGGGGTCACTAAGAGTCAGACACGACTGAGCGACTTCACTTTCACTTTTCACTTTCATGCATTGGAGAAGGAAATGGCAACCCACTCCAGTATTCTTGCCTAGAGAATCCCCCAGGGATGGGGGAGCTTGGTGGGCTGCCATCTATGGGGTCGCACAGAGTCGGACACGACTGAGCAACTTGGCAGCAGCAGTAGCCCCAGCAGTATTGTAGTAAGAGCCTGAGCCCCACCCCCACCCCGCCTTTTCTTTTTGGTTTTAGGGGGGAAAAGCCCCAGTTTATTATTTTTTTAATTAATTTTTTTTTAATTTGAGGATAATTACTTTAAAATATTATGATGAAAAAAATAAATAAAATATTATGATGGTTTTTGTCATACATCAACATGAATCAGCCACAGGTATACGTGTCCCTCCCCCGCCCCCCCCCCCTCCCCAACATTCCACCCCACCTTATCCCTCTGCGTTGTCCCAGAGCACCGGCTTTGGGTGCCCTTCTTCGTGCATCAAACTAGTACTGGTCATCTATTTTACATATGGTAACGTACACGTTTCAATGTTATTGATGTTTGTCCAGTGATGGCTTTTAAGCCTCTCCCCTCTTTCTCCTTTGGACTCACATTTGGGTCAAACGACAAGAAAACCTGCTGCTCCCTCTTGTGGCTCCTGTGGGAAGTTCAAGCCACACACAGGAATTCCTACAGCAGCCCCACCTCCTAGTCACCCCTTCTCTCTCAAGTCACTTTTGGACGTGCTTGGGAGGCATCTTGCTCTCTTCTTAAAGCCTCATTAGTCAACAAGTCCCTTCAACTTTTTCGGTGCTTGTATGGCATCATAAGTCTTAATATACAAACCAAATTTTAGGTGTAGTCCCTTTCCCTATATGAAGTGACCAAAACCAAATATGGACATACATTTAGAGTATACATAGATTTGGATTGAATTTATACAGAGGACATTTTCTTATAAATCTACTATCAGAAGGAGATCTAGATCCGAATAGTCTGGATATCTGTCCCATTGTCCATGTTTAAGATACACATTGAATTAACAGTGAATAGCTAGCAGCTACACATCATTTTGGAAATTAAAACATTTCTGAGGAGAGAGATAATTACTGTTAAAGTAGCACCTAGGACATGAGTTTTTACATTTCAGTGGAATTTTAAAGCCCTACCCATGGCTACAGAGTATAAAGTAGAGTATTAGAGGGCTGCGTCAGGACTAACATGAGTTCTTGCACTGTGGGTTTCCAGTCAGAACTGAATCAAGAACAGAAAAGGACAGATGAGATAAAATCAAGTGTTGATGAAGTCTATATACAAAAACTGAGTTCAGAAGTATTACAGATGGAAATCCTAAGGGTTAACTCTGTTAACTCTGGTGCAAGGTAGACAGAGCTTATGGGCCATGTATTCTAATCAGCTGGACTATGACATATGTGGGTTTAGAGACACGTGGGTTTTATGAGGTGATGAGGAAATGTAGGTGAGTCACCTGTTCTACACAAGACAGGTGAGAAAGGTGCATTCACATCACTTTTATGTCATCAGTATCAATGTAATTCCTCTGGAAAAGATGAAAATTTGAGTCTATACAAAGTGGTTTTTCTGGATCATTCTACTTCTAAAGAAGTCTTGGAGGTTGTGATCCTTGGATAGACTATCCAATTTAAATCATGGGCTCTCAGAGGAAAAGAAAGATTCCTTCTAACATACAATGAAGTATAGCCAACTCTCTTAGGAGTTATTAATATTTCATAGCTGTATAAAGGTTCAGCATAAGCAGAAGGAAGAATTGTATTCAGGGAATAATTCTGACAGATTACAGTTTGAGGTCTTGTTAAAGGTTATTAAGTGTTATGTCCTCTAAACGATTTATCCATCACAGCAGAAACAGGAATACCAAGCAGCCTGAATAAAAATTAGCACTGCCATGTTAAACAGATGAACACTGGATTTTTTTTAAAAGCCCAAACAGATAATACTTATAATATAGGAAGCAACACAAAGCATTTTAAAATGATAAAATCATTCAAAACTCTCAGCCTTAATTATGTCTAGTTAACCCACTTAATCTCTGTATACCATCAATATTCTTTCTGGCATCTCTTCGTGAATAAAGGAAATTTAAGTTCATTCTAGTTCCTGAGTGCATTTTGAAAATTATACTGTACTTGAAGGAAACAAGTGCAGTAACTTCAGTTATACTGAGAAAGGTTGTGATTATGTGAGAAAGACCTAATGGCTTAAAATTCACCTGCAGCAAGCTAAAGACTATGAACAAACAGGACAGTAGAACAGAAATGTGTTTCAATGGGCATCTCCTTAAACAAAATAATGAAATCAGGTACAGTTATCAAGGACTTTAGAAAACAAATTGCTTCTGAAGAGGAAGTGTTGATATCATATAACTGTGCCTATATTAGTATTGGATGAAAAGGTAATAATCCACCATCCACATCTATTTTGAAGGTATAACATTCAGGTAATGAGAAGAAACAAAAATCAAGGCTGTAGCTAATTATATGAAGAGGATGGAGCCAAAAAGTACAGAAGAGTACTTTTCAGGGAGGTAATTAGGCTTGTGGGAGTCTAAATCCAATCTTGCTAACGGTATGAGATTCTTTTTTCTTTTCTTCCATCAATTATTTAAGACTGTTTCAGGAATTTACACAGTGAATATAGTCAAGGTACAGAGATTTTGGAGGACAGGAGACTGTCCTGAGATGGACTAAGAGTAATTTAGTCTACACTGGAACGTTTCCAATGTATAGGTACTTATTAGAAGTTCTAAAATGGATTATTTTCTTCCAATTAAAGTCTCGGCAATAATTAAGTAGCTTAGTAACTCTCAGGAGCCACAGAACCTGAGCAAAATCGTTTGGAGGCATTTGATGTACTACTGCACATTCAAATCAAGTCTTGGAAACCAAACACAACAGCATCTATTGAGCTTCTATTATGTACCGAGCACTCTGTCTGGTCCATTACATATATGATCCCATTGAATCCAAGGAAAGCTTTATGAACAGAGTTTCTAAAGATGAGGACATCGTGACTCTGAGAGCTTAAATAACTTTCTGTGGTCACTCAGGGGATTAATCAGTGCCTGAAGATTAATGGAAGGCCCAGCTCTCATGGTCCCCTTTGTTGTTTCACATGGATAGAGATATGTGTGTGCTTAGTCATTCAGTCACGTCTGACTCTTGCAACCCTGTGGACTGTAGCTTGCCAGGTTCCTCTGTCCACAGGATTTTCCAGGCAAGAATACTGGAGGGGGTTACTATTTTCTCCTCCAGGGGATCTTCCTAATCCAAGGATTGAACCTGTGTCTCCTGTGTTTCCTATATTATAGGCAGATTCTTTACTGCTAAGTCCGTGGAGAGGCTGGATAAAGATGACAGAAGCTCTATAATTCCAGCTCTTCAATCATTTTGAGAGCTAAACTTCATACCATTTGGGGAGTGTTTTTGGTCACAAGGCTAAAGCTAAAGATGAGAAATATGACAGTATGGATCAGATCATTCTCTGACAGCTCCTGTGTGACAAATTGCTTTTATAGACACTTCTTTCAATTGGTAGCTTAGAGTAGTTAAAGTATGTGGGGTGTGGGGTCTAGTTTGGGCTTGGCCATTAACCAGTTGTCTAATCTTTATCATTTACCCTCTCAGAACATCTCTTTTGTCACCTCTGAACTGGTAATGATGATGGTACCTATTTCACAGGACTGACAAAAAGAATTAAATGAGATAGTGAAGGGACTTCCTTGACAGTCTGGTGGTTAAGACTCAGCAGTCTCAATGTAGCAAGCATGGATTTGATTCCCAGTTGAGGAACTAAGAACCCACATGAAGACAAACAACAAAAACCAACAACAATGAGATAATGAGTGTATTCAGCACCTAGACATAAGCTGATTTCTATGAGCAAAAAGCAGGATTGCTGAACAGAAGATTACAAGGGTAGATCAATAGATCATTAAAAATGATTACAAATATTTCTTTGTTGCTTGGCATCAGAGAAATCTATAAAAACCTCATTCCTAAAGACAAAGAACATAAAAATAAAATTTTGAAAGATAATGAAAAGAATAAAAAAAGAATTAAAAACATTTAAACCTAGTTAATAATCAAATAAAGGTACAATGCAATGACTCTGGATTCCATTTATTATGTACTAAATCAATCACCCTCAAAAAATACTCAGTGATTTTAAAAGTAAAAATAAAGTAATATATTTTGGAATAATAATATTTTTCAAAAAATAAGGTTAATTTTAAATTATCAATTCTACTTCTGGGAATTCCCACTAAGGAAAGTATGAAAAAAATAGAAGATCAACACAGATACAAATTTTTATTATAGTATTATTTAATTACCCAACAAAGAAAGCCTGGGAATAAATTACACAACAAAAGCACTGTTTGTAATAGCCATGGTACTCTCTCTTCTTGGCATATTAGGCTCCAATTAAAATTAAGGTTATGGAGAAAATATGGCATTGTGATAAGGTTTAGAAAAAAAAAAAAGGTGATATAAGTTTTGTGTGTTGATTAATTAAAACCAAATGAGAAATAAATGCCCAGGAAAATAATGGTTGTAAGAAAATTCAAAAAATTAAAAGATGCTTACTCCTTGGAAGAAAAGTTATGACCAACCTAGATAGCATATTCAAAAGCAGAGACATTACTTTGCCGACTAAGGTCCATCTAGTCAAGGCTATGGTTTTTCCTGTGATCATGTATGGATGTGAGAGTTGGACTGTGAAGAAGGCTGAGCGCTGAAGAATTGATGCTTTTGAACTGTGGTGTTGGAGAAGACTCTTGAGAGTCCCTTGGACTGCAAGGAGATCCAACCAGTCCATTCTGAAGGAGATCAGCTCTGGGATTTCTTTGGAGGGAATGATGCTGAAGCTGAAACTCCAGTACTTTGGCCACCTCATGCCAAGAGTTGACTCATTGGAAAAGACTCTGATGCTGGGAAGGATTGGGGGCAGGAGGAGAAGGGGACGACAGAGGATGAGATGGTTGGATGGCATCACTGACTCGATGGAGGTGAGTCTGAGTGAACTTCAGGAGTTGGTGATGGACACGGAGGCCTGGCGTGCTGCGATTCATGGGGTCGCAAAGAGTTGGACATGACTGAGCGACTGAACTGAACTGAACTGAAGAAAAATTCAAAATGTTCATAGTTGGGTTAGGGTGATGGAATTTGGGATTATTATCCTCTGTTTAAAACATAATTTCAGAAAGATGGCGGAGGAATAGGACGGGAAGATCACGTTCTCCCTCACAAATTCCTCAAAAGAACATTTCAATGCCGAGCAAACTCCACAAAACAACTTCTGTAGGCTGGCAGAGGACATCAGGCAACCAGAAAAGCAGACCATTGTCTTCAAAAAACAGGTAGGAAAAAATATAAAAGACGAAAAAGGAGACAAAGGAGGTGGGGAGGGAGCTCCGTCCCGGGAAGGGAAGCCTGTCCCGGGGAAGGGAATTTTAAGAAGAGAGGTTTCCAAACACCAGGAAACACTCTCCCTGCCGAGTCTGTGGCGAGCCTTGGAAACACAGAGGCAACATAACAGGAAGGAAAAATAGATAAATAATTAAAACCAAGAGATTACAAGCCCACCAGTAACTCCCCCAGCGGAAAAGCAGCACAGACGCCTGCATCCGCCATTGGGAAGTGGGGGCAGGGCAGGGACGCGCGGGAGGTGCGGGCTGCAGAGCTTTGCAAGAATCGGGCAGGAACGCCCCACGCTCCACCAGAACGATCTAACTTGGGCTAGCACACCAGACTGTGGGATAGCTACCACGCGAAAAGCTCGAACATAAGACACCGCCAGGACTGAGCACAGAACAAAGGACGGAGCGGAAAAAGCCGGCTGCAGACCATTCCCCGCCAGGGACAGGCAGCCAGAGCCGTAAGGACTGGAAAGGGGCAATTGCAGACCTGGAGAGACTTTACTTACCTAACTGCAAGCAGGCTCCTTTGCTAAGACTTCTGGGGGTGCTGGACAGTCGCAGTCTGCCTCACGGGGTGCGCCAGCGGTCCACCCAGAGAGCTGAGCGGCAGCGGCAGAAAAGGTGACAAGCCGCGGCGATCGCACTCGCCAAACTCCTGAGCTACTCGGACCTGGGAAGGGCACAAAGCGCAGTCCCAGCCGCATTTGTGCCTCTGAGGGCTGCCTGAGGGCCGAACCTGAGCAGCTTGGACCGGGGAAGTGCGCGCAGCCTAGGGCCGGCCCCAGACGGTTCCCGGCTGAGCATCGTAGAGCCGGAGCGGTTTGTGCGCCGCGAGAAAGGACAGGTCAAGCGGGGCAGAGATACTGGGTGCACACGACAGTGCTATTTGTTTGCAGCATCCCCCCTCCCCACAGCGCGACTGAACTAGTGAGCCTAAAAACCAGCAAACAGAAGAAGTTAAACAGAGGGAACCACCTTGGAAGTGAGCCCACACGGCCCATAAATCAGAGAAGAGCCAGATATATTTTTAATTTTTTAATATTTTTAAAATCATTCTTTTTTTTTGCTTTTTTTCTTTTTTTTCCGAGCTTTTTTTAAATTGTTAAGTCTTCTATTCCTCCTCTAATTTTTATTTCTATAACCTAGTATTACTATTTTTTAAAAAAAGACTTTTTTTTTTTTTTAAGGCAAACACCATATATACTCTTTGGATGGTTGTTGGTGTTTTGTTTTGTTTTTTTTTGTTTGTTTGTTTTTTAATAATTCTTTTTTTTCTTTCTTCCTTTTTCCTTCTGCTTTTCTTTAATATTGTATCTTTGAAAATCCAACCTCTACTCCAGATTTTTAATCTTTGCTCTTAGGTTTTTGTTGTCAATTTTGTACATTTAAAAACCCAAACTTCACTACCCAAGTTTACCTGAGAGCGAGATTACTGGCTTGACCACTCTCTCCTCCTCTGGACTCTCCTTTTTCTCCACCAGGTGGCCTCTGTCTCTTTTCTCCCCCATCTCTTCTCTATCCAACTCTGTGAATCTCTGTGTGTTCCAGACGGTAGAGAACACCTAAGGAACTGGTTACTGGCAGGATTTGTCTCTCTCCTACTCATTCCTCTCTCTTATCCTCCTGGTCACCTCTGTCTACTTCCTCCCTCTCCTCTTCCCCATATAACTCTGTAAATACCTCTGAGCGGTCCAGACTATAGAGCGCACATAAGGAAGTGACTACTGGCTAGCTTGCTCTCTCCTCTCTTGATCTCACCGCATCTCATTCCAGTTACCTCTAACTACCCCCTCCATCTTCTCTTCTCCTTGTAACTCAGTGAACCTCTCTGAGTGTCCCTCAATGTGGAGAAACTTTTCATCTTTAACCTAGATGTTTTATCATCGGTGCTGTATAGATGGAGAAGTCTAGAGACTACTGTAAAAATAAAACTGAAAACCAGAAGCAGGAAGCTTAAACCCAAAGCCTGAAAACATTAGAGAACTCTTGAATTCAGGGAACATTAAGCAATAGGAGCTCATCAAATGCCCTCATACCTACACCGAAACCAAGCTCCACCCAAGGGCCAACAAGTTCCAAAACAAGACATACCACCCAAATTCTCCAGCAACACAGGAACACTCCCCTGAGCCTCAATATACAGGCAGCTCAAAATTATCCCCAAACCTTTGATGTCTCATAACCCATTACGGATCACTCCACTGCACTCCAGAGAGAAGAAACCCAGCTCCACCCACCAAAACTCCAACACAAGCCTCCCTAACCAGGAAACCTTGACAAGCCACTGATAGAACCCCACCCAAAGTGAGGAAGCTCCATAATAAAGAGAACTCCACAAATTATCAGAATATAAAAAGGCCACCCCAAATGCAGCAATATAACCAAGATGAAGAGACAGAGGAATACTCAGCAGGTAAAGGAACAGGAGAGTTGCCCACCAAACCAAACAAAAGAGGAAGAAGTAGGGAATCTACCGGAGAAGGAATTCCGAATATTGATAGTGAAAATGATCCAAAATCTTGAAATCAAAATGGAAACACAGATAAATAGCCTAGAGACAAGGATTGAGAAGATGCAAGAAAGGTTTAACAAGGACCTAGAAGAAATAAAAAGAGTCAAAATATAATGAATAACACAATAAATGAGATCAGAAACACTCTGGAGGCAACAAATAGTAGAATAACAGAGGCAGAAGATAGGATTAGTGAAATAGAAGATAGAATGGTAGAAATAAATGAATCAGAGAGGAAACAAGAAAAACGAATTAAAAGAAACGAGGACAATCTCAGAGACCTCCAGGACAATATGAAACGCTCCAACATTCGAATTATAGGAGTCCCAGAAGAAGAAGACAGAAAGAAAGATCATGAGAAAATCCTTGAGGAGATAATAGTTGAAAACTTCCCTAAAATGGGGAAGGAAATAATCACCCAAGTCCAAGAAACACAGAGAGTCCCAAATAGGATAAACCCAAGGTGAAACACCCCAAGACACATATTAATCAAATTAACAAAGATCAAACACAAAGAACAAATATTAAAAGCAGCAAGGGAAAAACAACAAATAACACACAAGGGGATTCCCATAAGGATAACAGCTGATCTGT
This sequence comes from Ovis aries, assembly GCF_016772045.2. Lineage (NCBI taxonomy): Eukaryota > Metazoa > Chordata > Mammalia > Artiodactyla > Bovidae > Ovis > Ovis aries. The sequence continues at coordinate 236,032,461 of NC_056054.1, read as the reverse complement.
CAATAGAAACTCTTCAGGCCAGGAGGGAATGGCAAGACATACTTAAAGTGATGAAAGACAATAACCTACAGCCCAGATTACTGTACCCAGCAAGGATCTCATTCAAATACGAAGGAGAAATCAAAAGCTTTACAGACAAGCAAAAGCTGAGAGAATTCAGCACCACCAAACCAGCTCTCCAACAAATTCTAAAGGATATCCTCTAGACAGGAAACACGAAAGGGTGTATAAACCCGAACCCAAAACAATAAAGTAAATGGCAACGGGATCATACTTATCAATAATTACCTTAAACGTAAACGGGTTGAACGCCCCAACCAAAAGACAAAGACTGGCCGAATGGATACAAAAACAAGACCCCTCTATATGCTGCTTACAAGAGACCCACCTCAAAACAAGGGACACATACAGACTGAAAATGAAGGGCTGGAAAAAGATATACCACGCGAATAGAGACCAAAAGAAAGCAGGAGTGGCAATACTCATATCCGATAAAATAGACTTTAAAACAAAGGCTGTGAAAAGAGACAAAGAAGGCCACTACATAATGATCAAAGGAACAATCCAAGAAGAAGATATAACAATTATAAATATATATGCACCCAATATAGGAGCACCACAATATGTAAGACAAATGCTAACAAGTATGAAAGGGGAAATCAACAATAACACAATAATAGTGGGAGACTTTAATACCCCACTCACACCTATGGACAGATCAACTAAACAGAAAATTAACAAAGAAACGCAAACTTTAAATGATACATTAGATCAGTTAGACCTAATTGATATCTATAGGACATTTCACCCCAAAACAACGAATTTCACCTTTTTTTCAAGTGCTCATGGAACCTTCTCCAGGATAGATCACATCCTGGGCCATAAACCTAACGTTGATAAATTCAAAAAAATCGAAATCATTCCAAGCATCTTTTCTGACCATAATGCATTAAGATTAGATCTCAATTACAGGAGAAAAACTATTAAAAATTCCAACATATGGAGGTTGAACAACACACTTCTGAATAACCAACAAATCACAGAAGAAATCAAAAAAGAAATCAAAATATGCATAGAAATTAATGAAAATGAAAACACAACAACCCAAAACCTGTGGGACACTATAAAAGCAGTGCTAAGAGGAAAGTTCATAGCAATACAGGCATACCTCAAAAAACAAGAAAAAAGTCAAATAAATAACCTAACTCTACAACTAAAGCAACTAGAAAAGGAAGAGTTGGAGAACCCCAGAGTTAGTAGAAGGAAAGAAATCTTAAAAATTAGGGCAGAAATAAATGCAAAAGAAACAAAAGAGACCATAGCAAAAATGAACAAAGCCAAAAGCTGGTTCTTTGAAAGGATAAATAAAATTGACAAACCATTAGCCAGACTCATCAAGAAGCAAAGAGAGAAAAATCAAATCAATAAAATTAGAAATGAAAATGGAGAGATCACAACAGACAACACAGAAATACAAAGGATCATAAGAGACTACTATCAGCAGTTGTATGCCAATAAAATGGACAACGTGGAAGAAATGGACAAATTCTTAGAAAAGTACAATTTTTCCAAAACTGAACCAGGAAGAAATAGAAAATCTTAACAGACCCATCACAAGCACGGAAATTGATACTGTAATCAGAAATCTTCCAGCAAACAAAAGCCCAGGTCTAGATGGCTTCACAGCTGAATTCTACCAAAAATTTCGAGAAGAGCTAACACCTATCCTCCTCAAACTCTTCCAGAAATTGCAGAGGAAGGTAAACTTCCAAACTCATTCTATGAGGCCACCATCACCCTAATACCAAAACCTGACAAAGATGTCACAAAAAAAGAAAACTACAGGCCAATATCTCTGATGAACATAGATGCAAAAATCCTCAACAAAATTCTAGCAATCAGAATCCAACAACACATTAAAAAGATCATACACCATGACCAAGTGGGCTTTATCCCAGGGATGCAAGGATTCTTCAATATTCGCAAATCAATCAATGTAATTCACCACATTAACAAACTGAAAAAAAAAAACCATATGATTATCTCAATAGATGCAGAGAAGGCCTTTGACAAAATTCAACATCCATTTATGATAAAAACTCTCCAGAAAGCAGGAATAGAAGGAACATACCTCAACATAATAAAAGCTATCTATGACAAACCCACAGCAAACATTATCCTCAATGGTGAAAAATTGAAAGCATTTCCCCTAAAGTCAGGAACAAGACAAGGGTGTCCACTTTCACCGCTACTATTCAACATAGTTCTGGAAGTTTTGGCCACAGCAATCAGAGCAGAAAAAGAAATAAAAGGAATCCAAATTGGAAAAGAAGAAGTAAAACTCTCACTGTTTGCAGATGACATGATCCTCTACATGGAAAACCCTAAAGACTCCACCAGAAAATTACTAGAGCTAATCAATGAATATAGTAAAGTTGCAGGATATAAAATCAACACACAGAAATCCCTTGCATTCCTATACACGAATAATGAGAAAGTAGAAAAAGAAATTAAGGAAACAATTCCATTCACCATTGCAACGAAAAGAATAAAATACTTAGGAATATATCTACCTAAAGAAACTAAAGACCTATATATAGAAAACTATAAAACACTGATGAAAGAAATTAAAGAGGACACTAATAGATGGAGAAATATACTATGTTCATGGATTGGAAGAATCAATATAGTGAAAATGAGTATACTACCCAAAGCAATTTACAAATTCAATGCAATCCCTATCAAGCTACCAGCCACATTTTTCACAGAACTAGAACAAATAATTTCAAGATTTGTATGGAAATACAAAAACCTCGAATAGCCAAAGCAATCTTGAGAAAGAAGAATGGAACTGGAGGAATCAACTTGCCTGACTTCAGGCTCTACTACAAAGCCACAGTCATCAAGACAGTATGGTACTGGCACAAAGACAGACATATAGATCAATGGAACAAAATAGAAAGCCCAGAGATAAATCCACACACATATGGACACCTTATCTTTGACAAAGGAGGCAAGAATATACAATGGAGTAAAGACAATCTCTTTAACAAGTGGTGCTGGGAAAACTGGTCAACCACTTGTAAAAGAATGAAACTAGATCACTTTCTAACACCGCACACAAAAATAAACTCAAAATGGATTAAAGATCTAAATGTAAGATCAGAAACTATAAAACTCCTAGAGGAGAACATAGGCAAAACACTCTCAGACATAAATCACAGCAGGATCCTCTATGATCCACCTCCCAGAATTCTGGAAATAAAAGCAAAAATAAACAAATGGGATCTAATTAAAATTAAAAGCTTCTGCACAACAAAGGAAACTATAAGCAAGGTGAAAAGACAGCCTTCTGAATGGGAGAAAATAATAGCAAATGAAGCAACTGACAAACAACTAATCTCAAAAATATACAAGCAACTTACGCAGCTCAACTCCAGAAAAATAAACGACCCAATCAAAAAATGGGCCAAAGAACTAAATAGACATTTCTCCAAAGAAGACATACGGATGGCTAACAAACACATGAAAAGATGCTCAACATCACTCATTATTAGAGAAATGCAAATCAAAACCACAATGAGGTACCACTTCACACCAGTCAGAATGGCTGCGATCCAAAAATCTGCAAGCAATAAATGCTGGAGAGGGTGTGGAGAAAAGGGAACCCTCCTACACTGTTGGTGGGAATGCAAACTAGTACAGCCACTATGGAGAACAGTGTGGAGATTCCTTAAAAAATTGCAAATAGAACTACCTTATGACCCAGCAATCCCACTTCTGGGCATACACACCAAGGAAACCAGAATTGAAAGAGACACATGTACCCCAATGTTCATCGCAGCACTGTTTATAATAGCCAGGACATGGAAACAACCTAGATGTCCATCAGCAGATGAATGGATAAGCAAGCTGTGGTACATATACACAATGGAGTATTACTCAGCCGTTAAAAAGAATTCATTTGAATCAGTTCTGATGAGATGGATGAAACTGGAGCCTATTATACAGAGTGAAGTAAGCCAGAAAGAAAAACACCAATACAGTATACTAACACATATATATGGAATTTAGGAAGATGGCAATGACGACCCTGTATGCAAGACAGGGAAAGAGACACAGATGTGTATAACGGACTTTTGGACTCAGAGGGAGAGGGAGAGGGTGGGATGATTTGGGAGAATGACATTCTAACATGTATACTATCATGTGAATTGAATCGCCAGTCTATGTCTGATGCAGGATGCAGCATGCTTGGGGCTGGTGCATGGGGATGACCCAGAGGGATGTTATGGGGAGGGAGGTGGGAGGGGGGTTCATGTTTGGGAATGCATGTAAGAATTAAAGATTTTAAAATTAAAAAAAAAAATAAAGATACTTCTAGCAAAAAAAAAACACACATAATTTCAATATTGACTGTATAACACTAAAAAAAACTGATTTCATTAAAACAATATGAGTGATAGTGGTAAGATGATAACTGTACTATTGTACATTGCATTGGCAACTCTTATGACTAACTCAATTTTCTTTTTTTAAAAAATATTTATTTATTTTATTTGGCTACGTCAGGTCTTAGTTGTGGCTTGAGGGATTTCGATCTTCATTGTAGCATGCAGATCTTTTTTTTTTTTTTCAGTTTCTGCATGTGGGATCTAGTTTCCTGTCCAGGGCTTGTACCTGGGTCCCCTGCATTGAGTGTGCTGAGTCTTAGCCCCTGGACCACCAGTGAAGTCCCACTAATTCAATTTTCTGACTTCAGAACAGTATTTATTTATTACTGTTTTTCAGTATGAATATAGCCAAGATAAAACAAGAACCAAATAATAAACTGAATCTTTTTGGACATTTTTTGCTTATTATTTTATAATTGTGTGTGTGTGTCTGTGTGTGTGCTAAGTCGTTTCAGTCATGTCTGACTCTTTGAGACCCTATGGATTGTAGCCTGCCACGCTTCTCTGTCTATGGGATTCTCCAGGCAACAACAACAGAGGAGTGGGTTGCCATATCCTCATTGTTTATTTTTAATCAAATAAGTTCTTTCTCAAAATGAGTCAAAATATTTGACATAGGATGAATCATACATAGGTATCTTGTATCACCCATTCAATATGCCAAAATTTACCTGAAATGATGGATATCTGCAATTTCATATGTCTATGGGCATTGGCAGTTTGTTTTCTCAAAGTCTAGACATAATCACTTGTTTTGGGGAAGATTCTTAAGAAGAGACAGTGGCACTATGAGTACTGCTATATTCTTGCCTCCAAAAGTGTTTCTTTAAAGTACATTCGACATCTCATTGACAGAATCATTTTTTTTTATTTTTAAAGCCACAAGGTAGCCCTTTTAAAGCTACAGTTATTACTAAACATTTGGAGCCTTTTGCTTTTTGAGGAATGTTGTTCCTCTCTAACTCACTACAGGACTTTGAGTGGAATTAATACACACACATTACTATATTTAAAATGGATAACTCTGCTCAATGTTATGTGGAAGCCTGGATGGGAGGGGAATCTTGGGGAGAATGAATACGTGTATAGACATGGCTGAATGCCTTTTCTGTCCACCTGAAACTATCACGACATTGGTAACCAGCTATATTCCAGTATAAATTAAAAATCTTTAAAAATAGTAAAAGTGCAAATGGAAGAATGTAGAAAAAGTACACAGGCAAAAATTTTAACCAGAAAGGGCTTTGCTTCATCAGAGTCCCTTTCTAGGAAGAAGGGATGCTCTGAGTCTATGATAACAACATCTAAAAGAATCAGAGGTTTGAACATTGTACAGGAGGCAGTGATCAAGCCCATCCCCAAGAAAAAGAAATGCAAAAAGGCAAAATGGTGGTCTGAGGAGCCTTTATAAAGAGCTGAGAAAAGAAGAGAAGCTAAAGGCAAAGGAGAAAAGAAAGGCTATACCCATCTGAATAGAGTTCCAAAGAACAGCAATGAGAGATAAGAAAGCCTTCCTCAGTGATCTATGCAAAGAAATAGAGGAAAACAGCAGAATGGGAAAGACTAGAGATCTTTTCAAGAAAACCGGAAATACCAAGGGAACATTTCAGGCAAAGATGGGCATGATAAACGACATGGAAGTGATATGGACCTAACAGAAGCAGAAGATATTTAGAAAAGATCTCAAGAATACACAGATGAACTATACAAAAAAAGATCCTCATGACCCAGATAACCACGATGAGCCACGATGTCATTCACCTAGAGCCTGACATCCTGGAATGCGAAGTCAAGTGGGCCTCAGGAAGGATCACTATGAACAAAGTTAGTGGGGGTGATGGAATTCAAGCTGAGCTATTCCAAATCCTAAAAGATGATTCTGTTAAAGCGCTGCACTCAACATGCTAGCAAATTTGGAAAACTCAGCAGTGGCCACAGGACTGGAAAAGGTCAGTTTTCATTCCAATCCCAAAGAAAGGCAATGCCAAAGAATGCTCAAATTACCACACAATCGTACTCATCTCACACACTAATAAAGTAATGCTCAAAATTCTCCAAGCCAGGCTTCAAAAGTATGCGAACCATGAACTTCCAGATGTTCAGGTTATATTTAGAAAAAGCAGAGGAGCCAGAGATCAGATTCCCAACATCCGCTGGATCAGAGAAAAAGCAAGAGCATTCCAGAAAAACATCTACTTCTGCTTCATTGATTACATGAAAGACTTGGTGTATATCACAACAAACTGTAGAAAATTCTTAAAGGGTTGGGAATACCAAACCACCTTACCTGCCTCTTGAGAAACCTGTATGCAGATCAAGAAGCAACAGTTAGAACCAGACATGGAAAAACAGACTGGTTCCAGATTGGGAAAGGAGTATGTCAAGCTGTATATTGTCACCCTGCTTATTAAACTTATATGCAGAGTACATCACACGAAATACTGGGTTGGATGAAACTCAAGCTGGAATCAAGATTGCAGGGAGAAATATGAATGAACTCAGATATGCAGATGACACCATCCTCATGGCAGAAAGTGAAGAGGTACTGAGGAGCTTCTTGATGAGAGTAAAAGAGGAGAGTGAAAAACCTGGCTTTAAATGCAACATTCAAAAAATGAAGGTCATGGTATCCAGTCCCATCACTTCATGGCAGATGGAGAAATAATGGAAACACTGACAGACTTTATTTTCTTGGGCTTCAAAATCACTGTGGATGGTGACTGCAGCCATGAAATTGAAAGATGCTTGCTCCTTGGAAGAAAAGCTATCACCAACCTAGACAGCATATTAAAAAACAGAGACATTATTTTGCCAACAAAGGTCAAAGCTATGGTTTTTCCACTAGTCATGTATGAATGTGAGAATTAGACCATAAAGAAAGCTGAGCACTGAAGAATTGATGCTTTTGAGCTGTGGTATTGGAGAAGACTCTTGAGAGTCTCTTGGACTGCAAAGAGATCCAACCAGTCAATCCCAAAGGAAATCAATCCTGAATATTCATTGGAAGGACTGATGCTGAAGCTGAAGATCCAATACTTTGGCCACCTGATGCGAAGAACTGACTCGTTTGAAAAGACCCTGCTGCTGGGAAAGATTAAAGGCAGGAGGAGAAGGGGTGACAAAGGATGACAAAATTGAACTAAACTGAAAAGAATAAAATCCAGTGTAATTTAGCACTTACTATGGGTTACATGCAGTGCTAATCATGGTGGACAGAAGCAAAGATGGGGTAAGAAACAGTTTCTGGCAACAAGTATATATTCTAATAAAGAGCAGAATACATATAAACAACAAAAACATAAATGTGACTGGATTCCACTGCTTTTGGTTATCAGTTCATTTGCTCAGTTGCGTCCAACTCTTTGTGACCCCATGGACTGCAGCAAACCAGTCTTCCCTGTCCATCACCAACTCCTGGAGCTTGCTCAAATTCATGTCTGTTGAGTCAGTGATGCCATCCAGCCATTTCGCCCTCTGTTGTCCCCTTCTCCTCCTGCCTTCAGTCTTTCCCAGTATCAGGGTCTTGTCCAAGGAGTCAGTTCTTTGCATCAGGTGGTTAAATTATTTGGAGCTTCAGCTTCAGCATCAGTCCTTCCAATGAATATTCAGGACTGATTTCCTTTGAGATTGACTGGTTGGATCTCCTTGCAGTCCAATGGATCCTCAAGAGTCTTTTCCAACACCACAGTTCAAAAGCATCAATTCTTCAGTGCTCAGCTTTCTTTATGGTCTAATTCTCACATCCATACATGACTAGTGGAAAAACCATAGCTTTGACTATACAGACCTTTTTTGGTAATTGTTTTTATTGGTAATGTCTTTGCTTTTTAATATGCTATCTAGGTTGGTCATAGCTTTTCTTCCAAGGATCAAGCGTCTTTTAATTTCATGGCTGCAGTCACCATCTGCAGTGATTTTGAAGCTCAAGATAATAAAGTCTGTCACTGTTTTCATTGTTTCCCATCTATTTGCCATGAGTTGATGGGACCGGATACCATGATCTTAGTTTTTTTTGAATGTTGCATTTAAAGCCAGGTTTTTCACTCTCCTCTTCCACTTTCATCAAGAGGCTCTTTAGTTCCTCTTTGCTTTCTGCCATGAGGGTGGTTTCATCTGTATATCTGAGGTTATTGATATTTCCCCCTGCAATCCTGATTCTAGCTTGTGTTTAATCCAGTCTGGCATTTTGCATGACATATTTTGCATGTAAGTTAAATGAGCAAGGTGACAATATATGGTCTTGGCATACTCCTTTCTTGATCTTGAACCAGTCCATTTACTGTGTCCGATTCTAACTGTTGCTTCTTCATCTGCATACAGGTTTCTCAGGAGGGAGGTAAGGTGGTCTGGTATTCCCATCCATTTAAGAATTTTCCACAGTTTGTTGTGATATACACAGTCAGTTTTTCATGTAGTCAATGAAGCAGATGTTTTTCTGGAATGATTTTTCTCTGATCCAGCGGATGTTGGGAATCTGATCTCTGGCTCCTCTGCTTTTTCTAAATATAACCTGAACATCTGGAAGTTCATGGTTCGCATACTTTTGAAGCCTGGCTTGGAGAATTTTGAGCATTACTTTATTAGTGTGTGAGATGAGTACGATTGTGTGGTAATTTGAGCATTCTTTGGCATTGCCTTTCTTTGGGATTGGAATGAAAACTGACCTTTTCCAGTCCTGTGGCCACTGCTGAGTTTTCCAAATTTGCTAGCATGTTGAGTGCAGCGCTTTAACAGAATCATCTTTTAGGATTTGGAATAGCTCAGCTTGAATTCCATCACCCCCACTAACTTTGTTCATAGTGATCCTTCCTGAGGCCCACTTGACTTCGCATTCCAGGATGTCAGGCTCTAGGTGAGTGACATTGTGGCTCATCGTGGTTATCTGGGTCATGAGGATCTTTTTTTGTATAGTTCATCTGTGTATTCTTGAGATCTTTTCTAAATATCTTCTGCTTCTGTTAGGTCCATATCACTTCCATGTCGTTTATCATGCCCATCTTTGCCTGAAATGTTCCCTTGGTATTTCCGGTTTTCTTGAAAAGATCTCTAGTCTTTCCCATTCTGCTGTTTTCCTCTATTTCTTTGCATAGATCACTGAGGAAGGCTTTCTTATCTCTCCTTGCTGTTCTTTGGAACTCTGCATTCAGATGGATATATCTTTTCTTTCTTCCTTTGCTTTTGCTTCTCTTCTTTTCTCAGGTATTTGTAAGGGCTCCTCAGAGAACCATTTGTCTTTTTACATTTCTTCTTCTTGGGGATGGTTTTAATCACTGCCTCTTGTACAATGTTACAAACCTGTATCCAAATTTATGCTGGGCTGAAATTCTATAAAATCTTTTTTCCTAAGCATTTTGAGAAAATTTAAAACATATGCTATTTTTCTTGCTTAAAGTCACTCCTAAATATATAAGTAATGTTTTAATCATTATAGAAAATTTGGGAAAAGGGACAGATAATGAACAAAATCACCCAAGGACTTCTGGTGGTCATCAGAATGTAGTAAGCATACCTTTCTTGTGGATTACAGGCAATGAGTCTGGACAATATTCCTAAAAAACCCCACCAAACCAACAACTACTTGAAAACTCTTAAAATTAACACAAACAGCTTGAAGAAGGAAGATCTAACTTAAAAAATTTGACCTTAGCAGCATCAATTTCTTGGTTATTTACCTCTTTTTTAATCTTTATGCCTTGATGAAGGGCAGCTTCAGTGTGGAACTCTGCACGAGGTATAGGCAGTGAATTTTATAGAGAAAGCCTGTCTTGCTAGCCAGAGGAACACGAAAAGGGACTCTAGGGGCAGCCCCCATTGTGCAAAACTGCATCAGTGCAGGTAACTAAAGCTCCTAAAAAGTAAAACAAATCAATTTCCAAGCCAGAGAAATAGGAAAAGGGAGCCCTGAGAATCAGAGACTATGCAGAAAACTGCTGCTTGGAGAAAACTGAAGATGAGTGCCTCCCAGTTATATGTATGAACTGATACTAGTTCTCTGCTTGGCCCTGAGCTGTCCAGATGTGGGATAGACCAGAAGCAACATGGCAAAGGCTTTGACAACTCAGCTGATATTGGAGCTCTGTCCATGGAAGATAAGACAGAACTTCAAGTTTCAGCATAATAGGAAAATTGCCTTGTGAATCAACCACCACCACCACAAATCAATATTCTCCAGTGGACTGTTACAGGATTGTCTTATAACATGATATTAAAAACGTCTAGGATACAATCCAGAAATATTCAACATGCAAAAAACCAGGACATCATGAGAAATCCTCAAGGGAAAAATAATTGACAGATCAACACATGGAAACTCCTACATGAACCAGATGTGAGACCTAAAGCAGCTCTTTCCAACTTCCTTCCTTCCTTCTTTCCATTCAATTTTTGTTTAATTTGCTCTCCATTTCCTATCTTTCTAAGGTGAACATAGATACTTGGTTTTAAACCCTACTTGTTTTGTAATAGAAATATATGAAGCTATTGTTTTCTCTGTTTCAGCTAGCGTCCACAGATTTTGTTTTACTGTTTCCAGTATTATTCAATTCAAACTGGCACTGAAGCTGGGAACCTAAATAATCTTTTTCAAAGGACTCTACGTCCAATGATACTTGGAAAGGCCATCTCACTAGACATCAGCAGACATGGGTTCTAGTTCCACTTCACTTGGGCAAGTAGCTTGCCTACTGCAGATCACTCTTTCTCTTCTAAAACCTAAGAAATTGAATGAAATACACAATAACTTCAGTCAAGAAAGTTCTTTTTATCTCTATGGTAAAATAAGTAAACAAGACCTCCACTAATTTATGAGCTTAGTGATTGTTTAAGCTAAGAGTTCCTCCCGTTTCCATGTTCCTATTAGAGAAGCCATTGTCTTCCCAGATGTTCTCAGGAGTTGAATGAAACATTTTATCAATTGTCTCTGAGCTTTCTACATTCTGTTTTCAATTTCAGTGCTGAAGTGGTCAATAAGCACATTACTCTCAGGGTGAGTTTTGCAATGTTCTCTAATTTTCTAAGCAGAGTGTCATTTATTTCCTTAGTTTGCTGTCATTTCCCCCCCTCTTTCTTAGTATCTCTGCTATCACTCAATTCTAACTTCCAATTCCTCCTCAAGAGTTTTATATCAGGTTGCCTTGTTCCTAAATAAAAGAAAAAAATTACCATTGTCTGTTTTGGGTCAGAGTATTTTTACTTTGTGCACAATTCAAAAGACGGATGCTGTGCTGTATTTGCTCTGCTGAATGGCAAAGTCAACAAAATAAGAAATATGTCAAGTAAAATGTCAAGTGTTAGCAAGAAATGGAAAATTAAATGGTGAATAAAATGTAGAAAAAATTCTGTCACAAATGGACTCCTTACAAGCTACCAATAATAGTTTTGTTATTTTTATTGTATGTCATCTATGTGGAAAAGTAATATTATCTTGCTAAGAAATCTAGTGTGCTCGATGCATCCATTTTCTTCTTTTTTTTTTTCCATTTTCTTTTCATTCAATTACTTACTAAATATTTTTTGGATTGGGACCATATGCCACAGGGCAGTGAATGAAACGGTCTCCTCTACTCATTATTGCCATCAAAGTCATGGGATGATGAAACGCTATATTTAGAGTTGGCATAGATAATCGGATTCAGACTTGGTAAGCCTAGAGCACAGGAAAACAGAAGTAAGTGATTCAAGGATAAACATCTTTTCAGGGTGATAATATGACAGATGATATAGAAAAGCAAAGATCAGAGAATATAAAATAATTTGCTTTTCTATTTTTCCTACTGAATTAATCAGATTATTTGTAATTAAATGTGTTAAAGTATTATTACATTACAAAAGAAATACCTATGACAAGGACTTCCCAGGTGGTCCAGTGGCTAAGACTCCATGCTCCCAGTGCAGAGGGCCTGGGTTTGAACCCTGGTCAGGGAATGAGATCCCACATACTGAAACTAAAGATCTCAAGTGCCACAACTAAGGCTTGGCACAGCCAAATAAATAAGTAAGTATTTTAAAAAAGAAATACCCGTGACAGTACAATTGAGAGTTTTACATTTAAATCACATTTTAAATTTAATTGAGAAACCAATTGCTTGATGTCCTATTATCAGAAGGTCAATACCACCTTTTATTTATGAAATACACAACTCTTTTATAGCAATATAATTAATATGAATTTGATGAACCAAATCTTTTAACACTTGCTCACCTGAATTTATGTGTAATAGTCATTGAGATTTAACATGTAGGAATTTTATACTTATATAATCATATTGTGTGTGACTATAATCAATTTATTAAAGAGTTTAGAATACTTATTTTAAAGTACTACTCTGTTTCATAAACTAAATGATGCCTTTCAAATTAACTTACTGGAAAGAAATTTTCAAGTTTATTTTCTATTAGCTGTTATTCTATAACACTTCAATTTGGGGGGTACCATATATTACATGGTGGAGCTTCCCTGGTGGCTCAGTTGGGAAGGAATCTACCTGCAATGCGGGAGGCCTGAGTTCAATCCCTGGGCTGGGGAGATCCCCTGGAGGAGGGCATGGTAACCCACTCCAGTATTCTTGCCTGAGAAATCCCATGGACAGGGGAGCCTGGTGGGATGCAGTCCATGGGTTTGCAAAAGAGTCAGACACAACGTAGTGACTAAATTGCCAACCACCACCACATATGTTATATGGGGAATACCATATTTCTGAAGCTAGGTTTAAAAACAAAGTAGATTGTCTCTCATATAGACATAAGAGATTTATAGATATGACAATCATCCAACATTATACATGAGTGTATTATGAAATGTGAGAACGCTAGAATTTTTTTAAAGGGTGGACTGCCTATTGGATAGTTTATGAATATTAGGCTGAAGAGAAGCAGAATCCAAGCCCACCTTTCAAAATTCGTTATCACCCAATTCTTTTTATGTGGTGGTGGGGATGAAAGGGAAAGATAATGTTTTCTAGATAGCAAAGTGGAAAATTAGAAAAAGAGATGTACTTTTGAGTAAGATGCATTTTTGAGTTAGTGTAGCCATTTTTTAAAACAGACCACTGATATCAAAGTAGATTACATTTACATGAATATGCATATTTTAGTCAAGTGGCTTTTTATATTTTTAATCTTTATTATCATCAATAATATGTCATGTAGAAGGCTGAAATAATATTGATACTAGTTATATTGATGTTGAATAGATGACTGTGTTGTCACAGTTTAAAGCTATTGCACTGCTAGATTTATACATAATTGTAAGTATTACTAATCTCAGTAAAATACTTAAGATAAATCATTAATTTTAAAAGAAAGCTGGTAATGATGACCCTATATGAGAGACAGCAAAAGAGAGACAGATATAAAGAACAGACTTTTGGACTCTGCGGGAGAAGGAGAGGGTGGGATGATTTGAGAGAATAGTATTGAAACATGTATATTACCATATGTGAAACGGATGACCAGTCCAAGTTCGATGCATGAAACAGGGCACTCAAAGCCACTGGGAGGTGGGAGGGGGGTTCGGGATGGGAGGACACATGTACACCCGTGGCTGATTCATGTCAATGTATGGTAAAATCCACCACAGTATTGTAAAGTAATTAGACTCCAATTAAAATAAATAAATAATTTTTTAAAAAAATATATGATATACCCATGTTTCAATACCTACATCCTAACATCTGAAAAAAGATAACATTTTTCCTGTTAAATGTAGGAGACCAGGCACATGCATTTGCCCCTTGTTAAAATTTGTTTTTGGCTTCCCAGGTGGCTCAGTGAGTAAGGGATCTGCCTGCAGTGCAGGAAATGGGTTTGATCCCTGGGTCAGGAAGATCCCCTGGAGAAGGAGTGGCAACCCAGTCCAGTATTCTTGCCTGGAGAACCTCATGGACAGAAAAGCCTGGTGGGTTACCGTCCAAGGGGTTGCAAAGAGTTGGACACAACTGAAGCAGCTGAGCATGCACACATGCAAAATTCGCTTTTTTGAAAAAATAAGATGTATGAATAAGAATCAACTCATAATGGAAAAGAATTGTGGAGATTAGGATAGGAGATGTCATCATGAATGACAAACTTAACCCTATTTCTGCAAAACATAAGGAGGATGAGGCATCACAAACTGGACAAATGAACTCCCGAGGTGCACAGTGAGCTTTACTCCCGTAAAATAACCTGAAGATGTATTCTAAGAAACTGGAGCACAGCTTTGAAGGAAAGCTATCTCTATGTAGGTTAAATTTCATTGCTTGGAAGAGTTTGAGTCGAGAAGACAGGTGTCAGATGTCTTCAGCCTTTTGGTGCTCACGCCTACCCTGCCTTGCCCCACAAAGAGATGAGAAATCACTCAGAATCAGAAGGTCCTTGTAAGAAGGTGACTTACCTTACAAAAACCCATGCTACTTGCCAAAGTTTTTCAAGGAGGTAATTCTTTGACAATTGCCTTCTCTAGTTATTGGATTAAAAAAAATTCCTACTAGAAAGATCAGTCTTCCTAACACATATCTTCCTGGAAAATTAGTCATTTCATTCATATTTTCATAGAGTTTGATCAAATAGTAAACTTTAATACTTTTGATTTTCTTTGATTCTTACCTCATCTTCATTCATTTTTATATGTTAATATTCATTCTTTTTATCCTTTTCTTTGGGTCAGGCTAAAGTTGTAACTTTTTGAGTTAAATAGTTATTCAATCTAGTCACCACCTCAAGTCTCTTTCATCTTTACAGTCAATTTCTGTATTTTTATGATTTCCTTACATTTTTCTTCCGGTTGAATTTGGCATTTTTTAAAGTTTCTTGAATTTCTTCTAAGTTAGTTTGTATATATTCTCTCCTCTTGATTTCCACACATATCTAAAACTACAAAATTTCCTCTGAGTGCAGTTTTAGACAGTGTCCCATAGTAATGAATGATATTTTTTTAGATATTCTGAAATTAAGTAAGGGCTTGATATTCCAAGAGAAGTGAAAAAAAAGATTGATTTATTTTTCATCCACTTGATATTTTATAGTTAAAAGAGGTAAATCCAAAGCTTTCTACCATATTTGGTTTTTTATTTTGTTTTTCTTTATAAATTCTGATGCTAACTCATACATGTTTCTGGAAAATAAACAGAAAGGATGATCTATAGTAATATTTTCTTCTTGTTAAGATAATTGTGTTGATCTTAGTAATTATATCCAACATTTGTAACATTATATCAGTTCCATGTACCAGATACTATTCTAAGCTCAGTGTGTACATTAATTCCCATTTTGCACAGGGGAAGTGAGAAAACTGAGTCTTAGAGGTTATATAATTATACTGAGTCATACAGATAGTAAATTAGAAAATGTAGACTCTAGCCTAGGTCTCCAGCTCCAAAGCTAAAGCTCATACTGTACATCAATTATGTGTAAGGAAAAGAGCATAGGAAGTAGAGTCAGACAATTTATATTCTAGCCCAATCTCTGCAACAGTAATCTGGTGCTGGTCACTCAAACTGTGTGGCACTAAGTTGGGACTGTACTAAATATATTCAAAAGTCTACTAAATTAGCATATGTGGTATGATTTTTGATTTGCTATTCTAGGAATGGGTTTCCCTGGTGGCTCCTGCCACTGCAGGAGACGCGGGTTCAATCCCTGGGTCAGGAAGATCTCCTGGAGAAGGAAATGGCAACCCACTCTGGTTTTCTTGCCTGGGAACTGTATGGATAGTGGGGCCTGGTAAGCTACAGTCCCTGCGGGTTGAAAAAGTTTCAGATGTGACTTAGTGACTAAAGAACAACAATATTCTGGGAGTGGGGATGCGTTTATGTACTCCAAATAATGCTGTTAGGCAGTGGCATCATCTGTGGTATTGTTAGCTGTGACTAAGGGGACATTCCAGAGTCAGAAAGCAGGGAAAGTCTATCTAGCCTCATTAAATTGACACAGTTAAATCTATACTGTAATCAGTTGCTCTAAGCAATCATTACCTAAGATCTATGCAGACCTAGAACCAATGCTAGACTCTCAGAAGTCCTAGTAGTCAGCTGGCATCAGAAGGGTTTAAATTCGTGTGACAACTGCAGTGGACATGAGCTTCTGGTTTAATCAATCCAGTTATGTTATGTTGGAATGACCCACCACTGGATCAATTTTGGTCATGTGTTAGGTGCAACTTGGAATATAAAAACCACTTCTGTTTCAGTTCAGTTCAGTTCAGTCGCTCAGTCGTGTCCGACTGTTTGAGACCCCATGAATTGCAGCACACCAGGCCTCCCTGTCCATCACCAACTCCTGAAGTTCACTCAGACTCACGTCCATTGAGTCCGTGATGCCATCCAGCCATCTCATCCTCGGTCATCCCCTTCTCCTCCTGCCCCCAATCCCTCCCACCATCAGAGTCTTTTCCAATGAGTCAACTATTCGCATGAGGTGGCCAAAGTACTGGAGCTTCAGCTTTAGCATCTTTCCTTCCAAAGAAATCCCAGGGTTGATCTCCTTCAGAATGGACTGGTTGGATCTCCTTGCAGTCCAAGGGACTCTCAAGAGTCTTCTCCAACATCACAGTTCAAACGCATCAATTCTTCGGCGCTCAGCCTTCTTCACAGTCCAACTCTCACATCCATACGTGACCACAGGAAAAACCATAGTCTTGACCAGATGGACCTTTGTTGGCAAAGTAATGTCTCTGCTTTTGAATATGCTATCTAGGTTGGTCATAACTTTCCTTCTAAGGAGTAAGCGTCTTTTAATTTCATGGCTGCAGTCACCATCTGCAGTGATTTTGGAGACCCCCAAAATAAAGTCTGATACTGTTCCTACTGTTTCCCCATCTATTTCCCATGAAGTGATGGGACCAGATACCATGATCTTCGTTTTCTGAATGTTGAGCTTTAAGCCAACTTTTTCACTCTCCTCTTTCACTTTAACAAAAGAAAATACAGCATTCTTCCCCCCACCCCTTTTCCAACAACCCTCCAAAGGAAAGTAAATATGAAATATATATACATCAGTTCAGTTCAGTTGCTCAGTCATGTCCGACTCTTTGCGACCCCATGAATCGCAGCACACCAGGCCTCCCTGTCCATCACCAACTCCCGGAGTTCACTCAGATTCACGTCCATCAAGACAGTGATGCCATCCAGCCATCTCATCCTCTGTCATCCCCTTCTCCTCCTGCCCCCAATCCCTCCCAGCATCAGAGGCTTCTCCAATGAGTCAACTCTTCGCATGAGGTGGCCAAAGTACTGGAGTTGGCTGGAAATGTAGTCTATTAAGTGAAAGCATTGTCACCCAGATATAATTGGGGTTCTAAACTAAAGAAGGATCATTTAAAAACTGTCTCTACTATATTTAGTAATTGCTTCTCTAATCTGCCTAGTGCAGGATTAATTCAGGGCAGCTATGACAATCTGAGAGTTTTAAACAACTCAATTTTCAGCAATCAATGGAGTCATTATGCCTAAGATTTTAAAATTCTCTTTTTCTTTCTTGCCAATCATTTGTATTTTTTTCTTAATTGGCTGCTATTTTCAATCAAGTACAATTGCCCTGAAGTAAAGTTAGAGTCACACTCCACTGATTAGAGTTGTGTTCTAATGATTAATGAGCCAGTCTGAAATTTACACTGTGCTTATTTAGAACATGATAGCATCACTCAGTAATGAACTTTCAAGAGATTATTTATTTCCCGTTGCCATATTTCTAATCAGGTGCTCATATGCATAATGAATGCTTCAAGAGAAATCTGTTTTTTTGCCTTGTTTACAAGAAGAGTCATCTTTATGGCAAACCATGAGCACCTTGAGCTGGATCGTCTACTCAAATCTGAATATGGATGAAAATATCTCAAAGATCCATAAAACAGGAAAGCACAGTGGTCTTTAAAATTTTAGTAAAATTCTTTGAACTCACATATGTAAGAGATCTTAAGGGTCATTTAACCAACCTCTAATAAATTCTGTGAATATAACCACCAGCATGTGATTCTCTAGCATCTTGAGGATACACTTCAGAAACTGGGAACTAATCACCTCTTGTATTAGCCCCTCTAGAGTCAGTAAGAACACTCTTTTATTGAGCAAAACCACAAAATTTACTTTCCCTGTCAATTGTCTTTAACTTGTTCTCTCCATCTGCCATGTTTCAGTTCAGTTCAGTCGCTCAGTCGTGTCCGACTCTGAGACCCCATGAACCACAGCACGCCAGGCCTCCCTGTCCACCACCAACTCCCGGAGTCCACCCAAAGCCATGCCCATTGAGTCAGTGATGTCATCCAGCCATCTCATCCTCTGTCGTCCCCTTCTCCTCCTGCCTCCAATCCCTCCCAGCATCAGGGTCTTTTCCAATGAGTCAGCTCTTTGCATCAGGTGGCCAAAGTATTGGAGTTTCAGCCTCAGCATCAATCCTTCCAATGAACACCCAGGACTGATGTCCTTTAGGATGGACTCGTTGGATCTCCTTGCAGTCCAAGGGACTCTCAAGAGTCTTCTCCAACACCGCAGTTCAAAAGCATCAATTCTTCAGCGCTGAGCTTTCTTTGTAGTCCATGTTTATGTGGTAGTCATTTACCTTTATACAAAATAAGCTGCTGTCAATACCTATGGCCATATTAGAACAAAGTTTAATTTCAGAACAGTATGGCAAAAGAACTAAAGGACTACCTACATCATGGATCAGGGAGGGGCAGGAAGACACTTTTGATGGGCAAAATTTAAGCAGAGATCTGAGGTAAGTGAGGGAAGCATGCAGATACTAACTCTGCCTGGAGTCTGAGGCAGAGAAAACCGATGAGAAAGGGCCACTGGGGAACAATGTGATTTTGGTGGGTGTGTTCAGGGAATAGAAAGGCTAGCATAGCCAGAACAGAGTGAGGGAAGGGAAATTGGTGGAGGTTTTAAGATGGTGAGATAGTGAGTAGGACTATGAGGGTGATAAGAAGTCTTTGAAAGGTTTTAAACAAAGCAGTGGTATGAACTCAACTTTAAAAGCATCACTGTTAGAGAGATGTTATGGGGAGGGAGGTGGGGGGGGTTCATGTTTGGGAACGCATGTAAGAATTAAAGATTTTAAAATTAAAAAAAAATAGATGCATTTAACTAAAAAATAAATAAATAAATAAAAGCATCACTGTCTGTTGTGTGGAGAATCATTGTAAGGTAAGGGGGAATCAGAGAGACCACTCAGGAGGCTGCTGCCATATTCAAATGGAGATATTGGACTATGTCGGTTACTAACAGTGTGTAAGAGGTCTGATTCCAGTTATGTTTTGACAGAAGGGCCTTCATGATGTCTTACTGGATTCAATGTGCCAAAATGAACAAAATATAATGAATCAGATTATTTTATCTTGAACACTTGGAGGAATGACTGTACCACTTACTCAAGTGAGGAATCTCGGGGGAGGAGCACACTTATGCAGGGAAATCAAATGCTTGATTATTTATTTTAATGTGCCATATTGGCATTCAAAGGAGAATATTGAGTAGGCAAGTGGATAGATCAGTTGTAATTCAGCTGAATGGCACTACCCTGAAGGCATAGAGGTGGTTTGACATGTAGCAGATCATCTCTTAATATCTTCTTTCTACCTTAAGGCTTTCAGAGTGTTGAGCTTGATGATGACAAATATTCTATTGAAGTCTAAATTTTATTACTAATGATATCATGGCAATGATGCCAGTGGTATTCACACTGGAAGAGTTTTTTGGTTTAGTTTAAAATTTGTGGCAGATACTGTAGTGTACCCACTGCCTTTAGAAGGAACGGGCACTCACTTCACCAGCTGCTGGCAGTGTTGGGTGATTAGAGTTCACAGTTGCATCATATTTGGGGAATTGTCCTTCCTTTGAAGGACATCTCTTGCACATCCTTTCTCTGTGTGTGTTCCATTCAATGGTTGGTCCATGTAGGAAGGATAGTAAGGCCTAGACCCTTTGCTTTAGTTGGAGAACACTCTTGCACAAATGTATCACAGTTCAGCTTCTCCTTCCTCTCAACCCACTTCCCTTACTCTTCCAAAGATTTCCTGGGAGCATTCCTGAACCTCCAATGCCCAAATCCCCATCTCAGAATCTGTTTTTCAGGGAGAACAACTCAAGGCACAAATGTCTCAAAAAAGTGAATATTCATAACTAACAAGTTTTAAGTTAAAAAAGGTAATAGACGTACTATGATGCAATTGAATTCTATATTTTTAACATTATTTATAAAAACTAATCTAAATTATTGATGAAAGAAGAGCATTCAGTTAAACTATATCATATTAGAAATATTTCAATTACTATAGATTCATCCAGGTAGAATCAGAGACCTAATGGCAAACATGAATTTCATTTGTATTGTATTCATTTTAAAGGCCAGTTTTAAACTATAGACCAGCATACAGAAAGGATATTTTAATGCCAATTATAGTCCATGGGGTCACTAAAAGTCAGACACGATTGAGCAACTTCACTTTCACTTTTCACTTTCATGCACTGAGAAGGAAATGGCAACCCACTCTAATGTTCTTGCCTGGAGGATCTGGGAGACCGAGCAGCCTGGTGGGCTGCCGTCTATGGGGTTGCACAGAGTCGGACACGACTGAAGCGACTTAGCAGCAGCAGCAGCAGCAGCAGCAGCAGCATATTTAACAAAAACAGAAGGAAAATTTGAACCAAATAGCACTTCAATTGCAAAATACCTCAGAACAACATGGTTTGTTCATTGTTTTTATAATTCAAACACTTCACAAAAGACACCAGGATCAAACTCTCAAAGCTTTTGTGCAGATTCTTATCTGTCAATCAAATGTTCCTGTTCTGAACATGTTGCTTTTGTCATTTCAAAAAGTTGACATTCCTATGATTAAGATTATCCCCCATTTGAAAATCTCTCCCCCTAACTTCCTGTGTTTTTCAGTGTTTTTTTTTGAAACACTAATAAATGGTCTTTTGATGGATTCATTTTGTTTACTTGACTGCTTATAAACCCCAGTGAGCTTTAAGAACTAGACAGAATATTAAAAAAATAATTTAAGCAGCAAAGCAAATTTAACATTTAAACTTGAGTGAATTTTTAAAACTTGTATTATATATTTACTAAAATTGATTTAAAATCCTTTTGGAAATACAGCAAGAAAAGCATGACCAAAAAAGAAAAACCACTAAAAAACACGTTACTTAATTTGTTTTTCATAAACAATTCATGTGACTACAGAAACATCTGTTTAACAGCTGCCTGGAAATTACTGACCACATCTATTCTGTTTCTTGAAAATTTTCAACCTTCAAATACTCTTTTCTTGTTGATAGTGTAAAACCATCTTAAAAGAGAACATGGGTAATATTATCTAGATAATTTTAAAGTGAAATAGTAATTTCAAATGACATTTCATAAAGAAATGAAACTTTTTCTAGACTTAGTATTAATGACTGAGACGATTTTTAATGTTTTGGAAATAAATTTCAAGTTTAAACTGACTGAACATCCATTGTAGAATATTTTTCCCCTTATAACAAATTTGAACAAGGAGATTAAACAATATAATGGATCTATATGATACATCTTTTAACTGTTTCTCCAAGTGATTCCTTGTAAAGCTAGATTATTGTTGTTTGTTGTTTTCGTGACCTAAATTGTAAACAGAAAAAAATACAGTTTCTTTAACTAATCCATACAGTTGGCTTCCCAGATGGTGCAGTGGTAAAAAATTCACCTGCCAATATAGGAGACACAAGGATGATCCCTGGGTTGGGAAGATCCCCTGGAGTAGGAAATGGCAACTCACTCCGATATTCTTGATGGGAAAATTCTATGGACAGAGGAGCTTGGCGGGCTGCAGCCCATGGGGTTGCAAAGAGCTGGACACTGCTGAGCACACACACACAGTGGCCTGGAATGGCTCTCTGTGCCCCATCAGAAACCAGGTAGCAAGTAGGAGCTGAATTAGATTTTTTCTTCTATGGTTCCAAAAGGGAGGACAGAGAGCCATATGTGAACATGACAGATGGGTTTATTTCAGCATTGTGGTGGGAAGAAGGTTTAAAACAATTACAGTTGTGCAAAATTCAAATGAGCAGTGAGTTACCATCTTGCTATGCTTAGATAACATTCGCTGGTCAGAAACGTGGTGGAGGACTATAGCATTAGACGGTAAGGGTGATTTCTCATTCCAATCTAGGATTCTCTGATTTAAATAGAGGACTTTTTAAAATATATCCCACTCCTCTCCAAAATCAGGAATATCCTAAATTTATATTAATTTTTTTTCATGTTAAAGCAGCCAAGTCAATTTGTCCAGTTTTATTCCTCCCAGTACTAAAAAATTTGCTCACAGCTGGAGTCTCCTGGCAGGTGTTAGTTGTTGAATTTGTTGTCACTGAGGTTGCCATGAGAGAACTAACCGTGAGTCACTCTGAGCGTGAGACCCTGCTAGGATCTCTCCACAGTGACCTTCCTGGTTGCCCCAGTGGAGGGTGACCATTGCTGTGCTAGTCAAAATATTTCTAGTTAGGCCATCTGTGATAAGCAGAAAAAAGGACCCCCAAAGATCCCCAGGTTCTTGTCTGTGGAACCTATGGATGTTACCTTGCATGGCAAGAAGACCTTTGCAGATGTGATGTTAAAAGCCCCGAGCTGGGGAGGTTATCGTGCCTTTAAGAGCTGAGGACATTTCTCCACTGTCAGAGATGAGAGGGCAAAAGAAAGACTGGAGAGATGCAATATTACAATCTTTGAAGATGGTGGAAGAAGGTCTTGAGCCAAGGAATATAGGCACCTCTAGAAGCTGGAGAAGAAACAGAAATGAATTCTCCTCTAGAGCAAGCAAAGAAAGCAGCCCAGCCACTATCTTGATTTTAGCTCAGTGAGACCTGTGTCAGACTTCTGACCTCTAGAATTGTGGGATGTAAATTTCTTTGGTTTCCAACTACTGCATTTGTGGCAATTTGTTATGAAGTCAGTAGAAAACTAATGCAGCGTCCATGAGGCCATGTGACTCTACAGTTGCCAAGAGGCTGCTAGAAAAGCTACCAGTGTTTACAGACTTCAGCGTCTAGAGGAGCCCCTCCCGCAGAAAATGTGCAGACTACGTCATTGTCCCATTGTGTAGGTCTAAGTATCTGCAAACAACCCAAAGCCATATAATGAGAATATTTGCTACAGAAATAGTCACTCGGAGACATAGCAAGGTCCAAAAGGGTGTTTTGAATCATGAACTTAAAAATATGATCTTCAACATTATTTTAGTTTAGAATATGTAATATTTTGATTCCATTATAATTATTTTAAAGCTTTCAATCCATCAAGGCCCAGAACAAATATTAGTAAGCTGTTGCTGAGAAACCAAGTGTACCCAGTTAATGGCATGTGGATCTGTTTCAGCCAAAAGGGCTTTAGGCACATTTACAAAGTAAAATAAATTTGCTTCTGTTGCCTTCTCACTCTCTCCTCATTGCCTCCGAGTGACCTCACAACTCATCACAGGGTTTGCTGTTGCATAAGGTCGATGTTACTCTATAATGATTCCTTTCTTCACTTAACTTTCTTCCTTTTCCTAAGATCAAAAACATCTAGTTCCAAGAAGCACTTATCTTTAGCAGGTAGGAGACCATGGGATTGGGGCTGGTGCACTGGGATGACCCAGAGGGATGGGATGGGGAGGGAGGTGGGAGGGGGGTTCAGGATGGGGAACACGTGTACACCCGTGGCAGATTCATGTTGATGTACGGCAAAACCAATACAATACTGTAAAGTAATTAGCCTCCAATTAAAATAAATAAATTTATATTAAAAAGAAATTAAAAAAATAAAAAAATAAAAGCGGTCACTTAAAAAAATAATAAAGTAAATCACTTTGAGGGTATAACTCTTAACCTGTGCAGTGTGAGTTTCTATGAACTAAGTACAACTGTAATCATGGGACTAAGAGAAATATTTTCAAGACAGAGTACTTTAAAAGGGATGTGTTTTTGCAAGCCCTTTAGCTCCATTATGCAGTCTTCAAGCATGCAGTGAATATAGGCTAAGGTTCTCCATATGGCACTGAGATTTAAGTTCAAACACCCTGGAGGCAGACAAAACTGAGTTCAGGTAGTGCCTCTTTGTATCTGTGACTGATCCTTTATTTCCTCATCTATGAAATAAAGATAATAGCATTGACTAACTCTTAGGTTTACTTTGAGATCTAAGTGAAATCTCACATGTCAACTGGTCAACACAGTACCTAGTGTCGAGAAAGGACAGAGTATATCTTATCTGTCAGTTATTGTCTAAGGAAGGCTTTGGATAAAGCCTTTAGTGAAGACACAGGAAAATGAAAAAGGCCCATATAGTGGAGCTCTGCCTCACCTTTCAAACTTTTCTTCTCTGTGAACAGACACCAGGAAAGCAACAGGTCACTTTAAAATGTAGTTAACTCTTAAATTACATTTATACCCTACTATATATAAAACAGGTGAAAACAAGGACCTACTGTATAGCACAGGGAACTACGCTCAATATCTTGTAGCAACCTGTAATGCAAAACAATTTGAAAAGGATATATGCATGTTCTTTATTTATATATATATGCATATATATAAAAGAATCACTTTGCTGTACACTTGAAAATAGCGCAACCCTGTAAAATAACTATACTTCAATATTTTTTTTTAAGTAGTTAACTCACACATACTTGGAATAGCCAAACAAATTTTTGGCCCACAACAGCAATAAAACCCATTATCTAAACCCTTGTGTATATATGGGTATTTACTTGTTTTCTTAAAATTTCCTTAAAATTCTTGTTTCCTTAAAATAACACAAAGGAGAAAATGGGTAACTGAGTCATGGAATTTTTTCCCCTTTAATTATAACATAAATACAAATAAATGGAGGCATTTTAGGAATGATTATCTTTAAAAGACATTTCACGGTAGTTCAAAAGAGGAGTGCGAATCTTGGAGTTAGTCTCCACATCTTCCCCAGGAATTTTGAATTTGTTGAGGATACTCTGCCTCTGCTATAAAATAGAGAGACGGGGCTAAATGAAGGTGAAAACATCAAGAATGATTTGGCTGAAGTTGCTAGATGCCAGCAACTATTAATGGCTCCATTCTGAGCCATTAGAACAAACACATCCAAAATAAAAACCCCTCAATTTTAATTTTAGAATTAAAAAAAAGACTATCATCTGAACTATAAAATGTAAAATAAGCCCCAAATGGCCCTCTTAGTATCTCAGAAAAGAGGAATAGAGATAGACGGCTTTCAAAAGTTAGACTTCAGGAAAAGCCTTATTTTAATAAAAGCAGCCTTTCTCTTAAGAGATGCCAGGCATTTCTTAAGAGATGTCATTCAGAATTGATTACCTTCCTTCACAGGATGCAACAATAGACATGATTGACAAGCATGCCAAAGGCGTCATTCTTCTGGTTGATTATCAACTGTTCCTTCTGGGAGCCGATTTCAATGAGTTGTTGTATTTTGAGTCTGCTGTCACAGACTCATTGGAAGGAACTAGAAATGTTAGCTACTTGTGTCTGCAATTCCAGCAGGGATGCTATGTCTGAATATTATGTCTAATTTAATAATATATTTTCTAGAAATTTTTGGAACCGTATGGAGAACTGGAGTAGAGTTACCACAATTAAATCTTTATCAGAAAGCTATAGGACATCAGAACAGTGCTTTCTATATTCAGTCTTACTTCTTGTGATTCAAAATAGATATTCACTACTGCAAAGAGTGAACTGAGTATTTGCATATACAATTCAAATGTCATACAATTACATATACCCCTGGTAACATGAAAAGATAAATTTGACTCTTAGAACACCTACCTATATTCTGCTAAGGGAGGTTGTGAACATTTATAAGTGTAATCAATCCTTCCTAGGACAAAGAAGTTTAAAAAATCGCAAACTAGTGTAATGAATCTGCGCAGAAAAGTGTTATCTTTCTAGAGTAACACATAAATTACTTAACATGGTGTCTGGCACACAACAAACACTCAATAAATCTTAATTATAATCATTATTTAGAGGGAGTATTTGGTTGTGCAGGCTTCTGTGGTGTCTAAGATGGTAAAGAATCTGCCTGTAAAGCAGGAGACCCAGTTTTGATCACGAGGTCAGGAAGTTCCCCAGGAGAAGGAATTGGTAACCCACTCCAGTATTCTTTCTTGAAGAATTCCATGGACAGAGGAGCCTGATGAGCTGTTACAGTCCATGGGGTTGCAAAGACTCAGACATGACTGAGTAGCTAACACTTTGATAGTGCATTACAAAGATCTAAAAACAAGTGGCTTAAAAATACATGAAATTTTCTCTCATCTACAATGGAGTCCAGAGATATGCTGTTCAAGACTGGCATATTGACTGTTTCATATTATCAATATCCTGGAACAGTGGTCCCCAATCTTTTTGGTACCAGGCACTGATTTCTTGAAAGACAATTTTTCCACAGACCAGGTCAGGGGGATGGTTTCAATATGATTCAAGTGCAGTAGGGTTCTTGCTCCTATGAGAATCTAATGCTGCTGCTGATCTGACAGGAGACAGAGCTCAGGTGGTAAAGTGAGTGATGGGGAGCAACAGCAAACGTAGATAAAGTTTTGCTCGCTTCCAGCTGTGTGGCCTGGTTCCTAACACGCTGCAGACTGATACCAGCCCATGGCCCAGGGGTTGGGTTCCCTTGTCTTAGAATACTTCCATTTTCTGCTATGGTATTCTTAGCAAAAGCTCACATCCTCAGAATTGCCTCATGCTCACAATGTTGCTGCCATCATCCCATCTACTACACATAGGGAGAAAATGGAAAAAAGCTGGTTGTGCTAAATGGTGAAGGTCAACTGAATCCATGACAATTCTTTCAGAGTCTTGATCAATAACTTGCTCAAAGATCACTACCCTGAATGCAGTCACACACTTTCCCATTTCTTTAAGGAGAGATGGGAAGTGTATTTTAATTTGATTTTTTGCCAAACCTCACAAATGAAAATTCTGTTGTTAAGAAAAAGGAGAAAATTCAGTTCAGATATGTAACTAGCAGGGTTTTTCACCACTATTATTATCATTATAACTATTGTGAGGCCCAAAAATAAGGTCCAATAATAAGACTGCAATAAATGAGTCTTTTTTCAGTACTTTGCTTCTGGTGACTATAATATCCCCCTTTTAGTAATGCATTGGAATCACCATCCAAGAGCCAATGATAAATTTTCAAGAATTTTGCAGGCTGATAGTTAAACAGCCCATTATTAGAAATTAAATAACATAAATTATCTTACAAATAAAGCTAATAAACACTTAGATAAATTTTTAGTTATTTTACTATAATATATTATCATTCATGCCCTTGAGGTTATGAGCTATGATGGTAATTGTTTTGACACCCATTTTCTAATGTAGGGGAGTGTGGTTCCCCACACAACCATCAATTAATTCTCCAACACTAGCTGGCAGGGTATCCTACAACTCAACACAGTTCTGAACTATACCTTGAGATGGCATCAGATTACACAAGTTAAGGGTCTCAGTCTTATAAGACCAGATGCCAGCCACAACCCAGGCTACTACCTGTGCTTCGGGAAGCTGGCTATAAACCAGAGGTTTCCACAACCCCTCCTTGGGTTCAGTTAATTTTCCAGAGAGGCTCACAAACTCAACTAAACATTTGACTTATTAGATTGCTAGTTTATGGTAAAAGGATATAATTTAGAACAACAAAAATGGAAGAGATGCACATGGCAAGGCATGGGGAAGAGACTTGGAGCTTCCATGCCCTCTCCAGGACCACCACTCTCCTTGAATCTCCACATGTGCACCAAGCCAGAATCTCTCTGAACCCAGTCCTTTTGGGGTTCTGTGGAGGCTTCATTATATAGTCCTAACTGATTAAATCATTGGCCATTGGCACAAGGTAGATTCTTCTGTTAATCAGCTTCCATCCGAATTGGAGGTCTAGAAGTCACTGCATTAACATTACAAAAGACACATTTGTGGCTCTCAGCCCTTAAGAAATTTGAAGGGTTGTAGGAGCTCTGTGCCAAAAACTGAAGAAGACCAGATGTGTATTTCTTATTATAAATCACAGTATTGCAGGGAAAAACAATATATAATGGAAATCTATATAATGGTGAGCTACTGTGCCTCTCTTCCCAATTCTGCATTTTGTGACATCACATTGGTAGCTTAAGACTGGTCATGGAGGAAATTTTACACCATGGAAATGGACAGATATTAAAATGCGAGTCCTATTTCCTGCAGAGCATGTTGTAAGCATTTACCAGCACACTTCTGTCTTATATTTACACAATCTTTTTAATAGATAGCATCACTGACTCAGTGGACATGAATTTGAGCCAAATCTGAGAGATAGTGAAGGACAGGGAAGCCTGACATGCTGCAGTCCATGGGGTTGCAAAGAGTCAGACACGACTTACTGACTGAACAATAACAAATATTAATGCTGGCCAGCCTAGAAATTGCGGTAGGCAAAATTTCAGCATGTTTTGCTAACATTATAACCACATCCAGGAAGTTAAACAGTGAACTTATTGGAAGAGGGAAGGAATTGTTCTTCCTCCACTCATGCTTTGCAACAGCTCCCACAGGACCACCAGCAACACCAGCCAGATACTTCAGCTCTGAGCTAGAAAAATAATTTTTTTTGTGACTAATATCTTGGAGAGATAGGCAAGGAAATAGACTGCTACATGTTCTCTTCAAGGACTCATAAGTTTGTTATGTCCCTTTGAGCTTATCATATTCATCAAAAATGAAAAAAGATTCTTAAAAAAAAATTCTGCCTCATTGGTTGTCACTTTTTGAATGGGAAGAAAATCAGATTTTTGGAGGGTAGGGGGACTAAAGACCCAATATTAAGCAGAAAATCAAGACTGCGGTGGGAATTGATTAAAAGGGTGATTTATAACGCCTTTCCTATATCTAAATATTTGAGTGAGCTTATGAAATTAAAGCTAACTATGTTTTTTCACCTTGAGTTCTTTTTTGTTTGCTATCTACAACTGTGTATAAACCTCCTGCACCACTTTCTGGAATTTGATATGATGCTGAAAAGATCTGTAAGGAGAAGGGAGTTTGACAACATTCTCCTTTGGCAAATCTGTAGGGAAGCAATCACTCTTCATTGCTGAAAGGAATTTCAATTAGTGTGACCCATACGAAGGACAATTTGAGAACATTTATCAAAACTGCAAATGCATATAGCCTTTGACCCAGGAATTTGACTTTCGTGATATATTCTATGGATTTCCTTGCATATACGCTCAGGGCTATAGGTTCAAATCTATTCTAAGTAATATTTTTGCATAATAGCCAATGGCTAGAATCAACTAAAAAAATCCATCAATAGGGAATGACTAAATTACAGCTTATTTTTATAGCGGAGAGCTACATATCTATTAAAAAATTATAGGAACTATATAGTGGGAAAAATGTGGTAGAACAGTATGTATAATATACCTTTGTATAAAATAAAAAATAAAAATCTACATTTGTATCTTATTGAATATGCATAACTCTGGAAAGATATATAGAATCTAAGAATAGAGATTTCTATGTGGAATGGAAGGAGGTTCTGACTAGATAAGGGACTGGATTGGAAGGAAAGAAGTATTTTTTCTGCTTGTTTTCTTTTACAGTCTTAAAAATTTTTTTTTTTGAGCTATATGGACATAACTAGTTAAACATGTGTATAACGGACCTTTGGACTCAGAGGGAGAGGGAGAGGGTGGGATGATTTGGGAGAATGACATTCTAACATGTATACTATCATGTAAGAATTGAATCGCCAGTCAATATCTGACTCAGGATGCAGCGTGCTAGGGGCTGGTGCATGGGGATGACCCAGAGAGATGTTATGGGGAGGGAGGTGGGAGGGGGGTTCATGTTTGGGAACGCATGTAAGAATTAAAGACATTAAATTTAAAAAATAAAAAACTAAAACAAACAAACAAACAAAAATCTTAAATCTATATACACAACTTGCAATGCCTAAATAGAAATAAACTTGCACTTTATCAGCAGAGATAGTATTTGGTCTGATTTGATAACTGGAGCTCTAGCTGTGAGATGAAAGGACTGCAGGTAGAGACGTGCTGATTTAACAGATTGTACAGCGAAGAGTGAGGCACTGAGGGACTAGAACCCTTAATGCTGGGTCTGGATGGACGGTAAAGGGGGTTGAGCTATCACAGACATAGCGCAGGCATGCACGCTTAGTCACTCAGTCGTGTCCGACTATTTGCGACGCTGTGGACAGCAGCCCGCCAAGCTCCTCTATCCATGGAATCCTCCAGGCAAGAATACTGGAGCGGGTAGCCATTCCATTCTCCAGGGGATCTTCCCGACCCAGGGATCAAACCCGTGTCTCTGCATTGCAGTCGGATTCTTTACTGTCTGAGCCACCAGGGAAGCCCCAGGTAGTGCAGGTAATACAGCAGGTAATACAGCTATAACTGTAGAATGTCCATCCACATGTGTTTTATAAAAGAGCTAAGACAGGTCCTATTTATCAGCTCCTATGTTATATGCTTCTTTACAGCAGGCTGGGATCATTATCTCAAATCTTGCCAGCACCAGACTCAAGTTTTAACCTATACAATTGCTTTAAATATAGCCCAAGTAAGGATATTTCTAGCCATATAGAGCTTGGCTGCCTTGTATCCGCTGTGGAACTGTGTTGATTTACCTGCTAGATATAGGTAAGACAACCCTGGGGCTGCAGAAGAACAAAAACCCTGTTGCCTCTTGGAAGTCTCTGACTGAGAAGCACCACTGTGGGGATAATTGACATCATTAAGACATGTAAGCTCCTTTCTTATTCCTTTTCCCCCCAGGAACTCCCTTGCCCTCTTCCGTTCTAAATGATAGCACCATCCTTTTGTCTTGGGAAGATATTTTGTGAAGGACTTCCTTTCTTGTGTAACCTGTCAAAGCGCCACTCAGCAAAGCTCACTATGCATCATTCCTATGATCAGCCTCAAAGGTTCTAATTCATCACAGTGTTGCACACCTGGATAACTACACTATTTCATTAATACAAGTGAGTAGCTGGTATTCAGATAATTTTTCATAATTTTTCCTTTTAGTTCTTAAAATAACTCTGTAGATTAAGTTCTGTTATCCCTACTTAAAAGTTAAATGTTTTGTCCAAGGTCTGAAAGTCATGATGAACCCAGGATACAAATGTCTGATTTAAGTCCTAATTTTTCCTCTGTACCACCCTTGAGGGCTTCCTTGGTGGATCAGATGGTAAAGAATTTGCCTGCAATTCAGGAGACCTGGGTTTGATTCCTGGGTTGGGAAGATTCCCTGGAGAAGGGAATGGCTACGGGAAAGTCTACCCACTCCAGTATTCTGGCCTGGAGAATTTCACAGACTGTGTAGTCCATGGGGTCGCAAAGAGTTGGACACGACTGAGTAATCAAGATTGCCGGGAGAAATATCAATAACCTCAGATATGCAGATGACACCACCCTTCTGGCAGAAAGTGAAGAGGAACTCGAAAGCCTCTTGATGAAAGTGAAAGAGGAGAGTGAAAAAGTTGGCTTAAAGCTCAACTTTCAGAAAACGAAGATCATGGTATCTGGTCCCATCACTTCATGGAAAATAGATGGGGAAACAGTGGAAACAGTGTCAGACTTTATTTTTTCGGGCTCCAAAATCACTGCAGATGGTGACTGCAGCCATGAAATTAAAAGATGCTTACTCCTTGGAAGGAAAGTTATGACCATCCTAGATAGCATATTCAAAAGCAGAGACATTACTTTGCCAACAAAGGTCCATCTAGTCAAGGCTATGGTTTTACCAGTGGTCATGTATGGATGTGAGAGTTGGACTGTGAAGAAGGCTGAGTGCTGAAGAATTGATGCTTTTGAACTGTGGTGTTGGAGAAGACTCTTGAAAGTCATTTGGACTGCAAGGAGATCCAACCTGTCCATTCTAAAGGAGATCAGCCCTGGGTGTTCTTTTGGAAGGAATGATGCTAAAGCTGAAACTCCAGTACTTTGGCCACCTCACATGAGAAGAGTTGACTCATCGGAAAAGACTCTGGTGGTGGGAAGGACTGGGGGCAGGAGGAGAAGGGGACGACAGAGGATGAGATGGCTGGATGGCATCATTGACTTGATGGACATGAGTCTAAGTGAACTCCGGGAGTTGGTGATGGACAGGGAGGCCTGGCGTGCTGCCATTCATGGGGTCGCAAAGAGTCGGACACGACTGAGTGACTGAACTGAACGGAACTGAACTGAGTGACTTTCACTTTCACTTTCCAGTATTCTTGCCTGGAGAATTCCATGAACAGAGGAGATTGGTGGGCTATAGTCCATAGGGTCGCAAAGAGTCAGAAAGGACCGAGCTACTAACACTTTCACTTTTCACCACACATGGGCTCTTCTTTAATCATATGTACTCCCTCATTTTCCCCTAGCACACAATATTTATTATTTATTACTCTTTCTCTCTTTTAAGGAGGACAAGATTATATACTCAGAAGTTCATCCAATGCTCAGAACTCAGCAGGTTTATTTTAAAAAGCAGTTTGAATTCTTTCTGAATCTTCTGTTTCTATGCATGTTATATAACTATATTACTTAAAAAAAAATTTCCACTCTAAAACCCTTTACATATGTTGTATATAAAGCATAATAAACTTGTTTTTCAGTGCAAAGCTTGGCTCATAAGAGAAAGAACAAGACTAGGGGATAAAAAAGAAAGTAGGAGATCCTAACACATGAAACCATCTCTGCTGAGTATATCTTCCAGTCTCTACATCTTAAAACTTGACATTTTGCAGCTATACATGGGACAGGAGATTAGGTCTTTAGATGCCCAAAATGGCGATCTGGAACTAAGATCCCATGTGAACTTGAGAACCATGAGAGACTACATTCTTAGAGGATGATAGGTTTATGAAAATCTGTTTAGCAGCAAAGAGACTTATCTAGATAGAAATAATTTGGGAGATGAGGATTCATGTTTCACTTCCCTCCATGGTCCAGGGAACTCTGAACTAGGTAAATAACTGTATATGATTTCAGATTGGTAGCAACCAAACACGTGGGAGAAGTAAAGGCAAATACTCTCAGGAGAGATTAGTAATTAGAAATCTCATTGAATTCCCACTTTATAAAGCCCAGTCATTTGACTGTGGATTTTTGAGTCCACAATCAAAAATTACTAAACACATGAAGAATAAAGTCACAACGAGCAAGAGCTAGTGAAAACAAAAACAAAAAACCTGTCAAATTTGATCCCCAAGGGCCTTGCTTATTCAAGTTATTGGATGTAGAATCACACACACACAATTGATAGAAAATAATGTAATGTGTTTAAGATCTCCAGAAGACGAGCACAGACTCCAACTTTTGACCTGTAGCCAAAAGGATACAGAGAAGATTTGGTCATTTAGTTTTCTGGTGACTAACTGAAATGTCATTTGCTTTTAATGTCATGTGCTGTGCTCAGTGACCTAGTTGTGTCTGACTCTTTGTGGCCCCACGGATTGTAGTCTGCCAGGCTCCTCTGTTCACGTGATTTCCCAGGCAATACTGGAGTGGGCTGCCATTTCCTTCTCTGGAGATCTTTCTGACCCAGGGATGGAACTCGTATCTCCTGCACTGGCGGATTCTCTCGGGAGAGATGCATAGTTATTAGAGATTTCATTGATTCCCACTAGTGGATTCTTTGGAGAAGGCAATGGCAGCCCACTCCAGTACTCTTGCCTGGAAAATCCCATGGACGGAGGAGCCTAGTAGGCTGCAGTCCACGGGGTCGCGAAGAGTCGGACACGACTGAGCGACTTCACTTTCACTTTTCATTGTCATGCATTGGAGAAGGAAATGGCAGCCCACTCCAGTATTCTTGCCTGGAGAATCCTATGGACAGCAGAGCCTGGTGGGCTGCCATCTATGGGGTCACACAGAGTCGGACACGACTGAAGCGACGCAGCAGCAGTGGATTCTTTACCACTAGCACCACCTGAGAAGCTCTTATAATGTTATAGTGAGGAGGAAAAATGGAAAATGTTCATGAAATAAAGTGAAGTCTTTGAAACTGAAAACTATGATATTAACTTTAACATACAAAATAGCAAACTTAGAAATAAATATAACATACAAAATAGCAAACTTCTACCTAGTCTCAGGACGTGCCTGGCTTCATTTTTTTTCTGTCTGTAAAACAAAAATTTCAGATCATACTGTGGGAAAGGGAGAATATGTTTTTCCCCTTTCTTGCTTTCTTTGGCAAGCTTGAAAAAGAAACTATTGCTACTTCTGAGAATTCTGCTGGTTTTCATGGTGGTAAGTCAACAAGTTTCCAAGTGAAAACATACAAATCCAGCTCTGCCATGCTAATATGAAATGATCTCCAAGATGGACAGTTAGGTTCAAAATCTCACTTGCCCCATTTGTGTTTATGTATATTATATATATATAAATATATAATATGTTTGCCCAGAATATTCATGCAGGGGTATGTAAAAAATTATAATTGTCTGAAGGAGGATGCAAGCGAATTTGGGGGATCTGGAGATGGAGAACAACATATGTGAATGTTTTATTTCAATTTTAAAAAACTGCTTAATTAAAAAATAAACAAAGTCCTTCATTAGCCAAGATACTATCAGTTCCTATTTGTGCTTAGTTGCTCAGTTGTGTCTGACTCTTTGCGACGCCATAGACTGTAGACCACCAGGCTCCTCTTTCCATGGGGATTCTCTAGGCAAGAATACTGGAGTGGGCTGCCACTTCCTCCTTCAATTTATATATTTAGGGAATATCATATTTAGCATATCTAGTGCATTGTGTAGATGAAGGATGCTTATTTAGTTTAACTACTGGTTCCATGATTCTTTAGCTTTATGGGTTTGGGAAAGTTCTTTTTATCTCTCCATGCCTTGGTTCCTCTTCTATTTAATGGTAAAGTTGTTTTGAGGATTAAATATGATAACCTATGTACAATTATTTACACACTACCCGAATCATGGAAAAGACTTACGAAATATTAAATAATGTTGAGATTTCAACCTTGCTGATTATTTTTCAATTCCTACATTTCAAATACCTTTACATACTTGAAACCTTAAAGCTAATCACTAATTAAAGAGGACAGAAAGTTTTAATAGTAAGACAAGGTGGCTTGGTGGTAAAGAATCTGCCTGTCAATGCAGGAGATGTGGGTTTGATCCCTGGGTCAGGAAGATCCCCTGTGAAGGAAATGGCAACACACTCCACTATTTTCGCCTGGGAAATGCCATGGACAGAGGAGGCTTGCAGGCTACAATCCATGGGGTTGCAAAAGAGTTGGACACAACTTAGTAACTAAACAACAAATATTTGATAATTATTTATACATTCACCTTAAGAACACTTGTTTATTATACATAATTTGAAGATAACGCCAAAACCATACCAAAATATCAGCAGATCTATGTTTTGCCTTATGGTAACATTTACCCTCATCTGGCTTTTTGCCAGATGATAGCCTTCCCTTGTGGCTCAAATGGTAAAGAGTCCACCTGCAATGCAGGAGACTCGGGTTCAACCCCTGAGTTGGGAAGATCTCTTGGAGGGAGGGCATGGCAATCCACTCCAGGATTCTTGCCTGGAGAATCCTAT
The DNA here is from genome assembly GCF_016772045.2 of Ovis aries. Lineage (NCBI taxonomy): Eukaryota > Metazoa > Chordata > Mammalia > Artiodactyla > Bovidae > Ovis > Ovis aries. The sequence goes on along the minus strand of NC_056054.1, from coordinate 235,996,437 downwards.
GGACAGAGAAGCCTCGTGGGCTATAGCTGATGGGGTCGCATGGAGTCAGACACGACTGAGGGACTAACACAAGAACACCTGCACAGGAAAATTTCATTTCACAGTTTGCCACATATTTTACGTCAGTATTGGGAAGTGTGTCCTTCAGACAAGAAACTAAAACATGCACTTTGTTTATGAAATATTGTTACCTCATTTGAAATTATAAGTGAATGAAATCGTTCAGTAACACCAGCTGAGGGAGAAGACTTGGCTTCCAAGAATTCTCATTTAGTAATTTACAATGAGAAATATGACAAATTACCAAATAGACCAAAATACCAGACTTCACTGATCACCACAATTTCTTCCTGGAAGACTGATTTATATTTGAAGCCAAATCCTAACAGAATGTGCAGCTTACAAAATACATCTTCTGAACCCAGGGAGTGGGGTAACTTTTAACCGCATGACTACCTCTCTTCAGTGGAGAATATCCTCTGACTTTCCTTAACTTGTCATCAGACCTGGAGATCAACAGATCAGGTTTAATTGTAGGATATTTGTTACTGTTATTTCACCATTTGGCCTTATTTAAAAATTGTTTCTTCATTTTAATTAAACAGTTATAAATTATTTGTTAAAGATATTTACCTTGCCCTATATTGGGCATGCTAATACCTTCAGATATTTCTTATCATTACTCTGAAAAAAATTTTTGATTTCTTCTTGGGACTTCTCTATTTGTACAGTAAAGAATCCACCTTCCAGTGCAGAAAAGTCTTCCCAATAAAACATTAAAATTTTTTATTCCCATTATTACTCTGAATATCTAGATAGATTTTTCAACTCTCAACATTTCTTAGATATCTGCAGTCATAACTATTGCTGTGTAACAAATTCCCATTATTAACTGACTTACAACAATGTAAATTTATTATCTCACAGTTTCTGTGCTACAGGAAGTCAGATAGAGGTGAGCAGGGATTTCTGCTCAGATTTTCACCAGGTTGAAATCAGAGTGTCTGCTGGAGCTGCCATCTCTTCTGAAGCTCAGACAGATCCTCTTCCAAACTCACTGGTTGTTGGCAGAATGCAGTTCCTTACGACTGTGTGACTGAGGCCCTCAGTTCCTGAAGGCTGCCCACCATCCCCTGCCATGTGGCTCTCCCCACAATGTGGCAGTTTGTTTCTTTAAGGCCAGCAGGAGAGCATCTGCTGCTGCTTGGAATAGCTCTCCCCCAGCTGTCACAATAGTCTTATATAACTTAATTTAAACAAAGGTGTGGGGAGAGAGCCAATGAGCCAAGATGGCGTGTTCAGGCTCTCTCACCCCACATTTTGTAAATAATGACAATGTAACAGCTGAGAGCATTTATAGCACCGCGCACGCGCATCACAAGGCACTCGCTTGGTCACGGGTTACTGTATGGGGTCCGCCTGTGAAAGTGACAGTTGCTCAGTCTTGTCCCACTCCTTGCGAACCCCATGGACGGTAGCCTGCTAGGTTTCTCTGTCCATGGAATTCTCCAGGCCAGAATACTGGAGTGAGTAACCATTCCCTTCTGCAGGGGATCTTCTCTAACCCAGGGACAGAACCCAGGTCTCTCACATTGCAGGCAGATTCTTTGCCATCTGAGCCACCAGAGAAGCTTATGCCTGTATGCTGCTGCTGCTGCTGTCTCTTCAGTCGTGTCCGACTCTGTGCAACCCCATAGAGGGCAGCCCACCAGGCTCCCCCGTCCCTGGGATTCTCCAGGCAAGAACACCGGAGTGGGTTGCCATTTCCTTCTCCAGTGCATCAAAGTGAAAAGTGAAAGTGAAGTTCCTCAGTCGTGTCCGACTCTTAGCGACCCCATGGACTGCAGCCCACCAGGCTCCTCCGTCCATGCCTGTATGCTGCCTGTATGGGCTCCACCCAAAAAAGCGATGGGAATTACTCCCTCATCATGGCTGTGTCCCTTGGGTCAGCCATGAGAGGAGAGGATAGAGCGAGAATACTGCTACGGCTGCTGTGTCAGCCAGAAGAGAGGTTGTGCGGTTAAGTTGTGTTATGTTATGTCTGCTACTATGGCTGCTGTGCCAGCTGGAAGAGAATAAATGTGTCTGAAGTTCCTATGGCTCATCCGAGAATCTCCTTCCAGCCTCTTAGCTTGCTCCTTGCCTACTCTGGGCTCAGCAAACAATGCTAAGTGTCAAGAGCGAAAACAATTGGCGCCAGGAACAGGAAGAAGAGAAATACAAAAGGACTGGCTACCTCTCATGTTCATAGGTCCTGCCCAAACTTAAAGGATGGGTATTATACTGAACTGCACACCAGGGGTAGGAGTCTTGCGAACCATCTTAGAATTCTGCCTGCCACACTATTTACTGGTTATCATGAGGGGGAGAGAGGATTGTAATTTGATTTGCATTGCAGATGCGCCGAAGCCTAATCTCACTGTAAATTCTGTGGTGTCCACCTGCTTTTGCCCCCCAGTTTTTCTACAGCCATTTGATTTTTCCATGGTGGTAAAACATGTCTTTAAATTTTATTTGCAGAATCAGAAATCAAGAGATGCTATGAATTTAAATAGGGGATAAAATTAAGCTGAAGGGTCCAAGTAGGCTACTTTTCAAGCTAAAAAACAAAAAAAACAAAAAAAAAACTAGTTATGTATATAAATTATTCTTATCAGGATTCAGATGAACAAATTATAGCAATTGTGAGTGAGACATAATAAGTCTCCAGTTGAATGCCCTTTATCTCAAGAGCCCTATACACATTATTTCATCCAATCTTCCCTATGAAGTTGAAACTCAATTAATGTTAATAGTAAATACATGTTAAAATGTTAAAATTACTGTCAATTTATTTTGAGATACCCACAACTAGTACCTCTCAGAGCTAAGGTTTCAAATTTGAGTTCAAACACTGTATTTTCTAAATTCTATGCTGTTAGCAAAACTAAGAGTCTGAGAAATTCCCACTTAGCTTGTGCACAAACAGAGGCTTGCTTGGTCTATACCAGGCACCATGCTAACCACAGGAGTCACAGTGGTGAACAAAACTGACATGGTCTCTGTCTACAAGAATAAGAGCTCAAGTTTCCACTAGCGTCTGAGATCATAAATTTTCCTTACAGCAAATAAGGAGCTTATCTATGCTATTAATAATACTAATTAGTAATGGTAGTAATTCTGCTCTATATTGATTATAATGTGTGTTTGAGTTTCTGATATAGTGACAATGAATCTAAATAAAATTTTCCAACTGTAGTAGAAAACTATAAAATTTTTCTTGCAGTCACTGTTTAAAAGGAGTAAAAAATTCTGTGTGTGCATGTGCAGTTTGCCTTGAGAAAAAATTACCTATTAGGGAAAAATTAGCATTAGTCATCAAAAAATTTAAAACTATGGTAAGGTTTGAATTATAAACTTGGATTGTTCTGACATAGTATCTTTGAGTTGAGCAGTGGTACTCAGTTGCCAGACTGAGCATGTGCTCTGGGCAGGAAAAAACAGGTGCACTAGACATAAAACCAATAAATAAATAAATACAGGAGAGTGAGAGCAAGAGAGTGATGGAGAAAGAGACGTGGAAATTGAGGTTGATTTAGCTTCAAAGAATTTTTCCAGAATTTTGAAAGCAAAAAATTTGGAATAAAACTTTTGCTATGTACATGTACATTTTATTTAACTATTTTATTATATATATGCATATATACTTATATATATACATACAGTATATATATACACACACTATATATATATTTCCAGGTGGTGCTAGTGGTAAAGAATCCGCCTGCCAGTGTAGGAGAACTAAGAGACATGGGTTCAATACCTGAGTTGGGAAGATTCCCTGAAGAAAGAAACAGCAAGCACTCCAATATTCTTGCTTGGAGAATCCCATGGACAGAGGAGCCTGGTGGGCTACAGTTCATGGGATTGCAAAGAGTTGTCCATGACTGAAGAGACTTAGTATTCCTTAGCATATATATATGGTGAAAATCAAGTGTACCATAATGTTTCCAGTGATTTGGGATTTCTAAAAACCCTAACACAGTTGGTCTTATTTTGGATCAGCTATTTAACACCTTTGTTTCTTTTCATAGGTTTCCATTAAAGCAGAAGGACCTTTGAGGTGAACTGGTACACCACAGAAATAAAAATGTTAAAGTAACTTCATATTCTTTTGTAAATTACAGAGAAACAACTATTGCCATCTAATGGTAGCAATGCAAACTGCAATTGGTTATTTCTTGAAGAAGCATCTGCAACTTTTACAGCACATTGGACTACGCAAAAACGGTATCAGTGTAATATGCAAATAACACTAAAATAGATTTAGTAGTGATAAATAGGGGGACCTATATTAATATCAGTAATGCACTTTTATGTAATTACTAGACTTGGAAAAACCTTATGCCTCATCTTAACTGACATTAAACAGTTCTAATAAATGTTTTCTTTTTTTTTTCTAATAAATGTTTTCATGTTGCTACTTTTATTAAGACAAAAGCATAATATAACAGGAGAAAATTATTTTTGTGACTTTTCCTAGGTTTTTGGAACCTAGGAAAACTACTAAATACAATTCAGGTTTGCTATGAAGTAAAATCTGAATACTTGATAATAGCTTGCAATTATTTTTTGTTCATGTATTTAAATATTCCACAAATTTCATTTTCTCTCTGGAAATAAATCTAAAATGTTTAGTTAAAACTAATATTTATTGTATGATTTAGGATGAATTACCACATTTCCAAAGTTAGGCAATCAGTTAGTATAATGATTTAACAGGGATGTGTTAATCATTTATATTCAGAATATACCCTCTAAAGAGACGTCATAGAAAGTTGCCTACCTAGTGGAATATGTAGGTGTCTCAAATTATTGCAGCGTCATGTTGCCAAATTCTACTATGTAAGAATGCCAAGTCATTGTTTTCCCAGTTAAAGCGAAAGTTACTCTTTAAGATGGGGACTTCCCAGGTGTCTCATTGGTAAAGAATCTGCCTATTGATGCAGGAGATGTGGGTTCAGTCCCTGGGTTGGGAAGATCCCCTCGAGAAGGAAATGGCAACCCTCTGCAGTATTCTTACCTGAAAAATACCATGGACAGAGGAGCCTGGTGGGCTGCAGGCCATGGGGTTGCACAGAGTCAGACATGACTGAGCAACTGAGCACCCCTGCACAGTTTAAGATGACTGACTAGGTTATGCTTTTGTTCATCTTGCTGACATCAGTGCCTTTTGGAAGAGAAACACAGAACAGCAAATTTTGATGAGTAGTCAGAGAAGAATGCTAGCCCTAACTGTGGAGTACTGCAGGGTGGAGCAAGTATGGAAGGATGTGGCCAGTGTAAGACCTCTCCCTCTGTGACACTGAACTCCTAGGATAACCCAAGTGAAGGGGGAAAATCTGAGAACAGCGTTAAGAGGATAGAGAGATCATTGATCTACTATGCTATGTTGATGGTAAAAGACTAGGATTTAGAGTCAGAAACCCCCATGATTTTTTGGTGCTATAACCCAAAGTCCTGTCCTGATTCCTCTTACTGAGGATTGCGTGCTCCTCTAGTCATGTCTGACTCTTTGTGACCCCATGGACTGTAGCCTGCCAGGCTGCTCTGTCCATGGAATTCTCCAGGTAAGATTGGATTGCCATTTCCATCTCCAGATCTCCCCAACCCAGGGATGGAAACCATGTCTCTTGCATCTTCTCCATTAGCAAGCAGATTCTTTTACCACTGCCCACCTGGGAAGCCCTCTATAACACTAACTGGGTTATCAATTAATCTTATAAGCATTGGTTTATTTATTTATAAAATGGATGTTGTTGTTCAGTTGCTAAGTCGTGTTCAACTCCTTTGCGACCCCATGGACTGTAGCCTGCCAGGTTTAGTCCATCAGGTTGCAAGAGACCTAGTTCAATCCTTGGGTTGGGAAGATCCCCTGGAGGAGGGCCTTGCAACCCACTCCAGTATTCTTGCCTGGAGAATCCCATGGACAGAGAAGCCTGGTGGGATATTGTTCATAGAGTCACAAAGAGTCTGCTATGATTGAAGTGATTTAGCACTATCTGGAAAGGCATTCCAATTTATTGTTTTATCTTTTAAACTAAGAATATATCTATAGGAGAGACATTAGTGTTTATCAAATACCCATTTTCTCTTCATTTCCCACTTGCTTTTTCAGTTGGGGTGGGTCCATGTGACTAGTTCTTTAGCAAACGGACTATTAGGAAGTCACACATATTCTTCTAGATAGAGGAGATCAAAAGCCAGTGTGGTTCCAACATTTTTCTCTTCCCTGTCACAGGGACTTTGTGTTCCCAATGGTATAATAAGGCTGTGTGTGTGTGTGTGTGTGTGTGTGTGTGTGTGTGTGTGTGTGCATGGGTGCGCTCAGTTGTGTCCAACTCTTTTGTGACCCCATGGACTGTAGCCCACCAGGTTCCTCTGTCCATGGGATTTCCCAGGCAAGATTGGTTGCCATTTCCTCCTCCAGAGTATCTTCCCAACCCAGGGGTCAAACCCACGATTCCTGCATCTCCTGAATTGGCAGGCAGATTCTTTATCACTAGTGCCAACTGGGAAGCCCATAATAAGGCTAACATACTCTAAATATTATAATGTATATTTATTTAGTATTTGAGATTGGTCTGTATTTTTCTGGTCTTAGTACTATTTGGGAGAGTGTGAAATAAATGTTCCAGTGGCTTTTAGTAAAGAATCTAAATGTTTTTATTCCTTTTTGTGCTTGGAAACAACTTTAATAATATGTAAGTTGTAACTAAACTAATCTCATTCTTTCCTGATATATACTAATATTATTTAAAGCTATGAATTTTCTGTTAAATTATTTTAGCTATCTGGGGCAGACTCTAATATTTTTAATTAAAATTTTAAATTATTTTTATATTAAAAATTTTTAAATCACTTCTCTTTTTTTCCTCTATGTGTCTTCTGTCAGTTGATGATAGGTAGATACATAGATGGATAGGTAGATGATAGATAAATGTTAAAAGAGATTCTTTTGTTTTTAAATGCTGTACAACATTATTCAGTGGACTAAAAGTTAGGAACGCTGATCACATATTTTTCTATGCATTAGTATAGGCAGACAACGATAAAACTTGGCATTCTTTTATTGAGGAGTATGTCTTGATTATTTATATTTTCATTGTTAAAACTCAGACTTTTCAATGCTGTCTATCAACATCATAAATATGACTTTAAGTTTTTACAATTAGAAACTTGAACATTTTGGAATTTAGCAAAAATTCCAATATGAGAGCAATTGAACTACTCCTCTAAATCCTAAATTTATCTTGATCCAAATCACATTAACGCACATACCACACTAACTTCACATATGGATAATCAAGTAACAACTCAGAGATATTTACTAGGATGCTGTTGATTTTAAAATTTACCATATCACATGGCAGTTTCTTTATTATTAGCTATAGGAAAATTTCTTCCATATATTAGTGACTGGAAAAATTACACTTTTTTTGCAATTGATGTAAAGTAATTAAAAGTATCCTTGTTTTTCAGTAGCTGTGTAGAATTGTTGATCTAATTTAGAGCTTGTCAAATATGCATATTTAAAAAACTTTAAAAATAGAACTAAAGACACATCAATTTTATATTAATAGAATTGTGGAAAAAGTAATTAGAAAAGGAAAAGCATTGTTAATAGACAATACTACGATAGCAATATACCTACCATCAGAAACTACAGGTAATACAAAGGAAATCACAAAATAAAAGATAGGAATTCTCAGTTTGTTTAAACTACAAAATTCAGCTTGTTTATAAGAAACATACTATAACAGTATTTAGAAAGATGGTTATCAAGCAAAACAGATTGTAAATTAAATACATTATTATGGAGAAGAGGGTGTTATATAATAAAAGGAAGATATGATTTTTGTAAAACACATACTGATATACATGAAGCAAAAATGATAGATAAAAATTTATAGATATGCAACCACAGAAAGATTTGTGATTCTACCTGATATAATTTTAAAACATTAATTGCTTGAGCAAACAAAAATTAGTGTCAATATAGAGGATTTAAACAAAACAGTTTACAACTTGGTATAATAGCTCTACACAGAATGAGTGTAAACAATTATTATTATTTTCAAGTACAAGACAACACATTGTTTTCAAGTACAAGAAACCTCTGTAAAAATGAACATGATTTGGCCACAAAGAAATCTCAGCAAATTAAATAATAAAGTTAGAAATTATTAGCAAAAACAGAGGCACTTGGACATTAAAAAATGCATTTTATATAACTTTTTGCTTAAAGAAAGAAATAATCATATATCCATATACCAAAACAGACTTCTGATAAATATGTAAAATGAAAAATGAAGTTGTAGATTCATAAAGTGATATTATTTATGTACATTTAAACACATAAAACAACATTACTACGTAGAAATACATCAGTTCAGTTCAGTTCAGTCGCTCAGTCGTGTCTGACTCTTTGCGACCCCATGAATCGCAGGAGGCCAGGCCTCCCTGTCTATCACCAACTCCCGGAGTTCACTCAGACTCACGTCCATTGAGTCAGTGATGCCATCCTGCCATCTCATCCTCTGTCCCCTTCTCCTGCCCCCTCCCAGCATCAGAGTCTTTTCCAATGAGTCAACTCTTCACATGAGGCACTGTCTAAAATGACATGCATGGAAATGATATGATGCATCTTCAGGGTAGTTGATACTTCTAGGAAATCAGGAAGGAGGAAAATGGAGTTATTGTTGGAGCTTGGGTCTGTAGTGCTTCTTCTTTAAAACCTGAAGCAAATGCTGTGAAGTGTTAACTTCTCTTAAATCTGGTTGTTGAATGCTGAGCTATTTTCATCCTTTTGAAAATATATAAAATATGTTACAGTTAAAATGAAAAGAATATCTTTAAAGAAATGAACCAGCAAAGTAAAAAACAACATCCTTACCATCTGAGGGAATTGTTTCATCCTGAATTTTCCACTTACGAGAGTGTGGGGCTTTGGATAAATTATATCATTTATATAATTTTCATCAGACATGGGTTTCTTTATCATAGAATGACTCTGAGAATTATATAAGGCTTGTATTTACACTGTTCACCTCTTTTAGAACTGCCCTATGATAGATGCTTAACAAATATTTATTTCCTCATTTGTTGAATAAATGAATGAAGGCAAGTCATGATCTTGGGCTCTAGAATCGTAAAGAGTGAATAATGAGTGTCATTTCTGCATTCGATCCAGGATATATCTGATAGAGTAAACAAGAGATAATCGTTTCTGTATCTGCCAAGAGGTGTTCAGTGAGTCTTTGTCATTTTTTGATCTTTCTCTTTTGGCTGCAGCAAATAGAGCATTACATTCTGCAGCCTGAGAAAGTTGCACATTTGGTCATCATGTCTATTATCTGTCCTAATTTAAAGATAGTTTTCAGTATATATTTCAAAGAGTAAATCTTAGTTGGCCACCTCAGCAACATCTACTTTCCTTGGAAGTAAAATGCTGCTTAGATTTCAGATATGATTTTCCTTGTGAAAATGATAGGCATATTTTTACTTGGCAATATTTAACCTGATGGTCATTAAAAGCAAGTCTCCTTTCTACCACCCTGTACCCCATCAAAGAATAAAAGTCCCTCTTAAGTATCTCTGTGCTAAATATTAAACTCTCGTCATAGAAAATGATCGACCCGCTGCCAAAATAATCAGTTGAAAGGTGAATAATTCAGTCAAGATGATTTTGTGGCATTCTTTAGAAAAAATATGCTTAGTTAAAAAAAATAATTAGCCATTTCCCTGAACTCAGCCTCTTTTTCAAATGAATTTATCAAAACCATCTGGATGTCTAGACATGGCCCAAGATAAAGTATTCCCAACAGTATATTAAGTAACGAAAAAGAACAAGTTAGAAAATAAATAGTTCTTTAGGGTATATTAGTAATCCTGGTAAAAGAATTTAAGGGACAGTTTAAGTCTGAAATCTTAAAGCCTATACTCTTAGAACTCCAAGGTGAGTAATTTATTAAAATATTACAAAAACAGACTTAATTTTACCATCTGGAGGCAATATATTTAAAGGTATAACTTAATTAACTAAAGACTTATCTAATGCTGCTCTAAGAAATACACTGCATTTTTTTATTTGAGGATTTCAAAATCTGATATATTTTAATATGTATACTTTTACATGTGCTTTCTGTAAATACTATAATATAGAATCATTAAAGAGTAATTAACAGAAAATTTTTATGTTTAATTTAAACCCAAGTATTCTATTGTCTTTTATTTTAGTGAAAATTGAATTATTTTAGTAATTTTATTTTTGAAACATCCATTTTTATTACACAAAAATACAATTGATTGTTGTATGTTGATCTTATATTCTAATCTGATATTGATTATATATTAACTCATTTACTATTACTAATATTCTAATAAACTTTAGTGGATTTTAACTTTAATATATTTCCATATAAGATAATATCATTTGAAACTAGAAATAGTTTTGATCCTTTCTTTCCAATGTCCATGCTTTTATTTATTTTTCTTGTCTAAATGCCCTAGCTAGAACCTCCAGAATAATGTTAAATAGATGAGGCAAGAGTGGACATCCTTCTCTCATTTTGTAGGGGAAAAGCATTTGGTTTTTCACTGTTAAGTATGATGCTAACTGTGGGTATTTTTTCATATAAATTTCCTTTCAGGTTGAGGAGGTTCTTTTAATTTCTAGTTTATTAAGTTTCTATCATGAAGATGCTTTCTCTGCATCTGAGATAATCATATATTTTTCACTTCTTAATTTATTGATATAGTATAATTCTGTAAATAATTTTTGTATAATAAATCAACTCTGCATTCCTGAAGTAAATCCCACTAGGTTATGGTGCATAGTCCCCATTATATATTACTGTTATATTAATTGGCTATATCTTATTTAAGATCTTTATATCTACATTCATAGGAGATACTGGTCTCTGCTTTTCTTGTCTTGTATTTGTCTCATTTTGATATAATGGTAACAATGACCTCATAAAATGAGTCAAAAATGATTAGCTTCTATTTTTGAAAGAGTTTATGAAGAACTAATGTTTATTCGTATTTAATATTCTGTAGAATTAACAATGAATGCATCTGGTGTTGGGCTCTTATTTGTGGGAAGTTTTAAATTAGCAAATTTATTATTTCTACTTATTATAGGTATATTTACATCTGTTTCTTCTTTTGTCAGTTTCTAAGACTTTGTTCCTTTCATCTAAATTATCTAATTTGTTTACATACAATTGCATATCATTCCTTTAGCATCCTTTTTGTTTTGTTCTGGTTTTTTTTTTTTTTTTTTTGTCACATTATGGGGCATGTGGGAAGTTAGTTCTCTGACCAGGGATCAAATCTCTTCCCCCTTGCAGTGGAAGCATGGAGTCTTAACCCCTAGATCACCAGAAAAGTCCCCTTTTAACATCCCTCTCATTTCTGTAAGGTCAGTAGTGATGTTCCCTCCTTCATCTGAGTCTTTCGTCTTTATTCCCCAGTTAATCTAGCTAAAGATTTGTCAATTTTGTGGTCTTTCCTCCATTTTGTTCCATTGATTTTCCCTATTGTTTTTCTATTTTCTGTTTCTTTTATCTCCATTCTCATTTTTACTATGTGCTTTCTTCTGTTTGCTTTAGTGTTAGTGTCCCCATCTTTTCCAAGTGTCTTAAGATGAAAAGTCAGATTATTGATTTATGTATTCTTTTGAAGTATTTGTGCTATGAATTTCTCTCTAAGCACTGCTTCAATTGCATTCCAAAAGTTTAGGTATATTGTGTTCCCTGAGATTCTGTCCATTTTTTTCATTCCTCTTCTGTGTATTTATATTACATAGTTTATAGAAATTATCATCAAGTTCACTGATTTTCTCTTAGATCTGCTTAAACCTGCTGCTGATTCTCTCTAGTGAAATTTTTTTTGAGTGTTTTTATTTTTCACCTCCAGAATTTCTATTTGGTTTTCTTGTATAGTATGTATCTCTTTTTTGATATTGTCTATTTGCTGAGACATTGTCATCATGTCTGCCTTCTCTTCTTTAGGCATGGTTTCCTTCAGTTCTTTGAATATTTTATAGTAGCCTTCAAAGATTTGTCTGCTATGTATGATCATTGAGTCTTCTCAAAGGCAACGTCTATTGCTTGCATTTTTTTGTTGTTCTCTCTGTCTCTCTATATATAGGTTATACTTTGCTGTTTCTGTATGTCTCATCATTTTTGTTGAAATAGACAATTTTAGTGAAATCTGCATATTTTCTGATGTGGGTCCTCATAGGGAGGTACCCAGTCTCAGGTAGGCGCACAGTCTCAAGGAGGCAGTGGTTTCTTCAGGGCTTTCTTTAATCTCTTTCCCTGTGCTCCCTGTTAAGTTTTTTGCCTCTGTTGATAATACCCCTCTGTTACCTCCACTAATTGCCAGTTGATGATCCTATTGTTTTCAAAAATGCCCTGGGGCATAAATTGTTCCACAGTTTGATTTAATTCAATTAGGGTCCCTGTATATTGGATTCACGGAGCTATGGAGTTATTCCTTCCTATGATCTGTTTTACTAACCTTGTGTAAAACCTCTGTATCACTATTAGGGGTTTAGAGGTGGGGATAATTTTGTCATTCAAGTGAAATGCTGGGTGATGTTGGTAAGTGCTGGTCTTTGCATCTCCACCGTCTCAGCTTGAAACATCCTCCCTGTGAGCAAGCTGGGACAGAGTGACTGGGGTCTAGCTTTGCGTTTCCACCCTCTGTCTTTTCTGGGTGGAGAAAGGGAGCCCCAGGTCCCTTAATTGCCCTTTGCTAGAACAGAGTTTCTGGACAAGGAGCTGGAGGGATGAATATTGATGGAGGATGGTCCTCCAGGGAAGATTCCATAGATATAGACTGACAGCAAGATGGAAAGGTGCTCTGTGTTCTTAGTTTTAACCCAACAGGAATAGTTTCCATGATGCTGAGCCGAGGAGGTGCCAGGAAATGGTGCATGCATGCGTGCTTAGTCACTTCAGTCATGTCTGACTCTTTGTGACCCTATGGACTCCTCTGTCCATGGGATTCTCCAGGCAAGAATACTGGAGTGGATTGCTATGCCCTCAACCAGGGGATCTTCCTGACTGAGGGATCAAATCCACATCTCTTATATCTCCTGTGTTGGTGGCGTCTTTACCCACTGAGCCACCTAGGAAGCCCCAGAGGAAGTGGATTAGGGATCAGTTACCACAGACTCTGCTGTTCTTAAAAAAACTATTTTCTCTATTTTTTTAGAACAATTTCCAAGTCACTGTTTTTTTAATTAGTTTTAATCATTTGTAGCTCTACTGGGAAGAGGGTCCTCATATCACCATTCTGAAGTCCTATGAATGATTCCATTTTAATCCAGACAAATACGACTGGTTCATTAGAATGTGATAGGTTGATTTAAAAGCTGATGACACTAATTTCAGCTCCAGAACTTTGTTACTGAATGACATCAGACTTATTATGGCAAATAATGTCATCTGAAACTCCCCATTTACACATTAAATGATAGAATCTAGGAATCAGCATCCGTTTCCCTTTAAATGCATTTGTGAGATTTAGTCAACTACTGAATCAGCTCTCTAAATGAGCAAGATGCAATATGTGTTACAGTTTGTTACTCTCTCAAGTCATCAAAGTCTTACTTAGTCCTGGGACCATAATTTTGAAGTAGAGCCCTAATGACTTAAAGAAAAATGATTTTTATCTATCTGGGATTCAGTGAAGGAACTAGTTATGTTTTAATTAAAGATTATTTATAACTAATTTAGTAATTATTCCAATAACCATAAAACTATTAAGATGTGTATGAAGGGAGAAATGGGAGGGTGAAACTCCCCACAAACACAAAATAGAACAAAAGCAATGACACATATGGTCATTTAAAAATAAAGATGATTGAAAAGATAGTATTAAGGATTGTATTCCTGCAGTCATGTGTAACACTAATAAAATTATTAATACATCCTGTTCACTGGCAACTTTTTAGTAATGTAAGAGAAATCACAACCTCTTCTATTTGTACTTTAATCATTTTTACTTTGATTATTAAAATAATTTTATAAGCCATAGAATCATACACACACTTTCTCAGATAAAACAAATTACAATTAGATTAAATCATGATCAATAACTTTAAAACAACTGAGTGTAAATTATAAACTTCCTAAGACTATGCTGGTGAAATTTCATTCTTCTGGAAAGAAAACTAAAAGTACCATTCAACTTTTAGCATGTTTTTCCTTGTTGAATTTCTATGTCATCATTTGATCTGAAAATTTGCTTTCATTATCATATTATTAAATTTCAAGTATTTTTGCATTTGAAGGAGAAGCAATTTACTCTTATAATATTTTTTTCAGTTCTTAATGCATGTTTACTAAGTTGCTTTAGTCGTGTCCAGCTCTGAGACCCTATGAACTGTAGCCTGACAGGCTCCTCTGTCCATGGGATTCTTAATATGTTTTCCTAAAAGGAAACTAAATCTCTAATTTATAAAAATGTTCTCTTTAAGTTATGAAGAGGAGAAATTTTCCTTCTAAATAAGATGGGTAAAATTATATCTATACAGAAAGATTTAAGTAGTTCTTATGGCATTATATAAAAAGTCATACAACTGATTGGGAATATTAACTTGGGATGCTCTCTACAGTGAAACCTACTAATTGTCAAGTCATATCTAATTTCCTTTTTAAGAAAAACTCTGAAAATAGGTCATATTGCCTACAGCAATTCTTTGTTCCTACAGTTCCTCAGTGTCTCAAATCTAATGATTTCCCTCCATTCTATTAGAATACATAAAGACATTCTTTGGGGATAATGCTTTGTGGAAAATTTCCCTCTTTGATATTGTGAACTCTTGAAATGCCACCTACTGCATGCATGTATGCAGGGTATATGCGAGTACATGCATACACACACAAAGATAAAAAGAGAGGGGGATTTCTAGTCTATGTTCACCCAACTCTTGCTGCCTCAATCATCTTCTGTCTTCTTCAGTTTTTATTCTCCATCTTTCTGTTGGTTTCTTTACTTTCATTTGTTAAGTACCTCTAAATTTTGCCAGTTGAATAGCAAAGAAAACCAAAATATGTTCCTTCAAACTTCAAGCTTTATTTCCAAGCTACATTCTCTTCTCATTCCTTTCCTGGATCTGCATTTACAAGAGTTTAAAGTTTATTATATAACAGTAAAAATAAAACATTGGTGGGACAAATACCACTTATCAGAAAAGCACTCAGTTAATCTCTTTAATTTTTATTCACACTCATTCCCATGAAATCTTTATTCTGTAACTGCCAATAATCTTAAACTGCTATCCCAAACATAATGATGGCTCTCTTGAAGACAAATCCAGAGCTTTTACTCATGGAATTTAACAAGCTGATTTTGAAACTTAAATGAAAGATCAGAAAGTCTAGAAGACTCAAGATATTTCCAAAGAAGAAAACTGTTTTAACAGATAACAAAATTTTAATAAAACTATGGCAATTAAGACACTGTGGTATTGCGCCGGGGTCCAGCCCCAGTGGATCCAGGGAATTCGAAGCGGGGACGGCGTCAGCATCTGAGGAATTAATTGCTTAATTAAAGATATGAAGGGAGATTAGAAAGAAATAGTGTAGTAGGAAAATAAGTGGAGAAAAGAGGCTGAATAACTTGGTTTACGCAGAGAACCAATAAAACTCCAAGACAAGGAGTTTGCACCACCTACGTAGGCCACCGGTGCCCGCTTGAATAGCGGAGGGTGCCCTGCCTTGGGCTCCCTCTTGCGTGGGTCTTAGAAGCCAGGGCAAGTAAGTATACATGGCGAGCCTCCACGCTCCAGATGGGAATTCAGCCAGAAAAGAAGAGAACGAGAAAAGACCACATGGGGGAAACCAGTCTTTCCAGGAACTGGTCCCTTTCTTTATTTTCCAAGTCCACTTTTATACTTTTAGTTATACATAGAGATAAATGTGTTCTCAGCATATCTTTGTTCTTACAAGGGTCTTACATTTGTTTTACAATATCTTCTGGTCTGGAGACCGATTAACATTTTATGGCCCCACCTTTCTTTCTATTGATAAAGGTTAATCGATCAGAAAACTTGTTTCCCCTTAAGATCTGTTTAGTCTTAAGATAGTAATAAAGTTACATTTTTACATAGCAAGGACACAATGATTTATAACAAAGAAAGAGGAGTACAGTGATCTATAACAAAGAGAAAATTCATTAACTCAAAAAGTCTAATATTGCTAACATCAAAACTACTATATTTCTTTTTCTTTTTTTTTTCTTTTTTTCTTTTTTTTTATTTTTATTTTTATTTTTTTTAGTTTTTATTTTTTAAATTTTAAAATCTTTAATTCTTACATGCATTCCCAAACATGAACCCCCCACCCACCTCCCTCCCCATAACATCTTTCTGGGTCATCCCCATGCACCAGCCCCAAGCATGCTGCATCCTGCATCAGACATAGACTGGCGATTCAATTCACATGATAGTATACATGTTAGAATGTCAGTCTCCCAAATCATCCCACCCTCTCCCTCTCCCTCTCCCTCTGAGTCCAAAAGTCCGTTATACACATCTGTGTCTCTTTCCCTGTCTTGCATACAGGGTCGTCATTGCCATCTTCCTAAATTCCATATATATGTGTTAGTATACTGTATTGGTGCTTTTCTTTCTGGCTTACTTCACTCTGTATAATCGGCTCCAGTTTCATCCATCTCATCAGAACTGATTCAAATGAATTCTTTTTAACCGCTGAGTAATACTCCATTGTGTATATGTACCACAGCTTTCTTATCCATTCATCTGCTGATGGACATCTAGGTTGTTTCCATGTCCTGGCTATTATAAACAGTGCTGCGATGAACATTGGGGTACATGTGTCTCTTTCAATTCTGGTTTCCTCGGTGTGTATGCCCAGAAGTGGGATTGCTGGGTCATAAGGTAGTTCTATTTGCAATTTTTTAAGGAATCTCCACACTGTTCTCCATAGTGGCTGTACTAGTTTGCATTCCCACCAACAGTGTAGGAGGGTTCCCTTTCTCCACACCCTCTCCAGCATTTATTGCTTGCAGATTTTTGGATCGCAGCCATTCTGACTGGTGTGAAGTGGTACCTCATTGTGGTTTTGATTTGCATTTCTCTAATAATGAGTGATGTTGAGCATCTTTCATGTGTTTGTTAGCCATCCGTATGTCTTCTTTGGAGAAATGTCTATTTAGTTCTTTGGCCCATTTTTTGATAGGGTCGTTTATTTTTCTGGAGTTGAGCTGCATAAGTTGCTTGTATATTTTTGAGATGAGTTGTTTGTAAAC
The DNA here is from genome assembly GCF_016772045.2 of Ovis aries. Classification (NCBI taxonomy): domain Eukaryota; kingdom Metazoa; phylum Chordata; class Mammalia; order Artiodactyla; family Bovidae; genus Ovis; species Ovis aries. Next base: position 235,979,109 of record NC_056054.1, on the reverse strand, counting down.
CCTAAAGACTCCACCAGAAAATTACTAGAGCTCATCAATGAATATAGTAAAGTTGCAGGATATAAAATCAACACACAGAAATCCCTTGCATTCCTATACACGAATAATGAGAAAGTAGAAAAGAAATTAAGGAAACAATTCCATTCACCATTGCAACAAAAAGAATAAAATACTTAGGAATATATCTACCTAAAGAAACTAAAGACCTATATATAGAAAACTATAAAACACTGATGAAAGAAATCAAAGAGGACACTAATAGATGGAGAAATATACCATGTTCATGGATTGGAAGAATCAATATAGTGAAAATGAGTATACTACCCAAAGCAATTTACAAATTCAATGCAATCCCTATCAAGCTACCAGGCACATTTTTCACAGAACTAGAACAAATAATTTCAAGATTTGTATGGAAATACAAAAAACCTCGAATAGCCAAAGCAATCTTGAGAAAGAAGAATGGAACTGGAGGAATCAACTTGCCTGACTTCAGGCTCTACTACAAAGCCACAGTCATCAAGACAGTATGGTACTGGCACAAAGACAGACATATAGATCAATGGAACAAAATAGAAAGCCCAGAGATAAATCCACACACATATGGACACCTTATCTTTGACAAAGGAGGCAAGAATATACAATGGAGTAAAGACAATCTCTTTAACAAGTGGTGCTGGGAAAACTGGTCAACCACTTGTAAAAGAATGAAACTAGATCACTTTCTAACACCGCACACAAAAATAAACTCAAAATGGATTAAAGATCTAAATGTAAGACCAGAAACTATAAAACTCCTAGAGGAGAACATAGGCAAAACACTCTCAGACATAAATCACAGCAGGATCCTCTATGATCCACCTCCCAGAATTCTGGAAATAAAAGCAAAAATAAACAAATGGGATCTAATTAAAATTAAAAGCTTCTGCACAACAAAGGAAAATATAAGCAAGGTGAAAAGACAGCCTTCTGAATGGGAGAAAATATATTTCTTTTTCTACATTCCAATTACATTGATTAACCTACTCCCAGGTGCCTAAGGATATGGAGGCCTGGCGGCAATCATTAACTCTGCAATGAAACCCCTCACCAACATAATTTCTAACTCGCTAATACTATACTAATGATTTTCTAACTTCTCAAAAGAGTTTGTTTTTAGAAAGTTTAAAGCATCTCGTGCCTTTCACGGTTGGGAGGCTGTAAACAATCACATGTGGCCGGATAATCCTGTCAGACAGGCTAGAGAGCCATCAGAAGAGTTTTTGGACCACGCTCAGGAGATTTATTAACTGGAGTCCTAAGTTAACTCCTTTACAGAGGAGGTGGTGGGGGATAGCACCCCGTAATGTCAGAAGTATAGGTGAAAGGCATAATGCAGCAAGGCAGGCTAACTCTGGTTTTTGGGGCAGACGCAGGAGCAGATTCAGTGAGGCTCCCTAAGGCCCGACTCGCCTTTGCCTGTCGGGCCCCTTAACCTCATGACCTTTGCAATGGGCGGGACTCCTCATGCCGGCTCCTGGCAGTATTGCAGAGAGACATGTAAATAGACCCACAGAATAAGAGAGTTTTGAAACAACTCACAGAATACACAGATTCAGGGAGAGGATGGATACATATACATGTATGACTGAATCCCTTCGCTGTTCACCTGAAACTATCACAACATTGTTAATCAGCTATACCCCAATAAAAACCAAAAAGCTCAAAAGAAAAAAAAATGTACAGATTCAGTGCACTTGCCTTGTTTACGATACTTTGCACTGTTCCCTTGGATTTTGCAGGATAATAGTACACTCCAGAAAGAAGAATAGCTATGTTTCAAGGATGTTAGATATGGGCTGTCTGTCATCACGGCCCTCTGTGTGTGTGTATTCAGTTGTGTCTGACTCTTTGTGATCCCATGGACTATAACCTGCCAGGCTCCTCATTCCATAGAATTCTCCAGACAAGAACGCTGGAGTGGGTTGTCATTTCCTACTTTAGGACATCTTCCTGAATCAGGGATTGAACCTGTGTCTCTTGTATCTCCTGCATTGGCAGGCAAATTCTCTACCACTCTGCCACCTGAGAAGCCCCAGAAATATCATATTGCTCTACTATTTTGATTCCATTTTGCTAAATAGGCTTGGTAATCAGGAAGTAGCATTTACCCTATATGCTTTAGTCACATACATATATACCAAAGGTCCTGAAACATTTTAAAGTTTTGTAGTGAACTAATGATCTGGGGCATTCCAGGAAATTCTTCTTTAATTAAAAAAAACACATTTTTGCATCGTGGACCTCTATATCAGGCTCTACTACAAAGCCACAGTCATCAAGACAGTATGGTACAAAGACAGAAATATAGATCAATGGAACAAAATAGAAAGCCCAGAGATAAACCCACGCACCTATGGACACCTTATCTTTGACAAAGGAGGCAAGAATATACAATGGAGAAAAGACAATCTCTTTAACAAGTGGTGCTGGGAAAACTGGTCAACCACTTGTAAAAGAATGAAACTAGAACATTTTCTAACACCACACACAAAAATAAACTCAAAATGGATTAAAGATCTAAATGTAAGACCAGAAACTATAAAACTCCTAGAGGAGAACATAGGCAAAACACTCTCTGACATAAATCACAGCAGGATCCTCTATGACACACTTCCCAGAATATTGGAAATAAAAGCAAAAATAAACAAATGGGACCTACCTAATTAAACTTAAAAGCTTTAGCACAACAAAGGAAACTATAAGCAAGATGAAAAGACAGCCTTCAGAATGGGAGAAAATAATAGCAAATGAAGCAACTGACAAAGAACTAATCTCAAAAATATACAGGCAACTCCTGCAGCTCAATTCCAGAAAAATAAATGACCCAATCAAAAGATGGACCAAAGAACTAAACAGACATTTCTCCAAAGAAGACATACAAATGGCTAACAAACACATGAAAAGATGCTCAACATCACTTATTATCAAAGAAATGCAAATCAAGACCACAATGAGGTACCATTTCACACTAGTCAGAATGGCTGTGAACCAAAAGTCTACAAGCAACAAATGCTGGGGAGAGTGTGGAGAAAAGGGAACCCTCTTACACTGTTGGTGGGAATGCAAACTAGTACAGCCGCTATGGAGAACAGTGTGGAGATTCCTTTAAAAACTGGAAATTGAACTGCCTTATGACCCAGCAATCCCACTGTTGGGCATACACACTGAGGAACCAGAAGTGAAAGAGACATGTGTACCCCAGTGTTCATCGCAGCACTGTTTATAATAGCCAGGACATGGAAGCAACCTAGATGTCCATCAGCAGATGAATGGATAAGAAAGCTGTGGTACATATACACAATGGAGTATTACTCAGCCATTAAAAAGAATACATTTGAATCAGTTCTAATGAGGTGGATGAAACTGGAGCCGATTATACAGAGTGAAGTAAGCCAGAAAGAAAAACACCAATACAGTACACTGACGTATATATATGGAATTTAGAAAGATGGTAATGATAACCCTGTATGCGAGACAGCAAAAGAGACACAGATGTATAGAACAGTCTTTTGGACTCTGTGGGAGAGGGAGAGGGTGGGATGATTTGGGGGAATGTCATGGAAACATGTATAATATCATATAAGAAACGAATTGCCAGTCCAGGTTCAATACAGGATCCTAGGGGCTGGTGCACTGGGATGACCTGGAGGGATGGTACAGGGAGGGAGGTGGGAGGGGGTTTCAGGATGGGGAACACATTACGCCTGTAGTGGATTCATGTTGATGTGTGGCAGAACCAATACAATATTGTAAAGTAATTAGGTTCCAATTAAAATAAATAAACTTAAAAAAAAAGAAAGAGTTTGCTTTGGTCTACTTGTTTTCTTAAAAATAATGAACAGTTTATTTATAATGTTCTGTTAATTTCTGTTGTACAGCAAAGTGATTCAGTTATAAGAATATATTCGTATATTCATTTTCATATTTTCCCATTATGGTTTATTAGAGGATATTGGATGTTATTTCCTGTGCTATATAGTAGGACCCTGTTGTTTATCCATTCTACGTATAATAGTTTCTATCTGCTAACCCCAAGTTCCCAGTCTATCCCTCCTCCACCACCCTCCCACTGTTTTTTTTTTTTTTTTTTTGAGGCAATTTATGCCATGCTTGGGGGTACCACCTCCAATAAATTTATCAGATTATGAGATAAGGTTGTACATTTTATTAGAGCTCAGATTGGAGAATACTGCAGCAGATTCAGGCTGTGGTACAATCTTTCCTGCCATGTGGTTGGGTCATCCTGCAGATCTGATGATGCTAGAGGTACAGGTAGTGATATGGGGAGTCACTGGCTCCAGCAGGAGAGTGGCAGTGTGGGCAAACCTCTCGGCATCTAGAGCTCATCTCTGCTTAAAGCAACAGCTCCTCAGATACTAATGGACATTGATGGGGATTAAGAAATCTCTTGATCGTGGGAATAAAAGTGACTATGGAATGTGAATTGCTTATTCTAAATTGAATACTATCAAATCTACAGAGTCATAAAGTGGCACAGGAGTATCGTCAATGTGTCGTAAGATGGAAATAGTACACTGATGTGTGTGAAATGGGAACAGAAATCACAAGTTGATTGCATAAATAGGTAATCCAGAGTGTCATGTCAGCTACCTCCACAGTGCTGAAGGAAAATTTCACAGTCGTCGGAACTATAAGCAATACACAATACACTTATTCATTTGATATGGAGGAAAAAGTAACCTGATAAATGAAAACACACTGGATCTTTTTGAGATGCTGGAAATGTTCTATACCTCTGCTGTTCAATATGGTAGCCCCAGGCCACCCGGGAAAATCAAGCATTTGAAACATGACTTGTGCAACTGAGGAATTTAATTTTTAAATATAGTTAATTTTATTGTTTTTCAAAGATATTTTGCGATGTGGACCACTTTTTAAAGTTTTTACTGAATTTATTACAACATTGTTCCTGCTTTATTTTTTAGCCAGCATGATCTTAGCCCCCCAACCAGACATTGAACCCACACCCCTTGAACTGGAAGGTGAAGTCTTAACCACTGAACCACCAGGGAAGTCTCTAATTGTAGTTACTTTTAATTACCTTAAATTTAAATAGCCACACTGTGCTACTGAGTAGCACTGGTCCAAATTATATGTATTTTAAAACTATAAAACAAGTGATACAAGTTGCAAAAAAAGTCATTGATCAAATTATTCTACTAGTTTCCAACTATTATTAGATGTGGCTCCGACTAGCTAAATGACGCTTCTATCTGAGCTATGTTTTGACTGTATCTTTTCCAATGATTTCTTCATCTAATTTATAGTCATTAGTTACTGGGAATCCTGCCATGTACCTAACGGGTTGAGTTTGCCTGCTGCCCTCTCTCAGCTTTCTGTTTTCCTTTCCTCTCCTCCTGGCCTCTCTGTGACTCTTTCACCATGAACCATGATACTGACTATACGTCCAGATGCTGTTCATATGCCAGGAGCTGGGAGCACTTGAACTGGAGGACAAGGGAGACAGGATTGGGGGTGGGGTGGGAGGGGGTCAGGTAGCATAAGGGTGGGGATGAGATGAGTTAGATTTAACTCATCCTAATTGCCAGAGCCTGGCCAGGCACTGGTTTCACCTAGTACAAAGGCAAGGACAGAGTTGATTCCATTCCAGTTAGTATATGGAACAAGGGTAGAAGTGGAAAAGAATAGAAGGGAGACAATAAGGAAAAAATAGAAAGTATGAAACCAGGATGGATAAGGTCTCAGGTCACCCTGACAAGTGACAGAACAGGTGGGCACTGAGAGGGATGGGCAGCCTCCTGTGAGTTTTTTCTTCTCAGGAGTCAATGATGAGGGTGGGTCAGAAGGGGACATATATGACGTCACTTGCTTGATAGTTTACTTTTCTGAATGTTAACTAGAGTCTCTGGGACGGACACATGTACCTATGGGTCGCCCCCTGTCTAAGCTGATTAATGTGCTCTAGCAGGGATTAAATTGTCCAGTAAAACAGAGGTTTCCAAACCAACACGAAGGAAAGTTAACACACTATGTAGGAATTATATCCCATCCAATCATCTCTTTATGTCCTTGATCACTGGCTACCTTTCCAATTATGTCTGAGTTGGAAGAAACACGTGTTGCCTCTTGGGCAATGAGGTATCTCTTCAAGGGTAGAAAGACTAGGTCTTCAATTAATCTGTGCTCCCCCTGCCCCCCCCCCACTTTGGTAATAAACAACAGGAGATTTACATCTGGCCACTTCACCCCAACTCAGCTTCAATATTCAAAGGGAAAAGGTGTCTTGGAATTGCAATGTGCATGCTGATATTTTTATTGATTAGCTGATGCACTCAATATACCAGCAAATTTGGAAAACTCAGCAGTGGCCACAGGACTGGAAAAGGTCAGTTTTTATTTCAGTCCAAAGAAAGGCAATGCCAAAGAATGCTCAAACTACTACACAATTGCACTCATCTCACACGCTAGAAAAGTGATGCTCAAAATTATCCAAGCCAGGCTTCAACAGTACATGAACTGTGAACTTCCAGATGTTCAAGCTGGTTTTAGAAAAGGCAGAGGAACCAGAGATCAAATTGACAACACCCTCTGGATCATCGAAAAAGCAAGAAAGTTCCAGAAAAACATCTATTTCTGCTTTATTGACTATGCCAAAGCCTTTGACTGTGTGGATCACAATAAACTGTGAAAAATTCTTCAAGAGATGGGAATACTAGACCACCTGATCTGCCTCTTGAGAAATCTGTATGCAGACCAGGAAGCAACATTTAGAACTGGACATGGAACAACAGACTGGTTCTAAATAGTGAAAGGAATACGTAAAGGCTGTATATTGTCACCCTGCTTATTTAACTTCTGTGCAGAGTACATCATGAGAAATGCTAGGCTGGATGAAGCGCAAGCTGAAATCAAGATTGCTGAGAGAAATATCAATAACCTCAGATATGTAGATGACTCCACCCTTATGGCAGAAAGTGAAGAAAAACTGAAGAGCCTCTTGATGAAAGTGAAAGAGGAGAGTGAAAAAGTTGGCTTAAAGCCAACATTCCGAAAACTAAGATCATGACATCTGGTCCCATCACTTCATGGTAAATAGGTGAGGAAACAGTAGAAACAGTGACAGACTATTTTTTGGGGCTCCAAAATCACTGCAGATGGTGATTGCAGACATGAAATTAAAAGATGTTTGCTCCTTGAAAGAAAAGTTATGACCAACCTATACAGCATATTAAAAAGCAGATACATTACTTTGCCAATAAAGGTCCCTCTTGTCAAAGATACGGTTTTTCCAGTGGTCATGTATGGATGTGAGAGTTGGACTATAAAGAAAGCTGAGCATGAAAGAATTGATGCTTTTAACTGTGGTGTTGGAGAAGACTCTTGAGAGTCCCTTGGACTGCAAGGAGATTCAACCAGTCCATCCTAAAGGAAATCAGTCCTGAATATTCATTGGAAGGACTGATGCTGAAGGTGAAGCTCTAATACTTTGGCCACCTAGTGCGAAGAACTGACTCATTTGAAAAGACTCTGATGCTGGGAAAGATTAAAGGCAGGTGGAGAAGGGAACGACAGAGGATGAGATGGTGGGATGGCATCACTGACTCAATGGACATGCGTTTGAGTAAACTCCAGGATTTGGTGATGGACAGAGAGGCCTGGCTGCAGTCCACGGGGTTGCAAACAGTCAGACACGACTGAGAGACAGAACTGACTGACTAACTGATGCTGGTATTTTTATTGATTCAGTTCAGTTCAGTTGCTCAGTTGCGTCTGACTCTGTGACCCCATCAATCGCAGCATGCCAGGCCTCCCTGTCCATCACCATCTCCCAGAGTTCACTCAGACTCACGTCCATCGAGTTGGTGATGCCATCCAGCCATCTCATCCTCTGTCATCCCCTTTTCCTCCTGCCCCCAGTCCCTCCCAGCATCAGAGTCTTTTCCAGTGAGTCAACTCTTCGCATGAGGTGGCCAAAGTACTGGAGTTTCAGCTTTAGCATCATTCCTTCCAAAGAACACCCAGGGCTGATCTCCTTCAGAATGGACTGGTTGGATCTCCTTGCAGTCCAAGGGACCCTCAAGAGTCTTCTCCAACACCACAGTTCAAAAGCATCACTTTGGTGCTCAGCTTTCTTCACAGTCCAACTCTCACATCCATAGTTGATTGTTTAATTTACACTACTTCCCGATGTCATTGGTCTTAGCAAGATAGGGATAGGGGCTTAAGAGGTACAAACTACATAAACAAGCTGCAAGCATATATTATACAGCACAGGAAGTATAACCAATATTTTTAATAACTATAAATGGAGCATAGTCTTTGAGAATTGTGAATCACTGGTGGTTATTTATGCATCTGAAATTTATAGAACATTGTAAATCAATTTTATCTCAATAAAGGGGAAAAACTATTAACATTATTTAGTGAGCTTTAAACAACTTCCAGTGCCTGGCCCCTTGAGATCTGGTAGTAAGCCCTGTCAGTGGCTAAGTGATTGTGTCCACTCTGCCTGGAAACCTGGTTTTGCATGGTCTCGAGCCAGCGGATCCTTTTGTGTGGTCTGATGACATTCTGTACTGGGATGGAGCTTCTTTGTTTCTTCTCCTTCGTAATAACTGTTTACACAGAGCCCTCAGCCTTCTCATCTGTAAATGCTCAGAGTTCACTCCAAGTGCAGCCTACAGAGGACTCCTCTGCTCCCTTCCAGTGTGCTTGGCTAAATGCCTGCAGACTGTCTGCTTTCTCCTTACAGACCCCAGGATAGGAATTTCTTTCATTGGCTCCCTGCAGTTGTCTTTGAGTTGAGCATTCACAGGGCATGTCCCTTTGCTGCCTGGGTTTTGACCTCCTCAGAGTTCTGTTCTACCTGCTAGGTTTGCTGTTTAGCACACATGCCCGAGACAGGAAGGGGTACCTAGTGACAGCTTATGTTTGTAGGGGGGTTAGTTTCTGACCATGGTTGGAACTGAAGCATCCTTTCCATTGCAGGGGAGCCCTGGCACTTAGCAGCATAATCATACATTCTTCTAGTATTAACAGCCCAGCAATATTACTAGTAAAGGGAATAACAACTCACTGAACAGATGGTACTTTGACTCCAAGTAAAAGATGGAATGTGTTTATATTAATTGATGAGTCATTTGACTCAACTACTATGTCTTGAGCGTCCCTTGGACAGAAGGAGAAAGGCAATCAGTCCTGAATATTCACTGGAAGGACTGATGCTGATTCTCAAGCTCCAATACTTTGGCCACCTGATGTGAAGAACTGGTTCATTGGAAAAGACCCTGATGCTGGGAAAGATTGAAGGCAGGAGGAGAAGGGGACGGCAGAGGATGAGATGGTGGGATGGCATCACTGACTCAATGAACATGAGTTTGAGCAAGCTCCAGGAGTTGGTGATGGACAGGGAAGCCTGGTGAGCTGCAGTCCATGGGGTGGCAAAGAGTCGGGCATGACTGAGTGACTGTACTGAACTGAATACGTCTTTTAATTAGATATCTGAAAATAAAGTTATGCCTATGAGTTAAAATTTTGAGATATTGACCCATGTTCCCTCTTTCCATAATATTTTCTCTTCTCTCTTCTCCTTTTAAGCAAGAATTTTTGGTTCTGCTCCCCTTATCTCAAGAGAGGTCTGTGAAAGGACAAAAGCTCCTGCTGCCTGGAAAAAAAAAACAAAACATTTTCTAGTTTTGGTTTTTAAAAGGCTAAGCCCCAGAGCTAAAATTGAGTTTGGCTTGTCAAAGGAAAATGACTTTTAAAAAATGGGTAAAGAAGGTTCTTTCACAGACTAGCAAGAGAATACCATTGGCAAGGGAGAGAAAAGCAGAAGAAAGTGTGTCTAGTCTACTGGGGAGGGGGTAAGGGGATGGCCTATGGGGCAGCCATACCGGGTATCTCAAACACCTGCTATGGAAAAGGCAGGTGAGACAAGTGGTTTCAAAGGGCCTAGTGTAAAAACAACAACAACAACAAAAAATCTTGCAAATATTATGAAAACATCAACTGACACCCTGCCTCAGTGTTGGATAATTGAGGTTGGATGTGTCTATGTCAAACATCAGATGGGCAATCGCTTCTCAGTTCCTGTGATTGTGGCCACATGGAGAAGTACCCATAATTTCTAGCTTTCCTCATGTTCCAGAGAAGCCAGAAATTGTCATTTTTTTTTCATGAACCCTTCTGACTTTTAAAAGTTGGCTACAATGTTTTTAAAATAAAGTGTAGGCCAAACAAAGCACAGCTGCAGACCAGATGTAGTTTCCATGCCACTGACTTGCAACCTATCACCTATACAGGCCCCGTGGGCCATCTCAGCAAGGATTCCTATGCCTGTTGTTTAGTTGTTTAGTCACTAAATCATGGCTGTCTCTTTTGTGACCCCATGGACTGCAGCTTGCCAGACTTCTTTGTCCATGGGATATTCTAGGCAAGAATTCTGGAGTAGGTTGCCATTTCCTTCTCCAGGGGACCTTCCTGACCCAGGGATCAAACCCATGTCTCTAGCACTGGCAAGCGGATTCTTTACCACTGAGCCACCAGGGAATTCAGTGCCAGAGAGTGGGACTAAAACAACAAAGGAATATTGGTCAGAAGGGGTCATGCAGATAGGGCCGTGACTGCATGCAAATGGATGAGCAACGACAAGAAGACACCACCAGCATCAATGTTTTGGCTCCATGCCCTACTTCAACAGTATGAGCAAGAAGTGGGAATTCCAGTAAGCAATGAGCATGATTGCTTCACAAGCTAGGAAGTTGAAGATAGAAAATAGAAATCAATTCAGGTTATGGAGAAAAGGGATGTGATAATTCTTGAACACAAGTTTTTGTATACTTAGATTTCTATTTACGGTTCCCAAGGACTTGGAAGGTATTGCTAACAATTCCTGGGTGTGCACAGTCACCTCCAGCATAGACATTCCTATATTCTCTTAATCTTCAGACCATCAGGTGACCTGGGGATTATGTCCTGAACTCTGTTTTGGGGAAGGGGAACCTGTTCCATCGGAGAAGGCAATGGCACCCCACTCCAGTACTCTTGCCTGGAAAATCCCATGGACGGAGGAGCCTGGAAGGCTGCAGTTCATGGGGTCGCTACTAGTCGGACACGACTGAGTGACTTCACTTTCACTTTTCAGTTTTCACTTTCATGCATTGGAGAAGGAAATGGCAACCCACTCCAGTGTTCTTGCCTGGAGAATCCCAGGGACGGGGGAGCCTTGTGGGCTGCTGTCTATGCAGTCACACAGAGTTGGACACGACTGAAGCGACTTAGCAGCAACCTGTTCCATATAGAATTTACAGAGATCACTGCCATGCTTTTATTATTTTTTAGCAGCTTTACTGAGGTAAGATTTACATAGCATACAATTTACTTACTATAATTATGCAATTCAATGATTCTGGTAAATTTGCAGAGTTGTATAACCATCCTCACAACTCACTTTTAGAACATCACTATAGAAAGTTCCCTTGTGTCTTTTCACCATAAATCCTCCTTCCTAACCCTAGTCCTGGACAAGCACTGATCTGCTTTCTGTCTCTACTATACTTTCCTTGTCTGGACTTTTAAATAAATAGAACTATTGAAGATATAATCCTGTTACTGATAGGTATGGGGTCCAGCTGCTCACCACCCAAAAGCCAGTAAACAGGCCAGGCTGGTGGAGAGTTTGCTTTATTTCAGATGCCCAAAACTGAGGGCGAGGGGAGTGGATGTCTGTCAAAAGGCTGACTCCACCCCACTGGCAACCAGTGGGGCCAGAGCTTTTTTAGACAGTGGAGTGGGAGCGAGGGGTGCTACATAGAGAAACAGCACAGTCATCTCCAACAGACCATCTCATCAGTGGTCTGCACCAGGGTCATCTTGGCTGTTTTAGGTACAGTTAGTCTTCAGCTCCAGGATCCGTTGGTTCCCATTTCTTTGAGGCCAGTTTTCAGAATGGTGGCTGCTTCTGTCATGGATACAGTCTTGTCGTCAGGTAGCTAACTTCTTTCACTAGGTGGGGGTTTCAGTACCTGTAAGAGAGCTCCCAGGATATGGTTCAGAACATTGTCCATAGCCCTTGAGAAAGAACTGAAGGTCCTTACTATGCTTAATGAGTACATTATTATTATTTGATCTCCTTTGACTGGTTTCCTTTGCTTTCACATGTTCTCATTTTTTTCTGATTAAACTTATTCTTTGACTAAAGCTTTTCACAGACAAAAGGCAAGTTGAGGACACGGGGGATGGAGGCAAGGACCACAGTGTTCTGCTCCATTTCAGTCCTTTGAATCTGACATCTTTCACGTAGTGTGATGCTTTTGAAGGTGATTCATTTTGAATATTCATTCATGTCTTAGTAGTTTTTGCCTTTTATTACTGAGTAATTTTCTAATGACTGGATACACTTGAATTAAAAAAAAACCACATTTTCGCCTAGTTGATAGATATTCGGATTGCTTCTGGTCTGGGGCTTTTATGAATAATGCTGCCATGATTGTTTATATATAGGTCTTTGTGTGGCATTGCCATGCTTTCGAGAGGGAATCAGCTGACTCCTTGGAAAAGCCCCTGATTCTGGGAGAGATTGAGGCCAGAAGGAGAAGAGGGCATCAGAGGATGAGATGGCTGGATGGCCTCACTGATATAATGGATATGAACTTGGACAAACTCTGGGAGATGGTGAGGGACAGGGAGGCCTGGCATGCTGCAGTCCATTGGGTTGCAAAGAGTCGGTCATGATTAGGCAACTGAACCACAACAACAGCCATTAAGAGTTTAGAAAAGGTGCCAATTTCATAGGCAGTGGTGTAGAAACTAGTCAGCTTGGGGAACCAGGGAGAGGAAGCTGACAGGTTCTGACCAGCATGATGTCAGCTCCAGTCTTCTCTCAGAAAGCCAAGTCCTGACCAGGAACATTGGACTGAGGGCTAGAATAGACAAGGGGAGATGTAATGTCTTGATGTAAGCAAGCAAAAACAGGAGGCCACTTTCTAGGAAGGATGTTAGCTCTCATGGTGGAAGTTAGGGATTGGCCATTAAACCAAAGCCCTAATTAATGAGTAACCCATCAGAGGCAATCATGACTCAAGAAGAAGTGCAGCTTCAAGGTGTGGATTAGCACGGGAGGAAGAGAGATCTGAGCTGGAGATTCACTTTTTGGCATTTCCCTGAACCCCTTCTTGGGTAAAAAAAGAAACCTAAAAACTCAGTCTTAGGAAACCAGACTTCCTACCACAAACCATTCAATGCTTCAATCCTTTCTCTCAGTCCTTCACTGCACTAGCCATCTGGTACATGAACTCCAACAGGGAGTTGAGTCTCAGTGGATGTTATTATATAATGACCAAAGAATGGCCTTAAAAGACAGGATAGAGGAAACACATCACTAGATGTAAGAACAAGAGAAAGATGTTTGTATTCCATAATCTGTGACTCCCAAACCTTGATTCTCACTGGTCTTCTCTCCACAAATTAAAACACTTTGAAGACCCCCGCCCCCACCCCGGAATAGGCCTATGAAGATCGGTCCCAGGTGTTGCTTCTTGCATTACTTAATCCTTTGCTTATTTTGCCACTAGACTGAGATGGCTTCCCCTTCCAGGATCCCTGCATCATCTAGACATGCCTATCCCATATATCAAGATCTTTTACTTATGTGCAACATTGACCATCTCTGAGCATCCTAGGAGTGGCTCTGGGTGGTCAGCAATAAACTACTTTGAGAAAGAACCCAGATTGGCCCATTTTCCTGTGCAAATGACCAGAAATCCTGCGCTAGTCGAGTAGGGCTGATGTGAAGGGGGCATATAATTGCCCTACTCCCCAGCTCTCATAATGTTCTCCATTCTTTTTTTTTTAATTGTATTTTTAATTTTTATTAAAGGATAATTGCTTTACAGAATTTTGTTGTTTTCTGTCAAACCTCAACATGAATCAGCCATAGGTATACATAAATCCTCCTTTTAATTCTTACATGCATTCCCAAACATGAACCTCCTCCCCATGCACCAGCCCCAAGCATGCTGCATCCTGCGTCAGACATAGACTGGCGATTCAATTCACATGATAGTATACATGTTAGAATGTCATTCTCGTCATTGCCATCTTCCTAAATTCCATATATATGTGTTAGTATACTGTATTGGTGTTTTTCTTTCTGGCTTACTTCACTCTGTATAATCGGCTCCAGTTTCATCCATCTCATCAGAACTGATTCAAATGAATTCTTTTTAACTGCTGAGTAATACTCCATTGTGTATATGTACCACAGCTTTCTTATCCATTCATCTGCTGATGGACATCTACTATTCAACATAGTTCTGGAAGTTTTGGCCACAGCAATCAGAGCAGAAAAGAAATAAAAGGAATCCAAAACTCTCACTGTTTGCAGATGACATGATCCTCAACATGGAAAACCCTAAAGACTCCACCAGAAAATTACTAGAACTAATCAATGAATATAGTAAAGTTGCAGGATATAAAATCAACACAGAAATCCCTTGCATTCCTATACCATTGCAACGAAAAGAATAAAATACTTAGGAATATATCTACCTAAAGAAACTAAAGACCTATATAAAACACTGATGAAAGAAAATCAAAGAGGACACTAATAGATGAAAAATACAAAAACCTCAAATAGCCAAAAGCAATCTTGAGAAAGAAGAATGGAACAAAATAGAAAGCCCAGAGATAAATCCACACATATGGACACCTTATCTTTGATATACAATGGAGTAAAGACAATCTCTTTAACAAGTGGTGCTGGGAAAACTGGTCAACCACTTGTAAAAGAATGAAACTAGATCACTTTCTAACACCGCACACAAAAATCCCCTCCCTTTTGAACCTCCCTACCTTCTCCCTCCACATCCCACCCCTCTCGGTTGATGCAGAGCCCCTGTTTGAGTTTCCTGAGCCATACAGCAAATTCCCATTGGCTATCTATTTTACATATGGGAATGTAAGTTTCCATGTTACTCTTTCCATACATCTCACCCTCTGCTCCCTTCTCCCAATGTCCAGGCCCATAAGTCTATTCTCCATGTCTTTTTCTCTACTGCTTACCCAGTCCAGTTCTTATTGTTTATTTAATTTGTTTGATTCAACACTTTAATGCCAGCCTTTCCTTCATGCCTTTTATTAGACTCACACTGGCAGTATGTCATGGTGTCAAATAGTCTTGATTCAGGATCATCATGAGAATGAAATATGTTAATGCATGAAAGAGCTTAGAGTAGCAACTGGTCCATAGTAAACAGTCAACTAATGTAAGTGATAATGATGAAAATGTTTATTACAATGCAGAGACAAGTTCAACTGAACTTGTATTTGTCCTGTTCATCTATCTGTTCCAACACCTATGCCACGTGTTTTTGCCCATGTGGCACAGAATGCAGGATCTTAGTTCCCTGACCCAGGAATGGAATCTATGCCCCTGCAGTGGAAGCGTGGTGGCTCAACAACTGGACCACCACGCTTAACCGCTTCACCACATATACCACACATTTTCATGACCATACTTTTAAAATACAGCTGGTAGAGCAACTTCTCTCTCTCTCTCTCTCTTTTTTTTTAAACTGAGTTTTCCGTATACTATTACATGTTTTCCTTCCAGATGAATTTTCAGAACTGTTTATATCAAACATCAAAGAAAATCATGATCAGAAGTAAAATGATATGTACTGTTGTTATATTTATTTAGTGGTTGATCTCATTATATAACTGCTTTTATAGTAATTTCACATTCATTATGGGTTGTTTTCCTCTGGATTGGGGAGAATTTGAGTTTATGTAAGGAAATTTAATTTTCACATGAATGTCAACCTTCATAAATTGTCACCTTTTTCAGAGTCTCAGGTTATGCTATAATATCTATAATTTTCTGAACTTTTGAAATCCATGCCCCTCAAAATCCAAAAATTAGATTTTATTTTAGGATTTAAACAGCATCTTATTAGCATATCATGGCACTACTTTTCCTAATGTCCAACTAAAATACTAAGAAAGTCAGAGAAAAAAGAAAAATATGAATAAAGCACACATAAACATACATACCAGAACTGACAGTTGATTGGTCGATTCTAACAGAAATTAAGTGTTCACTGACCTCCAGCGTTGTGTGAGTCTACTGAAGCAAGATTTGGTGAGCTGCCTGCGCTCTGTCGGCTACCTTGCACACTGTTGATGGGATTGTAAATTGATGCAGCCACTATGGAAAACATTATGGAGGCTTCTCAAAACACTAAAATAGAACTTCCATATAATCCAGAAATTTCACTCATGAATATTTGTCTGAAGAAAACAAAAACACTGATTTGAAAAAATTATATGCACTCCAATGTTCATTGCAACATTATTTACAGTAGCCAGGATATGAGGGCAATCTAAGGGTCCATCAATAGATGAATGAATGAAGATATAATATATATAAACAATGGCATATATCTCATTCATAAAGAAAATGAAGTCTTACTATTTGCAACAACATAGAGGGTATTATGCTAACTGAAAGAAATCAGACAGAGAAAGATAAACATCATATGATTTCACTTATGGGTGAAGTCTAAAAAACAAAAACAAACAAAACAAAAACAGACTCACAGACACAGAGAACAAACAGGCGGTTGCCAGAGAAGAAAGGAGTGAAGTGGGGAAAAAATAAATGAAATGAATTAAGAGGTTTCAATCTCCAGTTATAAAATAAGTAAACCAGGGGATGTAATACACAGCATAAAGAATATGGTCAATAATATTGTATTTAATTCGTATGGGGACAGATGCTTACTAGACTTATCATGGCAATCACTTCATAATCTATGCAAATGTCAACTTACTATACAATACTTCTGAAATTACCTTAATATCTTAGAACAATTATTTATCACTTAAAACAGAAGTTAGAAAAAGAGCAGTAAACTAAACCCAAGCCAAGCAGAAAGAAGTAATAAAGATTAGACTAGAAATCAACAAAATAGAAAATGAGAAAACAGTAGAATAATTCAATGAAAAGGTCAGTCCCAGAAAGATTCATTGGTGAACCCTATTAAGCAGTTAAAGTAGAGATAATACCAAACTCTTTCAGAAAATAGAGAAGGAAACATTTTCCAGCGTATTCTATGAAGTCAGTATTACTCTAATCCTGCGCCCAGTTCTAATAGGGAGTCGGGGTGGTGTTCTTCTAAACCAGATGGATGTCCTATGATTCGACTCCATTCTAACACTATGAGGAGACATTCCTCATGTTAAAGACTCAGCCTCAAAAGACTACGCCTGCTTCCTCTCCAGAAGCTAGTTGCAAATCTGAGTGCTTCTGACCAACAAGCTACAGATTCAACTCAACATGCATGCTTAGTTTTGTCTGATTCTTCTGCGACCCCATGGACTATAGCCCTCTATGCATGGGATTTCCCAGGCAAGAATACTGGAGTGGATTGCCATTTCCTACTCTAGGGGATCTTCCCAACCCAGGGATCAAACTGTGTCTCTGATATCTCCTGCACTGGCAAGAAGATCCTTTATCAACTGCGCCACCTGGGGAAGGTATAGATTGGAGGTTCCAATGACTTCTTCCTCTTTGGGTTCTATTAGTTTGCTAGACCAACTCACAGAACTCATAGAAACATTTTACTTACTGGATATCAGTTTATTAATAAAAACATATGACACAGGAAGAGCCAGATGAACTAGATGCATAGAATATGGAGAAAGGGTGAGGGATCCGATAGATCAATCACCCCAAACTCTTGTTCACCAACCTAGAAGCTCTCTGAATGCTGTCCTTTCAGGTTTTTATGGAGGCTTCATTACAGAGGCATGGTTGATTACATCACAAGCTATTGCATCTTCACTCACTCTCGCCTTCCTGGAGGCTGGGGGTGGGGCTGAAATTGTTATCCCTGTAATCACACGGTTTGTTTTCTCAGCAATTAATCTTCCTTACTGTACTTTCCAAAAATCACCTTGTTAATATAAACTGAGGTGTGGCTGAAAGTGACTAGTTATGAATATCAAGACAATATATTGTTCTTACCACTTAGGAAATTCCAAGGGCTTCAGGAGCTTGGTGCCAGAAATGGAGACAAAGACCAAATATATATTTATCATAAATCACAATATCACAATTTACTGATACCAATGATATCACAAAAAAGAAAGATATTCTTCATGAACATAGATGTAAAATCTCAACAAATTTCTAGCCAGTTCATTTCAGCAACATATAAAACACATAAAAAGATTACATATCATGATTAAGTGGGATTTATCCCTGAAAATGCAGTTTACTTAACATCTGAAAGTCATTTAAAGTAATAACATCTTATTAATACAATGAAGAACAAAACCCACATGATTATCTCAAAAGATACAAGCATTCAAAAAAATATAGCATTCATTTGTGATGAAAACTTTCAATGAACTAGAAACAGAAAGCGAATACTTCATTTTGAAAAAGGGTGCCCACTAATAGGGCTTCCCAGGAGACTCAGTGGTAAAGAATCTGCCAATGCAGGAGACACAGGAGATGCAGCTTTGATCCCTGGGTCAGAAAGATCCCCTGGAGGAGGAAATGGCAATCCACTCTAGTGCTCTTGCCTGGAAAATTCCATGGATAGAGCAACCTGGTGGATTACAGTTCATGAAAGAGGTTGAAAGAGGTAGACACGACTGAGTGACTGAGCATGCGTACACTCATCTACCAATAACTGGACAAAATAAGTGCACTAATTGTACACTGTATACTAAAAATTTTCTGAGAGAAACTAAAGAAAAATAGGGAGACATTCCATGATTATGGATTAGAAGGCTCAGTATTAATATGATGGAAATTTTCTTCAAAGATCTGTAGACTTATCATGATCTTTATCAAAATCTCCCTACGCTTTTGTGTAGAAATTGATGATTTGCTCCTAAAATGCATATGGAAATGGTAAGAACTTAGAATAACCAAAACAACTTAGAAAAAGGAAGAATAAAGTTGATTGACTTCCACTAATTTCAAAGCATATTATAAAGCTGGAGTATAGAAGACAGTGTGATGCTCCTGTAAAGGCAGGCATACAGATCAGTGGAACAGACTTGAGAGTTCAGCAGCAATTCCTTACATTCATGATTAAATGTTTTTTGACAAATGTATTAAAATATAAGAGTGACAAGGTGGTCATTTCATCTCTGGTACTGGGGTAGTTGGATATTCATGTTTTTTTAAAAACAGACTAAGCCATTACTCTACTTCACATATAAAAATTAATTCAAAATAAATCAGATGCAGAAGCTAAAATCATTAAGAAAGTGAAAAGACAGGTCACAAAGTAGAAGAAAATATTTGTAAATTATATATCTGATAAAGATCTTATATCCAGAATATAAAAAGAACTCTTAAAATTTAATTATAAGGAGATTGTAAAAAATTAGGCAGAGTTGTAGAAAATTTCTACAATTCAACCACAACAAAAATGACTTGATTAAAAAATAAAGGATTTGTATTCAAAGGATTTGAATACACATTGCTCCAAAGAAGATATATGGATAGCTAATAATAAGCATAAGAAAAGATGCTTGACATCATCAATCATCAGGGAAATTAAAATAAAAAAATGCAAAGCTACTGTATAACCCAAACATATAAATAACATCTGTTAGAGTTGTTACAGTGAAGTTTAGCAGAGACACAAAATTCTGTGGATCAAAATTGCAGCAATCGATAGGCTTGATACCATTCACCAGACTTTTTCTGGTATTTTGACTCCCAGCTATAGATGGAAGGTATCCTCCCCTATCTCTGGCCCTATCAAGAAAACACAAAAGATCCTGTTTTACCCTTTCTTCCATATGAATATTTTAACTATATATGAATATTTTAACTAATAGGAATATTTTAAATCTAATTGTTTTTATTTTGTTATATAGGTCTATACCCCTGGTTCTTGGCACAGAACTCCTAACACTGTTGTAATTTCTTGTGAGATAGAAACACTAGAGTATCTCTTGTTCTAATATTTGTCTTTGATTTCTTTCTTGACACAGGCAGATAGTGTCAGAACTGAGTTAAGTTGTAGGACACCCAGCTGGTGTCACAGAGAATTGCTTTTGTGGGGACAAGCCTTCTCACATTTGGTGACCATAAGTATCAGAATTGAAGGGTTCCCTGTGACCATAAAGGAGACACACAGGAAAATAAAGACAGAAAGAAAGCAAATGGGTTGGTTTTCCATTAAAAGGGGATTTGTGCTTTTTTCCTATACTTTAAGTAAGAATTACAACCAGTATCTAAGGGTCAAAGCTGAAGGGACAAACATTTTTTGACTGCTTACATTAAGTAATGATTAACCGGTAAGAAATAACTCCATAAAGTCTCATAAAAATACTACATGCACGTGTGCACACACACACACGCACACACACACATTATTGTTCATGTATTTTGGAAGAAGAAATGTAGGTTCAAAGGGAATTAGAAATTTATTCAGGATCACAGGAAGGATTCATCCTAATCTCTCCAACAAGTGTCTTTCACTGTTCCATTCTACCATCCCATATTTTAAGTTCAAAAAATAATGCTTTTAAGAGCCAGTGCATTCACACTAAAAGTTAACCAAATATAATCAGTGTGGCTACATTTTAGTTCTAAAATCACTATAAAATTGTATCACTGGAAAAAGTTGAAGAAAGGCGTGATTCATAAGTTTCATTACACGTGTATTTTCTCTGTTGAACATTGAGAGATGGTTTTCCCTTTCAACCGTTTAGTCAATTTAATACATGCACAAGTGCTTTTAGGATAACACTCAATGGACATACATCTTTTAGACTGCCGTCTTGGGAGAAACACTCATTTCACTGTTTTGACGGAGAGAAATAGATGTGAAATTCTTCTCACTCCATGTTTAGGGACCCTTCTACAATTAAAAAAAAATCTTTCTCTAAGTCATTGTTTGTGTTATAATTTCAACAGTGTCTCACTGACTTCGGCCATTGGTGAAACAAAAGATTCTTTCAAGAAATAGGCCAACAAAATAAAGAATTACTGGTAATAGTATTTTGGTTTATTTTATTATAACAAAGATTTCATTTATGCTTTTTGTTTATTGTCTCCTTAAAATCCATCCAAAAAGAGCTCAGATAATCCTATTTATCATGATGAAAATATACCTGTAACTAAAATGTCAGCTGTATCACTGAATGGTTGTATTTGGCTAGGTTTGGGTCCTGGGATGCAAAGAAAGGGACCAGTCATAAAACCACTGGGAAATGTCAGAAAATATTTTTGAAGGCAAATAAAATGGTACAGCCTGCCTCCTCGACAGCCAGGTAATAATGACACAGGATCTACATACCACCCCAAGGGAGCTTCTTTCCACACCTGCCCAGGTAAAGATGGAGAACTTGGGTATGAAAACCAGAACAAGGCTGATTCTGTATCTCCTCAATTGCTGCCTGTGGGGAAAGAAAAAGTCCAAAACCCAATCATTCTCCCTTTAAAAATGTAAATTAGAACATGAAGCCCATCTAATTATTAATAGAAAACAAAACCCAGTCCTGCTTGTTCTGCATCTTCTCAGGCCTCCTGTTCTCCAGTCTCCCAGCCCTTACCGGCTCTCACCCCATTCAAGCACCCCAATCTTCCTCGATGGCTTTGCATCTGTTCTGTCCTGTGCCTGGAATTCTTTTCCTCAGATACAGCCTCTCAGTTGGCTTTCACGCCCTCAGTTTTCTGTTCATGTCATCTTATTAGAGAGGTCTTTCTAGAACAGACTATTTATTTTATTTTATTTTATTTATTTATTTATTTATTTATTTAAACTGTAACATGCGGAATCTTTAGTTGCAGCGTGTGGGATCTAGTTCAAACTAGCTCCCTGTGCAGGCAATGTGGAGTCTTAGCTATTGGGTCACCAGGGAAGTCCCTAGAATAGACAGTTAACGTAGGTTCTCCTCTCCTCTCATCACTTCCTTAAGTCCCCGTGTATTATTTTCCTTTATACCCCTTAACCCACCGCCTTGCATATGATGCAGTCTTTGTTTGTTGTCTCCCTGCCCCTATGAGAACTGAAACAGTGGGGACACAGGCTTTATGATGTTTTCCCCAGAACTATGTCGTAGCACAGAGTAGGATCTCAAAAGACTGGTTTAATGAATTGTTAAATGAAATCAGCAAGACCTACTTTCTTTTTTACTTCAAACAACCAAAGTGAACAATAGAATGGCTTTATTGCTTTAATAAGTAAGAAATAGGGAAGCATATTAAGATCAGTGAATGGAAACTTCAGGAGAACACTCAGAAGAAGGGACTGAAGACACAACCCAAGATTTGGGTTAGTCCAAAGTTATACTCTCATCACTACATTAGTTTTCAAGTTTACCCAGCAATTTTTATTTACTTTGTGTTTTCTTCAATTTACTTTCTGTTTCCTCTCTGAAAAGCTTTAGGCATTATAATCATGAAGTTAAACGCATACCATCTCCTTAAAAGAAAATAGACCCACTGACATGTTTTGATTAGCGCTAGAAACCCCAATTTATTTAATAGAAAATTATTTTTGTGTGTTCATTTTTAATATAGTTTTCATATAATAGCTTTTAACTTTCAGTATAGAAAATGCTTAACAGGATAGATCTATAGCAATCTAATCTGATACTTGGGACCTCATATTTTTGTTCAGGAAAAAGGAATGACCAGCTGGCCAAGAGTAAGATCTTGAAAGACAGACTGTGGTGATGGCACATTGCTATTCACTTCAACAACTTTGAAAATTGTGTTTCCTTTATTATTATTATTGTGACGCCAGAAATATGCCTACCATTATAAGCAACTTATGATCCATATCTGGTGTGTTTTTATGAACAAGATAGCTATGTTCTGACTTGCTGTTCGATTTTCACTGTACTGACTCAGGGTTTTCAGCTTTCCTTTATAGATACAGAGAGGGAGAGAGAAAGAAAAAGGTCATTTGCAATACTAGAATAGATTTACACTTTTATTTTTAAAAATTTATTTATTTTAATTGGAGGCTAATTACAACATTGTACTGGTTTTGTCACACACTGACATGAATCAGCCATGGGTGTACACGTGTTTCCCATCCCGAACCCCTCTCCCAACTCACTGCGCATCCCATCCCCCTGGGTAATCCCAGTGCACCAGCCCTCAGCACCTTGTCTCACTCAGAGCCAAGGTATGGATATATACACACACAATAAACTAGTTTCCTTATAAAATGCAACATGTATTCCATGTTCAAGCATGTTCTTTGTTCCATAACTTTGCATACATTATCTTAAATGTATAAGCTGTCAGGAGATGAGCAAAGAAGTAACAGATAATTTATATTTTTTTCTTCCTCAGAGTTAAGCTAGTGCCAGAGACATATATTTTAATTCCTATAATTTAAGCTCCATATATCTGTTCAGTAAGACTTCCCCAATTTGATTCACAGGATTGTATTTTGAGATATCGTGGTTGAAATGAATTTCTATTTCCTTAGTGATTCATGACCATGAGGGCAGCTAAGGGCACAATTTAATTTCTGATTTCTCTAGAAGGGATGATAAGAATGAAGTGAATTGTAATTGAATTCTGAGCATGAACAAAACACGAAAGATAAATTGAGTTTGCAGATGTGCACAAATGCATTATTAATGTTTAGAGTTCAATGCTATTTTAATGTTTTCTTTCTAAATGAGAAAATTACATCCTTTGAATTTTTGATATGTGGATGTGTTGATAATGTCCTGGCCACTTATGTCTCCAAATTTTTATTGCTTGTCATTTCTATAAGGGAATTATTTATCTTCACAACCAAAGTATTTCATTATAACTTGACAGACTGGATGTTTGGTGATCCTCCTTGGGTGCTGCTATGCTAATTGAATATTAATTACTGCCAAATTCAGTCATTTTTCAGGGATAAACTTAAAAAACTTATCTATTAAATGCTAAAACATAAAAAAATCAAACCTAAACCCTGACTTTGAGTTTTTCCTAATTAAAAAAGAAGTATTCTTACTTTTAAATGTTCTGAGTTATGATTTTTTAAAAAATAAAGCTCTTGAGTGGAATTAAGTGTATTTTTAAATAAGAGTAAAAGGATTTATAGGCTACACACTAAATAATTAATGTATTAATTAAATCTAGAAACTTGTATCACTTAACCATCTTGAGTAACTTTGCTTTTTCCAAAACAAGATAAAATTTTTCTACAGAGAAACTTGTTCTAGAGAGGAAAATAATATATAGGATGGCTCAGCAGTAAAGAATCTGCCTGCCAGTTCAGGAGATGCAAGAGATTTTGGTTCAGTCCCTGGGTTGGGAAGATACCCTGGAGGAGGCAACGGCAACCCACTCCAATATTCTTGCCTGGAGAATTCCATGGGCAGAGGAGCCATGCAGGCTACAGTCCATGGGGTTGAAAAGAGTAGGATATAGCTGAGTGACTGAGCATGGAATATGCCCTATAGCATTTAATAATCAATTCTCTGTATGCTCAGCTTAATATTCAGTTTTAACAGTTTAATTCTCTCTTTCCAGTTGTTAAGATATGTTTCATCAATTCTACTTCAAAGCACTTGTCATAATATTAATAGATACAATTTACTGAGAATTCATGAAGCAGATATAACCAATATATTCTAGAAGGTAGAAGCTATTATATTTCCATTTAATAGAGAATAAAGCTAAACTTAAAAACCAAAAACACAGATTAGGTAAGAAAGGTAAGCAGAATTTTAACATGCATCTGTCTTCCTACAAGCCCGTGCTAATAACTACTTGTTATTTATTACATAGGGAAGTTACATGTACCAACCCCCTACTTAGTATCACTTATTATGCAGAATGGAATGCATGTTACTTATTCCTCAGGAAGTGCTACCTAAGATGAGCATTTAATAACTCTGTTGTACAGATGGGGAAATTTGTGTTTCCAAAATCTGAATTCTCCTTTCATAGTAGGTATACAACCTTGGGAAACACAGGTAACCCCTTCAGATTCCCTAACTAGTGATATAGTCTCCACTCATGAAACTGGAATTTTCTAAGGGATTGCCTTAGAGATCACTGCCCAGCAGTGACTGCCGTTACATGTAACACTCTTCTCCATAATCCATCTCCTGCGTCTTGTGCAGATTCTCTGCTGGGAAAGACACATAACTGACAGTTATATCTCCTGCCACCCCAACCCCAGTGTCAAATTCTGATTTTGGTAAAGCCCTTGCAAAGCCCACTCTCTTAATCCATAGGCTCTGGAGAATGTATACAAGGATCCTACCTCTAAATAGGTTTCAGATGCTTGGTCAGGGTCATTTCCAATTTAACCTCCAGTTTTATCTTTGGCCTGGTGCTTGTCTATAGAAGCACAGTTGCTTTCACTGAGGTAGTTTATATTTGAAGTGGATGTTGGCAGTAACATCTCATCAAAAGTATTCTTCGGTGAGGAAGGGCTTCATTTAGCCTCAGCTGAAGAAACAAAACAAGAGAATAAGACGAAGAAATTCTTCAAAGCTCGGCATCCCTAAAGGCAAATTTGCAGAAATGTCTGTTAAGAAAAGACAAAATCACAAGAGATTTATTCATGGTCAATAGCTTTGCTTTCTTTTTCTGCTTCTGTGAGGCAGAAGGCATATTTAGCTGAGCCAGGAACAGGGGAATTAAAGTACAGAGTTCATCTTGCTCTTCTGAAGAAAGTCTCCCAATGGTGTAGGAAGAAAGATGAGGTGAAGCGCAAAAGCCAAAAGAAACATCTACCGTTGATCTTCATGTTTGGCTGCGCAGAATTCTAGGAATATTTTTGGGCATGTTTGCAGATGAAAGAGAGGATGTAAGAGGAAAGAAAGAAGTTGAAAGTGGAATGAAAGGCAGAAAAAAAATAAAAATAAAATTTGACGAAAAGCCTTAGAAATTACAGGAAGTGTGAAGGACCTAAGAGACACTAAAGTTTTGTTAAGTAAAAATTATGTTTTCCTCTTAGGAGGGAAGGAATAAAATGAACGAAGCTATAAACGGAACCCATAAATCCGCTAGCAATAGTTATAGATACGGAGAAGTGATGATTATGAATCTGGAGGTGGGAAGGTGGAGAAACCAGGGCAAACTCTCCCGATCCTTCAAGTAAGGTTACTGAGGCACTGCTGCCACCTGGTGGCCAACATCAACTTTAATTCTAGCTGCTTCCTGTTTCTGGAGAGGGTTCCAAGGCTATTTTTTTTTTTTTTTTTTAAATTACTGCCATTCCTTGTCTCCAACCTCTAGGTTGCGCTCTCTTCCAAGGTTCCTCTACCGTAGGGGCCTGTGCTTATCTCAGTGGGTACTCACCTCTTACAGATGAGAGCAGAACATCACTCCTTAAGGACTGTATTTTGTACTTTTAGTTATGTGTCACGGTATTTTTCATGTTCAGATGGATTTGTTTATCGTTCATTTTTTAATTTGCATATTTGATTGGGACTCCTTACATGGAAAGTTAAATACTCATTTTTTCTTATAAGACTTTCAACAATCATTCAGCAAGATTTCATTTTTTTTTTTAAGTTCCCAGCATAATTTGATGAGATGTTTTCCCACAATTGCTCTGTGCTAAAAGGGTCAGTCAAGTGACTCTGTAGTCCAAAGCTCTGAAGAAAGTGTAGGTTCAGAGGGATGGAAAGAGGATGTAGAGAAAAAAGACTAAAAGAGAGCTTCTTGCTGCTTGAAAGTGAAAGTAAAGTCACTCAGTCGTGTCCAGCTCTTTGGGACCCCGTGGACTGTAGCCTACCAGGCTCCTCCGTCCATGATATTCTCCAGGCAAAAATACTGGAGTGGGTTGCCATTTTCTTCTCCCGGGCATCTTCCCGACCCAGGGATTGAACTTGGGTCTCCCGCATTGGAGGGAGACACTTTAACCTCTGAGCCACCAGGGTTGATTTGACCTCAAAGGCCTGGAACTTGATACTCCCATGGATTTATAGAGCTATGGATTATATTTCTAAGGAATTGTCTCCTTTAGGTTTCTCCACCATTGTTAATCATATTGCATAAAATCTGCCTTCCCAGTGTTATTGGGTAAAATCATCATGTTTAGTGAAATAATCTTGAAATAACCAACCCTATGCTTTATTCTTAAAGCAATAGGAGGTAGATGTACAGACCTGACTTAGACTAATTTAGTCACAGGTTCTGAATTCACACTCAGTTATTTTCCTTTCTGATAACTGGCTCGTCCAACTGATTCATAATGATGGTGTCTACTTCACGAACTCTACCTAACACAATCACCGCACAAGCAAATGTAAAAGAGATATCAGTTTTTAACGTAACCGTCCACCCTCTTTTGTCAGAAATGTCATTTCCCTTTATAATTTTAATGTGTGTTCATGATAGGTCGCTCCAGTCATGTTCGATTCTTTGCGACCCTCTGGACTGTAGCCCACCAGGCTCCTCTGTCCATGGAATTCTCCAGTCAAGAATACTGGAGTGGGTTGCCATGACCTCTTTCAGGGGATCTTCTCAAGCCGAGGATGAAACCTGTGTCTCCTGAGGCTCCTGCATTGCAGGCGGATTCTTTACTGCTGAGCCACTGGGGAAGCTGTATAATTTTAGTAGCTCTGTTTAAAGAATTCTTCATGGGCCTCTTCCCCTCCACCCTTTAATAAATAGAAAAAGTGTGTAATTGTCAAAATGAAGGGAAGGTGTAGATGTATAAGATTAGGCTCTCATAAGTTCTACCCATAACATTGTATTGCTGATTTCCAGATACTGTAAGTATCTTCCATTAGCAATTTGAGTATAGGAGGACCCCCTCACACCAGTACCGAAGGGGCAGTAATATAAATGCATTTGGGGAAAATAAGATTTCCAGATAGAAGAAAGGTAGTGTTGAGTCAGTCACAGTATCTGAGTATTGTACCCGTCTGCCTTCTTACCTTATTTAGTACTTCTATATAGAAAGGGAGGCCTGCAAATCAGTTAGCCATATATTACCTTCACAAATCTGTTTTTAATGTCTACCACTATTTACATAATAATTTTCTTTAAATTCACTTTTTTATTTAGCCACCTTCTAAGCACTGCTGCTGCTGCTGCTAAGTCACTTCAGTCGTGTCCGACTCTGTGCGACCCCATAGACGGCAGCCCACCAGGCTCCCCCGTCCCTGAGGTTCTCCAGGCAAGAACACTGGAGCGGGTTGCCATTTCCTTCTCCAACGCATGAAAGTGAAAAGTCAAAGTGAAGTGACTCAGTTGTGTCCGACTCTTAGCAACCCCATGGACTGCAGCCCATCAGGCTCCTGAGTCTATGGGATTTTCCAGGCAAGAGCACTGGAGTGGGGTGCCAAGCACTATAACGTGTGAAATGATAATTTTGGTGTTAACTTTTACAATTCTTTAAAAAGTAAATATATAACTATTAAATTAAAAATAAAAGGCTACTACTCAAAAGCCAAAACCTGGAAGTAACAAATAAGAACATAAAAATAGTTTTCCACAATATGGTGTCTCTCTTTCTTCCTTCTTCCTTCTTTCTCTTTTCTCGATTGGTCACTCTCTTTCTCTCTCTCATACACACACGCGCACACACACACACACACACACACACACAATGCCAATCTACCCCTGTGAATATGTTGTTCTAAAAAATTAGGAATAAAATAACTGAAAGATGGGGGAATGTGAAAAATAAAATACTTTAAGATGTCAAAGCACCCTCAGATAGAAGCTCCCATTTCTGGCCATAATGGAATAACAAGGACCAGATTCAGACATTTGCAAAGAAAACTAGATGAAATACATAAAATAACTATTTTTAGACTTTCTGAAACAATAATCCAAGATTGTGATCATTAAGAGAAGGGAAAAGTTGTCATGAGACTTACTTTCCCTTGGTCCCAGTCTCCAGGCACTTCCTGTACATTGCGCATATGAAGAGGAAAACTAAACCGAGTTCAATGGTTTTAGGGATTGGAGGAGCCAGAAATGGAAGTTCAGAGAGGCTGAGGTGTCTGAAAGTTGCAGGGAAGATTTACACAATGCATAGAGCTATGAAAAACAAACCAAAATAACTCCAGCTATCTGTATTGAGACCACTTTGAGTCTTGGTTGAGTAGTAGCCAGTGCATGTGAGAATAAAACTCTTGATGACAGGCAAAGAGCAATCTGGGATTTGTAAGCATAATAATCCCTAGAGCTCACAGAATTGAGAATGTCCTCTGAGCACCAACTAATCAGGATAAAGGCTCATTAGTTCTCACCCAGGGGCATTCAATGGAGACCCTAAAGGATTATGACTTAGTAGTAGAGATAAATTATCTCTGGAGGGAAAGTTGTTGAAAACCTTCCGTAAAAAGTCTTAAAAGCAAGTCTCAAATTGATTAAACTCATCCTCAACTTAACTGTATGTTAAAATACTCTTTAAAAAACACACAAAATATCCAAACATTTAACAATGTGGGAATCACAATGCCCAACATGCAATCAAAACTCACTGGACATGATGAGCAGGAAAATATGACCTATTACTATGAAAAACAGTATTTAAAAAGAAGGAATAAGCATAATGTGGAGAAAAGTTGAAAATAAGAAAAATAGACCCCTGACAACTTCACACACATATTTTGCTTAGATACTTATATCAATCAATTTAGGCATCGCACAGTTTTATTTACCCCACTTTATAGATAAGAAAACAAAGTCACAGTTATAGTAAACAAACTGCTCCTAGAACAGAGGCTTAACTTTTTTTTTTTAAAGGAAAACTAGAACCTAAGTCTTCTGATTCCTTAATATTTTAAAGTTAATAATGCCAGGAATTTCAATTAAAGGAGTCTGCTGTGGATGTTAGTAGACTGTGATAAATTTTCCTATCAGTCACAAGGCAAAAATACTAAGGAAAATTGCAACTGTATATGCCTTTGTGTGTGTGTGGGTGTATACCTATGTACATGCATTGTGGCTATGCTGTGTAGATTATGTAATTTGATACACTAATTACTCTTATTATCATAAAGTACATTTCATGATACTATGCTCAAACCTCAACATTGTTACCATTATAAAGATGACTTCTGATGGAACTAGGACTAACTCCTCCCCAATCCCAAAGACAGGACTCCAAAATATCTTTCTGAAAACAACACTGAAGGAAAAGAAGCAGGACATTAATTGTACAACTAGGAGCCACTTTTTTGTGTCAAGGTCAATACAATTCAGAAGACAGTTTAAAAACTTGAACGAACATAATTTTTGTTACTGAAGATTTCTGAAAAATCAACAGTGTGTCTTAAAAACTTCCATATAACTCTTCTTATAGTAAAAAGGCTGGCTAGAAGATGTGTTAAGGGCTATTAGAATTCGAATGCTTTGAAGTAGATAACTATTCGGTCAATGTTTGTTAATACCTTTGGTTATTAGATTCTCTGAAAGGGATGCAAACTTCAAATGGAGACATTCTTTTTGATGTGTGTGTGCTCCGTCGCGCAGCTCAGTCATCTCTGATTCTTTGCATCCCCATGGACTGTAGCCCACAAGACTCCTCTGTCCATGGGATTTCCCAGGCAAGAATTCTGGAGTGGCCCTCCATTTCCTCCTCCAGGGCATTTTCTGACCCAGGGATTGAGCTCCTGTCTCCGGCGGCTCCTGCAGGCAGATTCTCTACCGCTGAGCCACCTGGGAAGCCCATTGTTTTGGGGCTGTATTCTAAAATATCTATGATTTTACTATTATTTTCATGTTACATTTGGAGAAGTATCAAAAAGCTCTGTTTTATGCCTAACTATATAAAAGTTAAGAGCTTGCTATTCATTGTTGAGTTACATTGTATTTAGAGGTAGATGTGCTAGGACTAACAAGACTTCACTAATTAGAACACTATGTTTCCTCATTAATAGTAAAATACATATATGTGTATGTGAAAGTGAAGTGAAAGTGTTAGTCACTCAGTTGTGTCCAACTCTTTGCTGCTCCATGGACTGTTGTCTACCAGGCTCCTCTGTCCACGGAATTCTCCAGGCTAGAATACTGGAGTGGGTAGCCATTCCGTTCTGCATGGGATCTTCCTGACCCAGGGATGGAAGCCCCATCTCCTGCATTGCAGGCAGATTATGAATATAACTATTCATAATTTATATACGATTGTGTATGTTTATATAGTGATATACATTTATGTACCTGTGTGCACACATAGATGTTTGGGAAAACACTGCATATCGTGTTCCTTCTTGAAGATTCACAATGCCTATCACTGTATCAAAGATTCTGAAAAATTGTACCATAAGTTTTCATGCATTGGTGAACCTATTAGACTTTGGAAACTGATTTTGAAAAATAACTGTTAATATCTTGTAGAACTACTATTCCCCAGAATCTAGTTTGAAAAATACTATTAAAGATATTCACTTTAAAGCTGTGGTGCCAAAATAAGACTGCCTCGGTACAAACCCAAATTTATAGCTATGAATCACATAATCCTGTGTGGCTCAGTTTCCTTATATAAAAAAAGGATATTAAAAGTATCTGTCTCATAGATTTTGTGTGAGAGTTTAAATTGTAAACTTCACTCCAATGAGCATCTAGTACAGAATACTCAAGAAACATTAGTTACATTAGCTAAGATTTGATAAAATGATGAAACTGTCAGAAAAACTTTCTTCTTAGAAACAGTGAGTGGCTGGGGCAAGCAAACCATAGGGTAAATCAGAGTGAAAGGATATATCATATTCAACACTCAAAAGAAAGGACATGGGTGATTTTTATTTACTTGACTCCCTTTACATCCAAAGTAAAAACACAACATGTCCCAATGTGGTGGCTCTTCTGGTTTCAAGAAGAAAGATAAAAATGGACGTATTTACAAAATGGAAATAGACCCACAGACAAGAAACAAATTTATGGTTACTAAAGTGGAAGAGGGGCAGATAAATTAGGAGTTGTGTTTAATAGATACATGCTACTATATAAATAGTTAATCAACTAGCACCTACTGTATAGCACAGGGAAGTATACTCAATATTTTGTAATAACCAAAAAGGGAAAAGAATATAAAAACATTCTTTTCCCTTCAGGTCAGTTCAGTTCAGTCGCTAAGGCCTGTCTGACTGCGACCCCATGGACTGCAGCATGCCAGGCCTCCCTTGTCCATCACTAACTCCCGGAGTTTACCCAGACTCATGTCCAGTGAGTCGGTGATGCCATCCAACCATCTCATCCTTTGTCATTCCCTTCTCCTCCCTCCCTCAATCTTTCCCAGAATCAGGGTCTTTTCAAATGAGTCAGTTCTTCATATCAGGTGGCCAAAGTGTTGGAGTTTCAGCTTCAGCATCAGTCCTTCCAATGAACACCCAGGACTGATCTGCTTTAGGAATGACTGGTTGGCTCTCCTTGCAGTCCAAGGGACTCTCAAGAGTCTTCTCCAACACCACAGTTCAAAAGCATCAGTGCTTTGGTGCTCACCTTTCTTCATAGTCCAACTCTCGCATCCATACATGACTACTGGAAAAACCATAACCTTGACTAGATGGACCTTTGGTGGCAAAGTAATGCTTTTCAATATGCTGTCTAGGTTGGTCATAACTTTCCTTCCAAGGAGTAAGCATCTTTTAATTTCATGGCTGCAGTCACCATCTGCAGTGATTTTGGAGCCCAATAAAATAAAGTCAGCCACTGTTTCCACTGTTTCCCCATCTATTTGCCATGAAGTGATGGGACCAGATGCCATGATCCTCATTTTCTGAATGTTGAGCTTTAAGCCAACTTTTTCACTCTCCTCTTTCACTTTCATCAATAGGCTCTTTAGTTCCTCTTCACTTTCTGTCATAAGGGTGGTGTCATCTGTATATCTGAGGTTATTGATATTTCTCCCAGAAATCTTGATTCCAGCTTGTGCTTCATCCAGCCCAGCATTTCTCATGATGTACTCTGCATAGAAGTTAAATAAGCAGGGTGACAATATACAGCCTTGACGTACACCTTTTCCTATTTGGAACCAGTCTGTTGTTCCATGTCTAGTTCTAACTGTTGCTTCCTGACCTACATATAGATTTCTCAAGAGGCAGGTCAGGTGGTCTGGTAATTCCATCTCTTGAAGAATTTTCCACAGTTTGTTGTGATACACACAGTCAAAGGCTTTGGCATAGTTAATAAAGCAGAAGTAGATGTTTTTCTGGAACTCTCTTGCTTTTTTGATGATCCAGCAGATGTTGGCAATTTGATCTCTGGTTCCTCTGCCTTTTCTAAAACCAGGTTGAACATCTGGAAGTTCATGGTTCACGTATTGTTGAAGCCTGGCTTGGAGAATTTTGAGGATTACTTTATTAGTGTGTGAGATGAGTGCAATTGTGTGGTAGTTTGAACATTCTTTGATATTACCTTTCTTTGGGATTGGAATGAAAACTGACCTTTTCCAGTCCTGTGGCTACTGCTGAATTTTCCAAATTTGCTGGCTTACTGAATGCAGCACTTTCACAGCATTATCTTCTAGGATTTGAAATAACTCAACTGGAATGCCATCACCTCCACTAGCTTCATTCGTAGTGATGATTTCTAAGGCCCACTTGACTTCACATTCCAGGATATCTGGGTCTAGGTGGGTGATCACACCTTCATGATCATCTGGGTAGTGAAGATCATTTTTATAGGGTTATTCTGTGTATTCTTGCCACCTCTTAATATCTTCTGCTTCTGTTAGGTCCCTACCATTTCTGTCCTTTATCGAGCCCATCTTTGCATGAAATGTTCCTTTGATATTTCTCATTTTCTTGAAGAGATCTCTAGTCTTTCCCATTCTGTTCTTTTCCTCTATTTCTTTGCATTGATCGCTGAAGAAGGCTTTCTTATTTCTTCTTGCTATTCTTTGGAACTCTGCATTGAAATGAGTATATCTTTCCTTTTCTCCTTTGCCTTTCACTTCTCTTCTTTTCATAGCTATTTGTAAAACCTCCTCAGACAGCCATGTTGCTTTTTTGCATTTCTTTTCTTGGGGATGGTCTTGATCCCTGTCTCCTGTACAATGTCATGAACCTCTGTCCATAGTTCATCAAGCACTCTGTCTATCAGATCTAGTCCCTTAAACCTATTTCCCACTTCCACTGTATAAATGTAAGGGATATGTTTTAGGTCATACCTGAGTGGCCTAGTGGTTTTCCCTATTTTTTTCCAATTTAAGTCTGAATTTGGCAATAAGAAGTTCATGATCTGAGCCACAGTCAGCTCCCGGTCTTCTTTTTGTTGATTTTATAGAACTTCTCTATCTTTGGCTGTAAAGAATATAATCGATCTGATTTTGGTGTTGACCATTTGTTGATGACTATGTGTAGAGTCTTCTCTTGTGTTGTTGGAAGAGGGTGCTTGCTATGATCAGTGCATTCTCATCACAATGCTCTATTAGCCTTTGCTCTGCTTCATTCTGCACCCCAAGGCCAAATTTGCCTGTTACTCCAGGTGTTTCTTGACTTTCTACTTTTGCATTCCAGTCCCCTATAATGAAAAGGATATCTTTTCCCCTATATATATGTGTGTGTGTATATATAGGCTTCCCAGGCAGCACTAGTGGTAAAGACCTTGCCTGCCAGTGCAGGAGACATAAGAGACGCGGTTTCGATCCTTATGTCAGGAAGATTCCCCCGAGGAGGGCATGGCAACCCACTCCAGTATTCTTACCTGGAAAATCCCAGAGGGGGCTGGTGGACGAAAGTATATGGGGTCACAGAAGACTCAGACATGACTTAAGTGACTTAGCGTGCACACACACACACACACACACACACACACACACACACACAACTGGGTCACTCTGCTGCACACCTGAAACTAACATGACATTGTAAATCAACTGTACTCAAAGAAAAATAAATATATTCTTTAGGAATTATTTAAGAATGAATAGCATCTTTTTGGCATTTATGGCATCTTTTTCATTCTTTGTTATCATATTAAATAAGATGGAAAAGAATATCAACATATCTGCTTGCCTTCCTCCAAACAAGCTCAGTCCCCTTCTGTCTAGCTGGCTCAAATACTCTTTCCTTTGGAAGTCTTTCTCCACTTGTGGATGAGTTGGTCATTTCATTCTCTGGATCCTGTGGGACTTATTTCTATTAATGACTGGATTTAGCCTGTACTTGCTCTGTCATTAATTTTTTTATGTCCATGAGATCTTGACTGACAAAACAAAAAAAAATGTTTACAAAGATATTTCTTTCAGCCAGTTGTTTATACTTCAGAACCCAAATGGCCAATGAAATCATCTTACATGGAACTGCTCATTCTGGAATCTAGGGCACAAATTTTATGTAAACTGTGGTATAAAATGCCATGTAAATCTTCTCTCTGTAATCTAGTATCACTTCATGCTTTTGTGACTATCTACTTAGTCTGGTTAGTCTAGACCACCGTGGAGGAGTTATACCTTGGAATTAGGCTGAAACCTCTTTCTATACCCTTGTGTGAAGAGTGATAGGCTATCCAGAATGCAATGGCTTTAAAACAACCCTAATCTATGGCAAGAAATGTATTTTACTTTTTAGTCCAACTCTTTGCGACCCCTTGGACTGTAGCCCATCAGGTGGAAGAAGTTAACCACATGATGACCAGACTGTAGCCAAGATATAAGCTGCCACAGTTCCAAGAACTGGCCTCAAGGAAATGGGAACAAGCCAACCCTAGAAATGAAGATTAACTGTACTTAAAACAATCAAGATGATGCTGGTCAGGCCACTGATGACCAATTTCAAGATGATGGTCAGAGCTGACTGTGCTGTCCTGCATGCAGCCCCCTCCCTTCGCTTGTAAAAGCTCTTGCCCACAGGTTGTCAACAGGGGAGAGGCAGCAAACTTTCCTTTTCCCCATCCTTGCCTCTTTATTGACTTTTGAGCAGGGTGCAGTTGGACACCATTTTCGGTTAAAAAGGCATATCGTTCTCCCCTTCCCCCACAAATTTTTGTATTCTTGTTGCATAAAATCTTTCTCACATGGTTAACTTTGGTATTGCCTTCCCTGATAAAAATGCTTAGATATTAAAATATCAGATTGAAGAAACAAAAATCAGATAACTAAGGAGAGGTTTCTTCTAATGGGAAATACTAGGCATCAAGGCCAAATTCATGATGCTGCCTTCTAATTTTACTCATGATTAGCATCATGATGGCCACCAGACATCTCCCACACACATTACACCAATTACAAATTTGTTTTTACAATGAATGGTCACTTCATAAACACGATGCATGAAAGATACACTTCCTGTTCTGTTCTCCCCAGACAGCTGGGGAGGAAAAGTCTGATTCTTTATACAAAGTCTCCTTGTTGTCAGTACATATGGTCTGTAGTTTCCAGACAGGGTGTCACCCCAGAAGTTGGCAACGAGGTACAGGAAAATGTCAGCTTTTGCTGCTGATGTTAAATGAAGTTCACTGCTTAGGGCAGTCCAGCCCCTAACTGCATCTGTATGTAGGCCTGCTGATGATGGGGCAATATCTTCCCAATTTCAAGGGGGCAAATGTAACTTTTATGTAAGAAAAAACAAGATGTGAAACTGAGGGCAGTAGAAAAAAAAAAAGACTGAAAAACTATTAGTGCCTTGAGCAGAACTCCATGCTCAGTATAAGTAGCATGATGACTTTCAGCTCTGTTTTTTCAGGACAGCTGGGAAGAACAGCCTACACCTTAGTCTGATAACATTTTCCATTAAAATAGTCTATTTCTCTTTGCTTCAACGTTAGCCTTCCGATAGAATGATTTCCAATATCCATGGTTTCTAATAGACAGTCCTTGTGGAAAGAGTACAGTAAACATTCCAACTCCTTGGCAGTTCTTTATCAGCATCAGTTAATGCAAGAGAATCTTGGCTTCTAAATGGAAGGTTACAGATATTTAAAGAAGGTAACAAACTTTAAGAGCATTTGAATTCCTTTCTCTTAACAGATCTAGAAATTAAGAACCAGAGGGTAACATGACTTTCCAAAGCTGCAGATTATAATTTTTTTGTGTTGAGATAGTCTTCCCACACCAGATTGCTCAAGAGTGAACGGAAATAATTCACAACCTTCCGGCATTTTATTATTTCATTTTTACTGGGGGATGGACGGAGCATGCCACTTCCAAACATGCAAATCTGAGACTTTTCCCCTCTACCATTAAAAGGTAGCCAGTAGTCACAATTTTGTGACCAGAATTTTTTTTTTCTGATATCAGCAAAATCTGAATCTAAACCTAGCTATGCGACATCAGAAAATTTATCTAAACCTCAGTTTTCTTATCTTTAAAATGGTAATATTAATACTACATTAATCATACCTAACCTACATGGTTAATGTAGTATTATAGCAGTAAATACAGACACTCAATAAAGGTTAATTATTTTAAAATACTATTTCATTCTCTCATGTCTGAACTAACTATGTAAGTAAGAGACCAGATTTCCTTTCTTATTTTGGAGCCCAGATTTTGAACTGGGTCAGACTAATTCGTCTGCTGTAGTAACTCTCAAAATGTGACCTCCAGCCACCTGGGAGCTTGTTAGACATGCACGTTCACAGGCTTGGTCTCCAAATGCCTGAATCAGACACTTGGGGGATGGAGTTCAGAAATCCATGTTTTAAAAAGCTCTCCTAGGGATTCTGAAGTTTGAGAGGCACTAGCTTCCTAGGTTCAAGTAGGAAGTAAAGATGGGTACAAGATGGTGGGCTTAGATCAAGGAATCCCATTTGAAGGTAACGTCTTATCCGAGAAGACCCGGCAGGCGGCAAAAGCCAGCTGAAAGTAAAACATCAGTTACAAGGCAAGGGTTGGGGGAGTGGAGAAGAGGGAGGAAGTGTTATGGCAAAGAGAAATAACTGCCTTATGTCAGGAAGGGCACCTCAACACAGAATAAAGACACATGGGGAAGGAAATGTTATAGGCTCTGCTATTGCTACTGCTAAGTCGCTTCAGTCGTGTCCGACTCTGTGCGACCCCATAGACGGCAGCCCACAAGGCTCCCCCATCCCTGGGATTCTCCAGGCAAGAACACTGGAGTGGGTTGCCATTTCCTTCTCCAATTCATGAAAGTGAAAAGTAAAAGTGAAGTCGCTCAGTCGTGTCCGACTCTTAGCGACCCCATGGACTGCAGCCTACCAGGCTCCTCCATCCATGGGATTTTCCAGGCAAGAGTTCTGGAGTGGGGTGCCATTGCCTTCTCCCAAAGCTAACAAGAGCATGATAGATCAATTGCACTTACATACCTTAAATCTGGGCTTCCCCGGTGGTCAGCAGTAAAGAATCTGCCTGCAATGCGGGGGTTGCAAGAGACACAGGTTTGATCCCTGGGCTGGGAAGATCCCCTGGAGAAGGGCATGGAAACTCACTCCAGTATTTTTGCCTGGAGAATCCCATGGACAGAGAAGCCTGGTGGGCTATAGTCCATAGGGTTGAAAGGAGTCGGACACGACTGAAGCCATTTAGCATACACGCACCTTAAATCTACTAATTCTGTTAAAATCTAGCTTACCGTAAACTGATTTTACACAGAACAGCTGTTTTGGGTCAATCATACATCCTGTCACTGAAGGTTTTAGAGCTAAGGCTTTATGAGTTAAAAATCAAATCCTTAGTCATCTCTTTTTATATCTCATAATTTCAACAATTACTCTTAGAAAAGGATGTTGAATCACTCAGCTTGGTAACAGGGTCAGAAATATTGTACTTTGGCCTGATTCAGCCCCTGTTTATTGACCAAAGATACAGCAACTACAATCATTAGCAGTGGCTTAAGACTTCAAAAATTCTCACAGGGACATAACAAAAATTCTCAACGGTACATAAAATTATGTACCCTGACCACATCCACTAGTAGGGCAGACCAATCTCATTACCCTGTAAACACCAAATATGTTATACTTTTGTTTTTTACATATGTACACTGGTACATATGCTATGAATCAAAGAAAATAACCCATCTCTATTCTAGTGAAGTTCCTGTGTTTAAGGACATAACATCTATAACCTCTTAGAGATGGAATTTAGTTCTAACTCCTTTATTCAAAGGCTTGAGTCCTGTCTGTCCAGCTGTCTCCCCCACAGCTTTCCAGTGTAATCATTGGATCTAGTCCCCTGAGACTCCTTCCATCTCCCATGGGTCCTCATCCCGTTTCAAAGTCTTATTTGTGTATTTTTTCACATAGAACATTTTCTATCCCCATCAACCTATGTCCTTGATTCCGTTCAATTCATTCACTGACCTAATCAATAA
Source organism: Ovis aries (assembly GCF_016772045.2). NCBI lineage: Eukaryota > Metazoa > Chordata > Mammalia > Artiodactyla > Bovidae > Ovis > Ovis aries. The sequence goes on along the minus strand of NC_056054.1, from coordinate 235,939,905 downwards.
ATGTTCATTGTGTCCATTCCTATTAGACACCTATAAGTGGTGGAGGACTGAAGAAGTCTTGTTTCTGCCCCTCCCTTGACTCATCATGGCCTAATGGCCAGACTCAGACAAGGTGACAGCTATCTCCAATATGGTGTGAGAAGTGTATAAGCTCCTAGAGGACAGGCATCACAGACATCATTTGCAAATCCTAGCACACCTGTGTTGCCCACACAGCTAGAAGGGAAATCACAGTAATGTGAAGTTGAACTGCTGTCTGAGAATGGTAATAGCCTATCTGATTTTGTCCTTTGCTTTGGGAGGAATAGCAAAGAAAGTGGAATATCTAAAGAATGAATATCTTTTCTGAGAAATTTTGCAATTACATGAACTAAATACAAGGGGCATAGAGAAAGAATGAGAAAGCAATTGTGGTCTGACTCAGGAGAACCTCAAATAAGAGGTTCTTGGGCAGAAAACGGGAATTCCCAGAAGGCATGGCAGAGGACAGTCAAGTCAGGCTTTCTGGTTTGGAGTCCCGGGCCTTCGATACAACCGCTACTGCCCCTTGCCACCTTCCCTTGAGGAAAACCTGCTCCTGACTTCATCCTGCCTTACCCATGGCAAGGGACCTTTCACTTCCCAATTGCTTCTGCCATTGCCGGAAGTACTCAGTGTCTCTCAGCACAGATGCAGCTCAATGTTTTGTGGCTTTATGGGACACACTGTTGTGAAGATGGTAACACATTTTGCACAGTGGTTACTGCTATGTTAGAGATTCTTACTTTCTACGACCATGAAAACAACTCCTAGTTTCCCAGAGGTTAATAATCAACAACCTGAAGCGTATCTAATTGAAAAGGAAAGAAATTAATTCTCTTTTGCTTGCCCTTTGTCATGGGATCAGATTGATTTCCCCTCTGAATCTTTGGATAAAAGAATTATTCAAGGGCATATGTGAGGATATGCTTGAGTCTGCTATATCTACTGATAGACTCTACAAAAGTAGTCAAAGAAAAGGATAGTAACGTTCAGACTACGGATTGTCATAATGCAGATCGTTTAGCTCCTATGAAATTTTGTGCACTTGGAAATTTTTATTTGGCAAAGCAGATTTATACATTTATGTCTATTAATACATACATATATAGACACATAAAAATATATGTCTATATACTTATAGATATATACATAGATATAGATATTACGGGAGTTTTGAGAAAAGCTGGATAGTGGTTTTCAGCTTTAAGTGAATATATCACTTTACTCAGGAAGTGCTGCCCTTGTAAAAAAGCAGAGCAGGTGATGATCTCTGTGATGTGGTTAGAGGATGAGGCAACCCACATCTCTGAGATGTTCTTCTGCTAACAACATGTGCCTTAAATTCCACTGTTAGAGACCAAACTCTCAATTTGAATATCTCTGCTGAGAAGGCACAGCCAGAGTCAGTTTGAGCATAGTTTGTCATTAGCCATCTCCAGTTTCTGTGGAAGGAAAAATCCACCATTGAACTATTGTAGGGAAAGAAGAAAAGACATTATATGTTTTCTATGTATAAGCCACTCTACATTTATCTCCCTTGCTGCTGCTGTTGCTGCTAAGTCGCTTCTGTCGTGTCCGACTGTGCGATCCCATAGACGGCAGCCCACCAGGCTCCTCTGTCCCTGGGATTCTCCAGGCAAGAAAACTGGAGTGGGTTGCCATTTCCTTCTCCAAAGCATGAAAGTGAAAAGTGAAAGTGAAGTTGCTCAGTCGTGCCCAACTCTTAGCGACCCCATGGACTGGAGCCCACCAGGCTCCTCTGTCCATGGGATTTGCCAGGCAAGAGTACTGGAGTGGGTTGCCATTGCCTTCTCCATTATCTCTCTTAATCTTTATTTAAAAAAAATCAAAACTATGAACTGTACAAGGTTGCAGAGCTGGTTGCCACTAGCCTGTAGAATGCTTCTGTGCAATTGGGAAACGACCCCTGGAAATCTGGAAGGATAATGTCATAAGGCACATGGCTCAGTGGGAGGCTGGATTTTTGTGTCAACTCATAACTTTGTCTGGTACACAAGCTTTGCACTGCTCACAACACTCTAGAAATAGGTATTACCACAACAAGAAAGTAGAGACTCAGGACTAGGTATTCTTCCTGAGGCCAGATAGCAAGCAAGTGGGACAATCAGGATTTGAACCTTGATTTATTAGATTTCAGGGTTTCCCAGGTGGGACTAATGGTAAAGAACGTGCCTGCCAGTGCAAGAGACATAAGAGATGTGGGTTTGATCTCTGGGTTGGGAAGATCATCTGGAGAAAGGCACTGCAGCCACTCCAGAATTCTCGCCTGGAGAATCCCATGGACAGAGGAGCCTGATGGTCTAGAGTCCACTGGGTGTCAAAGAGTCAAACACGACGGAAGCAACTTAGCACTATTAGATTTCAAACTTAGAATTTATCTTTTTATCTTTAAAATTGGAATATAATTATATTTACTTCCTAGGATTGTTAAGAGGGGTTAAAGAAGATGATTTATATAAAGTATTTCACAAAGTACCTAGTACACTATATGGTATTAAAGTATACTACCTTCTATAGAGTGACAAGAGTTCACAGCTGGTTCTGAAATCTTTCCTCTAGTTTTGGAAACACCTCAGGATTTGATCATTGGTCAATGCTCCCTGCAGGATTAACTCAAGGACTTGCTTATGAGTTTATCTGTATTATTTCTAAGATAAATGAGAATCTATCCAATGACTATGTTCTGAACCAAGCACTTACATTACCTAATCATTGAGATTGTGTGATGAGTGACCTTAGATGGTAAGAATCAGGCTAGTCATTTGCCCCTGAATGAGGGAGAAGGGTCATAGTTTACAAGGTATGAATAGTGAAAGAACCATTCAACTGTTGTCGTCCCTGGGTTGAAGTGGTTCTTTTTCACTCAGTCTGCCTCTCATGACCACACATATGCCCCAAATGTAAAAAAGACTGTGGTGTCAGAGACCTCCCCTGTGCTGCAACTGTGCATGCTTGTTCCCTGTCTTGTCTTAATGTCAAATATACTCAGGGCTGAGTGAAGCCCACTTTGCCTTTAGAGTTTGATCGTCATCTGAAGCCGATTACAGTTTCTGGTAAAGCAGTGTAAATGTTTCATTGGATTACCAGGCAGAGTTGAGGTCAAAAGGCAGGGACTAAAAGAACATCTCTGAGGAGAGCTATGGATCCTCAGATAAACCGAGAAATACTTTGGTTTCAAGAAAATGGCTCCATGTGGGTGAGAGGAAGTCCTAAAGGGAAGCTGTCTGTGCCCTCCGCTTTACCATAAGTGAAAGACGTTTGCCCAGGAGCTCCTGGATCTCAACTGCCAACTTCAGTTTTTGTATTGTAGACAGCACAGAATAGAGATGTAAAGCAGTGCTTGTTATCTGCTTATTCTGTGCCTGAAGTTGTCTTTGGTGCAATCCCTTATAATTATGAAAAAATGAAAACCAGAAGAGTGATATATTTTTTTTTCTCCATTTTACAGGTGGAGGTACTGAAGCCTCAATATCAATAGGTGAATTTCTCAACAGAGGTCAGAGGAAATGGTGGATTTAATATTGAAACCGAGGTTGACTGGTGCTGAAGTCCTTGTTCTTCTTACTATACCACGCTACTTCCAAAATACTGATGATATTCATTGTTGCCAGTGATATGTTTTATCCAAAAATCTATACCATTTATAAATGACATTTATTGAGTTCTTGCTATGTGGTAGGCACTGTGCTTTAAAAATATTGCCTCTGGACTTCCCTAGTGGCCCAGTAGTTATGAGTCCATGCTTTCATTGCAGGGTACATGGATTTGATCCCTGATCAGGGAAGTTCCACATGCCGTTCACTAAGGCCAGAGAATAAATATAAATAAATTCATTTACAAATATTGCCTTATTTTATGCTCATGACATATCTAGCAGGTAGACTTCACTATCATTTTTCACAGGTGAGGAAACTGATAAAATCAGTTAAATTGCCCCAAATCACACACCATGAAGTCACACAGCTATCTAGTGGTGGAGTCACATGTGAAAGCCTCTAGAACATCTGCTGCAATTGGACTATGTGTTCCTCTAGGGCAAGATCACGATATGTGAACAATCTCCATATAGCGGGCACCAGTGAAGGTCATTGACTGGACTATGACAGAGCATGACTTTACTGGAGAGATAAAGCCTGAAAATCAAGCTGGCACTAGATATAATAGAAAAACAAAACAAAACAAAACTGTAAATGATGCAAATGCCCATTGTAAACAATGCAAATGTCCATGGGGTCACAAAAGAGTTGGATATAACTGAGCAACTAAACAACAACAATTCCAGGTTTGAGGAAATTAGGATTATGTTTATTTTTTATGGAGATATTGCCAAGATACATTGTTAGTTAAATTTTTTTTTAAATAGAAAGCAAGCTGTACAAAGGTATAGATATTATGCTATATTTTGTGCAACCAATGTGTTTCTATATATATTATATATATGATTTAATATATATATGATTAAAGCAAAATCTGATAATTATGTTACCTATGAGGGAAGGAGAAAACAGGGTGAGGATGGAAACTAGACTTCTCTAAAACTGATGTGCTTTGATTTGTGGCTTTGATTTTGAAAACACACTTGTATTTCACACAATTTTAAAAAGTAAAATAAAAACCAGTCCCTATAAATAATGATTATTGAAACCAGAAACAAGTGACCAAACTATATATCAAGTAGGCAGCAGTTACATGGGGAAGAGTCATTCCAAGTGGTTTTAAACCATAGTATTTTGACTGTACAGTGATAGAAAGAAAACAACGAAGAAAATTTTAAATGTATTCAGTAAGTTTGTTATTACTAGAAATAGTTATTGTTATTTTGAAACTATTATACATTGAAGCAGAACAAATAATGAATTATATTAGTGTTCACATTTTCAGAGAAAAAGAGATAAATATAAAACCAAGGAATTCAAGTAACAATACTGGAATCTTTTATTTGAATTGGTGAAAATATCAGTGTGAATTCAGGAATGATTATCACTTTTCTTAAAAATATGTATTCTCTCACTTGTTCCCCTAAAAAATCCTAGAAAGACTGGACACCTTGGAATAAATGAACATTCCCAGTGCCCAGACTGTGGTTTAAAAATATGTATTTCCCATTAAAAGGAACTAAGACTCCATGGAAAACTGCTGATTCCAGGTCTGGAGCAGGAAATGTACAAGATGAATTTTGAGCATATTGTTGTGCCTGAAAGCAAAGAAACTATCAAAGAAGACTGAATGTGTCAAAAGGTGCTATGCTGTCCTCAGTCTCTTCAGGTGTGTCTGACTGTTTGTGACCCTACGGACTGTCGCCCGCAAGGCTTCTCCGTCCATGGACTTCTCCAGGCAAGGACACGGGAGTGGATTGCCATTTCCTCCTCCAGGGGATTTTCTTGACCTAGGATTAAACCCACGCCTCCTGTGTCTCCTGCATTGCAGACAGATTCTTTACCCACTGAGCCATCTGACAAGGAACAAACTTGAAGGAGCTTCCATTAGTTAGCATTGGGAGAACTCAGGTACAAAAAAAACCCAAATGATAACAATAATTGCTAAGAATTGAACATGATTAAAATATTTAAAAATCAATGAATTTAAGATGAAAATGAAACTTCAAGGCTACTCTTGGAGTGTGCTGGAATACTAACTCATTACTCTGAAAATTGATAAGTAAAGAAAGACTGAAACATTTATCTTGCTTTTCCTATATGGACCAACATTTAAGGCAACCAAATAGTTGATGAACAAGTTTTCCTTAATAGAAGACGAAACTATCATCTTAAAAAAAAAATCTCATTTTGAAATTTCTGGTGAAGTAATAGGTTTAGAAATGATCATTAATGACTGTAAACACTGTTAGGTGAAAAGATGATGTGTGTGAAGGTGGGGTTATAGTAGATAGATGAAACTGACAGCTCATGAATCCAGTGATCAATCTGAGCATTACTCAAGGTGTGGCACCCAGACAGTATAGTTTTCTATACTTGGAACTATGCAGCACTAAGAAAAAAAGTTTATGAATCATTAACTACGAACTTACGAGAAACATGGAAGATAAAGATACATGCTGAAGACATCAGGAAGACCGTGTCAGTCAAATCCAGAATATGATAAATTGTAAGAAAAATGACCCAGTTTCTTCAACGAGTAAATGGCATAGAAAGTAGAGGTGAGGCAGTATTATAGATTAAAAGAAGATTGCGACCTATAAGTGAAAAGCTGTATTTGTTCCTATTTTTTTACCTGATTCAAATAAACCAGTTATACAAATGCATTTTTTTTGGAAACTGGAGAAAATTAGACATAGTCTGTACTGTAGATATTAATGAAGTATTAATTAATCTTGTTTGATATGATAGTGGCTTTCCTGGTGGCTAGTCTTTATCATTCAGATGGTAAAGAATCTGCTTGCCGTGAGGGAGACCCAGGTTTCATCCCTGAGTCGAGAAGATCCCATGGAAAAGTGAATGGCAAGCCACTCTAGTATTCCTACTTGGAAAATACCACTGACAGAGAGGAGCCTGGTGAGCTACAGTCCGTGGAGTCTTAAGGTCAGACAAGACTAACACTTTCACTTTCACTTGATATGATAGTAGTGCTATGCGTGCTAAGTTGCTTCAGTCCTGTTCGACTCTTTGTGACCCTATGGACTGTAATCTGTGAGGTTTCTCTGTCCATGGGATTCTCAGGCAAGAATATTGGAGTGGGTTGCCATTTCCTTCTCCAGGGAAGTAGTGCTACAATTATGATAACAAATAAGAATTGCCTGTAAGAGCGACATACTGAAAAACCTATAGATAAAATGATGTGTTACCTGGGATTTAAAATTTTCTAAAGAAATTAAACTTTAGGTTTGCACTGGGAAAGATGAAACAAGAATAGCAGAAAGTGAATAGTTATAAGTTTGTTGAGGAGGCATACGAATTCATTGAATCTCATCTTCTACAGTGTATGAAACTCTGATATAAGTTGGTGTCTTTGGGCCACAGTGTTGCTGTAAATAGAGCAAATAAAAATAAGCTCTCACAGGAATTGTGTTTTTGCTGTGTTGTGCATGTGTGACTATAGGAATTGAACCTGCCTTGACAATCACCATCAGGAAAGGTGTATAATGTCCTTTTCAGTTCTGCTGTCACATATTCACTCATTGGACAAATCATTTTGAGTACTTACTGTGTACTAGTCACTGTCCTTGGCTCTGCAGATAAAGAAGTGGACTTGAGAGACCAGGTTGTTGCCTCTGTGGACATTATACCAATAAATAAACACAATCCTTTCAAATAAAAGATAACCAGTTTGCTCAAATTCATGTCCACTGAGTCAGTGATACTACCTGACTGTCTCATCCTCTGCTGCCCTCTTCTCCTTTTGCCTTCTATCTTCCCCAGCATCAGGATCTTTCCCAATGAGTTGGCTCTTCACATCAGATGGCCAAAGTATTAGAACTTCAGCTTCAGGATCAGTCCTTCCAATGAATATTCAGGGGTGATTTCCTTTAAGATTGACTGGTTTGATCTCCTTGCAGTCTAAGGGACTCTCAAGAGTCTTCTCCAGCACCACAATTTGAAAGCATCAGTTCTTTGGTGCTCAGCCTTCTTTGCAATCCACCTATCACATCCATACAAGACTACTGGAAAAATCAAAGATTTGACTATATGGATGTTGGCTGGCAAAGTGATGTCTTTGCTCTTTAATACACTATCTAGGTTTGTCATAGCTTTCCTTCCAAGGAGCAAGCGTCTTTCAATTTCATGGCTGCAGTTACTGTCCACAGTGATTTTGGATCCCAAGAAAATAAAATCTGTCACTGCCTCCATGTTTTCCGCTTCTATTTGCCATGAAGTGATGGGACAGGATGCCATGATCTTCATTTTTTGAATGCTGACTTTTAAGCCAGCTTTTTCACTCTCCCCTTTCACCCTCATCACGAGGCTGTTTAGTACCTATTCACTTTCTGCCATTAGAGTGGTATCATCTTCATATCTGTGGTTGTTGACATTTCTCCTGTCACTCTAGATTCCAGCTTGTACTTCATGTAGCCTGGCATTTCACACAGTGGCAGAGATGGTAAAGAATCTACCTACAGTGCACTAGACCTGGGTTCAATCCCTGGGTCAGGAAAATCCCCTGGAGAAGGGCATGGCAACCCACTCCAGTGTTCTTGCCTGGAGAATCCCATGGACAGAGGAACCTGGTGGGCTACAGTTCACAGGGTCGCCGAGAGTCCAACATGACTGAAGTGACTTAGCACACACACATGCTGCATATAAGTTAAATAAACGGGGTGATAATATACTGGCTTGACACACTTCTTCCCCAATTCTGAACCAGTCAGGTGTTCCATGTAAAGTTCTAACTGTGGCTTCTTGACTTGTATACAGGTTTCTTTGAAGACAGGTAAAGTGTTCTGGTATTCCCATCTCTTTAAGAATTTCCCACAGTTTGTTGTGACCTACACAGCCAAAGGTTTTAGCAGACTTTAAAAAAGCCAAGAGCAAAAGAAGAAAAAGAAAGGAAGCCAGTATGCCAGAAGCAAACTGAGCTGTGAGATTAGCAAGACTCGTGATACCGCAGTGAGGTTTGGAAGAAAGTAACGTGCCTGTGGGTGGAGTAATCATGCATCTTGGTTTGCTGGCATATGGCCTCAGTTTGTGACTGCTGTCCTGTTCCAGTGACTAATGGGACTGGGACCCCTTTCATCTCACAAGTGTCCCAGAGTGGTGTCCCAGCGACATGGTCATTCCACTTAGAGTTTGGATTCTATTTCAAGTGCAACAGAAACCACAAGGTGATTGTAAAGCAGCGAATGACAAAACTAACCTTTGGAAAGAGGACTGTAAGTGATTATGCAAACTATCAAATGGTTTCTCCCAGTTTATAATACTAATAGAGATAATGGATACCCTTAATTTCCTGGACCTGCAGAGGTGATTTTCCTGGTCTGCACCCCAACTTTTTTCACATGATCACATAACCACATAAGTCACCAAATAACATGCTGCTGCTGCTGCTGCTAAGTCGCTTCAGTCGTGTCCGACTCTGTGTGACCCCATCGATGGCAGCCTACCAGACTCCTCCATCCCTGGGACTCTCCAGGCAAGAACACTGGAGTGGGTTGCCATTTCCTTCTGCAGTAAATAAACATGAACTAGAAGCAAATACACATCCATCTTCTGTATTCTGACTCAAAGACAATGAAAAGATGCCAAAATACTTTGGTATTATTTTGTGAGCTTGTTTTTTCACTAAATGTTTTTCTTTATTCCCTTGTATCTGTGGAATTAAATGCCCATTCATCCTCAAGAAACATATCAAGTGTACTTTTTAGAATGTGATAGCACGGTGCTAGGAGCATTTGATCAGTAGAAGGGCTTCTCAGATGGAGCTAGTGGTAAAGAACCTGCCTGCCAGTGTAGGTTAGATGTAACAGATGTGGGTTGGGAAGATCCTCTGGAGGAGGGCATGGCGACCCACTCCAGTATTCTTGCCTGGAGAATCCCCTGGTCAGAGGAGCCTGGCAGGCTACAGTTCATAGGTTGTACAGAGTTGGACATGACTGAAGTGACTTAGCATGCATACGCAGTCTAAATTTTAGCTGTTTGACTGGAACGGATTGAGACCTCTTAGGTCTCGGTTTTAGCAGCTCCAAAATGGGAAAGGAGCATCTCTTTTCAGTTCTGTTAGTTTCAAGAAGGGACTGTTCATAATGACTTGAAGATCAGAGCCAAAATAATGACAGAGGGGAAAGCAGCGGAAGGAAGGGATGGGAGAGAAGGGGGAGGGGGATGAGGGGGAACAGAGATAGGCACAGGAGAAGATAAGAGAGAGGGCATGAGAGGTGAGAAGTGAGGGGAGGAGGAGAGAAGGGGCGACGCTACCAAACGGGAGCTCCATTCACTGGCTGCATGACAGGCCAATAATCAGGGAGATGACGTGTTGAGGCAAGGAATGGTGACTTCTGAAAACTGGCAGACTGAGAAGATAGTGGGATAGTGCCCTGGAGTATCATCCTGTCAGGGTCTGGATGCCTGTTTCTTTTATAGAACAGGGAGGGGGAGGAGATGAGGAAGTAAAGTAAAAGGGCCATAAATCTTGCAAAATATCTCCTCATTTGGCCTTCAGCAGGTGGGATGGGGTGTGTTAATTTCTTCTCTTCTGCAGCCATTCACAGGTGGGCAGGGTCAGAATGTCTCCCTGTGGGCTTAACAAAGGCACTTTAGTTTCAGGTTCAGACAGAGGGACAGGGTTCCTTGTGCCAGGCCATTATGTATCCTTACAGCTACAGACAGCATCCTTTTAGTGATTATAATAACAAAAGCTACTGAAGGCAAAAGTTGAAAAAACAGATCCAACTTGGAGTCAAAGTTTGCTCTTCCCAGTTACAGAGAGGAAGGGGAGAGGGAGGGACGTGGGGCAGGGAAGGAGTGAAGGAGGAGAAGTGGAGGGGGCAGGGGAAAGGATGAGGAAAAAAGAGAGGTCAAAGAAGGTGAGGGAGTGAAAGAGGAGAGGAGAGGAAGGGAGATGAGAGAGAAAAAGAAAAGCCGGGAAAAGGCTAATACTGTGACTCAGTCGGGGTTTTTAGTTGCAAGCAATAGAAATTTATCTGGTTTATTTAAGCAGAGATAGACTTATCCCCAAGTGGGCTTCCCAGGTGGCTCAGTGGTAAAGAATCTGCCTGCTAATGAAGGAGATGCAGGTTCAATCCCTGGGTTGGGAAGATCCCCTGGAGAAGGAAATGGCCACTGACTTCAGGATTCTTGCCTGAAAAATTCCACAGACAGAGGAGCCTGTGGGCTATAGTCTATAGGGTCACAAAGAGTCAGACACGACTAAGCGACTGAGCATACATGGGCACGGGCTTGAAGGCTTTTGCTGAGAAGACTCTACTATCTACTGTCCAACATCAAGCCAAGCAGACCAGGTCTCAGGTAAACACTGATGCAGCCATTTCTAGGCACATACTCAGAGGCTGTACCACTGATATTCACCGTGTTGGATGCTGATTTCAGGGCTTGCCGCCCTAGCCTGATGAATATGTTGTTTTATTCCCCCAGTCAGCATCTCATTGGCACACACTTGTGCCCTGGCTACAACGAACACTGAAGAAATCATTTTTCAGGTTCTTTTCTGAAAGGAGGTCTCTGGCTCCCACCCATGTTCATCAGGAAGATTCTCTACACATGAGAAAGAAATTCAATGATGAACATAGGAAAAAAGTGGCATGATAATTATAAGAAGAATAGATTATATGTAGTAATACACTAGCTTTGTGGAAAATGTGTGTTGCTGTAAAAATAGTAAGATAATAATCTAGAGTTAAGTGGAGAAAGCAACATGCTTCTTACTTCTGATGTGGGATATTTAGCTTGGTGTCGGAGAGAAAGGACAGAGGGCCCTACTCAGGCAGGTCCCTTCCTCTTCTCTGTGGTGAGACTGAAGCTTCCCTGGTGGCTTGGATGGTAAAGAATATGCCTGCAATGCAGGACACCTGGGTTCGATCCCTGGGTTGGGAAGATCTCCTGAAGGAGGGCATGGCAACCCACTCCACTGTTCTTGCCTGGAGAATCCCATGGACAGAAGAGCCTGGTGGGCTACAGTCCATGGAGTTGCAAAGAGTCAGACACAACTGAGCGACTTAGCATGCACACACATGGTGAGACTGAGGAGGCCAAAGAGGAGCTCTTTAGCCAAAGACAGACTTCAGAAAAAGTAGAGCAAGAGATTCAGATCAGTGGGGGAAGCACCACAGTTCTCAGATGCTGCTGAACTAAAGTTTCTTGCCCTCAGAGAAACAGGAAGCACACTTTCTTATCAGCTGAAGCAGAAAGTCCATTTAGCTGGACCCACCCTGTGGGGAGAGGAGAGTGAACTTTGCTAAGCTGAAATCTGCCCGTGGAGGTCATGTGTGCTCTCCTTGAATCGTTTACAGCAACACAGCTGGGAGACCCAGATCTTACTTCCTTGAGAGTCAACAGTCTGCAGCTCATCTTTGCCAAACCAAAAGGTGACTTACCATAACAACAGCGACATTTAAAAAGGAACATGACCAGAGTGACTCTCTGACCTTTGGACCTCGCAGTTTACTCACTGGAATCCTGCTGCTGAGAATCATTTCTCCCCACCTAAAACTCAATTTCTTTTAGGATAATTTATAATCGTGGAAACCACACAGATCCCTGAGGTCAGGGAGCCACAGAGAGACCACATCCTTTGTTTTCATTTCTCAGCTCCAAGTATCTTAAGCTGCTTATTGTGCTTGCTTCCAAGATGTACAAATCATCCCAAGCAGTTGGGTTGTGTAAGAATGTTTCAGCTGGCACGATGCCTGCTCCATCAGTACAAATGGCCTAACTGTTTTCTGATTAACCACAGAATCGACCTACATGGTCACCATGAAACCAGGTCTACCTGGCAGAGGAAGATTGCTGATGAGTTATGTTGGGGAATCGCGTAAAGGTTGAGTTCTGCAGGAGCTGTTCCTCTTCCTTTGACACCAGGGAGCAGCTTCACACAGGGGAGAGACCAGCATCTGTGTATCAAACAGTAAGTGCTGTATTGTTGCACCTGCCTTCACTTCCTCTCCAGTGACAGATTGGCAGCACCCCTGGAGTAGCTTGTTCCTGCCTCCAGCCCAGATGTTCTCACTCAGACAAGCATGGGGGCCCCTCCTTCTGCAGAGAGCTAAATGTTGTCGCCTGACAACCCTTAGGAAATCTCTGGACCTGCATGTAAACAATGGCTCTGAATCAAGCCTATCAGCCCCTTCCTTTCTAGACAGGAATCATATGTGTAAAGAGTATCTTTAAGACTTATCAAAAGTCCAATATGTGCAGGACTCATGTCAAATGCCAGCACTTTCAATAAAGGCATAACATGGTGAGGCTTATTTCTGTGTTACTTTGGTTTGTCTTCCCCAAGATCAGCTTATACAATGAAGAATTCCCTTTGGAAGTTGGAGATTAATCCTTAAAGGAAATGGGAAATATATCACTGAAAGAGAAAGAGTTCAGATTTAAATTGTCTATACTGAATTTGTGGCTTAAAAGGTTGAAACTTTGGGATCAGTTTTTAACTGAAACTGATGTCTACCTTGGTAAGGACAGAGAAATCTTGTATTGGCTAAAGGTGACAGAAAGTTGAACATTATTAGTTTAATCTCTGAGCCTATTGTGTGATTTAGGATAAATCAGTGACATTAGATTAACACATGTTTGTGAAATCTAGAAAAATGGTACAGGTGGACCTATTTACAGGGCAGGAATAGAGGCACAGACATAGAGGATGGATGTGTGGACGTAGGAGAAGGGAGGGAGGGCTGGGATAAACTGGTAGACTGGGATTGACATATACACACTACCATGTGTAAAATAGGCAGCTAGTGGGAACCTGCTATAAGGCACAGGCAGCTCAGCTCGATGCTCTATAATGACCTAGATGGGTGGGATGGGGTCCCCATCCCTTGAAAGGGAGGTCCAAGAAGGAGGGGTTGTATGTATACATATAGCTGATTTATTTCATTGTTTAACAGGAACTAACACACCAATGTAAAGCAACCATCCCCCCCCCCCCCGCCTTTTTTTTTTCAACAAAAAAGAATTACTGCTATCTTATTCTGGGCAATTCGGAGATACGCCATTTGGAAGCAAAAGAGGGAGTGGGGAGGTAGAGAGAAAGAGTGAGAGAGGTAAAGAGGAGTTTGCAGATGTTCCAAAACTGCAATTTGTGAGATATGCTACTTTAGAGACATGCCCATCTTAGGAAGGCCAAATGAGACCAAAGAAGTGTGCCTCAAAGGAAGAGGAATTCAATGTCCAACTTGGACCAAGCCAAGACTTAAGGAAGAAACATTTTCTGTTTAAGCTATTTCATTTCTCTTTGCTCTAACACACCTGAGGCAGTTAAGTGAAGTCTAGAGAAGTTTATTTCGTGGAAGAAACAATGAGAATCCATGAATGCTTGGAGCAGCCTCCTTTAGAATCTAGGCCTCCTATTCAGGGGACATAGGGTTTTCCCAAGGTATCTAGCCCATCTCTTAAAGGTGGGAGACAGGGAATGGATTTATGCCTGAAGCTTAAGCTAATAAACTTGTGGATGGTTGTCTGGAGTATTTTATGTACTGGAAACAGAGAGCATAAATGTGCATGTTTTAAATCAATGGTTTGGGTTCTTGGCCTCAGCCAGATCTTAATGGACAACTAACCCACCTGAAAATGCATGTAATCCTTAAGTGCACCTACTCTGTTTTCTAGAAGCTCAGGTAGCAATACAGAATTCATGATCCAGTGGAGAAACACTAAGGAATTTCCTCACCACGTGATCTGTAGATAGAAATACATATCCAGCATGGAAGCACATGGCCAAAACAGGGCATGTCCTCCCCAAGTTCAGGGCATAGATGTCAAATGCTGAAATAAAGCTGCAAACCCTAATTCAGAGAATCACAGACACTTGGGAGGGGTGACTCCATCCCTTAAATAGGCAGGAGATTAAAATGTGATCTGCTTTGCATCATACATTAAAGCAAATTCTTCTACATTGGGATGCACATTGCTTACTGATTCCTAGGTCCTCAAAAAATTCCAAGACTATCTGGAATCCCTTTAATCTGAGATGCATGGTATGAACCACAACTTTCAAAAGGAAAAGCCTTGGGTGTTTTTCTTAACTTGCCCAGTTTTAAGAAGGTTCAGCTAGCATTATTAAAATTGGGAGATTTTACCTAAAAATCTGGGGTACCATCTTCCTTTGAAAAGAGAAGGGAACAGCTCCCTACTCCAGTATTCTTGCCTGGAGAATTCCATGAACAGAGGAGCCTGGCAGGCTACAGAGTATGGGGTAGCAAAGAGTGGGACACTACTGAGTGATCTGCACTTTCACTTTCATGCAGTAACAATGTCCAGGGCTGAAAAGCAGCTGCTCCTGTTAGGCAGACATTAGCTTTCCAGGATAGCATGGAATCCATCACTCCCTTTCTCTCTAGCACCGAGGCTGAGTAACAGCTGCCAATCATCAAATCACTACGTTTTTTTCCCTTTTAGCATTGGAAAAATTTCTCAGCTGTTTGCCGCGGCCAGCACAAGCAAGAGTCGCACCTGCACAGGGAGAGAACGGAGCGTCCCCGCTAAGAAAAATAAGAGAGAGACAAAAGATGGGGTTGAGAGGATCAGCCCAAAATGGCTGATACCTTGCTTTATTGTGCTGCAGTATATATAGGGTAAAGTACGTGACTTATGACATTCACAAGGTTGTTTTTAATCTCAAGATACAATCACTAGACCCTTACCATTGTATACAGAACACAATCAGATAATCTATCTTCTATGAAGTATACATAATAAGATAATCTATCTTCTAGGACAGGTTGCAGGAACTGGACATCTTGAAGCCTTAAGGGCTATAAAAATTCTTGAGGGTGGCAGGACAGGGAGCTTAGGAACATGTCCTAGGGCTCGGCATACCTGCCGAGGAGCTCCCAAGACTTAACCCTTCACGGGTCGTCCCCCGCAGCTGTTCATGTCACTGTCACCATCCCTGGTGGCTCAGATGGTAAAGAATCCACCTGCAGTGAAGGAGACCTGGGTTTGATCCCTGGATTGGAAAGATCCCCTGGAGTATGGCATGGCAACCAATTCCAGTATTCTTGCCTGGAGAATCCCATGGACAGAGGAGCCTGGCGGGCTACAGTCTCTGGGGTTGCAAACAGTCAGACACGACTGAGTGGCTAAACACACAGCCTTAAAAATATATTTCTCAGCTGTTCATGTCACTGTCAATCATGGAGAGATGAATGCCAGGCCATGCCAATACCATTTCATGTTTTGAGAAAAATGGAGAATGTATTTCCTTGGAAAAATACAAAAGAGTTGTACATATTTAACAGGCAAATACTCCCTTGGCTCCATTCATACTTCTATCTGGTCCTTGTAGATATTGGAGTTTCTTAAATCCTGAGGCAGGGTTTGTCATAGGTAGCATTTTATCCTTAAATGTCCACAGCTCCTTGGAATCTTACCATCAGATAAGTTATCAGTGTGGTTTAGAGCATCACTGTAAACAGGGGAAAGCCATACCCAATAATTGGGGAACTTCAATAGATTTTGAGTTTCTTCCTGCTACTCTCAGCTCCTTGTACTCCAAATTACAGAAAAGTACATTTTAATACAATAGGCTTGGGACTTAAGAGTCCAAATAATGCAGGCTTCAAGCAGTGAAATTCTTGAGTTAGACTTAGGAAATAAACTTTTATTTCCCTGACTCAGTAACTGTGTATTTGTGTCCTTAGCATTAGCCCCAGGCACTAGATTTAAGAAGTGAAAAAGGAATGAAGATACAGGATTTTTTATTTCTGTATTAAGAAAGGTTTGAGGTTAGATTTTTGGTGGGGTTCAATTTCATTAAGAGCTACCCAGATGGTTCTAATGGTAAAGAACTCGCCTGCTAATGCAGAAGATGTTAAGAGACATGGATTCAACCCTGGATCTGGAAGATCTCCTGGAGGAGGGCATGCAAACCATTCTGGTATTCTTGGAGAATACAGTATCCTTGGAGAATCCCATGGACAGAGGTGACTGGTGGGCTACAGTCCAAGGGGTTGCAAAGAGTTGGACACTACTGAAGCTATTTAGTACACAATTTCATCAAAAAAAACTTCCCTTCTGTGAAACTTCTCAGAAAATCTCCCACAGGTACAGGATAACACACGATTTCAATTGTTAACATTTTTTTTTTTTCTACAGAGACTTCCCTGGTGGTTCAGACTGTAAAGCGTCTGCTTACAATGCGGGGGACCTGGGTTCAATTCCTGGGTCTGGAGAAAGAACAGCAACCCACTCCAGTATTTTTGCCTGGAAAATACCATAGACAGTGGAACCTGGTAGGCTACAGTCCATAGAGTCGCAAAGAGTTGGACACGACTGAGCAACTTCACTTTCACTTTTTTCTACAAGGATTATTTCCTTGTCTCTTGTCACTGTGAAAATGACTTAAACATTTTTTGCCACTTTGAAGTGATTATAGTATGTTGGTTATAATTTTACAGCCTGAAATATAAATAATCCTTGTATAATCATCTCCATTAAAACATAAGAGAGAGGAGATTTAAAGTTAGGTTGGTTCTACCAAACCTAACTTCCAGGTTGCAAAGAGTTGGACATGACTGAGCGACCTCACTTTCACTTTACTTTGGTTCTACCTACCAGAGAATTAGATTTGAACCTATCAAAGGGATCTTCTAGAATTAGTATAATAAAAGGCTGAAAGACTTAACATCTACTTTTTGTTTTACTCTTTTTTTCTTAAAATTTTTGTTGGAATATTAGTTGCTTTTAAATGATGTTTAATTTCTATTTGTACAACAAAGTGAATCAGCTATATGTATACACGTGTGTGTCTGTGTATGTGTGTGTATGTGTATGCACGCTCAGTCATGTCCAACTCTTTGCAACCCCTTGGACTGCAGCCCTCCAGGCTCCTCCATCCATGGAATTCTCCAGGCAAGAGCACTGGAGTGAGTTGCCATTTCCTTCTCTGGGGGATCCTGCATTGTCAGGTGGATTTTTTACAACTAGAGACACCTGGCAAACCGTATATACATATACCCCCTCTTTTCTGGATTTCTTTCCCATTTAGGTCACTACATAAAATTGAGTTGATTTCCCTGTGCTGTATAGTAGGTTCTCATTAGTTATCTATTTTATATGAATATCCACTTGCTTATTTAAAGTCATGGTAAGTAAACATATGAGTCAGGAACAAACAATGCATTTATGTTTTAGATACAGAATGTGTGAAAGGGATGTTTTCAGGTGTGAGGCCAGGTCTGTACAGTGCTGACAGGTGCGTTTTATTAGCCAGGTCTTCAAAGGTGCAGTTTGTATTATTGATGTTCACCTCAGAAACACATGTACTAGCAGAGTTGTGTTTCTGAGGTGAATTGTACCTATAAAGTTTCATCTGTCTCAGGGTCTTTGATTGGAGCAGAAGTGTGAACATTTTCTGCTTTCTCCTGTAATGAGTGCAGAGGGCTCCTCTCCTCCAACCTTCTTGCTTCCCCACCTAGGATCTCATT
Source organism: Ovis aries (assembly GCF_016772045.2). Classification (NCBI taxonomy): domain Eukaryota; kingdom Metazoa; phylum Chordata; class Mammalia; order Artiodactyla; family Bovidae; genus Ovis; species Ovis aries. The sequence continues at coordinate 235,921,808 of NC_056054.1, read as the reverse complement.
TTCTTTCCATTTTCCTTGTTTTGGTGAATACTTTTGAAGCTTCAGGCAGATACGGCTATGGATGTGAGTGCAAAGTTGCTTCAGTGTGTCTGACTCTTTGTAATCCCATGGACTGTAGCCCACCAGGATCCTCTATCCATGGGATTCTCCAGGCAAGAATACTGGAGTGGGTTGCCACGTCCTTCTCCAGGAGATCTTCCTGACCCAGGGGTCAAACCTGCGTTTCTTACATCTCCTTCATTGGCAGGCTGATTCTTTATCATTAACACCATCTGGCAATGAAAATGCTCTAAAGATGCTATGAAAGTACCTAAAGAGAGAATTGAATAGCATGTTAAAATGCAAATTTATACAGAGGCCAGCACCTTCAAGAATTTGGTTAGGAACTGGGTCGGGGGTAGGGGTTGGACAGCCAGGCAAGGCTGTGTGGGCCATGTAGAGTCCTCAAGCCATGAGGAGGGTTGGGGCTGAGACCCTGCCCCATTTGGTTCAGCAGCCCTGCAAGGTGGGGTCCATCTACCAAGAAGAGAGGCCTTTTCCTTTGTGTGCAGGTGCTTCTGTTGCCCAGCCACTTCTCGGGAGGAGCTGCATATGCCCAGAGGGGTCATTTTTTTAAAAAAATTCATCTTGCCAAAGGAAGCTCCTCTTTCTATTCTGCACAAATGTGCTGGGCCTATAGGCTTAACTTGCTAAAGCCCTTTACTATCTTATAGAACACCACTGACAGCACCTCACCTTGGAGAATGAGGCTGACATTGACATGAAAGAGCATACCTACAAGAAAAAGGAGTTCTGAAAAATGGTATGGCTTCAGGAAGTATTTAGAAAGCCTAGTGACTTGAAAACATAGAATGTTTGGAGTGTGTCTCCATAGGGATCCTGCTCTAATGATCACATAGCCCTGAGTCAGTGAAGGATTCCCTTCTGGCATTATAACCACTCCTTGCTTCCCTCCTCGCTCCTTACCTCCACATCTACCAACACTCCACCTCACTTAATAGGGCATAACTGCCCTATTAGTGAATGAGTTCTTGGAGAAGCTGGCTCTGTCTTACTTTCTGAAGGGCAAAAAGATTTTGGGTTGGTGAATTAAGCGGTTGCTAAAAGTGCTAGACGGGCTTCCCCGGTGGCGCAGTGGTAAAGAATCCATCTGCCAATGCGGGAGACCTGGGTTCAACCCATGGTCCACTCCAGCATTCTTGCCTAGAGAATCCCACGGACAGAGGAGCCTGGTGGGCTACAGTTCATGGGGTCACAAAGAGTCAAACCTGACAAAGGGACTAAACAACAATAACAAAACTAGAGTTAGATAATATAAAAATATAGAGACTGCTTTTTATGATAAAATCGCTCCACAAGACATCTGGTAAATGGAAAAAGAAAATGAGAAAATGTTGCACACCAACAATCAAATTTTTGGTTCTTGAGAGTGTTAGTATGAGTGTTGGGACTCACATCTCCCTCAGAAAGTGTGTGTGTGTGTGTGTGTATGTGTGTGTGTGTGTGTGTGTGTGTGTGTTTGAGCGTCCTTCTTGACCGCGTGATTTTAGCTTTCACACTGATATTCTCAATGGCTGAAAATATTCATGTATGCCAACTTTATCTGTGGTGTGTTCTAGAAACCAGAAGGGATCACAGAGGGTCAGGGCTGAAAGCAGGCCCAGGCTTTCTGGGGACACTTGCCCTGCTCTGTTCGTCTGTGCCAGTACTAGTGGGAGCTGTTTGTCCTTCCTGTGTGCTTCCTTGAGTACAGAATTTCGGCCAAAAATCAAGGGAAGTTTTCTTCCGAATTGTACAAGTGCTTCTTTGAGAGCTGTTAGAATAGCTAAAGTGGTCCAAGTCCTAAAACGGGTTTGGAGCAGAAAGAGCTTCTCTGGAACAGTGTGTTCAGAAACGTGTTTTTAATTACAAGACTGACCACCTGCATCTTCTATGCTGTCCTGGGGAGGCTGAGTAGGAAGTGCTGGGTCAGGGGGAGGGTGAGCAAGGAAAGGTTGACAAGGGAGGCACGAAGTTCAGAGTATCAACACACTTCTATAGTCTGAAGAAAGACAAGTACTTAAACATTCAAAAGTGTGTGTGTGTGTGTGTGTGTATGTGTGTGTGTGTGATGGGAGGCGTTGATCTGCTGGGAGTTTTAAGGTATAGATTTAAAAAGACAGCTGGCTGCAAAGAACATTTTAATGTCAAATGAGGAAATTTGAATATAGATTTTATATTGGCTAATATAAGAGTGTTGTGACATTTGTTAAATGTGATTATATTATTTTGCACATGCAGAAATAATCTCTTTATTTTAAAGAAATGTTCTAGTTCTTTAGTTCTTATTTTTTATTCACTTAGGGTCTTTTAGGAGTAGAATTTGACTGAGCAACTAACACTTAACACTTCCATACGTGTAATATATTTTAAAATACTTGAACATAAAAATAGCAATCAAAGTAAGTTAGGATAGAAAACAGATTTAATAAAAATAGAAAATGAAAATGTTAGTCACTCAGTCATGTCTGCCTCTCTGTGACCCCATGGACTGTAGCCCGCCAGGCTCCTCTGTCCATGGAATTCTCCAGGCAAGAATACTGGAGTGGGTTGCCATTTCCTTCTCTAGGGGATCTTTCCAACCCAGGGATTGAACCCAGGTCTCCAGCATTGCAGGCAGACTCTTCACTGACTAAGCCATGGGGGAAGACCTAATAAAGATAGAGATTACTCATTAAAAGACAGGAAACTGTACCACAATTAAATGTTATATCAATATGTTGATATATACAGCAGAATTGTTAAGCATCTTAGTAAAATATTTTTTGAATAGAAGAGTTTACAGCAAGAGACAGACAGCTGGGAAAGGAGTTACCAGGTATTTGATTTTTATGTACAAGAGCAGGTGTCTCCTTTTTTCTCTGTTACTTCTCCTTGCACAAAGCAGTACTCAAAATGGTAAATGTCTACAGATGAATGGATGAAGTTCTGCAAGACTCATTCCGACTCTGGACCCCTTTAGCCTGCAACCACTTCTGACAGGATCTTTCATACATCCTCTCCCATCTGCTTCACTATGTCATTTCCAGGTGAATGTCTTCAGCTCTTCATCTCGCACAGCAAGATCAGTGATGTTGCTGAGCCCCAAGACAGCATGTTCCTCTTGGTGTTGGTTAGTAAAAATGTAGGTCAGGATTCTATGGGTAAAAATATTGTTACTAGGGACTCTTTGTTTTTGCTTCTTATGCATCTATTAATATCATGCATTAATGATACTGCTTATTAGTAATAATTGCACTGTCTATTAAAATTAAATCTAGCATGTAATTTTTTAATTGAAGTATAATTTAATTACAATGTTGTGTTAGTTTCACATGTATAGTACAATGACTCAGATATATATATATATATATTCTGAAAGAGATGGGAATACCAGACCACCTGACCTGCCTCTTGAGAAACCTGTATACAGGTCAGGAAGCAACAGTTAGAACTGGACATGGAACAGACTGGTTCCAAACAGGAAAAGGAGGACGTCAAGGCTGTATATTGTCACCCTGCTTATTTAACTTCTATGCATCATGAGAAATGCTGGGTTGGATGAAGCACAAGCTAGAATCAAGATTGCAGGGAGAAATATCAATAACCTCAGATATGCAGATGACACCACTCTTATGGCAGAAAGTGAAGAGGAACTAAAAAGCCTCTTGATGAAAGTGAAAGAGGAGAGTGAAAAAGTTGGCTTAAACTCAACATTCAGAAAATAAAGATCATGGCATCTGGTCCCATCACTTTATGGGAAATAGATGGGAAACAGTGTCAGACTTTATTTTTTTGGGCTCCAAAATCACTGCAGATGGTGATTGTAATCATGAAATTAAAAGACGGTTACTCCTTGGAAGGAGGATTATGACCAACCTAGATAGCATATTGTAAAGCAGAGACATTACTTTGCTAACAAAGGTCCGTCTAGTCAAGGCTATGGTTTTTCCAGCAGTCATGTATGGATGTGAAAGTTGGACTGTGAAGAAAGCTGAGCACCGAAGAATTGATGCTTTTCAACTGTGGTGTTTAAGAAGACTCTTGAGAGTCCCTTGGACTGCTAGAAAATCCAACCAGTCTATTGTAAAGGAGATCAGTCCTGGGTGTTCTTTGGAAGGAATGATGTTAAAGCTGAAACTCCAGTACTTTGGCCACGTCATGCGAAGAGTTGACTCATTGGAAAAGGCTCTGGTGCTGGGAGGGATTGGGGGCAGGAGGAGAAGGGGACGACAGAGGATGAGATGGCTGGATGGCATCACTGACTTGATGGACGTGAGTTTGAGTGAACTCTGGGAATTGGTGATGGACAGGGAGGCCTGGCAAGCTACAATTCATGGGGTTGCAAAGAGTCGGACACAACTGAGTTACTGAGCTGAACTGAACTGATATATATATATATATATATATATATATATATATATACACACATACATCTGTCTGACTTTTTGCCGCCCCATGTACTGTAGCCTGCCAGGCTCCTCTATATGCAGAATTCTTCAGGCCAGAATACTGGAGTGGGTAGCCATTCCCTTCTCCAGAGGATCTTCCCAACTCAGGGATTGAACCCAGGTGTCCCACATTGCAGGCAGATTCTTTGCTATCTGAGGCACAAGAGAAGTCCCAACCAATATAATATATTCAGTTATATATACATATATTTATTTCCAATTCTTTTCTACATAGGTTATTACAAGATAGTGAATATGTTTCCTGTGCTACATAATAGGTCCTTGTTTTTTATCTATTTTATACGCAGTAGAGTGTACGCGCGAAATGTGTTTTTGCCTGAAGAAAAGTAAACAGGAAGATGACAGTTGGCTGACTGAAGTCTCATCCTTCAGTCATACTACAAAGAGTTTACTCTCTGTATTCATTCATTCATTCCACAGATATTTCCTGACCACCTAGTAGTGCAAGCGTAGAAATCCAATACTAGATTCTGGAGAGAAAAGAGAAGTAGCAGCAGGCGTGGTCACTGCTTTCATGGAACTTAACCTCTAGAAAGAGATTCTGCTGCCCCTATGCAAGATATTTGTAACGCTTACTTCTGACATCTCATCTGAGCCCCACGTTTTTGGTTAGCTTGAACCTTGCAGTTTATAAGCATTGGAAATGTTTCTGTTGATGTTAATTAATTTTTCCATTCCCTGGTGGCTCAGACGGTAAAGTGTCTGCCTGCAATGCCGGAGACCGGGGTTCGATTCCTGGGTTGGGAAGAGCCCCTGGAGAAGGAAATGGCAATCCACTCCAGCACTCTTGCCTGGAAAATCCCATGGATGGAGGAGCCTGGTAGGCTACAGTCCATGGGGTCGCAAAGAGTCGGACACGACTGAGCAACTTCACTCACTCACCCCCAGTTTCTGGCTGCTGGTCAGAGTGGAGGAGCTAGAGTATCAAAAGACGGGCTGTTGTGTTTTTCAGCCCTCCGGAAGTGGAGGTTCTGGGAACAGCCCAAGGAAGTCAGCCTTTTGTAAACCTTCCAAATCTAGCTTTACAGATGAAAGAGATTTATTTGGAAGTGATGGTGACCATGGGACTAATTTTTCTCTCCAAGAGGAGCTGAAAGCTTTAGAGTCTTAGCTAAAAAATGTGTCAGTACTTACAAGTGAACTTACAAAACAAAATAGATTCACAGACACAGAAAACAAATTTACCAGAGGGGAAAGAGGATGTTTGGGATTACATATACGCACTACTATATACAAAATAACCAACAAGGACCTACTTTATTGCACAGGGAACTGTATTCAGTACATTGTAATAACCTATAAGGGAAAAAGTCTGGAAAAAATATGCATATATATGCGTGTATGTGTGTGTGTGTATATATATATATATATACATATATATATATATATGTATACCTGAAACTAATACAACATTGTACATAAACTCTGTTTCAATAACAAAATAAGGAAGATAATATTCAAAAGATAAAAAAGGTATTAGAACAGAGAAGATTAACTACAAAAGCTTACATTTCCCCACTATTATCTAATTTTCAGACAGCATGAACTCCCCTGAATCATAACTCCCATCTTTACTGCTATAGGCAAAAGCCATGTTTCATTGGTAAATCAGGATTATAAACACACAATACAACATTACTCTTGTTGTTCTGGCATCATGTGTATTATCATCCTCTGTGGTCCCTTCTGGAGTTCAGCCCCATGAGACTCCTCTAGGCAGGCCTGGGTGGTTGAATTCTCAAGGACCTGTGTTGCAGTTGTTGCTGTTATAAACCTGATGCCATCAGAGGCCCATTTCATTTACTACAGAACCAATATATACATGGATGCTGAGGAGTTGTACACATGCTAAGGCCTCTGTTCCTGAAGATATGCAATTTCATAATTTGGTTTAGTTACATGATTGTATATTATACAGGAACATCCATGAAATGGGATGGAATACAGCAATAAAAATGAAAAAAGACATTTCATAAATATGCATATTTTCCTGGACACGGTGATCAGAGTGACATTTAGTTTTTCTTATGCATTTGTATCAATGTAGTGTTTTCAGATCCCCTTTAAGAAGTTTTTAATAAATTCTATGAGAGTTTTTCAAAATACCAAGGTCACAGATGGCTTTGGAAATTTAGTATAGTTAGGAGGCAGGGGGCTATTCCTTTACTACCCATGATAAAGTTACCTCATTGAGAAATTTTAATCTAGAATGCAAAAGTCCCTGAATTTCATAGAGTAAAATTAGTCAAAATGCTGCTACCATCTATTTACCAATAGTTGTAATTAAGTTATATTACATACTGACAAAAGAAATTATATCAGCTCTGTGTGGGCACAGAGAAAAATTATTAGTCAAATTACATTCTATACATCATTATCCACATTTCATCTTAATTCTTTCTTTTTTCAATCCTTGATTTTTATAACCAGTCAATGTTTTTCAAGACAGTTCACTTGAGGCTAGAAGGTAATATCAAAGGATTGAAGCTCTCAATTTTTTTTTTTTCATTTATAAAAAGTGAGAGATAGCTAGAGATGGAGGTGGAGTGATGGAAAGAGAGAGATGTAGGAAGTGTTGAAAAAGGAAAGGTGGGGGAAACTACATGCTTCATATCAAAAGTAAGAGAAAACACATGGACCTTTTCTTTTGGGAGGTTGACTGGGCTTCCTTCTGACCCTACATTGTTCTTAGTCTTGTTTGCAGCCTTCCTTCTTGCAAGGCAGTAGCTGGGGAGAAGAGAGGCTTTACAGGAGCGAGGCTGAGGGAAGCGGTGTCCTTGCGACTATTCTTTTGCCCTCTCTTGCTTCTCCTGAGGTATCACATCCTGCTGTCTTTGTAAGCCTCAGCCTCTGCTCCCCGTCCATCTGCTGCTGCTGTGTGCCATCCTCTCCTTTCCCCAGATCCAGCAGAGAGAAGATGTGCAACAACATAAATAATCTGGAGGAATTTAAAAAAAAGGACACAAAATTTCCAAATATTATCTTACCAGTAGTAAAGAATCTGTCTTGCAGTTCAGGAGATGCAAGAGATGTGGGTTCAATCCCTGGATCAGGAAGATCCCCTGGAGGAAGAAATGGCAACCCACTCCAGTGTTCTTGCCTGGAAAATTCCATGGATGGAGGAGTCTGGTGGGCTTCAGTCCACAGGGTTGCAAAGAGTTGGACACGATTGAACATGCAGGCCTCCTGTCTTACCAAACTCCTTTGGGTTAGTTTTTTCTTTCCACAAGAGAAGCATTTCATAGTGAAGAGACAGCTACAATATTGAGAAGATGATAGAAACATGACCCTATTATTAGCTCCTTTAAATAGCTATCAACACACAAATGTAGTATTTCCTTCTATGAATAAATGCAAAAGTCCATTTTATTTCCTACCCAAAAAGTCCTGGAAAGCATTTTAAAATTGATTATAATTATAATCACTTTTATAAGAAAAATGCATTGAAAATCCATTAACTTATTTAGAGACTTCACTATGTCCCCAGCTACTTGAGGAAGTCAAGATAAATTTGATTTCACCCTTATTGAGTTTAAGTGTATTGGCAGCAAACAGTAGCTTAAAAGCTATTGGGGACTTCCCTGGGGCTTCCCAGGTGGCTCAGGGGTAAAGAATCTGCCTGCCAATTCAGGAGATAAAGGAGATGCTGGTTCGATCCTTGGGTCGGGAAGATCCCCTTAAGGAAGAAATAGCAACCCACTCCAATATTCTTGCCTGGGAAATCCCATGGACAGAGGAGCCTGGCAGGCTACACAGTCTGTGGGGTCGAAAAGAGTAGGACATCACTGAGCAACTGAGCACCTGCGGTCTCTACAGGGTTATTTTCAGAGACAATTGACCACAGGACTGCTGCTGCTGTTGCTAAGTCACTTCAGTCATCTCTGACTCTGTGTGACCCCATGGATGGCAGCCCACCAGGCTCCCTCGTCCCTGGGATTCTCCAGGTAAGAACATTGGAGTAGGTTGCCAATTCCTTCTCCAATGCATGAAAGTGAAAAGTGAAAGTGAAGTTGCTCAATTGTGTCCGAATTTGCAACCCCATGGATTGCAGCCTACCAGGCTCCTCTGCTGACCACAGGACTGGTACCCAGTACAAAAGGTTGATTTGGAAGTGGTTGTTGAAACCATCTAACATACTTGATAATTAAAGCACTGGAAGCAGGTACAGCTGCATAGGAGATAAATATAAAACCAGAAAAGGACTAAAATCAAGACCTGAGCAAATATGACATTTAAGAAAGGGTAAAGGAGAGGTTACAATGAAAAGGAGACTTTTGGGAAGAAAAGGCCAAAATTGGTAGAATAAACGTGCCTGGATACCAAGGAAAGAGAGCATTTGGGAAAAGAAAGGTTAAAATTGTCCAATTTCATCATCCAGTAATATAACTTTCTAAAAATGACTATTGATGAATTTGATAAGAATTTTGGGGGAGCTCTAGGATCAAGAGAGTTTTTGATTGAAATAAAGTGAAGAAATGCTGCTACTTGTTAAAAAAAAATCCTGCCTGGTATTTACATTTGTTCCCATGGCTTGAAATACCAGCCATGGATTAAAGAATCCAAGTTCTTATAAAAGAGATAATCTTACAGTCAGTTCAGTAAGGCTCACAACTCATAGTGCTGAAGTAGGCTGAATTTGTAGAGCTCATTTCTCCTGAGTTTAACCAGAGAAAAATTTGGACAAACACTGGGTTTGTCTTTCTGTTCAATTTCACCGCTTGAGTAATCTGAGGGTCTGTGAGGGTGCCGCCTTAACCCCCAACTGTACCACGGTGCTCCAACTTTGTACAAAGACTATTTGCCAGTCAGCTTTAGAGTTGGCCGCTGCTGAAGCATCCATCCAGCTGAGATGTCGGGTAAGTCCTGCTCCTTCATGAACGTAGTGGCAGCCCTCCTGGCACTGCCTGGGGTTTTCAGTTTATTGACATTTCAGCAAGAGGAATACAAGTTTAGGTAGGATAAGTTTCTCACGTAGAAACCAAACCTGCTTTGAATTTGTAATTAGGGTAGACTTCTTACTGAGAGCCTGACCATTGAATTTCTGAAACAAAGTCAGTATAAATAGAATAAATAAATACATCCTTCAGTGCAGATAGCCTAGAACTGCCTGACTGTATCATGATAAAACAGAAAAAAAGCATAGGACTTTTTTTTTTTCCTCTCTTTTAAATAGTTCTCTGATGCCTAACTCATTTTAGGGTAATGGTTTAGAGTACTGGTGTTCAAACAAAAAATTATCAAATCTAAACTAATCTGAATGCCATGGTGACTTTTACTAGTGACCTTTTACACATGTGAAATACCAGCTTTGCTTATGCATTTTTCACAGCCTTTTTGAGTTAGAAGGCAAGCCAATCCTCTTTTCTTGGGGCAGCGTCACTATTCGGGCAGCTCCAGAAAACTGCAGGCGCTCAGTCAGACACCCACACTTCTCCCTGAATTCTCTCCTCTAAAAACAATGAGGCAATTCATTGCCCCAGTGTCCTCCAGGGACAGAAAACACCAATCCCAAGCTGAAATCTTCGAATAAGGGAGCCTTTCAATGTTTGTCTAAAACTCAACCCACCCACAGAAAGAACAGAGACCATTTACCACTGGGGGAGTGGATTGGAACAGAAGACAGGAGACCCAAAAAGCAGAAAACTGATATCTGTTTATCTGATTCTCCAAACTGAACTGTAAAGCCAGTATTAATCACGGGCAGAAGTATGTCTTGTTGAAACAGCACAGATGCTGGCTGGCTGTGGGGCTCTGGGCTGCATTTGAACAGAGCTGAGAGAAGTCTCCGGGTGCCACTTCTTCATGCCTTATCATGTTCAAAGTGGATTAACCTTACCAAGCAGGGATCTGTTTTCCTAACAAGTCATGACGGTTAACTGTGAGCTTTCTGCCCCACAAGAAGCAAGGTATTATTGCCATTGAATTTTAAGCCTTGATGACTCAGTGTGCTGAACTTTATTCCTAGCAACTGCCGGAGAGAAAGACTCAGCATTGAGGTTTTCTTTTATTATTTTTTTTTCTGTCTTTTTGGAGTGCCCAGAACAAGTCAAACATTTTTCAAAGCACTTGTCTTCTATTTAGTTGTGAATCTTACTTTGTGCTTCAGGATGCTAGCTTATTATTATCACCTACTCTGAGCTTGTCCTTTCCACCAAGTAGTGAGCTTCTTAAGTAAAAAACTTTGCATTTTCTTGTGTGTGATCCACCATCTTATCCCCAGTACTAAACATCCCAGTGTTTGGAATTCTACAGGTACTTAAATAATTGCTGAGTGAGTGAATATTTGAAAACCTCTCCTGCTAGCAGGAACAAATTGATAGTTACCCCTACATGGGTGTTAACAATCTGGAAATACCTTTTTTTTTCCCTGCTCATTTACCGACACGAAATATTTCCTGAGGTCAGACAGGAAAGTTAATCACATCTCTTTCTTGTCATTATTACAATTACTATATATTGATGAAAAAGCTATACTTTTGTACTTCATAAGTTCAAGTGCATCACATTCATTTGTTGCTTTTAAATCAATAGTCTTGAAATATTTTTTTCCTCTAGAATATTGAAGCAGGAAGATCTTGCTAGGAAGGTTTTCTAATCCAACTTATTTTACCTGTGTGAAAGCTGACAACTACACAGGGGAGACAAAGCCAAGGCTAGGATTCAAGTCTCACTCTTCCAGTGACTGTGGCATGGAGGGCCCACCTTTTCACTTGCAAATTAATAACAAACACTGAAGCATTAAATCCCTCACCCCATAACCCCTGTGCTGCAAGTCAGGACAGAGCCAGGGCTGGATAAACAGCACATGAGGTCCTAGTACACCCAAAAGTGGGGTCCAGCTGTTCTCTGCTCAAAACCCGTTGAAGAGGCAAGGCAAGTGGAAAGGAAAGTTTGCTTTATTTTGGATGGAAGTGTGGACTTGTGTTCAAAGGCTGACACCCACTGCATCCCCCCCACCCCCGCTTCAGTTCCAGGGTCAACTTGTTCCCATTTCCTGGAGGCCAATTCTTGGAATTGTGGCAGCTTACATCCTGGTTATAGCCTGGTCACCATGTAGTTAACCTCATGCACCTGGTGGGGGTTTCAGTCTCTATGAAACAGCTTACAGGATATGGCTCAGAATATTATCTATAGCCCTTGAAAAGGAACTAAAGGTCATTGACTTTTCTTACTGACTAAACTATTATTGTTTTGTCCTGTCTGACTGCCTTTCCTTTGCTTTTGTATTTTTTCACTTCTCTGATTAAACTTATTCTTTGGCTAAAGTTCTTCCAGGCTAAAGTTTTTCCATAGACGAAAGGCAGACAGAGAATCTAGCAGGGAAGGACCATGTGCTCCTGCTCCGTTTTATTAGCTTTAGTGAGAATTTTTCAGTTTTCCTCATGACATATATGAATAGTATATGCACACATATTCTGCCTGTGGTTCCCATAATGAATTAAAGTATGGAATATCACAATTTGGATCTTAGATCCTCCTGGGTTCAACTTTTCTTGGTCTTGGCTGTTACACATCCAGTTCCTGGGAACTCATATGCACAACTTCCTGCTCTCAGCATAGTGTTGGACAGATCTAACAATCAGAAACTTTATTCTTTATACCAAACCTACATCTAGGCATCTTTCCCTCACTGGCTCCACTTACATCCTATGGGGCTAGGGAGAACAGGTCTAAGCCCCCTTGGGTATGCCAGGACAGCTACCATATGAACAACTTTCCTTGTCTCCCATCTTTTCTTCAGAATAAATATCTGTCTGTGTGTGCGCATGCTAAGTTGCTTCAGTCATGTCTGACAATTTGTGACCTTATGGACTGTAGCCTGCCAGGCTCCTCTGTCCATGAGATTCTCCAGGCAAGAGTACTGGAGTGGGTTTCCTTGCCCTTCTCCAGGGGATTTTCCCAACCCAGGGATCAAACCCAGGTCTTTTATGTCTCCTGCATAAAAGGAGGAGGTGAGTGAGTTGGTGAGGTGAGTTCACCTCACCAAGTTCACTTGGCAGGTGAGTTCTTTACCACTAGTGCCACTCAGGAAACCCAAACATCTGTCTACTATATTCTTACTGTGATAGGAAGTGTATGATCCGATGGTACATGCGTAAAGAATACCATTTAAGTGCCTGAAAAATAATCCAGAAAACAAAATGATGCAAAAACATACGAATTGATGGCAATTCACAAATTAAATAAATACAAAATAACATGAAAAGTAATAAAACCCAACTTACATTTATTTATAATAGAGGTTATCAACTCCCCAAAGATAGGGAGTTGAGGAGTAAAAGAGAGGGTAGTAGAGAGTATGATTTGAAGAATTTGTGCACAGCTTGTTCAGCTGAAGCCATTAAGCAACCTTGGAATGATAACAATAGTTTTCATATCTCTGAGCTGTGAGAATGCGAACAAAAAAACTAGAAAATGTACAGAGTACTTTGGCATCTGCAAGAACGATTCAAAGTCATTTTTTGTATGATGTGGCCTCCACGTTGCATTGGTTGTTTCAGAAAATTATGAGATAAAAAAGTTTGTGATGATTGCAAAGAGTTGAGGAAGCAATCAAAAGATTGACCACATTTATGTCTGAAGCACTGAAAATTGAATGTTTGGTTAACATCTCCAGTTTCCTCTGGTTTCAGGGACAAAACCAGTAAGTCCAATGTCCATCTTTAGTTAGCCACCTAGTTATTTTGTTAAGAAAACAAAAGTGCCTGTAAACTAGAATTAGAACCAGGGAGTAGAGAAGTTTATTCAGATTTTGCTGAGCATACAAGTTGAGGGTTGGGCAACAGCCAGCAGAACAAATCTGTTAAGCAGAGTAAGGCAATAGGGAACTCCTTTGAACTTTGGGAGAGAAAATAAAGTATAAAAAAGAGCTATCAGAAAGGTAATTGTGATCTCTCTTAAGCTGTGGACTTCTGTAACTGTGCACAGAGCTTTTACAAAGCTTTATTTGTCCAACTCAACTCCTCCAGAGTCTAAATACATGATAGAACAAGAAGAATTATTTGAATTTTTTTTTGACTTAACAACATTTTACTAGCTTTGGTTTATAATTCATTATGCTTTTTTTTTTTAAATTACTGGAGTATAGTTGATTTATAATGTGTTAGTTTCAGACGTTGGAGAAGGAAATGGCAACCCACTCCAGTGTTCTTGCCTGGAGAAACCCAGGGACGGGGGAGCCTGGTGGGCTGCCGTCTGTGGGGTCGCACAGAGTCGGACATGACTGATGTGACTTAGCAGCAGCAGCAGCAGCAGCAGTAGTTTCAGATGTACAGCAAAGTAAATCAGATATGCATATACATATATCCACTTTTTAAGATTATTTCCCCATATAAACCATTACAGAGTATTGAGTAGTTCCCTGTTCTATACAGTAGGTACTAACTTGTTATCTATGTTAGATACAGATAACTGTGGAAAATTACTTAAAGAGATGGGAATACCAGACCACCTTACCTGCCTCCTGAGAAATCTGTATGCAGGTCAAGAAGCAACAGTTAGAACCAGACATGAAACAACAGAATGTTTCCAAATTGGGAAAGGAGTATATTGTCATCCTGCTTATTTAACTTATATGCAGAATACATCATGAAAATGCTGGGTTGGATAAAGCACAAGCTGGAATCAAGATTGCTGAGAGAAATATCAATAATCTCAGATATGCAGATGACACCACCCTTATGGCAGAAAGCAAAGAACTAAAGAGCCTCTTGATGAGGCTGAAAAATCTGGGTTAAAACTCAACATTCAGAAAACTAAGATCATGGCATCTGGCCCCATCACTTCATGGCAAATAGATGGAAACTTTATCTATTAAAAATAAAGTGAGAGACTTTATTTTTGGGGGGCTCCAAAATCACTGTAGATGGTGACTGCAGCCATGAAATTAAGAAACACTTGCTCCTTGGAAGAAAAGCTCTGACCTACCTAAACAGCATATTAGAAGGCAGAGACATTACTTTGCCAACAAAGATCTGTCTAGTCAAAGCTATGGTTTCTCCAGTAGTCATGTATGGAAGCAATGAGAGTTGGACTATAAAGAAAGCTGAGCATCAAAGAATTGATGCTTTTGAACCGTGGTGTTGGAGAAGAATCTTAAGAGCCCCTGGGACTGCAAGGAGATGAAGCCAGTCAATCCTAAAGGGAAATGGTCCTGAATATTCATTGGAAGGACTGATGCTGAAGCTGAAACTCCAATACTTTGGCCACCTGATGTGAAGAACTGGCTCATTGGAAAAGACACTGGGGTCAAGACTGGGGAAGATTGAAGGCTGGAGGAGAAGGGGACGACAGAGGATGGGATGGTTGGATGGCATCAAGGACTTGATGGACATGAGTTTGAGCAAGTTCCAGGAGTTGGTGATGGACAGGGAAGTCTGGTGTGCTGCAGTCCATGAGGTTCCAAAGTGTCAGACAAGACAGAGCAACTGAACTGAACTGATGTGAGATATAGTAGTGTGTATGTGTCAGTCCTGGGATTCCCAGGTGGTGCTAGTGGTAAAGAAACTGCCTGTTAATGCAGGAGACTTAAAAGACACTGGTTTAGTTCCTGGGTTGGAAAGATCCCCTGGAGAAGAGCATGGCCACCCACTCCAGTATTCTTGCCTAGAGAATCCCATGAACAGAGGAGCCTGGTGGGCTAGAGTCCATAGTGTCACAAAGAGTCAGACATGACTGAAGCACTTAGCATATATGTCAGTTTGAATCTTTCAATTTGTCCCTCCTAGAATATGTCTTCGATTGAAGTGAAGTGTGAAGTGAAAGCTGCTCAGTCATGTCCAACTCTTTGTGAGCCCATGACTATACAGTCCATGGAATTCTCTAGTCCAGAATACTGGCGTGGGTAGCCTTTCCCTTTTCCAAGGGATCTTCCCAACCCAGGGATCGAACCCAGGTCTTCCCCATTGCAGGCCGATTCTTTACCAGCTAAGTCACAAGAGAAGCTCTCTTTGGTTGAAAAGTACAGTTCATGACCAGATAATATTGCCTTCAACTAGTAAAAGGTACATTGGATCAATGCCCTCTTTGGGACTTCTCTTTAATAGGAAGATTGTTTCCAGGTAGTCCGGCTATCACTGTTAATGACATTCCTTCTAAACAAAAATGTTCATTTCTATTTTTTTTTTCTCTTCTCCAAATGTTTCATTCTCTTTATCTTAACTCTATTTTAAATAATAAAAACAAAGAAATGATGAGGCTTACTTTAAATCGGATTCTGTGGTGAGGTAAAGAATGTACCTGCTTCATTCTTGAAAGACTACCTGTGAAAACAGTCAAGATGACATCTTACGCATACAGCCCCCATAATGGTGTTCTCCACTTGAGGAAAAATGGCAAATACCACCACCTCACCTTTTAACTTAGCTGTAGAATATATTCTTTCACTTTTATGCATTGTGTAAATAGCAGATCAATGGTCTGTACTAGGACTTTTTATCTTTCTTTACTTTTTAGTGGTATTTGTTTCTTAGAGCAGTTTTAGGTTCAGAGCAAAATTGGGTGGAAAGTACAAAGTTCCCATATACTCCCTATCCCCAGACCAGAGTGAGGTTTTGTTACAATTGATGAACCAATAATGACACATTACATTTTTTTTTAAACTATGTCATGCCACTAAACACATTTGAGGAGACTCTCAACTCAGACTCTGGAAGTAAAGTCTGATATTATTAGTGAAGTTTTACATTCCAAAGTTTTCAATGATTTATCTTTATTAAAATAAACTTGATGATTAGCAGCAAACATCTAATAGTTTTCAAGTCTGGTGCTCAGGTAGTTCCAGTTTTTCATTTTTTATCAGATGCCATTGAAGGATCTGGAAGGGCCAGCTCAGAATCTTCACAGGAAAACAGAAGGATTGTGTCAAGTTTGACACCACTGGGAAAAAGGATGTACATGACTGCTTCTGCTGTTTGGGTTTCATGACTTTGTCATATTCTTGGCAGTCTTCAAAGTTAGGATTTTAGTTTGTTCTTGAAACTCTTTGTTTTTGGAATAATGTGGCCATAAAATCTTTTCTCCAGGAATTATGAAATCCCATAAAATGTAAAACATGAATAGGCTGTTTTGGGTCCTGCTGTTCTTCAAATAAAGGCAAGTCATGTTCAGGTTAAGGAAATATATAAGGGATAAAACCAATCCACACATAACAATAAAGGGGTCAATTTTCAAAGTAGACATAAGAATTCTTAATTTGATGATAATTCATATTGTATATGGACCCAGTGAGAGTGTCAAAATCTGAAGGAGTTGCAAGGAGAAGTAGTTAAATCCACTCTTATAACTGGAGATTTCAATTCCTTATTAGAAATGAATGGATAGATCCAGTTCAGTTCACTTCAGTGGCTCAGTCTCATGGCTGACTCTTTATGATCCCATGGACTGTAGCATGCCAGGCTTCCCTGTCCATCACCGACTCCCAGAGCTTGCTCAAACTCATGTCCATCACGTCCGTGATGCCATCCAACTATCTCATCCTCTGCTGTCCCCTTCTCCTCCAGCCTTCAATTTTTCCCAGCATCAGGGTTTTTTCCAATGAGCCAGTTTTTTGCATTCGGTGCCCAAAGTATTGAAGTTTCAGCTTCAGCATCAGTCCTTCCAAGGAATACTCAAGACTCCAAGGAATTCTCAGTTTCTTGAGGATTGACTGGCTTGATCTCCTTGCAGTCCAAGGGACTCTCAAGAGTCTCCTCCAACACCACAGTTCAAAAGCATCAATTCTTTGGTGCTCAGCTTTCTTTATAGTCCAATTCTTACATCCATGCATGACTATTGGAAAAACCATAGCTTTGACTACACAGATCTTTGTTGGCAAAGTAATGTCTCTGCTTTTTAATAAGCTGTCTAGGTTGGTCATAACTTTTCTTCCAAGCAGAAAGCGTCTTTTAATTTCATGGCTGCAGTCACCATCTGCAGTGATTTTGGAGCCCAGGAAGATAAAATCTGTCACTCTTTCCCCTGTTTCCCCATCTATTTGCCATGAAATGATGGGACTGGATGCCATGATCTTAGTTTTTTGAATGTTGAATTTTAAGCCAGCTTTTTGACTCTCCTCTTTCACTTTCACCAAGAGGCTCTTTAGTTACTCTTTGCAATGGGCAGGAAATCAGTAAGAACATAGTTGAACTCAATTACTTTACCAATCAACTGGATATAATCATTATGCATAAACTGTTTCATCTAATCACAACAGAATACACATACTTTTCTAGCTCACACAGAACATTCACCAAATTAGTCCATATTCCAAATGGCAGAACACACCTTAACACATTTAAAAGAATAATAATTATACAGCCTCTTAGACCACTAGGAATTAGAAAAATAATAACAGAAAGAGGGTGGAAAAATCCCCAAATAGTTGGAGATTACACTTCTAAATAACACATGGGTCAAAAAATGTATCAAGAGAAAATTTAAAACTATTTTCAACTAAATAAAAATTAAAACACAACTTATCAAAATTTGTGGAATGCAACAAAAGCAGTGCTTGGAGGGAAATTTATAGCATTGAAAGTATACATTAAAAATAAAGACCTAAAATCAGTCATTTAAGTTTCCATCTTAGGCAACTAGAAAGGGAAGAGCAAATCAAAACCAAATTAAGCAAAAGAAAGAAATAAAAATCTGAACAAAACTCAATCAAATGGAAAACAAAAGAAGTAAAACAACAAATGGAAAACTGATTCTGTGAAAAAGATCAATAAATTCTAGGCAGACTAATTAAGGGGAAAAAGTGAGACAAAAAGCATTATTAATATCAGAAATTGGAAAGGGGAAATTACTACAGGCCCCGTGGACATTACACATAACCAAGGAAGATTCTGAATGACTAGTTAGATTACCTAGATGAAATGGGCCAATTCCTTGAAAGACGCTATCTGCAAAAACACAGCCAAGAGAAAATAGACAATATGAATAGGCCTGAATCTACTAAAGCAATTGAATCAATAATTAGTAACCTATGGTTTTTCCAGTGGTCATGTATGGATGTGAGAGTTGGACTGTGAAGAAGGCAGAGCACCAAAGAATTGATGCTTTTGAACTGTGGTGTTGGAGAAGACTCTTGAGAGTCACTTGGACTGCAAGGAGATCCAACCAGTCCATTCTGAAGGAGGTCAGCCCTGGGATTTCTTTGGAGGGAATGATGCTGAAGCTGAAACTCCAATACTTTGGCCACCTCAGGGGAAGAGTTGACTCATTGGAAAAGACCCTGATGCTGGGAGGGATTGGGGGCAGGAGGAAAAGGGGATGACAAGGATGAGATGGCTGGATGGCATCACCGACTTGATGGACATGAGTTTGAGTGAACTCTGGGAGTTGGTGATGGACAGGGAGGCCTGGCATGCTGCAATTCATGGGGTCACAAAGAGTCGGACACGACTGAGCAAATGAACTGAACTGAACTGAACTGAACCTATTAAAACAGAAAGCACCAGGCCCAGATATCTTTACTAGTGAATACTGCCAACATTTAAGGAAGCAATTATACTAATTCTCTACAACTTTTTTCAGAGGATAAACGCAGAGGGAATACTTCTGTGAATGCATTCTGTGAAGCTACATTGCCATAGTACCAAAACCATACAAAGATATCACAAGAAAAGAAGACTACAAACCGATATCTACCATGAACATAGAGGCAATATTTTTTTATTAGCATGTTGAGTCCAACACACTGCAAGAAGAATTCTATTACATGACCAAGTGAGATTTATCTCAGATATGTAAAACTGATTAATTGTTCTCACATCAATTAATGCAATCCATCAAATTGACAGGCTAAAGAAGAAAAATTCACAATTATATTAATAGATATAGAAAAATCATTTGACAAAATCCAATACCCATTCATGATTAAAGGGCTCAGGGTACTAGGAATAAAGGAAAAAGTCCTTAACTTAATAAAGATCATCTGTTTGTATAGTGGTGTGATTTCCAAGTGGTGTGATTTCTAAAATCAGAGTTGCATAATCATACTAAATTAGAAGTCACTTTATAGATATGAGGTTTGAAATTTAAATTAAATATTTTTAGATCAACACCGAGAATCATTATTTAAATTATGTTAATAAAGGATTTTTCAACATACTCATTTTCATGTAGTTAAAGAAACTACGGTTTTTCTTATATCAGTTGCTCTTTAAGTGGGGTAATTTTATTTTGTTCCATATGATACAAAAGCAAGCAAAAGAAGGTAAAACAAAACAACTATCTTCCCAATTTTTATTATATTCAATTCTTTCCAATAGTAATATTTCCCTTAGTTTTTTAAATGGAAAAATGCAGATTTTTAACATTTATACTTTAATGATAATCAGATTATTCAGTTCAGTTTAGTCAGTTCAGTCACTCAGTCGTGTCCGACTCTTTGCGACCCCATGAATCACAGCACGCCAGGTCTCCCTGTCCATCACCAACTCTCAGAGTTCACTCAAACTCATGTCCATCGAGTCGGTGGTGCCATCCAGCCATCTCATCCTCTGTCGTCCCCTTCTCCTCCTGCCCCCAATCCCTCCCAGCATCAGAGTCTTTTCCAATGAGTCAACTCTTCGCATGAGGTGGCCAAAGTACTGGAGTTTCAGCTTTAGGATCATTCCTTCCAAAGAAACCCCAGGGCTGATTTCCTTCAGAATGGACTGGTTGAATCTCCTTGCAGTCCAAGGGACTCTCAAGAGTTTTCTCCAACACCACAGTTCAAAAGCATCAATTCTTTAGCGCTCAGCCTTCTTCACAGTCCAACTCTCACATCCATACATGACTACTGGAAAAACCATAGCCTTGATTAGATGGACCTTAGTCTGCAAAGTAATATCTCTACTTTTGAATATGCTAATCTAGGTTGGTCATAACTTTTCTTCCAAGGAGTGTCTTTTAATTTCATGGCTGCAGTCACCATCTGCAGTGATTTGGGAGCCCCCCAAAATAAAGTCTGACACTATTTCCACTGTTTCCCCATCTATTTGTCACGAAGTGATGGGCTCGGATGCCATGATCTTCGTTTTCTGAATGTTGAGGTTTAAGCCAACTTTTTCACTCTCCTCTTTCACTTTCATCAAGAGGCTTTTTAGTTCCTCTTCACTTTCTGCCATAAGGGTGGTGTCATCTGCATATCTTAGGTTATTGATATTTCTCCCAGCAATCTTGATTCCAGCTTGTGTTTCTTCCAGTCCAGCGTTTCTCATGATGTACTCTGCACAGAAGTTAAATAAGCGGGGTGACAATATACAGCCTTGACATACTCCTTTTCCTGCTTGGAACCAGTCTGTTGTTCCATGTCCAGTTCTAACTGTTGCTTCCTGACCTGCATACAGATTTCTCAAGAGGCAGGTCAGGTGGTCTGGTAATCCCATTTCTTGAAGAATTTTCCACAGTTTGTTGCGATCCACACAGTCAAAGGCTTTGGCATAGTCAATAAAGCAGAAATAGATGTTTTTCTGGAACTCTCTTGCTTTTTCCGTGATCCAGTGGATGTTGGCAATTTGATCTCTGGTTTCTCTGCCTTTTCTGAAACCAGCTTGAACATCAGGAAGTTCATGTTTCACGTATTGCTGAAGCCTGGATTGGAGAATTTTGAGCATGACTTTGCTAGCATGTGAGATGAGTGCAATTGTGCAGTAGTTTGAACATTCTTTGGCATTGCCTTTCTCTGGCATTGGAATGAAAACTGACCTTTCCCAGTCCCGTGGCCACTGCTGAGTTCTCCAAATTTGCTGGCATATTGAGTGCAGCACTTTCACAGCATCATCTTTCAGGATTTGAAATAGCTCAACTGGAATTCCATCACTTCCACTAGCTTTGTTGGTAATGATGCTTTCTAAGGCCTACTTGATTTCACATTCCTGGATGTCTGGCTCTAGATGAGTGATCACACCATCGTGATTATCCCAGTCATGAAGATCTTTTTTGTACAGTTCTGTTTATTCTTGCCACCGCTTCTTAATATCTTCTACTTCTGTTAGGTCCATACCATTTCTGTCCTTTATCGAGCCCATCTTTGCATGAAATATTCCCTTTGTATCTCTAATTTTCTTGAAACGATCTCTAGTTTTTCCCATTTTGTTCTTTTCCTCTATTTCTTTGCATTGATCACTAAAGAAAGCTTTCTTATCTCTTCTTGCTATTCTTTGGAACTCTGCATTCAGATGCTTATATCTTTCCTTTTCTCCTTTGCTTTTCACCTCTCTTCTTTTTAAAGCTGTTTGAAAGGCCTCCCCAGACAGTAATTTTGCTGTTTTGCAGGTCTTGTTTTGTTGACTGTATAGAGCTTCTCCATCTTTGGCTGCAAAGAATAGAATCAATCTGATTTCGGTGTTGACCATCTGGTGATATCCATGTATAGAGTCTTCTCTTGTGTTGTTGGAAGAGGGTGTTTGCTATGACCAGTGCATTTTCTTGGCAAAACTCTATTAATCTTTGCCCTGCTTCATTCTGTATTCCAAAGCCAAATTTGCCTGTTACTCCAGGTGTTTCTTGACTTTCTACTTTTGTATTCCAGTCCCCTATAATGAAAAGGACATCTTTTTTGGGTGTTAGTTCTGAAAGATCATGTAGGTCTTCATAGAACCATTCACCTTCAGCTTCTTCAGTGTTACTGTTTGGGGCATAGACTTGGATTACCCTGATATTGAATGGTTTGCCTTGGGAACGAAGAGAGATCATTCTGTCGTTTTTGAGTTTGCATCCAAGTACTGCATTTCGGATTCTTTTGTTGATCTTGATGGCTACTCCATCTCTTCTGAGGGATTCCTGACTGCAGTAGTAGATATAATGGTCATCTGACTTAAATTCACCCATTCCAACCCATTTTAGTTCGCTGATTCCTAGAATGTCGACGTTCATTCTTGCCATCTCTTGTTCGACCACTTCCAATTTGCCTTGATTCATGGACCTGACATTCCAGGTTCCTATGCAATATTGCTCTTTACAGCATCGGACCTTGCTTCTATCACCAGTCACATCCACATCTGGGTATTGTTTTTCTTTTGGCTCCATCCGTTCATTCTTTCTGGAGTTATTTCTCCACTGATCTCCAGTAGCATATTGGGCACCTACTGACCTGGGGAGTTCCTCTTTCAGTATCCTATCATTTTGCCTTTTCATACTGTTCATGAGGTTCTCAAGGCAAGAATACTGAAGTGGTTTGCTATTCCCTTCTCCAGTGGACTACATTCTGTCAGACCTCTCCACCTTGCCCCGCAGGTATGGCTTAGTTTCATTGAGTTAGACAAGGCTGTGGTCCTAGTGTGATTAGAATGACTAGTTTTCTGTGAGTATGGTTTCAGTGTGTCTGCCCTCTGATGCCCTCTTGCAACACCTACCATCTTACTTGGGTTTCTCCTACCTTGGGCGTGGGGTATCTCTTCACGGCTGCTCCAGCAAAGTGCAGGCACTGCTCCTTACCTTGAATGAGGAGTATCTCCTCACTGCCGCCCTTCCTGACCTTCAACGTGATATATCTCAATGTTTGTAGATATCCTAGATATTTTAGGCAATGGAATAATGCAAATATTGAATTTCATCTTTTTCCTTTCTAATTCCTGTGTCTTTTACTGAATTTGGCTTTCTTATTGCCTGGTCTAAGTAAGACTTCCATTTATATTATTGAATATTGATTTACCTATTGCTTTTTAAACAACTGCAGTGGTAGAAAACCTTTTCTTGCCTTAATGCTTTCACCTCAATACTTTCCGCATTATTAGTTCTTTAATGGAATGCAGAGACATTTCTTCATTAGCTGTTGACTTACTGATACTTTGTGTATCTTCTTGCATCAATTTTTGTAAGTTATTTTTTAAAGAAAAGCATCCTTTTTGCCTAAGTATTCAAATGTGTTGATATATAGTGCAGTGTTCTTTCTCATGTTAAAAATCTTTGTCTAAAGTTATGCCTTCCAATTTGTTTCTTTCTAATATTTTTATGCCATTTTATAGACATATTTTGAATATTTATCTAGTATTGATTTCAAAGAAACTGATTTTTATGTTGTTATTTCTATTCTTTTTAGTTCATTAATATTTGCCTTGAAAGTGAAAGTGTTAGTCACTCAGTCGTGTTTGACTCTTTGTGACCCCACGGACTGTAGCCTGCCAGGCTCCTCTGTCCATGGAATTCTCCAGGCAAGAATACTGGAGTGGGTTGCCGTGCCCTCCTCCAGGGGATCTTCCCCACCCAGGGATCAAACCTACATCTCTTATGCTCCTGCTTTGGCAGGCCGGTTCTTTACCACTAGCGCCACCTGGGAAGCCCAATATTTGCCTTAATCTTTATTACTTATTTCTTCAATTTACTTTAGGCTTAACTTACTTATTTTAAATTCTGACTTTTTTTTTTTTTTACCAAGGGCATTTAAATACATTTGAGGCTATAAATTTCCTTCTAAGAGCTACTTTAAGTTGTATTTTCAAGTTTTGATATATATTCATTTTTTTCTGGTTTATAAATAGCTTATAATTTTGATTATGATTTCCACTTCTTTAGCTCCTGAGCTATTTTGCCATGTATTTTTTAGTTTAAAAAATATTCTTTATCTTCCTTAGTATTAATTTGTATGTTAATCACACTGGTCTGGAACCAGTTGAGGTATTAATTTTATAACATGTTGAGACTACTTTTGAAAGTAAATATATGATCATTTTTGGTCCATGTCTAGGTGCACATAAAAAGAATAAAACTTCAATTGGTGAGGTCTTGCATTTCTGTTTATCTTTTAGAATAAAGTTCTTAATTGTGCTATTCATAGCCTCTATATTTTTGCTAGTCTTAAATTTGCTTATCTATTGCTTTTTAAACAGAGTTGTGTTAAAATCTCTTACCATGATGGTAAGGGCTTCCCTCGTGGCTCAGATGGTAAATTATCACCTCTATGTGGGAGACCTGGGTTCAGTCCCTGGTTTGGGAAGATCCCCTAGAGAGGGGAACAGCTACCTTGAGGATTCTATGGACGGTATAGTCCATGGGGTCGCAAAGAGTTGGACACGGCTGAGATACTTTCACTTGACATAATTCTAGAGGCTTTATGGGGTGATATATTTTGAGATTACGTTTTCAAGTACATTCAAGTTTATCACATATTATTATTTGATTGTTTCTTTTATCATTATGTGGCATCTGTCTTTGTTCCTATTTAGAAGCAAACACTGCCAATTTGCTTTATTTTTATCTTAATGTTTTCTGACATTAATGGAATCATTAACTTTTTTTTGGCTCAAAATTGCATCATATTATATTTGTCAATTGCCTTATTTTTAATTTTGCATTTTTTACTTCTTAGAGGTAACATATAGTTTATATAATTAGTTTTAAAAAATAAAAAAATCTTTTTAATATAGAAATTTAAATTTTATTTATATTTATTATATTGATATGGTTTATGATAAATCTGCATTTCTATCATATCCTTAGTAATTTCTACTTTATTTGAAATTTAGAGTTCTTTAAGTTGGATTCTTAAGTCCTTGTTTAGTTCTGGATATTTGGCCTCTTCCATTTCTTTTTCCTCTTTTTTTTTTTTTTGACTGCTCCCTTTTTTTTAAAATTTAAACTGTTTTCTTTCTTGTAATTTAGATTTTTCTTTTTTTAGGATCCCAATTGTCTGATTAGTGAACTGTTTAGATTGGTCTCTTTTATCTCATTTTTTTCTCATTGTGCTGTATGGTAAAGCTGTGTTGGATTTTCTTCCCCAGTCCTTCCATTTACATATGTAATGTATGTGTGTGTGAATCTATGTATATATATGTGTGTACCTATCCATTTGCAGTAAATTAAAAAAAAATCAAAATAGACTTCTTTTTTCTTCTATTTTTATTTAAAACAAACTATCTTTGGTCTCTGTGACTATATACATCTAGGCCCTGACTTATGGGGCTTCAATTTATGATTTTTGAAATTTAAGATGGTACAAGAGTGATATGCATTTACTAGAAACTGTACTTTGAGTTTTGAATGTTGACCTTTTCCCACACTAGGGATATGCAGTATGACTGACCCTCTGTTGTGATTCTGGGCAGTGGCAGCAAGCTGCAGATCCCAGTCAACCATGTGATCACAAACGTCAATACTCACAGCAAACATAAAACCATTATTTTTCACTTTCAGTACAGTATTCAATAAATTACATGAGATATTTAACCCTTTAAAATACGCTTCATGTTAGATAATTTTTTCCCATGGTAGGTATGTGTTCTTAGCACTTTTAAGGTAGCTTAGGCTAAGTCATAGGTTAGATGTTTTAAATACATTTTTGAGAGCAATATTTTCAATTTATGGTAAGTTTAATAGGACGTAACCCCATCCTAAGTGAAGCAACATCTACATTGCTTAGTGGTAGTTGTTCTTATTATATTCTTTTGTATTCTCTAAATTACCTCAGGAGCTAGTTTTCATCTTGATTCCTGTCTTTTCTGCATGTGATATTTCCTTTTTTAAGTCTGTTGACCCTTAGTTGTTCACTTGTGTTTATGACTGAAGCGCTGGGCTGTGGTTCTTCTGCACTGGTAAGCAATGGTGTCTCAGAGCAGAAAGTCACTGAAGGTCTGTGTCTAGGGGCCTGGCAAGGGACTATTTGCTTTAAGGTAAGAGGGCAGCTTGTCAGCTTTCTCCTCTGTGACACTTTTACTGAAATGTTGCCTCTTCCTAATGGTTCACTCCCTTTTGTTAGATGAGAGGCTACCACTTCCTGCCTGGTGGAAAATGAGATGCTTCACCCATCCAACAAGGGGTGGGGAAAGGGAACAGAGGAAGTGAAATGAAGTGCTGGCTCTTGAAGCTGTTTCTTTTAAGGATCTTTAACTAATTCTCCTGATTCAGGGGCACTTCAGCTCCTTGTGGTTCTAGGGGGCCTCCTTCTCCACAGCATATTCTGTACCGTTTACCTAGCTTTATTTGATGCTTCAAAATTCACCTTTTTCTTTCCTTTTTAATAAATTAGTTGAAGTGTCTTTTGATGACTCCAGCATAGGTTATTTTCAGTGTTGTGGGTTCATCTATATTTCACTTATTGAACTCCTCTGTATCATCACTTATGGCATTCTGAGAGGGAGGGAGAGCTGATGTGTGCTCAGTCCATTGATCTGAGCTTCCTCTTATTATTACCAATATTATAGTATTTTCACTGATTTTTTTTCCTGTTTCCACCTCTGTTCATAGGATGAGGTAACCTTCTCTTTGTTTAGGCCATCTGCTCTCTTAGTTCATGAGGCCATCTCTGTTCATTGCTCTGGGATCCTCTTCCATCTAGTATCCTCTCAACTCTCTCATCCCTTCATGAAGTAAACACCTTCAGCTCTCTCTCCATATTTTCTTTTTCATTCTTCTTTAGGTAGCACCTCATCTCTTTATTTTAATTCTCATTGAAGCTTACCAGTGGCCTACTCTAACTTTCCTCCTAACTTTCCGAACGCCAAAACTTAATGCAGCCTACCTTCCTGGCTCTCTTTTCTGATGCTGTTTGACATAGCCCATTGACCATCTCCACGCTGTCAAATGTAATAGACACATGTAAATCTTCTTTGTGTAACCATGTTAACCACATTTGGCTTTATCTTCATCCTGGGCTTTTAAGCAAACTTGTGCTCTAACTATTTTCCTACTTCCTTCATTACCATTTATCTTTTTTTTTTTTTTTTTCTGTTAAGCTCCTTCTAATAACCCTCAAGCACAGTTATTGAGTCTAGGCCAACTGTTCTCAAAATTTTGGATGGCCCAAGTATTCTCACCCCTTCATCCTTTCTCATTGCTGAATCTGTCACTGAATGTTGTTCTTTCTAAATCAAATCTGATAATACTGTCATTTATGTTTACTATTGTTCACCCTGTGCTCTGACTAAGTAGCTTTATGCACAATCTTATTTCACCTTCACAGTAACCCAAGGAGATAAGTACAATAACCTTCATTTTACAGAAGAATAAATTGATACTTCACTTCAGTTCAGTTCAGTCGCTCAGTCGTGTCAGACTCTTTGCAACCCCATGAACCGCAGCATGCCAGGCCTCCCTGTCCATCATCAACTCCTGTAGTTTACCCAAACTCATGTCCACTGAGTCAGTGATGCCATCTCATCCTCTGTCATTCCTTTCTCCTCCTGCCCTCAATCTTTCCCAGCATCAGGGTCTTTTCAAATGAGTCAGCTCTTCGCATCAGGTGGCCGAAGTATTGGGAATTTCAGCTTCAACATCAGTCCTTCCAATGAACACCCAGGACTGATCTCCCTTAAGGTGGACTGGTTGGATCTCCTTGCAGTCTAAGGGACTCTCAAGAGTCTTCTCCAACACCACAGTCCAAAAACATCAATTCTTTGGCACTCAGATTTCCTTATAGTCCAACTCTCACATCCATACGTGACTACTGAAAAAACCATGACCTTGACTAGAGGGACCTTTGTTGGCAAAGTAATGTCTCTGCTTTTTAGTATGCTGTCTAGATTAGTCATAACTCTCTTTCCAAGGAGTAAGCATCTTTTAATTTCATGGCTGCAATCACCATCTGCAGTGATTTTGGAGCCCCCAAAAATAAAGTCTGCCACTGTTTCCACTGTTTCTCCATCTATTTGCCAGGAAGTGATGGGACCAGAGGCCATGATTTTAGTTTTCTGAATGTTGAGCTTTAAGCCAACTTTTTCACTCTCCTCTTTCACTTTCATCCAGAGGCTCTTTAGTTCTCCTTCACTTTCTGCCATAAGGCTGGTGTCATCTGCGTATCTGAGGCTATTGATATTTCTCCTGGCAATCTTGATTCCAGTTTGTGCTTCCTCCAGCTCAGCATTTCTCATGATGTACTCTGCATATAATTTAAATAAGCAGGGTGACAATATACAGCCTTGTCGTACTCCTTCTCCTATTTGGAACCAGTCTGTTGTTCCATGTCCACTTCTAACTGTTGCTTCCTAACCTGCATACAGGTGTCTCAAGAGGCAGGTCAGGTGGTCTGGTATTCTCATCTCTTTCAGAATTTTCCACAGTTTATTGTGATCCACACAGTCAAAGGTTTTGGCATAGTCAATAAAGCAGAAATAGATGTTTTTCTGGAACTCTTTTCCTTTTTTGATGATCCAGCAGAAGTTGACAATTTGATCTCTGGTTCCTCTGCCTTTTCTAAAACCACCTTGAACATCTGGAACTTCATGGTTAACGTGTTGTTGAAGCCTGGCTTGGGGAATTTTGAGCATTACTTTGCTAGCGTGTGAGATGAGTGCAATTGTGCAGTAGTTTGAACATTCTTTGGCATTGCCCTTCTTTGGGATTGGAATGAAAACTGACCTTTCCAGTCCTGTGGCCATTGCTGAGTTTTCCAACTTTGCTGGCATAATTAGAGTGTAGCAGTTTCACAGCATCATCTTCCAGGATTTGAAACAGCTCAACTGGAATTCCATCACCTCCACTAGCTTTGTTCGTAGTGATGCTTACTAAGGCCCACTTGACTTTACATTCCAGCATGTCTGGCTCTAAGTGAGTGATCACACCATCGTGATCATCTGGGCCATGAAGGTATTTTTTGTACAGTTCTTCTGCGTATTCTTGCCACCTCTTGTTAGTATCTTCTGCTTCTGTTAAGTCCATATCATTTCTGTCCTTTATCGAGCCCATCTTTGCAAGAAATGTTCTCTTGGTATCTCTAATTTTCTTGAAGTGATCTCTAGTCTTTCCCATTCTATTGTTTTCCTATATTTCTTTGCATTGATCACTGAGGAAGGCTTTCTTATCTCTCCTTGCTATTCTCTGGAAGTCCACATTCAAATGGGTATATCTTTCCTTTTCTCCTTTGCTTTTCACTTCTCTTCTTTTCGCAGCTATTTGTAAGGCCTCCTTAGAGAGCCATTTTGCCTCTTTTTATTTCTTTTCCATGGGGGTGGTCTTGATTCCTGTCTCCTACACAATGTCTTGAACCTCCGTCCATAGTTCATCAGGCACTCTGTCTATCGGATCTAGTCCCTTAAATCTATCTCTCACTTCCACTGTATAATCATAAGGGATTTGATTTAGGTCATCCCTGAATGGTCTAGTGGTTTAGTCAAACCCAGTAACTTACCCGTTATACAGCGAGAGAGTGAAGATCTTGGAGTTATATCAAGTCTGTTTCTCTGGAAGTCATGCTCTTCCTCTTTGAGCTATGTGTCCTCACAGGCTCCTCATCTCTTCTATGCAGATCTTCTGGCTGGCCATCAGCCTTTTTGGATACCTGAGACAGACTTGACTTTCTAAAAGACTCACAAACTCTCCTCAGAGAATTTCCTGCAAGTCAGTGAGTCAGCATGTTCTCCCATCTTTGCTTGCATTTCTCTTTCTTTAAACATACAACATACAAGGCACATAGACATGTACACACACATGCACCTCCATTCTCCTAGGAAAAGATGTATGTTTATAATCATAATAAAACTGCTGTTCATTTGTCTTAAAAACAAACACCAGTAGTGAGGTGGTTTCAGGCAAGTAAAGGCAGGAATTGAAATCATGCTGCTGCTGCTGTTAAGTCGCTTCAGTCATGTTCGACTCTGTGCGGCCCCATAGATGGCAGCCCAAAGAATACTGGAGTGGGTTGCCATTTCCTTCTCCAATGCATGAAAGTGAAAATAAAGTGAAGTTGCTCAGTCATGTCTGTCTCTTAGCGACCCCATGGACTGCAGCCTACCAGGCTCCTCCATCCATGGGATTTTTCAGGCAAGAGTACTGAAGTGGGTTGCCATTGCCTTCTCCACTTGAAATGATGAGAGGAGGTTTAAAATTAATTCAAATTTATATCTTGGTCTTTCACATCTCATCTTTAATGCACAGATTCACATTGCATGGAAGATTCTCAGAACAAAAGACAGAAAATTGCTAGATTCAAGGGTCACTAGAAACAAGAGCCCAAGTAGAAAGCACTCATGTAACTTTTCCTGGGGGCATTTTTTTCCACCTGCTTACTGCTGTTCCTGTCCTTTGTGCACTGTTTGAGGTGGCAGTAGCATTCCTGTCTTTCAGTGTGAGATCTCAGATCATGAAACTTATCTAGTGTCTTTCTGGTTTCCAGATTATATCAACTGTTAAGTCACCAACAACCAGTCTTGAGGGGCTTCCCAGGTGACTCAGTGGTAAGAATCTGCCTGCTAATGCAGGACACATAGGAGACAAATGTTCAGTCCCTGGGTTGGGAAGATCTCCTGGGGGAGGAAATGGCAACCCACTCCAATATTCTTGCTTGGAGAATCTCATGGACAGAGGAGCCTGGTGGGCTGCAGTCCATGGGGTCACAAAGAGTAAGACATGACTGAGTGATTGAGCACACACACAAGAAGTCTTGGGAGCTCTCAGGAGCTTTGTCTTGCTGCCTTTGTCACACAGTGAAAAGATACCATTGGGCTTTTCAGACAAGTTCTAAGCATTAGTTTATCTCCTTGGTCTTAATCTCCAGATTGTGCCCAAGTTGAACTACAAAAAGACATGGAACCAGAAGAGTTAACCGTATCACATTTATATTTTGTCTTTCTGTTCTGTCATGGGCCCTCACATATGTCTTTCTTCATTTTCTTTTTTGCCAGTGCCACAGTGCATGGCTGAGCGCTATGTCCCTCCTGGGGTGACCATCTTCCTGGACTGCAGAGTGAACAGCACCCTCTGGAGTGCAGCTGGCACCTACAGGTCTGCCTGAGCAGGAAGCTTTATACCAGTTTGTGAATTAAGAAGTGGAGAAGAATATAATGGCCATTATTCTGCTGTACTACATTCTGTAGAATTAATTTTGTCAGGTGACATATAGGAATACTCATGACTATACTAATGATGAAAACATTGAATTCTCTTAAGTGGACAGGTAAAGCTCTTATTTTGGCAATAGATTTATTTGATATACATGGATGGAGGGAACAATAACAAGAGTGAATGAAGTATTTGAATTTAAAAATCTTCTCTCTGCTGCTGCTTCTGCTGCTAAGTCGCTTCAGTCGTGTCCAACTCTATGTGACCCCATAGACTGCAGCCCACCAGGCTCCCCCGTCCTTGGAATTCTCCAGGCAAGAATACTGGAGTGGGTTGCCATTTCCTCCTCCAATGCATGAAAGTGAAAAGTGAAAGTGAAGTCGCTCAGTCATGCCTGACCATAAGTGACCCCAGGGACTGCAGGCTACCAGGCTCCTCCACCCATGGGGTTTTCCAGGCAAGAGTACTGGAATGGGGTGCCATTGCTTTCTCCAATCTTCTTTCTATTACTCTTAAAATACTCTCTTGTATTAATAAAAGATAGTATATTTCATGTTTTAAAGTTTAAGAATACTGAGCTTGTGGATGAAGTCAGAGTAATCATCAGAGTGTATTCTGTGGATCAGAATGGAGAATAATTTCATATTTCTTTGAATATTGTACAAAGTTTTAATGATAATGCAATATTGACATTGTTCAGTCGCCCAATCATATCTGACTCTTAGCGACCCTATAGACTGCAGCATGCCAGGGCTCTCCATCCCTCACCATCTCCCCAAATTTGCCCAAGTTCATGTCCATTGCATCAGTGATGCCATCCATCCGTCTCATCCTCTGAGGCCCTCTTCTTCTGCCATCAATCTTTCCCAGCATCAGGGAATTTTCCAGTGAGTCAGCTGTTCCCATCAGATGATCAAAATACTGGAGTTTCAGTTTCAGCATTAGTCCTTCCAATGAGTATTCAGGACTGATTTCCCTTAAGACTGACTGGTTTGATCTCCCTGCTGTCCAAGGGACTCTCAGGAGTCTTCCCCAGCACCATAGTTCAAAGGCATCAATTCTTCCATGCTCTGCCTTCTTTATGGTCCAGCTCTTGTAACTGTACATGACCACTGGGAAGACCATAGCCTTGACTATACGGACCTTTGTGAGCATTATAATGTCTCTGCTTTATAACACACTGTCTAGGGTTTTCACGGGTTTCCTGCCAAGAAGCAAAGGTCTTCTGATTTCATGGCTGCAGTCACCATCCACAGTGATTTTAGAAGCAAGAAAAGGAAGTTTGTCACTACTTCCACATTTCCCCTGTCTATTTGCCATGAAGTAATGGAGCCAGATGCCATAATCTTAGCTTTTTAAATATTTAGCTGTAAGCCAGCTCTTTCACTCTCCTCCTTCACCCTCAAGAGGCCCTCATGTTCCTCTTCGCTTTCTGCCATTAGAGTGGAGTTATCCACATATCTGCAGTTGTTGATGTTTCTCCCACCTATCTTGATTCCAGCTTGTAAGTCATCCAGCCCAGCATTTCCCATGGTGTTCTTAGTGTATAGATTAAACAGTGTAATGGCAGACAGCCCTGCCATACTTCTTTCTCAATATTGAACCAATAAGTTCTTTCATACAGAGCTCTAACTGTTGCTTCTTGACCCACATACATGTTTCTCAGGAGACACTTAAGATGGTCTGGTATTCCCCATCTCTTTAAGAACTTTCCACAGTTTTTTTATGGTCCACACAGTCAAAGGTTTTGAGATAGTTGATGAAACAGAGGTAGATGTTTTTCCAGAATTCCCTAGCTTTCTCTATGATCCAGTGAATGTTGGTAATTTGAATATTATACAAAGTTTAATGACAATGTTATATACATGCAATATATGATGATAGGTCTATAACTGTATGCTAAATATCTCAATAACCAAGGCCAATGTTTATTTATTCATTCTTTTAAAAAATTACTGAACATTAATGATAAGAGATTAAGAATGATTCCTGTGGTACTGAAGCCAAGTGGAATACTACACATTAAGATATGAAGCTTTGAGAATGTACAGTACACATTTTCAATAGATATTTCAATGATTTTTCTTAAAAATATGTTAAAAGTTTTTGTTGATAGAAAAGAGATGTAGAGTTCAGAATAATGAAATATCCATGGCTGAAAAAATAGCCAGGCACTATCTTATCTTTAACTTGTTTTCAGGTTCCTTTCAAAGGAAAGGCTACACAGTCAAGACACCCAAGGTTATCAACACAGTCTTTGGAACTTTCCTTCCTGTTTCCCTTCACTAACTGCTCCAGAGATGTCTTCAATCATTTCTCCTCAATCTAGGTTAAAGAATTTTCATGATGGAGAGGTCTTAAAGTAATACTTCACAGGAAATTACAAAAGACAGCCCAGATCTTTGAGTAATTGAACTATTACTATCAAAGTTACATACCTTCTCCCTAAATTACTTCTTTGCAAAAGGTTTATCATTAAGATTTCAAAACTTCTAAACAAATATAGGCTAAGGCCGAAGGTGGAGGGGAGTGAGTGGTAAATGTTCACTGTGGTATAGGCAATGTTAAAGGAGAAGTTTGAGACAGAATTTTCCAGCTACCAGTTAATATTGCAGATTTATTGAGATATTTGTGCTATTGAAATTTTGCAAAAATTTTAAATCTAGTCTTTCACATCTGACACTATCCAAATATAATTGGTCTCAGGAAATATATCCCTTGTTACTAGGGATTGGCTTGTTAAAGTTACAGTGATATGTAAATTGACTAAAGAAGTTTATAATTGGAAATTTAATCATTTATATCATATGGTCATGATTGCCATATTTCAAAGAAAAATGATCCAAATCCCCAAGTCCTGAAGTTGATATGCTCAAGGAAATTCAACAAATTCTTTTGAGGTCTAGCTAATTAGTCATTTCTGTCTATCCCAGATACTAAAATCTTATGAAAATCTGACATTTTTGGAATTTTGATGTAACCAATGTGGTATGATGTCAGGATTCATTGTGTAAAGACAGAATTTAATCAATATTGTAAAACTGCAGCATTCAGATTGTAGAGAAATAAATACCCTAATGCCATGAACAGTATGAAAAGGCAAATGATAGGATACTGAAAGGGGAACTCCTCGGGTCAGTAGGTGCCCAATATGCTACTGGAGATCAGTGGAGAAATAACTCCAGAAAGAATGAAGGGATGGAGTCAAAGCAAAAACGATACCCAGATGTGGATGTGACTTGGTGACAGAAGCAAGGTCCAATGCCGTAAAGAGCAATATTGCATAGGAACCTGGAATGTCAGGTCCATGAATCAAGGCAAATTGGAAGTGGTCAGCCAGGAGATGGCAAGAATGAACGTCGACATTCTAGGAATCAGCGAACTAAAATGGGTTGGAATGGGTGAATTTAAGTCAGATGACCATTATATCTACTATTGTGGGCAGGAATCCCTTAGAAGAAATGGAGTAGCCATCATGGTCAACAGAAGAGTCCAAAAAGCAGTACTTGGATGCAATCTCAAAAACGACAGAGTGATCTCTCTTCGTCTCTAAGGCAAACTATTTAATATCACGGTAATCCAAGTCTATGCCCAAACCAGTAACACTAAATAAGCTGAAGTTGAACGGTTCTATGAAGATCTACAAGACCTTTAAGAACTAACACCCAAAAAAGATGTCCTTTTCATTATAGGGGACTGGAATGCAAAAGTAGGAGGTCAAGAGACACCTGAAGTAACAGGCAAATTGGGCCTTGGAGTAGAGAATGAAGCAGGGCAAAAGCTAATAGAGTTTTGCCAAGAGAATGCACTGGTCATAGCAAACACTCTCTTCCAACAACACAAGAGAAGACTCTACACATGGACATCACCAGATGGTCAACACCGAAATCAGATTGATTCTATTCTTTGCAGCCAAAGATGGAGAAGCTCTATACAGTCAACAAAAACAAGACTGAGAGCTGATTGTGGCTCAGATCATGAATTTCTTATTGCCAAATTCAGACTTAAGTTGAAGAAAGTGGGGAAAACCACTAGACCATTCAGGTATGACCTAAATCAAATCCCTTATGATTATACAGTGGAAGTGAGAAATAGATTTAAGGGCCTGGATCTGATAGATAGAGTGCCTGATGAACTATGGAATGAGGTTCGTGACATTGTACAGGAGACAGGGATCAAGACCATCCCCATGGAAAAGAAATGCAAAGAGGCAAAATGGTTGTCTGGGGAGGCCTTACAAATAGCTATGAAAAGAAGAGAAGTGAAAAGCAAAGGAGAAAAGGAAAGATATACCCATTTGAATGTGGACTTCCAGAGAATAGCAAGGAGAGATAAGACAGCCTTCCTTAGTGATCAATACAAAGAAATAGAGGAAAACAATAGAATGGGAAAGATTATAGCTCTCTTCAAGAAAATTAGACATACCAAGGGGACATTTCATACAAAGAGGGCTCAATAAAGGACAGAAATGGTATGGACCTAACAGAAGTAGAAGATATTAAGAAGAAGTGGCAAGAATACACAGAAGAACTGTACAAAGAAGGGCTTCACAAACCAGATAATCACGATGATCAGTCACCTAGAGCCAGACATGCTGGAATGTGAAGTCAAGTGGGCCTTAGAAAGCATCACTAGGAACAAAGCTAGTGGAGGTGATGGCATTCCAGTTGAGCTCATTCAAATCCTGAAAGATGATGCTGTCAAAGTGCTGCGCTCAATATGCCAGCAAATTCGGAAAACTCAGCAGTGGCCACAGGACTGGAAAAGATCAGTTTTCATTCCAATCCCCAAAAAAGGCGATGCCAAAGAATGCTCAAACGACTGCACAATTGCACTCATCTCACAGGCTAGTAAAGTAATGCTCAAAATTCTTCACGCCAGGCTTCAGCAGTACATGAAACGTGAACTTCCAGATGTTCAAGCTGGTTTTAGAAAAGGCAGAGGAACCAGAGATCAAATTATCAACTTTCACTGGATCATCAAAAAAGCAAGAGAGTTCCAGAAAACATCTATTTCTGCTTTATTGCCTATGCCACAGCCTTTGACTGTGCGGACCACAATAAACTGCAGAAGATTCTTCAAGAGATGGGAATACCAGACCACCTGACCTGCCTCTTGAGAAACCTGTATGCAGGTCAGGAAGCAACAGTTAGAACCGGACATGGAAAAATAGACTGGTTCCAAGTAGGAAGAGGAGCACGTTAAGGCTGTATATTGTCACCCTGCTTATTTATCTTCTATGCAGAGTACATCATGAGAAACGCTGGGCTGGAAGAAGCCCAAGCTGGAGTTAAGATTGCTGGGAGAAATATCAATAACCTCAGAAATGCAGGTGACACCACCCTTATGGCAGAAAGGAAAGAGGAACTAAAAAGCCTCTTGATGAAAGTGAAAGAGGAGAGTGAAAAAGTTGGCTAAACTCAACATTCAGAAAACAAAGATCATGGCATCTGGTCCCATCACTTCATGGCAGATAGAGGGGGAAACAGTGGAAACAGTGCCAGACTTTATTTTTGGGGGCTCCAAATCACTGCAGATGGTGATTGCAGCCATGAATTTAAAATATGCTTACTCCTTGGAAGAAAAGTTATGACCAACCTAGATAGCATATTCAAAAGCAGAGACATTACTTTGCCAACAAACGTCCATCTAGTCAAGGCTATGGTTTTCCCTGTGGTCATGTATGGATGTGAGAGTTGGACTGTGTATAAAGCTGAGAGCCGAAGAATTGCTACTTTTGAACTGTGGTGTTTGAGAAGACTCTTGAGTATCCCTTGGACTGCAAGGAGATCCAACCAGTCCATCCTAAAGAAGATTAGTCCTGGGTGTTCATTGGAAGGACTGATGCTGTAGCTGAAACTCCAGTACTTTGGCCACCTCTGGTGAAGAGTTGACTCCATGGAAAAGACCCTGATGCTGGGAGGAATTGGGGGTTAGAGGAGAAGGGGACAACAGAGGATGAGATGGCTGGATGGCATCACTGACTCGATAGACATGAGTTTGAGTGAACTCCAGGAGTTGGTGATGGACAGGGAGGCCTGGGGTGCTGTGATTCATGGGGTCACAAAGAGTTGGACATGACTGAGTGACCGAACTGAACTGAACTGAACTGAATATCTGTCAAAGGAGGATGGGTCTGATTAATGAAAGTCTAGCTAATTAATGAAAGACTGTAGAAAGGTTGATGGAATTTAGCTGTTTGTCTCTGTTTTTGATCTCAAAACTTAAATAGCAATCTCTCCCTGTTTTGGAAAAAGGGGGTTTTCTAAAGAGGTGCTATAGACAGAGAGATGAACTATGAGATCACCCCAGCAGACCGCCTCCAGCCATCAGCTCCCCAGGGTTTGATGCATCTGCAGAGAGGCAACTTGCTCAAGCACTTTCCCCCCACCCCCACCCCAGGCAGGACACAGACAATGACTGATCAAGATGAGGTATTTTATTCTTTTATTCTTTTTAACTTTTATTTTGTTTTGAGGTATAGCCACGTAACAGTGTTGTGATAGTTTCAGCTGAACAACTAAAGGACTCACACATATACATGTATCCATTCTCCCCCCTTCCATCCAGGCTGCCACATATCACTGAGCAGAGTTCCACGTGCTATGCAGTAGGTCCTTGTTGGTTATCCATTTTAAATATAGTGGTGTGTACATGTCCATCTCGAATTCCCTAACTATCCTGCCCCCTCATCCTTTCCCCTGGAATCCCTATAAGTTCATTCTCTAAGTCTGTGAGTCTTGTTCTGTTTTGTAAGTAAGTTCATTTGCATCATTTCTTTTTGGATTCCACATATAAGGGATGTCATATGATATTTCCCCTTCTCTGAGACCCAGCCATTGTAGCTCAATGGGGTCACTTCTGATAGGACATATACTCCTGAGATTTCCATGGGGACTTCTCCCTCTGCTCCATCTTGCTTTCTCCCCTTCCCTTCCAAAGATGTTGATACCCAGTTCCATCTCAGTATCTTATGGCAGAGAATCAAAACTTCAACAAAAGATAAAGTGACATATTGAGATATATGTTGTCTGCGTTAGTTTGAGGGAATTATGAAAAACACACACCTGTACAGAATTAACAGAGAATGTGTTATCAAACACAATCAGAGATGGATTTTTAAAAAATAATTTTGTAAAGCTCTTATTTCATTGTCTCATCTTTTATCAACCCCTCAGTCAAAGCTCACAGGTAAATCAGAAGCTATTGAAATCTTTCTATCACTCTATAGCACATTCTCTTTTACTGTAAAAATTGCCAATTTAAACAGTAATATCTTAAAAGAGAATTAGATGAAAGAGAATCAAAGCAGCTGAACAGATCCTGCAATATGGAAGCACTGGAAGAAATATGCAGAATGCTAAGAATGTGAAAGGGACTGCAGAAAACACTTTCATTAAATCAAGCCACACAGAAATCCATTTTAATGTGAATGACCTAGTGAGGATCCTGTCTTTGGGTAAACAATTCAATGAACTTATTATTTAATTAGTACCTACATGTGTCAGGCCAGCTGTTAGGTACAGCAAGAGTTATAACAAAGTGAGATCAAGAAGTTTGTGCTTTCAGACACAGAATCAAATAAAGAAACTTGTTAACAGCATTTAAAGTGCTGTAGGGGGGCATGACCCTGAGAAAACCATAACTGAAAAAGACATATGGACCCCAAAGTTCACTGCAACACTATTTACAATAGTTAAGACATGGAAGTGATGTAGATGCCCATCAATGGATGAATGGATGAAGAAATTGTGGTAAGTATACACAATGGAATATTACTCAGCCATAAAAAGGAATGCATTTGAGTCAGTTTTAGTGAGGTGGATGAATCTAGAACCTATTATACAGAGTGAAGTAAGTCAGAAAGAGAAAAACAAATATTGTATATCAATGCATGCATATGGAATCTAGAAAAATGCTGCTGATGAACCTATTTGCAGGGCAGGAGTAGAGTTGTGGACATAGAGAACAGACTTGGGACACAGCAGGATTTGGAGAGAGTGGGACAAATTGAGAGCTTAGCACTGAAATATACACATTCCCATATGTAAAGTAGATAGCTAATGAGAAGTTGCTGTATGACAGGGAGATCAGTGTGGTGCTTTGTGACAACCTAGAGGGGTGGGGTGGGGATGGGGGTGGCAGAGAGGTTCAAGAGGGAGGGGACATATGTATACTTGTGGCTGATTCATGTTGTTGTATGGCAGAAACCAACACAAAATTGTAAAACTATTGACCTCCAATTAAAAAAATTTTTTTTAATATTATAGTGTTTCACTGTTGGTGGGAATGCAAACTAGTACAGCCTCTATGGAGAACAGTGTGGAGATTCCTTAAAAAATTGCGAATAGAACTGCCTTATGACCTAGCAATCCCACTGCTGGGCATACACACCAAGGAAACCAGAATTGAAAGAGACACATGTACCCCAATGTTCATTGCAGCACTGTTAATAACAGCCAGGACATGGAAACAACCTAGATGTCCATCAGCAGATGAATGGATAAGAAAGCTGTGGTACATATACACAATGGAGTATTACTCAGCCGTTAAAAAGAATACATTTGAATCAGTTCTGATGAGATGGATGAAACTGGAGCCGATTATACAGAGTGAAGTAAGCCAGAAAGAAAAACACCAATACAGTATACTAATACATATATATGGAATTTAGAAAGATGGCAATGATGACCCTGTATGCAAGACAGCAAAAAAGACACAGATGTGTATAGCAGACTTTTGGACTCAGAGGGAGAGGGAGAGGGTGGGATGATTTGGGAAATGGCATTGAAACATGTATACTATCATGTAAGAATCGAATCACCAGTCTATGTCCAATGCAGGATACAGCATGCTTGGGGCTGGTGCATGGGGATGACCCAGAGGGATAATATGGGGAGGGAGGTGGGAAGGGGGTTCATGTTTGGGAACGCATGTACACCCGTGGTGGATTCATGTCAATGTATGGCAAAACCAATACAGTATTATAAAGCAAAATAAAGTAAAAATAAAAATTAAAAAATATATATTATGGTGTTTTAGAGACAGACAGACAGGGAGACAGAGAGAGATGGAGACAAGAGAGAGACAAAGACAGAGATGGAAGATTTGTTTGAGAGAGGAAGAAAAGCTTTATGGAGTAGATATATCTGAATGACACTATGGAAAACAAGTAAAATTCTGCTGCTTAGGACTTAAAGGATGTGAAATAAAGGTTAAGAGAAGAATATCAATGATGGAAAGGAAGTATATCAGATGCTTAACTTGACTTCAGTCTCTGTCTCATGCATAGAGAGAATCACTAATAGTTGGACAAGATTCGGGATTTTTGAATTGCATCCCTTGAAACACAGTTAACCCAGTAAATAGTTAGAGGTGAATTTGATGGAGGGTTGGTTCAGTTTAGTTGCTCAGTCTTGTCTGACTCTTTGTGATCCCATGGACTGCAGCATGCCAGGCCTCCCTATCCATTGCCCACTCCCAGAGTTTACTCAAACTCATGTCCATTGAGTCGATGATGCCATCCAACCATCTTGTCCTCTGTTATCCCCTTCTTCTCCCACCTTCAATCTTTTCCAGCATCAGGGTCTTTTCAAAGGAGTCATTTCTTTGCATCAGGTGGCCAAAGTATTGTAGTTTCAGCTTCAGCATCAGTTCTTTGAATGAATATTCAGGACTGATTTCCTTTAGGATGGACTGGTTGCATCTCCTTGCAGTCCAAGGGACTCTCAAGAGTCTTCTCCAACACTACAGTTCAAAAGCATCAATTCTTTGGTGCTCAGCTTTATTTGTATTCCAACTGTCACATCCATACATGACTACTGGAAAAACCATAGCCCTGAGTAGAAGGAACTTTGTTGGCAAAGTAATGTCTCTGCTTTTTAATAAGCTGTCTAGGTTGGTCATAACTTTTCTTCCAAGGAGCAAGCATCTTTTAATTTCATGGCTGCAATCACCATCTGAAGTGATTTTGGAGCCTAATAAAATACAGTCTGTCACTGGTTCCACTGTTTCCCTGTCTATTTCCCATGAAGTGATGGGACCAGAGTCCATAATCTTAGTTTTCTGAATGTTGAGTTTTAAGCCAACTTTTTCACTCTCCTCTTTCACTTTCATCAAGAGTCTTTTTAGTTCTTCTTCACTTTCTGCCATAAGGGTGGTTTTATCTGCATATGTGAGGTTATGGATATTTCTCCCAGCAATCCTGATTTCAGCTGTGCTTCACCCAGCCCAGTGTTTCTCATGATGTACTCTCTGTATAAATTAAATATGCAGGGTGACAATATACAGCCTTGATATGCTCCTTTTCCTATTTGGAACCAGTCGGTTGTTCCATGTCCAGTTCTAACTGTTGCTTCCTGACCTGCATACAGGTTTCTCAAGAGGCAGGTCAGGTGGTCTGGTATTCCCATCTCTTGAAGAATTTTCCACAGGTGGTCTGGTATTCCCATCTCTTGAAGAATTTTCCACAGTTTATAGTGATCCACACAGTCAAAGGCTTTGACATAGTCAATAAAGCAGAAATAGATGTTTTTCTGGAACTCTCTTGCTTTTTTGATGATCCAACAGATGTTGACAATTTGATCTCTTGTTCCTTTGCCTTTTCTAAGTCCAGCTGAAACATCTGGATGTTCACGGTTCATGTACTGCTGAAGCCTGGTTTGGAGAATTTTAAGCATTACTTTACTAGTGTGTGAGATGAGTGCAATTATGTGGTATTTTGAACATTTTTTAGCATTGTCTTTTTTTGGGATTGGAATGAAAACTGACCTTTCCCAGTCCCATGGCCACTGCTGAGTTTTCCAAATTTGCTGGCATAATGAGTGCATCA
Organism: Ovis aries; assembly: GCF_016772045.2. Taxonomy (NCBI): domain Eukaryota; kingdom Metazoa; phylum Chordata; class Mammalia; order Artiodactyla; family Bovidae; genus Ovis; species Ovis aries. The sequence goes on along the minus strand of NC_056054.1, from coordinate 235,879,814 downwards.
CTTTCACAGCATCATCTTTTAGGATTTGAAATAGCTCAACTGGGATTCTATCACCACCACTAGCTTTGTTCATAGTGATGCATCCTAAGGCCCACTTGACTGCACATTCCAGGATGTCTGGCTCCAGGTGAGTGATCACAGCATCGTGATTATCTGGGTTGTGAAGATCTTTTTTTGTATAGTTCTGAGTATTCTTGCCACCTCTTCTTCATATGTTCTGCTTCTGTTAGGTCCATACCATTTCTGTCCTTTATTGAGCCCATCTTTGCACGAAGTGTTCCCTTGGTATCTCTAATTTTCTTGAAGAGATTTCTAGTCTTTCCCATTCTCTTGTCTTCCTCTATTTCTTTTCATTGATCGCTGAGGAAGGCTTTCTTATCTCTCCTTGCTATTCTTTGGAAATCTGCATTCAAATGGGTATATCTTTCCTTTTCTCCTTTGCCTTTCACTTCTCTTCTATTCACAGCTATTTGTAAGGCCTCCTCATACAAACATTTTGCCTTTCTTTTCCTTGGGGATGGTCTTGATTCCTGTCTCCTGTACATTGTCACAAACTTCCGTACATAGTCTTCAAGCACTCTGTCTATCAGATCTAAATCCCTTGATTCTATTTCTCACTTCCACTTTATAATCATAAGGGTTTGATTTAGGTCATAACTGAATGGTCTAGTGGTTTTCCCTACTTTCTTCAGTTTAAGTCTGAACTTGGCAATAAGGAGTTCATGGTCTAAGCCACAGTTAGCTCCTGGTCTTGTTTTTGCTGACTGTATAGAACTTCTCCATCTTTGGCTGCAAAGAATATAATTAACCCGATTTCAGTGTTGACCATCTGGTGATGTTCATGTGTAGAGTCTTTTGTGTTGTTGGAAGAGGGTGTTTGCTATGACCAGTGCGTTCTCTTGGCAAAACTCTATTAGCCTTTGCCCTGCTTCATTCCGTACTCCAAGGCCAAATTTGCCTGTTACTCCAGGTGTTTCTTGACTTCCTACTTTTGCATTCCAGTCCCCTATAATGAGAAGGACATCTTTTGGGGGTGTTAGTTTTAGAAGATCTTGTAGGTTTTCATAGAACCATTCAACTTCAGTTTCTTCAGCATTACTGGTTGGGACATGGAGTTGGATTACTGTGATTTTGAATGGTTTTCTTGGAAACGAAGAGATCATTCTGTCATTTTAACATTGCATCTAAGTATTGCATTTCGAACTCTTGCTGACTATGATGGCTACTCCATTTTTCCTAAGGGATTCTTGCCCACAGTAGTGGATATAATAGTCATCTGAGTTAAATTCACCCATTCCAGTCCATTTTAGTTTGCTGATTCCTAAAATGTCGATGTTCATTCTTGCCATCTCCTATTTGACCACTTCCAGTTTGCCTTGATTCATGGACCTGACATTTCCAGGTTCCTATGCAGTCTTGTTCTTTACAGCACTGGAGTTTACTTCCGTCACCAGTCACATCCACAATTGGGTGTTGTTTTTGCTTTGGCTCTGTCTCTTCATTCTTTCTGGAGTTATTTCTCCATGATCTCCAGTAGCATACTGGGTACCTACCAACCTGGGCCATTCATCTTTCAGTGTCCTGTCTTTTTGCCTCTTCATATTGTTTATACTATTCATGTTGGAGGGTAGTCCTTGGAAAAGGGACCTATAGTCTGTAAGTCTATACACTTGAGCTTTTTGCAAATGTGCATAGATTAGGAAGACTTGTTTTCTTTTCTTCTTTAAAAATTCAGGCCTGAGCTTGCTCTTTCAAATAAAAGTGTATGCACGAGTACACTGCTACAGCACATGGGTGCCAAGTCCAATTAAATGTTAGCCTAGGCGCGGATACATCTGCTCTGCGCATGCTCCCACCAGAGCTCAGCAGTAGTTGTGTAACAATGAAGGAGTCGGTGGCATGGCAAGCCATAATAATATCTTCTAGATATTTTATCTGAAGGGTTTGTAAGCTTCTTGTCTAACTTTCGTTTTGGTAAAGGGGAATGTGAGCAGATGGCAGATATTGTCTGGGGATTTAACTTTGAAATAAAAACAACCAATATTTTCCTGTTCCTGGGGTCTAGATTAGAGCATATTGAAAAATATTCTTAGAGTATGAGGTAAAGTGGCAAATAAAGATTATTTTTTCAACTATATATCTTTGTGAAATTGTGTAATTTCAGCAAAATACAGAAGTAAGTGAGATGTTGGGTTGGTATGATTGCAAATGTCACCTATAATGTCACTCCAATTTTCGGTTTCTTATGTTATCAAATCTGGTTCATTGCTCCCATTCAGTGATGTTGAAATTTTAAAAAGTTATAAATTTGGATGTGTTCAATATTTTTGTTCAGAAAAACAACAGCAGTGGCTGTTTTAAACAGTTTTATACATATACTATGTATAAATCTTTATGACTAGTTTAAAAACTTAGAAGCCTCTATGAGATCCCTTCCATACAGATACTTTAATGATTTCTTGATTTAAAAAAAAATTCCCTATTGCTCAATGTGCATTTGCAAGAAGTGAATGGATAAAAAAGAGTCTCTGTTATTATTATGCATAAAATAAAAACAGAGCAAGGTGGCATTTTGTTTTCACTACCAAAATTTTGATTGATAGATAAAATATAACTGAGACAAAAACAGTACAATTATATTTATGAAGGAAGATTAGTATTAGCACCAACTTTATGTCTAGAAGAGTAATTGACACATAGTAGCTGTTCACTGAAGGGCTTCCCACATGGCTCAGTGGTAAAGAATCCCTCCACTAATGTAGGAGATGCTGGAGACCCCGAGTTAGATTCTCTGAGTTAGACTCCAGTAGTATTGCCTCAGAAATTCCATGGTTGAAGGAGCCTGGCTGGCTACAGTCCATAGTGCTGCAAAGAGTCAGACATGCTTGAGCCACTGAGCATGCACACAAGCTGTTCATTGAATGTGTTGGATGGATGAGGATTCAAGTGTGCTAATTCTTCATGGGGATGGAAAGGAAAAGCCAAATACACTGCAATCAGGGTTATAGAGATTGTTTGTTTGACTAAAATTAAGCAGCGTATGAACCAGTATACAGAAGTTTCAAAATATTTAAAAACAAAATAAGAATAACAGTGAGCTCAATAAAAACTTGAAGTTCTTATGATATCCAAAATAAAGTTTCACAGCTAAAGAGAAGTTTTGAATAGCTAGACTATAATAACAATTTTGCTATATATCTAGGTTTGGACCAAAAATAGTACATATTTTAAAATTACAGAAAAACCTGAACACTTCCTATTTCAGAGTAGAGCTGAGGAAAAGAGAAATGTAACAAAATCTATAAATGAAGAGATTATTAAGTGTAATTACCAAGAGCAATTACTACATTTCAATAAAATATAGATAGCAAAGAATTTCCAGAAAGCCTAGTGAAAATAAAAATGAATAGCAGAATCATAAGAGAATATCTAAAAGGAAATTGTGATTATGGAAATCAATAAAAGACATCAATTTCTAAATGAGCAGTGTCTCTCCCTTGGGAGAATTAAGCTTTCCAAAAAGAACCAGTGGAAGATCAATAGCAGGAAACTGATGAAAGATCAGGGGAAAGACCAATCACATCTTCAATATGTAATCATAAAGCTTACAGCTGTAAGGTGTAAGCCCCAAATTCATCCATTTCTAAATCTTGCTTTTCACAGGAAGAGCAGCTTTATTCCCATTTGATGGATGAAGTCACTAACGTCTAGACTTCTGAGAGAAAAAAATAGTGCAGCTTTTTAAGGTAGCGATTTCAACTTCTAATTTTGAGGTAGGAGATAGATAGTTTCCAGGTTAGACATTTATAGCTAGCCTTCTGTTTGCATTTCCTGAGACAAGAGATAGGTGGACTCCAGTTGAGGCATTTACAGTCAGCCTCCAGTTTGCCCTCTGAAATGGAAGTAAGAACAGAAACAAGGTAAATAGTCAGTGTTTGTCTCTTGTAAACACCTTAAGGTAATGGTCATGGCAAGGACAAAGTGGGGGCAAAATCCTGTTTGAGTAAAAGATTAAGATATCTCCCTCCCAACGTCTTTTGGAACAAGGAAGACACTACACATGTGCAGAAAGCCTCCTTTTGAGCCAAAAGTCAAGGGATAATGCCAGGCCATAATGAGTCTTGCTCTTCCCAGAAGCCTTCACTTCGAGATCCATCTTGGTTGAGAGGTGCATGCACATCCCACGGGAGGGTCCCAGGGTAGGTCAGGTGCGGGGAAAGAAACCAGAAAATTGGCCTGAAGGAAGACAAAGACCCCGAAGAACTGCCTTATATAAATGACTTAATGGGCTCTGTATGGGACTCCTCCTCACTAGGCTGGGCACCTACACCCTTTCTCTCCAGGTGTGCATCTCTGTCTTGCTTCTACCTCAACTAAACAAACCATTTCTCTCCCGCTTGTTGTGCTATGTCTCTAATAATACATTTTGTACATGCATTTACAGTTTCTGCCTCTGCATTTTTCAATGGGGGCAAAGATGCAGGGAAAAACAGTTTTTAGCCTCTAGTGCTTGCTGGTCTGGTGGCTTGGTTTCATAGTTTTCATCCAGGCTACCCAGGTTCAATTCCTGGGCAGGGAATCAAAATCTCACTTCATGACACCACTGCTGCCTTACCGAGGTCAATTTGAATTTTATTTCAAAAATTTATTGTCAAAATGTGATTGTTGAGAGCCATTAACAGTGTCAGGAGACTGCTTTATTGTTTTGTCAGCTTTCACAATCATATTTAATGTAATATTAGTTAAACATCATAAGATGTACTTAGTGGTTTACATGTCAGCTTATGGGGGATGGAATGCTCTGTACCATCACAGCATCTTGCTGTAACTCCTCTCTGCCCTTTCAGGAGTCTCCTGACATCTTCAAACCCCACCCCACCCCCACCTCTTCATTGTGTATGGTCTTGGTGGGAGTTGGTGCCAGCCTCCCCTAGTGGATACTCCAGGTTCCAGACATCTTCTCCCTGTCTATTTGCAAGGAAGTTGGAACAGTATTGCTGCCTTGCTCTTCACAGCTCGCAGGGTCTCTCCTGTTTCTTAGCCAAAGCCTCTGGCCTCCTCTTACTCTCTGACTCCCCCACAGTTTATCAAAAATTCTCTTTATCTGAAGTTTTCCAGGGTCATTTTATGATGCTTGCAACCAAGGATACTGAGAGTCACAGTATTTATTCAGAAAAGACAATGGTCATCTTCTCAAAGTAATTTTAATCCTTCAGACCTTGGACAGTCTTTAGTGATACTTTAACCAACCCAGACATTTTGTGATTGAAGAAGTCAACATTTAAGAGTATTGTGGGCTGAACTGCATCTGCTCAAAATTCATGTTGAAATTGTACCTTAGAATGTGACCCTAATTGCAGAGAGGGCCTTAAAGAAGTAATTAAGTTAAAATGGGGTCATTAGACCAGACCCTAATCCAATATGCACACGCATGCGTGCTAAGTTGCTTCAGTTGTGTTCAACTCTGTGTGACCCCATGGCCTGTAACCTGCCAGGCTCCTCCATGGGATTCTCCAGGCAACAATACTGGAGTAGGTTGCCATGTTCTCCTCTAGGAGATCTTCCTGATCTAGGGATCGAAGCCATGTCTCTTATGTCTCCATTGGCAGGCAGGTTCTTTACCACTAGCACCACCAGGGAAATGGAAACCCACTCCACTATTTTTGCCTAGAAAATCCCATGGACAGAGGAGCCTAGCAGGCTGCAGTCCATGGGGTCGCAAGAATCGAACACGACTTAGTGACTAAACCGCTAAACCACCATCATCTGGGAAGCCCAATCCAATACAACTGGTACGATTGATATCCTAACAAAGAGAGGAGATGTGGACACAGAAGCACCAGTCCTGTGCATCCACAGAAAGGTGAACATGTGAACAGACAGACAGAAGGTATCTGCTATAGACTGAACGTTTGTGTCCCCTCAAAATTCATGTGAAGAAATCTAATCTCCAATGTGATGGTATTTGGAGGAAAGGAAGGCCTTTGAGAGGTACTAGGTCATGAGAGCTCTGCTCTTATCAACGAAATTAGTGCCCTTACTAAAGAGACCCCAGAGAACGCCTTTGTTCCTTCCTCCATGTGAGCACACAGTAGGAAGATAGCCCTCCATGAACCAGGAAGCAGCCTCTCAGTAGATACTGAAACTGCCTCTATCTTGATCTCAGACATCAAAGCCTCCGGAGCTCTGAGGAAAAAAAAACAAAACAAAAAAAACAGTGTTGTTTAAGCCACTCAGCCTCTGGTATTTTTAAAATAACAGCCTGAACTGACTAAGGGACCAAGGAGAGAAACTTCAGAGGAAACCAGACCTGATAACATCTTGATCTTGGACTTCTAATCTCTAGACTGAGAAAGTAAACCTCTGTTGTTTAAGCTACCCAGTCTCTGGTATTTTGTTAGAGTCACCCTAGCAAACTAATAGGCTTGATACTGGTTTTTTAGCACTACACTGTTAACCATGCCAAAAGCAGGACCCAAATCTAAGTCTAAAACATCCCAGTCCAGTGCTCAGGCTGATCCACCCAGGCATCAGTAAACTTGGGATGTACATCTTAAGATTACATAATACTGTTTCTAGCAAGATTTGGTTAATGAAATGATGAGCATGGCACTTAAAACTTTGGGTTACACAACAATCTGTAAAAAGGCTCTAAATTTGGGACTGAATATAAGAATATAGCAAATCAATATATTAATATTCACACACAAAGTGACTATATTTTCAGGTTCCCAGTTCACATGATTTCTAAAAATATATTAAATTTGGATGAAAGTTTATTTTATTTTAATATAAATTTATTTATTTTAATTGGAAGTTAATTACTTTACAATATTATATTGGTTTTGCTATACATCAACATGAATCTGCCACAGGTATATACGTGTTTCCCATCCTGAACTCCCCTCCTTCCTCCTTCCCCATACCATCCCTCTGGGTCATCCAAGTGCACCAGCCCCAAGCATCCAGTATCATGCACTGAACCTGGACTGGCGATTTGTTTCATGTATGATATTATACATGTTTCAATGCCATTCTCCCAAATCATCCCACCCTCTCCCTCTCCCTCTGAGTCCAAAAGTCCTTTCTATACATCTGTGTCTCTTTTGCTGTCTCGCATACAGGGTTATTGTTACCATCTTTCTAAATTCCATATACATGCATTAGTATACTGTATTGGTGTTTTTCTTTCTGGCTTTCTTCACTCTGTATAATCGGCTCCAGTTTCATCCACCTCATTAGAACTGATTCAAATGTATTCTTTTTAATGGCTTAGTAATATTCCATTGTGTATATGTACCACAGCTTTCTTATTCATTCATCTGCTGATGAACATCTAGGTTGCTTCCATGTCCTGGCTATTATAAACAGTGCTGCGATGAACACTGGGGTACACGTATTTCTTTCAATTCTGGTTTCCTCGGTGTGTATGCCCAGCAGTGGGATTGCTGGGTCATAAGGCAGTTCTATTTCCAGTTTTTTAAGGAATCTCCACACTGTTCTCCATAGTGGCTGTACCAGTTTGCATTCCCACCAACAGTGTAAGAGGGTTCCCTTTTCTCCACACCCGCTCCAGCATTTATTGCTTGTAGACTTTTGGATTGCAGCCATTCTGACTGGCATGAAATAGTACCTCATTGTGGTTTTGATTTGCATTTCTCTGATAATGAGTGATGTTCAGCATCTTTTTCATGTGTTTGTCAGCCACCTGTATGTCTTTTTGGAGAAATGTCTATTAAGTTCTTTGGCCCATTTTTTGATTGAGTTGTTTATTTTTCTGGAATTGAGCTGCAGGAGTTGCTTGTATATTTTTGAGATTAGTTCTTTGTCAGTTGCTTCATTTGCTATTATTTTCTCCCATGGTGAAGGCTGTCTTTTCACCTTGTTTATAGTTTCCTTTGTTGTGCTGAAGCTTTTAAGTTTACTTAGGTCCCATTTGTTTATTTTTTCCTTTATTTCCAATATTCTGGAAGGTGGGTCATAGAGGATCCTGCTGTGATTTTTGTCAGAGAGTGTTTTGCCTACGTTCTCTAGGAGTTTTATAGCTTCTGGTCTTACATTTAGATCTTCAATCCATTTTGAGTTTATTTTTGTGTATGATGTTATAAAGTGTTCTAGTTTCATTCTTTTACAAGTGGTTGACCAGTTTCCCCAGCACCACTTGTTAAAGAGATTGTCTTTAATCCATTGTATATTCTTGCCTCCTTTGTCAAAGATAAGGTGTCCATAGGTGGGTGAATTTATCTCCAGGCTTTCCATTTTGTTCCATTGATCTGTTTCTGTCTTTGTGCCATTACCATACTCTCTTGATGACTGTGGCTTTGTAGTAGAGCCTGAAGTCAGGCAGGTTGATTCCTCCAGTTCCATTCTTCTTTCTCAAGATTGCTTTGGCTATTCGAGGTTTTTTGTATTTCCATGCAAATTGTGAAATTATTTGTTCTAGCTCTGTGAAAAATACCGTTGGTAGCTTGATAGGGATTGCATTGAATCCATAGATTGCTTTGGGTAGTATACTCATTTTCACTATGTTGATTCTTCCGATCCATGAACATGGTATATTTCTCCATATTGATGTCCTCTTTGATTTCTTTCACCAGTATTTTATAGTTTTCTATATGTAGGTCTTTAGTTTCTTTAGGTAGATATATTCCTAAGTATTTTATTCTTTTTTTTTTGCAATGGTGAATGGAGTTGTTTCCTTAATTTCTCTCTCTATTTTCTCATTATTGCTGCTACTGCTAAGACGCTTCAGTCGTGTCCGACTCTTTGCGACCCCATAGATGGCAGCCCACCAGGCTCCGCCGTCCCTGGGATTCTCCAGGCAAGAATACTGGAGTGGGTTGCCATTTCCTTCTCCAATGCACGAAAGTGAAAAGTCAAAGTGAAGTCGCTCAGTCGTGTCCGACTTGTAGCGACCTCATGGACTGCAGCCTACCAGGCTCCTCCACCCATGGGATTTTCCAAGCAAGAGTACTAGAGTGGGGTGCCATTGCCTTCTCCTCTCATTATTAGTGTATCGGAAAGCAAGGGATTTCTGTGTGTTGATTTTATATCCTGCAACTTTACTATATTCATTGGTTAGCTCTAGTAATTTTCTGGTGGAGTCTTTAGGGTTTTCTATGTAGAGGATCATGTCATCTGCAAACAGTGAGAGTTTTACTTCTTCTTTTCCAGTTTGGATTGCTTTTATTTCTTTTTCTGCTCTGATTGCTGTGGCCAAAATTTCCAAAACTATGTTGAATAGTAGTGGTGAAAGTGAAAGTGGGCACCCTTGTCTTGTTCTTGACTTTAGGGGAAATGCTTTCAATTTTTCACCATTGAGGATAATGTTTGCTGTGGGTTTGTCATATACAGCTTTTATTATGTTGATGTATGTTCCTTCTATTCCTGCTTTCTGGAGAATTTTTAAAATCATAAATGGATGTTGAATTTTGTCAAAGGTTTTCTCTGCATCTATTGAGATAATCATATGGCTTTTTATATTTCAAGTTGTTAATGTGGTGTATTGCATTGATTGATTTGCAGTTTTTGAGGAATCCTTGCATCCCTGGGATAAACCCCACTTGGTCATGATGTATGATCTTTTTAATATGTTATTGGATTCTGTTTGCTAGAATTTTGTTAAGGATTTTTGCATTTATGTTCATCAGTAATATTGGTCTGTAGTTTTCTTTTTATGTGGCATCTTTGTCTGGTTTTGGTATTAGGGTGATGGTAGCCTCATAGAATGAGTTTGGAAGTTTACCTTCCTCTGCAATTTTCTGGAAGAGTTTGAGGAGGATAGGTGTTAGTGCTTCTCTAAATTTTTGGTAGAATGCAGCTGTGAAGCTGTCTGGACCTGGGCTTTTGTTTGCTGGAAGATTTCTGATTACAGTTTCAAAATTCCCATGCTTGTGATGGGTCTGTTAAGATTTTCTATTTCTTCCTGGTTCAGTTTTGGAAAGTTGTACTTTTCTAAGAATTTGTCTATTTCTTCCAAGTTGTCCATTTTATTGGCATATAATTGCTGATAGTAGTCTCTTATGACTTTGTACTTATGTGTTGTCTGAAAGTTTATTTTTTAAGACCCACATCCTAGAGTATAATTCAGTGGGTCTTAAGAAAAGACCACACTCATCTGTGATTTTAGAAACAAATTACATTCTAATCTCTCACCAAACAGCTTTACAGCTTCTGCCAAAGTCCATAGTCAATCTTTTTCTTAACTCATTTTGTAACTTAAATGCTCTTAAATGTTACCAAAGGAGTAATGCTAAATATAAATACATAAGAAAGAAAGGAAATGCAGCCCATCTTTAATTCAGTGGAAAATGAACGTGAGTAAAACTTTTCTGGGGGAATGAATTGATTCTATTAACTGTCTTAGTGAAGTTAATCCCATTAGAGGACCAAACACTATCTAATGTGCTAGAAAAAAGTAACTTTCTAAAAGGCCCTATGGTCTCTCAGCAATGAATATAATATTGGTTGGTAAACACTTGCCCCACAAAGCTTTTTATCCATTGTAGTTCAAAGGAGGCTTAATCAGAATATCCTTATTTTCTGTCCTGTCCTTGAAAGAAACTCAATATCTGGGATATTATTGTAAGATGAATCACCCTCAGAAATTTATGAAAAAAATTTCCCTCAAAGCTCTCCTCATATTGAGTAAATACCTTTCCTGGGAAATAATTTTTATTATGTAGTCCATCAATGGGACATGTATATTTGTATGAAGGAATGCCGCACTCTGAAAATGTCAACAGGAAATCTGAATTGATGAAGATTTGAATATAGTGTCCTCAAAAACTAAGATGGGTGACATATTCTAATGCAAATATGTAGTCTCCTTAGAAATTAAAATTTAAAAGTAACAACATTTAAAATAGCATCAAAAATATAAAATTCTTAGGGATAAATCTGACGAAGATCTGTAAATTGAAAACTACAAAGCATTGCTTATAGAAGTTAAAGAAAACTTAAATAAATTGAGAGATGTTCTTTGTTCATAGGATATAAGACAATATTAAGATATCAGTTCTTCCCAAATTGATCAATAGAGTCAATGCAATCCCAACTGAAATGCTATTGGGATTTCATACACATTCTTGTAGAAGTTGAAGAACTGATTTTAAAATTTCAAACAGAAATGTAAAAGACCTAGAATAACTAAAAGAAACAAATTGGAGGACTAACATCATCTGATTTTGAGACAAATTATAAATATGTATGTGTGTGTGTTTTACTCTCTCAGACTTGTCTGACTCTTTGCAACCCTATGAACTGTAGCCCACCAGGCTCCTTTGTCCATGGAATTTTCCAGATAAGAGTACTTGAGTGGGTGGCCATTCCCTTCTCCAGAGGAACTTCATGACCCAGGGATCTAACCTGGGTCTCCTGCATTGCAGACAATTTTTTTTTTTTTTTTTACCATCTGAGCCACCAGGGAAGCCCAAATATTCATGTATAAAGCTATAAACATATTACACAGTGTATCATTGGCATCAAGATAGACAAATACATGAAAGGAAAAGAATGGAATCCAGAAGAGACCCACAGATATGGGGATACTGATTCCTGGCAAAGTTTAAAGGCAAGTCAATGTAGAAAGGCTATAGTTTTCAATAAATAGTGATAGATTAGCTCTCACTATGTAAAGAGGGAAGTTTACCTATATCTTGCACCACATAAAAAATGACTTAAAAAGGACAATAAACCTAAGTAAAGCTTAAACTTACCAAACTCCTAGGAGAAAAATTTTGTAACTTTGCTTAGACAGTGATTTATCTCCTATAATGCTAAAAGCAGAATCCAAAAAGAAAAAAAAAAGTGAATAAACTATACTTCATCAAAATATGAAACTTCTACTATTTAGAAAATACTGTTGAAAAGAAAGCCACAGACTGGGAGAAAAACATTTGCAAAGCCTATGTCTGAAAAAGGGCTTGTATTCAGAATATATTCAGAACTTTCAAACCTCAATAATAAGAAAGGAAAACTCAGTTTGAAAAAGTGACCAAAGAGTTGAATAGACATTTCACAAAGAAGATACATGGATAACAAGCAAGCATTTGAAAAGATACTCAATGTCATTTGACAGAGAAATGCAAAAATAATGCGCAATGAGGTATCACTACACACGTGTAAAATTAAGACTGATCACTGAAAGTCCATAACTTTTCTATTTTCAAAGCACTTTTTTCATAAGTATTAATTTGAAAGCTATTTCTAGATCAGTCAAATTGAGGTCTCTCCATGTTTTTTAACTGCTGCTATCCTGGCAGTTTTGAAAGTAAAAATAAAATTTTCTATAACATCTCACCTAAATTATATCATTTTATGCTCTTCAGTGGAATAATTCAGAATGAGTCCAGTTTATTTCAGCTTTATAACATCTTTGTTTCCACACCCTGTTCTTTACCCTATAGAAACCTCATGACTTGTTTCTCCTCTTATATGATCAGCCCAGGATTTCCACTGGTCTCAGGTGCCCTCAGCTTACAGGAGCTTAAAGCAGGATTTCAGTTCTCAGCCGCAGCTTGAGGTAGGGTCATGGCCATGATAGCACCAAATTCTAGCCACTAGACCACCAGGGGCAGTGGCCAGTGACAAGGCCTTGGCCCGTCAGCTGTGTAGAAATGAATTTGCACATAGAGACAAAAACTAATGAAACAAGTAAAGCGTTTATTAGGAAAAAAAGAGTAAAGTACATGTGAATAGACATATGGTGGGCTCAGAGATAGAGAGAGTCGTGCCCTCATGGTAGTTTCAATCACTTTTATGGGACATTTCTTCCAAGTTGCCTTTAGCCAGTCACCTTGCTCTGCCTGGTTCTGAGTCTGTATTTGGTTTATCTCAGGGTCCTCCCACGTATGGGTGCTCATCTCTTAGGCAAGATGGATTCCAGTGAAGAAGCCTATGAGTAGGTTGACATCACTTACTCCCTTTTGACCTCCAAGGAACCTTTCTGTGCATGTGTAGTCAAGAATGTTTCCTTGACTTGAGAATGAAGAATATGTAGTCTTTTATCTCTTACCTGGAGAGTTTGGCTTCTCCTCTCTCTCCTCATCTTAGAGTATCTGTCCGCAGGAGACAAACTCTGGCTTTTCAGACTGGGGCCCATCTATATCATGCCTTATCTCCAGGTTCAGTTATATACACAACAGCTGGCCATAGCCTCTTCCTTTAGCATTTAGTCACTGTGGCTAGTGTTGCCATTTCCCATCTACCTCTTGTTTTTTCTACACCCACCTCCCCTACCTACCTAGTCCTAATCTCAAACGAATCCAATATCTTGGGTGCTTGAATTATGCTGGGGAATACACACCACCATGTTAGTAGTTGCCAGGTACCCAGTCACAGTTGGGCTGCAGTCCTCTCTAGCTAACCATTAATGCATACTTATGAGTAGTCTCTGTCACTACTCACAATGGCAAGTCACAACCACTGGGAAATGACCCAATGGTCCTTCACCTTCCCCACTGACCCTTCATCCCACTTCCTCTATGTGAAAGGGATACCAGCAAGTTGGGGTGGACTTTAATTCAGTATCAAATAGTTCAGTGAGCAATGTCTGATAATTTCCTGGGCTTTGATCCCTGGAAGTTTGCTCCAGGAACTGTTCCAAGGCATTGAGAAATATGCAAAAAAGAACAAGGAGAAAGGTATGATGCTAGGTGAGAGGAGAGAGAGATTGTCTGCGGAAGGGAAATTAACAAAGGTGAAAACTTCAATTAAAGCCTTGATGGAACTAGGAGGAAAGAGGGACACAAGCTTTTCTACTGAGAGAAACAGTAAAAACATGCAAAAAACATGTAAACAGTAAAAAACCTGCAAAAGCATGGCAGCACGAGCTCATCTGGGGAGTTCTTGAGAGCAAAGAGCCCAAGAGAGTAGAGCACAGTGGGAAGATATAAGACTGCATTGGAAGTAGATGCTGAATTTGGAAGCTTCTTTTATGCCAGATAAAGACATTTTTACTTCATCCTAGAGTAAGGAAGGTTGTTACCTAATCAGAGAAGGAAATCAAGATCACTAAGATGTTAATAACAAAGGAGATTAACTTTTCCTTTCTGCTGTTTAATAGAAGGTCCACATAGCTGAAAAAAAAAAGCCTCACATTTGAGGAGCTTCTAGAAGGGAGTCCACGGGGTGCCAAAGAGTCAGACAGGACTGAGTGACTTCACTTTCATTATCTACCCAAAAAACGAAGAGCTGAGAAGTGGACTGATTCTTTGGAGAGAAACATTTCATTACTTCTGTGTTTGAAATAATGATTATTTTCTTCTCTATTACATAAAATCTTAAGCAGTTAAACTGTTAACCTCAACAGCAAATGGAAAATATTCTGACAAATCAACACCCTTATTAAATTTCCCTGAGCCTTTTTGCTTATTATTAGTGGCGTAACTTCAGTCCCACGGAACCAGACCAAAAGGATATCAAAAGCATTTTCTGTCAGCAAAGGACAAAAGGAGAGCATTATTTAAAATTTTCAGTGTAGTCAGAGGAACTTGTAAAAGGGTTTTTGTGGGCAAAATGTACTGGAATTTTTGAGCTAAAGACAGTATGATAAAATCCCAAAACAAGACAAAGAAATTAAGATACTGTGCAATTTGGGGCCCCAAGAGAAATGTAGAGAGTTTGGGAAACATTACGATGAGCATAAGAAGCATTTTCAGGTACAGTCGTGTCTTGGAATCTCAAAACTGTAACATTGTTTGTAGCAAAACATAGGACAAATAGTACTTACTATGGATCCCTTTGGCTCTATGACTTGCAGCAAGTTTCAACCTCTCAAATCCTTGTCATTAAGCATGAGAAACAATTACTGCATGTAATAGACTTAACTCAGTGTCTGGGATGTAGTAAATGCTCATCACAAGTTATCTGTTATTATAGAAGGCAACAATTAGTGGGGGAAAAAATCTTTAAACTGCTTTTGTTTTTACTGAACTGATACACAGTGTAGGTTTTTGAGTTAGTCATGTTTGTAATGATTAAAAGCTAAATGCTTCTACTTTTGTTCACCAAAATCTATATCCTTTTTCCAACACTCTTTTTTCCCAGAGAAAGTCAATCAGTTCAGTTCAGTCGCTCAGTCGTGTCCGACTCTTTGCGACCCCATGAATCGCAGCACCCCAGGCCTCCCTGTCCATCACCAACTCCCGGAGTTCACTCAGAGTCACATCCATCGAGTCAGTGATGCCATCCAGCCATCTCATCCTCGGTCGTCCCCTTCTCCTCCTGCCCCAATCCCTCCCACCATCAGAGTCTTTTCCAATGAGTCAACTCTTCGCATGAGGTGGCCAAAGTACTGGAGTTTCAGCTTTAGGATCACTCCTTCCAAAGAAATCCTAGGGTTGATCTCCTTCAGAATGGGCTGGTTGGATCTCCTTGCAGTCCAAGGGACTCTCAAGAGTCTTCTCCAACACCACAGTTCAAAAGCATCATTCTTCGGCTCTCAGCCTTCTTCATAGTCCAACTCTCACATCCTTACATGACCACAGGAAACACGATACCCTTGACTAGACAGACTTTAGTCGGCAAAGTAATGTCTCTGCTTTTGAATATGCTATCTAGGTTGGTCATAACTTTTCTTCCAAGGAGTAAGCATCTCTTAATTTCATGGCTGCACTCACCATCAGCAGTGATTTTAGAGCCCCCCAAAATAAAGTCTGACACTATTTCTACTGTTTCTCCATCTATTTGCCATGAAGTGATGGGACCAGATGTCATGATCTTCGTTTTCTGAATGTTGAGCTTTAAGCCAACTTTTTTCACTCTCCGCTTTCACTTTCATCAAGAGGCTTTTTAGTTCCTCTTCACTTTCTACCATAAGGATGGTGTCATCTGCATATCTGAGGTTATTGATATTTCTCCCAGCAATCTTGATTCCAGCTTGTGTTTCTTCCAGCCCAGCGTTTCTCATGATGTACTCTGCATAGAAGTTAAATCACCAGGGTGACAATATACAGCCTTGATGTACTCCTTTTCCTATTTGGAACCAGTCTGTTGTTCCATGTCCAGTTCTAACTGTTGCTTCCTGACCTGCATACAGATTTCTCAAGAGGCAGGTCAGGTGGTCTGGTATTTCCATCTCTTGAAGAATTTTCCACAGCTGATTGTGATCCACACAGTCAAAGGCTGTGGCATAGGCAATAAAGCAGAAATAGATGTTTTCTGGAACTCTCTTGCTTTTTCCATGATCCAGGGGATGTTGGCAATTTGATCTCTGGTTTCTCTGCCTTTTCTAAAACCAGCTTGAACATCAGGAAGTTCACGGTTCACGTATTGCTGAAGCCTGGCTTGGAGAATTTTGAGCATTACTTTACTAGCGTGTGAGATGAGTGCAATTGTGGGGTAGTTTGAGCATTCTTTGGCATTGCCTTTCTTTGAGATTGGAATGAAAACTGAACTTTTCCAGTCCTGTGGCCACTGCTGAGTTTTCCAAATTTGCTGGCATATTGAGCGCAGCACTTTCACAGCATCATCTTTCAGGATTTGAAATAGCTCAACTGCAATTCCATCACCTCCACTAGCTTTGTTCGTAGTGATGCTTTCTAAGGCCCACTTGACTTCACATTCCAAGATGTCTGGCTCTAGATGAGTGATCACACCATCGTGATTATCTGGGTCGTGAAGATCTTTTTGTACAGTTCTTCTGTGTATTCTTGCCACCTCTTCTTAATATCTTCTGCTTCTGTTAGGTCCATACCATTTCTGTACCATACCTTTATCGAGCCCATCTTTGCATGAAATGTTCCCTTGATATCTCTAATTTCCTTGAAGAGATTTCTAGTCTTTCCCATTCTGTTCTTTTCCTCTATTTCTTTGCATTGATCGCTGAAGAAGGCTTTCTTATCTCTTCTTGCTATTTTTTGGATCTCTGCATTCAAATGCTTATATCTTTCCTTTTCTCCTTTGTTTTTCGCCTCTCTTCTTTTCACAGCTATTTGTAAGGCCTCCCCAGACAGCCATTTTGCTTTTTTCTTTTCCTTTCCATGGGGATGGTCTTGATCCCTGACTCCTGTACAATGTCACAAACCTCATTCCATAGTTCATCAGGCACTCTATCTATCAGATCTAGGCCCTTAAATCAACTTCTCATTTCCACTGTATAATCATAAGGGATTTGATTTAGGTTATACCTGAATGGTTTAGCAGTTTTCCGTACTTTCTTCAATTTAAGTCTGAATTTGTAATAAGGAATTCATGATCTGAGCCACAGTCAGCTCCTGGTCTTGTTTTTGTTGACTCTATAGATCTTCTCCATCTTTGGCTGCAAAGAATAGAATCAATCTGATTTCGGTGTTGACCATCTGGTGATGTCCATGTGTAGAGTCTTCTCTTGTGTTGTTGGAAGAGGGTGTGTGCTATGACCAGTGCATTTTCTTGGCAAAACTCTATGTCTTTTCCCTGCTTAATTCCACATTCCAAGGCCAAATTTGCCTGTTACTCCAGGTGTTTCTTGACTTCCTATTTTGCATTCCAGTCCCCTATAATGAAAAGAACATCTTTTTTGGGTGTTAGTTCTAAAAGGTCTTGTAGATTAATTAAAATGAAAATTATAAAGTTTTCTAAAGTTTGATAAAATAATTAATAGCTATAACTACAAGTGGCAAGGACTTCATAGAACCGTTCAGCTTTCAGCATTACTGCTTGGGGCATAGACATGGATTACTGTGATACTGAATGGTTTTCCTTGAAAATGAACTGAGATCATTCTGTCGTTTTTGAGACTGCATCCAAGTACTGCATTTTGGACTCTTTTGTTGACCATGATGGCTACTCCATTTCTTCTGAGGGATTCCTGCCCACAGTAGTAGATATAATGGTCATCTGAAATTCAATAACAGTATGGAAGTTTATTTTTCTCCATGGATTTATGTGCACATGTGCTTAGGGAAACAATATATTTATATATTTCTTTGTTTTCAATTGAATACTTACACATTTATCTTTTAAATAAATGGCAATACTCTCAAACAATAGGATTTTTCATGAAAAGAGAAAGGATTGGCTTAAAGATATTTAAATGAGATTAAACTCCGCCTGGTTGAGGTCATAAATCCTTCTCTGTTTTACTTTGAGAATCAGCTTCAATGATATACCTAAGCATATTTAACTTTATTTTTTAAAGCCATGACTAATGAATATGACTATAAGAGAAACAGTGATTGTTATTTCTTTGAAGAAGCAGATTAGAATTGAAATTATTTATAAAGGGGATAAAAACAATTTTGTATCATCATTGCTATTGCTACTGTGCTTAGCCACTCAATCATGTCAGACTCTTTGTGACCTCGTGGGATTTTTCAGGCAAGAAATACTGGAGTGGGTTGCCATTTCTTTCTCCAGGGAATTTTTCCAGTCCAGGGATCAAACCCAAATCTCCTGTGTCTTCTGCATTGGCAAGTGAATCTTTACCCACTGAGCTGTCTGAGAAGTGGGGAGGGGTGAAATCAGAGATAAACCTTTTTTGAGAAAGAATGGAGACTTTTCCAAAATGCCAGGAGGGCCATAGAAATATTAAGAGATCCTGACCCCAGTTACTTCTAGAACTAAAATTTCTGTGCTTTTCTGTATTATTATTAAAATGAAAATTATAAAGTTTTCTAAAGGTTGATAAAATAATTAATAGCTATAACTACAAGTGGCAAAGAGACGTAGGTTATGGAGAATAGAGGCAAAACGTATGCTCTTGTGATACTGACTAACTAGAAAGGGGAGGATTCCATGTTATATTAATAACCCATTATTTTTTTTATAAATGGATTCATCTTTTGTGACAATGATGAAAGTGGCAGTGGTTTTCTTTTCCTAAAAGATATGTGTGTTTATTGCTGATGTCTTTGTAAACACAGAGCTGAGAGCTGTGTTCCATCTTTATGTAATTCACCAGGAGCAGGGTTTGTTGTCCTTAAATACTGTGCCAAAGCTGACATCAGCATCCTTGTTCTTGTAGGGCTCCAGCTGGATGAACTGTGGGGCATGTGCCCTGACTTCTTGTTCAGCATCAGGGTCAAAGCAAAGGGAGGGCTGACAATGATTCCATTGTGAGCTGGCTATGGAAATGCCACGATGATTCTCTATCAAGCTCAGTGTCCATTGCACCAGCATCCAGCCCTCTCCTTCCCAGTGAGGGCCTGTATCAAACTTTATAATGCAATCCAGATGGGTGAGGCAGACAGGAAAAGTAGGCAATGTAAGTCAGAACAATCATTATTCTACTTCATCTGAAAGTGGTGAATCTTATTTTTTCTGCTCCTGTAATCCCTGCCATCTACTCTAGAATTTTTTTTTTTTTTTTACTGTGGATCATTTTTAAAGTCTCTGTTGAATTTATTACCATATTGATTCTGTTTTATGTTTTGGTTTTGGCCATGAGGCATATGAGATCTTAGCTAACTGACCAGGGACTGAAGCTGCACCCCCTGCACTGGAAGGCAAAGTTTTAACCACTGGACCATGAGAGAAGTCCTTACTCTAAAATCTTAGAACAGATTTAAATGTCATTTTACACACAAGGTGACGGGGAGACATAGTGTTCAATGTACTGGTTCTAAGAATAGAAACCAGGAGTTCTCTAATCCATTAAGAGTCTGACTACCTTGTATCTTTTTGGCACTCCTTCAGTTCAGTTCAGTTGCTCAGTTGTGTCCGACTCTTTGCGACCCCATGAATCGCAGCACGCCAGGCCTCCCTGTTCATCACCATCTCCCGGAGTTCACTCAGACTCACGTCCATCGAGTCAGTGATGCCATCCAGCCATCTCATCCTCTGTCGTCCCCTTCTCCTCCTGCCCCCAATCCCTCCCAGCACCAGAGTCTTCTCCAATGAATCAACTCTTCGCATGAGGTGGCCAAAGTACTGGAGTTTCAGCTTTAGGATCATTCCTTCCAAAGAAATCCCAGGGCTGATCTCCTTAACACTTGCCAAATCTGGCTCCTTGGTTGAGGAGAACTTATCTGTCTCTGTGAAATATCAAGGCAAGCAAACTATAAAGCTGGTGTTCTTTGTAGCTTTAAGAGATAAACTGTCAGAAAAAATATAAAAAACTTTGGAACGGGCAAAACAGATTACTAAGTGTTCAGTTAGGTTTCTCTCTTTCTTACATTGTCTTCAAACTTTTACAACTCTGATAATAATCCCCAAAACATTTTTATCTATAGAAATATAAATGTGTGTGGTGAAACAATTAGTTTTTGCCAAGTGGATATTGGCGGTTTCATATCTACTTGTATATTCATGTCCTAAGGACTCTCCTTTGACTAAGTTGTAGCATCTTCTTGGTTCCCTCATCCATTAACGAGTTAAATAAAATTCTCAATACATGTTTGCTTTATAATTGTATGAAAAATGTGGCTTTTCCATGTTTTATTTTTTAAATTATCTTTTTTTTAAATTAAAAAAATTATCACCTTTATCAAAGGGCTTCTCAGGTGGTGCTAGTGGTAAGGGAGCCACCTGCAAATGCAGGAGACATAGAAGATGCGGGTTCAATCCCTGGATGGGGAAGATCCCCTGGAGGAGGGCATGGCAACCAGTATTCTTATCTGGAGAATCCCATTGTCAGAGGAGCCTGGCAAGCTAGAGTCCCTAAGGTTGAAAAGTGTTGGACTCGATTGAACCGACTTATCATGTAGGAACATAACCTTTATCAAGAACTTAAAACAATCAATAGAATCTTCATTCTTTCTTTGAAACCTATAAGTAAAGGAACTCTCCATAGAATGAGAAGCATTCTGACTCACTTAATAGATTCTCATCAAATTTTTCTGTCTTTGGTGTTCAAAGATAGTCCGAAAGATAATGAGATGATGTGTTAATATGCTTTGGAAGCTGCCAAATCTGGCATCATTGATTCATATAGAGTCCAGGTTAAGATGGAAGAGGATGTGAGGAACTCTGGCCAGCAGTGCTGGTGAGGCATTCAAGTCAATGTGCTTCTTAAAGGGATGAGTGCCTGCGCTGTCATTTCAATTGTGTCCAACTCTTTGTGACCCTATGACTGTACCTGCCATGTTCCTCTGTACATGGGATTCTCCAGGAAAGAATACTGGAGTGGGTTGGCATGTCCTCCTCCAGGGGATCTTCCTGACCCAGGGATTGAATCCAAGTCTCATGTCTCCTGCATTTACAGACAGGTTCTTTACCACTAGCGCCACCTGGGAAGCTCACTCTCAAAAGGATGGAAGTCTCTTAAATTTAATGAAGAGTAAATAGCTAATAGTAAATAGTTCAGATAATTGTTCAACTGGTTTAACTTGTTTGTAGCAAGAACGCTTTTCTCTCCTTCCCTGATATTACTTTGCCCTAAATGGCTCTCTGGGCTTCCCAGGTGGTGATCGAGGCAAAGAACCTGACTGCCAATACAGGAGACATAAGAGATGTGGGTTCAGTCCCTGGATTGGGAAGATACCCTGGAGAAGGACATGATAACCCACCCCCGTATTCTTCACTGGAGAACCCTGTGAACAGAGGAGCCTGGCGGGCTACAGTCCATAGGGTTATAAAGAGTTGGACACAATTGAAGTGACAGCATGCACGCAAATAGCTCCTTACCTTATTATGTTGTCTCCTGCTTGATTCTGAAAATAATTGGAGGAATTGTTAAATATATAAATATTGGATGAACCATAAAGCCAATGAAAGAATAATAGATGTCACTTACTGGAAAGCTATTATTTACACACATTTTGCATTTATTACCAGAGTTATTCCTCAGAGCAATTCCAGCTGGAAAGTATTATTAACTATATCCTATATATGAGAAAATCAGAACCCCAAAAGGCAAAATAATTAGTAGAGCTGGGGTTTGAACCAATTTTGGTTTAACTCTGAAGTCAGTGGGTTAAGTCATTATGCAATATGGAGCCTGTGTCACTGGTTTTTAAGAGTTCTGTCTGGCTCTGAGTCCTGGTTCAGCCACTTTAGCTCTCCCCAAGATGACAAGCATTTAGGATATGGATAAGAATAGTGAAATGCAAAGGAGAGCCACAAAAGCAAATAGCCACAGAGAGAAGAGAAGAGAGAATTCCAGAAAGAATGGAAGGATCAACTCTTGCTAAAGAGTTTAAAGATGTCAATTACTGTAACAAAAATGAGTTTATGTGGAGCAATAGGAGGAAATCAATCCCAAACTTCACCAGGAAATTTTAGCAGAGTGGAAGCAGAAACCAGATGAGAGTCTGTTGAAGGCAGGTGGAATGAGGGGATAGAGAGGAAAGAATATCTAAGGTTATTGATATTTCTCCCAGCAATCGTGATTCCAGCTTGTGTTTCTTCCAGTCCAGCATTTCTCATAATGTACTCTGTATATAAGTTAAATAAGCAGGGTGACAATATACAGCCTTGACGTACTCCTTTTCCTATTTGGAACCATTCTGTTGTTAATATGCAGATGACACCACCCTTATGGCAGAAAGCGAAGAGGAACTAAAAAGCCTCTTGATGAAAGTGAAAGAGGAGAGTGAAAAAGTTGGCTTAAACCTCAACATTCAGAAAACTAAGATCATGGCATCCGGTCCCATCATTCCATGGGAAATAGATGGGGAAACAGTGGAAACAGTGTCAGACTTTATTTTAGGGGGCTCCAAAATCACTGCAGATGGTGATTGCAGCCATGAAATTAAAAGATGCTTACTCCTTGGAAGAAAAGTTATGACCAACCTAGATAGCATATTCAAAAGCAGAGACATTACTTTGCCGACTAAGGTCCATCTAGTCAAGGCTATGGTTTTTCCAGTAGTCATGTATGGATGTGAGAATTGGACTGTGAAGAAGGCTGAGTGCCGAAGAATTGATGCTTTTGAGCTGTGGTGTTGGAGAAGACTCTTGAGAGTCCCTTGGACTGCAAGGAGATCCAACCAGTCCATTCTGAAGGAGATCAACCCTGGGATTTCTTTGGAAGGAGTGATGCTAAAGCTGAAACTCCAGTACTTTGGCCACCTCATGCGAAGAGTTGACTCATTGGAGAAGACTCTGATGGTGGGAGGGATTGGGAGCAGGAGGAGAAGGGGACGACCGAGGATGAGATGGCTGGATGGCATCACGGACTCAATGGACGTGAGTCTGAGTGAACTCCGGGAGTTGGTGATGGACAGGGAGGCCTGGTGTGCTGCGATTCATGGGGTTGCAAAGAGTTGGACACAACTGAGCGACTGAACTGAACTGAACTGAACTGAACTGAGAGGAAAGAAATTAAAGACACAGGAGAAAGAGATGCTGGTGGAAGTCCCTAAGAGACTTTAGACAATTGCAAAATACCATCTAAAAGAGAGACAGATGCAGGAGCCTTGGACATCAGAATGGGAAACACCTGGTCAGCTTTAATTTCCTTGTGAATTAGGAAAGAAGAGTGCTTCTGGAGAAGGGGAGCAGGGATAGTGGAAAACAACAGAGCAATTTGTTGATTGATTTGGACTTGCCACTATGACTATCTATCTATTCATCTGTCTATCTATCTGCCACACTGTGGGATCTTAGTTCTCTGACCAGTGATCGAACCTCGGCTGTTGGCAGTGAAAGTGCAGAGTCCATACCACTGGACCACCAGTGGAAGTTCCCACCAATGTGTTTTATTATGACCATATAAATATTTGGTCAGAGAGGGCTTCAGGACAGGTATTGACTGGGTATCTGACACAGAAATTGTTTGCATGGTGGTGTGGTTTCTCCATTATGACTCAGGATCCTAAAATATTGGATTGTATTAATATTAGAATTTTGTAGGTACCGTGGGTAAGGTGTAAAGAAGAACTAGGTATGGAAGGGAAATGGTGGTGCTAGCCAAAGCAACTAAAGAGAATAAGGAAGAGGAGGAGGAGGGATGTGGTCTTACAGTCTGTAAAGCAACTGAGCCTGGCCAGGGAGATGGGATGTCCTGAGCGGGTGAAGCAAGAAAAAACTAAGTCATGAGGGCTTCTGTGGGAGGAAGAACAGGGATGATGATGAAACATCTTAGCTCAGATTTCATCAAAGGGCAAGGTGAGCATGCAGAAGACTCTCCAGATGAAACACTGAAAAACTCCCTCTATCTCAACCCTGAAGTTTAAGTTAGAGTGAAGAAATTAAGTACTAATTTTTCATCCCAATAGAAAACATTTTAAACAGGCTTATCTTCCAACTGTTTCTGAAATAGCATTAGTATTTAGAATACTTAAAAAGAGTGGTCTGTAGACATTTCTTATTATTTCTTTTTGTATTTTATATCATAAATATCGTTTTAATCTGTCTATACTCTGTTGTTGTTGTTTTAGTTGGTAAGTTGTGTCTGACTCTTTTGCGACTCTCTGGACAGTAACCCACCAGGGTCGTCTGTCCATCAGATTTCACAGGCACGAATACTGGAGTAGATTGCCATTTCCTTCTTCAGGGGATGTTCCCAACCCAGGGATCAAACCCATGTCTCCTGCCTTGGCAGGCAGATTCTTTACCACTGAGTCACCAGGGAAGCCTGACAAGATAACATATCCATAGGCTATTAGACCTGTCAGAGGGAAGAGTATAGAACCAATATTTGTTAGAAGTCAATCAAAGGTCCACCCTTGTGCTTTAACTATCTATCTTATTTTAATCTTTAGCAACACTGTGAGAAAGATAGTATCCCCATTTACTTTTTAAGAATCCGAGTCTCAGAAAGATTAAGACTTTTACTTCTAGTTACACTTTTAAGCAAGGACTTTCCAGGTGGCACAGTGGTAAAAAATCTGCTTGCCAATGAAGGAGACACAGGTTCAATCTCTGGGTGAGGAAGATCCCTTGTAGTAGGAAATGGCAACCCACTCAAGTATTCTTGCTTGGAGAATCCCATGGACAGAGGAGCCTGGTAGGCTACAGTCCAGGGGACTGCAAAGAGTTGTAAACCACTGAGAGACTGAGCATCCATTCACTTACTCTGTTGAGAGATGATAATAAAAATCCATCCCCCACACAAAAACAGTATTGCTAGAAAGCATGTTTTGGCGAAGGCAATGGCACCCCACTCCAGTACCCTTGCCTGGAAAATCCCATGGATGGAGGAGCCTGGTGGGCTGCAGTCCATGGGGTCGCTAAGAGTCGGACACAACTGAGGACTTCACTTTGACTTTTCACTTTCATGCATTGGAGAAGGAAATGGCAACCCACTCCAGTATTCTTGCCTGGGATTCTCCATGCAGAGCAAAACAATCCATTTCCAGTTACATCTCTGACTCTCATGTTAATCGATGGTTGGAAATAAGGGAGAGGAAGCAATTTTGAGAACTAAATAAAGTTAACTTTTTTGTTGTTACACTTTTGTGTGTCTGATACATTTTAGCCTAGAGTTATCTTATTTAAGAAACCTCAAAACTTTTAAAATCTTGAAAGAAATTTGTCAATACTTAAAGATAAGGGAAAGGCTTTATTTTCTTTGCAGTCCTTTAAGGCCTTAGTATTAGCTGATTTTTCTATGTTAATAAACATATGGATCCTATAAACAAAACAAAATCTTGAACTTAATATTTGCTGAGATCATCCAAGAACATAAGACATCTAATTGCTCTGTCTTGAACCAGCTTAAATTCTTTCATCTTTGAGGAAACACTAAGTTAAAGCATCTGCTTGGAAAGCTCATAAGATAATTTAAGGGGAGAAAAGCCTGGAGGGATCAGAGGAAGTGTTAATGACATACCCTCTGAGATAGAGTTGGCAATTGTGCAAGTCTATTGTAAGTCATAAGGCTAATGTATGTACACAACTCTATTAAGCTCTTCTCTCTGTGTCAGGCTCAGCATTTTCCCTTCCATTTTTCTATCTGGAAATACTATTAGTCAGCTAATGCACCTTGCTGCAAGGGGCAAGAAAGACTTCAGGGATTTGGGATGTGATGATGCCTTGGATCATTGCACAGATGAATTTTCTGTGCACTTTGCCTCAAGTAAAATGGCCTAACCCCCAAAGGTTAACTTTTGCTAAATATTATATTCAAACTTTTATTTCCAACTCAATATTTTAAATTATGGATGGCAACCCACTCCAGTACTCTTGCCTGGAAAATCACATGGATGGAGGAGCCTGGTAAGCTGCAGTCCATGGGGTCTCTAAGAGTCGGGCATGGCTGAGCGACTTCATTTTCATGCACTGAAGAAGGAAATGGCAACCCACTCCAGTATTCTTGCCTGGAGAATCCCAGTGACAGAGGAGCCTGGTGGGCTGACGTCTATGGGGTCGCACAGAGTCGGACACAACTGAAGCGACTTAGCAGCAGCAGCAGCGATATCATTTTAATCATCTGTTTCTCTATTCAGGCTTCTCTGGTTTCTCAGACCGTAAAGAATCCACCTGCAATGTGGGAGACCTGGGTTCGATTTCTGGCCTGGGAAGATCCCCTGGAGAAGGGAACAGCAACGCACTGAAGTATTCTGGCCTGGAGAATTCCATGGACAAAAGAGCCTAGTGGGCTACACTCCATGGGGTCACAAAGAGTCAGACAAAAGGAAAAGGAATAAAAATGAAACAAATGCAGGCAATCGTATCAGAGTTAAAGGAAGTCAGGAGAAATTTAAGAACCTTCTAATTAGTCATGTTTAATTACTTTAGAAATATTTTGATTTATTAATATTTTTAAATAAAACATTTTTTATAATGGTACACTCTTTTTCTTAAATATTTCTTTTCTAATTAGCCTCCAGTGTATGTATATGGTAACCACCTGAGCTAAACCTTGCTGGATGTCAGAACTATATTAAGAAAAACGGAGCTGGGAGGGAGATTCAAGAGGGGGGGACATACATATACCTATGGCTAACTGATATTGATATATGACAGAAACCAACACAATACTATAAAGTAATCATCCTCCAATTAAAAATAAATAAATGGAAAAAAATGATTTTCATTATTTTCTGCTTTCCTGATTCTTATCCTCCCACTGCTTTACATATAAGTGTTATATAAACTTTACTATCTCAACATCACTCTTCAATTGATATATTTAAACACTAACAAGGTAATCCTTTTTTTTTTTTTTTTTCCTGGGAAAACCTATGTGTTCTGGAAAATTATGTTTTAAAACAAAACTTCCCAAAGTTTATTTTTTAGCCTTTGCTCTGTATGGTTGCCTTATAGCTAGCCTCCTAGCAGTTAGCTTTCTGCTGTTGCTCCTGATGCAAAATGTCAGGTTGTTTGCTGGGAGGAGGGTTGGGGAGCGGGGAATTCTAGAAATAAGTTTAAAGCCCCAGGATGTTCTCATTTTCTCCTATGTCATCTATATTTCTTGAGACTTTCAGGTATAGACCCTTAGGAAAGAAGATCCAGACCATCCTGAAGAAATTCTTGGTTTCTTTAATTCCCACCTTTCAGCCACCCTGAGCTCAGAAATTAACCCATTTTGTGCAGCCAGACTGTGCAAACTGATGCATAAATCATGAGATATAGTTTTATTAGAAGTGGTAAAGAGTTCCCTCACGTTTTGAAATGCTCTCAAACAGGTCCCTCAGAGTTGTTCAGAACATCACGAATTGTTGTTAAGATATATGTACTAGTGAAAGGTTGGAGTGATTTTTAGCAGGCAGATATAATTTTGCATGTCTCCATTTTATCACTATATCTTTAATGTTTCAAAATTCTTTGCTCCCTTTCCAAAAAAATCCTGGCATTTATTAACATTGATACCAAGCTACTTTCTACATAAAAGTATATTAGAGGCAGAACTAAAAGACATTTTACAAGCCAAGACACAACCCAGACCCTGGAGCCCTCTGTTACTCTTGTAACTACTGACAACATCGCTCAACCTGAAGCTGCTTGGAGTCAGCAGGGCTCCTCTGTTTTAAATGTTTGATGTTATCAGCTGTAACAGGGAAATAAAAAACAACTGTGAGTCCTCAGCTTTTGGAACATTAGAGTGGGAGGAACCATGTGTAGACTATTCTATGAACATGTACATACCTCTAATTGCTATAAATTCAGATTCGTGTACCAGCAAGTGTTTATCTCTAAAATTGTTTAAAATTCTTTCCCATCACTCTCTTCATGAGAGCAGAGACAGACCTGCTTACCACAGCTTCTGCCGCCTTCTGAAAATATTTTTGTGATGAAAGTTGACAAAAAACAGCGCAACAGCCCACTTCTCTGTGAGAAGCTAGCCCAGATACTTGAAGGGAAAACACTCACAACTCTTATGAAAATCAGTCTTTGTTCAGTGAATGAGGCAAACAAGCAGGGGCTTTTACTAGGAGGAGTAAGTTAAGCCTTTGGCAAACCAAGCAAGAAAGTTACAAGAGCAGTTCAGTAACTCATTAGGACAAAATCTGGGCAGAACTACAGAAAGCACAGGGCTTTCCAGGTGGCGCTAGTGGTAAAGAACCCATCTGCCAATGCAGGAGACATAAGGCATGCAAGTCTGATCCCTGGGTCAGTAAGAACCCCTGGAGGAGGGCATGGCAATCCCACTCCAGTATTCTTGCTTGGAGAATCCATAGACAGAGGAGCCTGGCGGGCTGCAGTATGACTGAAGCAACTTAGCATTCACACACAGAAGACACATAATTTTCTCTGGTAGCAGGGCTTTGGAGGAAGTAAATTGGCAGTTCAGATGACAACTTTGAGAGGAACACCAACCTGGGCTGTATAAGTAGGCTTTAATCCACAGAAAGTTCTTGTAAATTGAACCCCCAAACCCAATTTTGTTGTTGTTGTTGTTGTTGAGAATGATTAGGAAAAGTGCCATTTCCTACCCATTTTTGTTTTGTTCTTTGAAATGATGCTGGACTGATGCTGATCCCTTAGTCCGAAAATGTGGCTATCAGGAATGAAAGGATATAATAGCCACCCCATATTACTTTTAATTTTGTATTAATATCAAAGGAGATGAAAGAAAAATTTGCAGTCATGCTGAAATTGCAAATGGAAATGTATGAGTGATCCCTTGGATCTTTCTGTTTGACACTAAAAGCTGTGTTTTTGCTGCAATGACCCATATGCTGCTAACCATAATTGGAATTAATTTAGTAAAGCATTTTGCTCTGATTAAAATAGATATTTTCAACTTTTAAGAGTGTTTAACAGGAAAAGAGGAAAGAATCTAAATTCAGAAGTAAGTTCAATGGTCAAGTTTCGATGCACTCCATTCCAAATACAGTTTTCTTCCTTTGCAACACATATTCTGTAATGTAAATAAGTCAAATGGGATTGGTATAGAAAGTGATGATGTCAGTATAACTTGAAAGCCCAGAAAGTTCTCCTGTGATTTCCCCTCAACATCCTAATTTTTTTTGCTGTAACAATAGCAAAATAAGGTCCATATAGTCAAGGCTATGGTCTTTCCAGCAGTGATGCACAGATATGAGAGCCGGACAATAAAAAGGGCAGAGCACAAAGAATTTATGCCTTCAAACTGTGGTGCTGGAGAAGACTCTTAAGAGTACCTTGGAAAGCAAGGAGATCAAATCAGTCAATCTTAAAAGAAATCAACCTTAACACTCCTCGGAAGGACCATTGCTGAAGCTGAACTCCAATTCTTTGGCCACCTGATATGAACAGCTGACTCATCAGAAAAGACTCTGCTACTAGGAAAGACTGAAAGCAGAAGGAGAAGGATGAGGAGAGGATGAGATGGTTGTATGGCATCACCAATTCATTGGACATGAACTTGGGAAATCTCTGGGAGATGGTGAGGGACAGAGAAGCCTGGCATGCTACATTTCATGGGTTCATAAAGATTTGGATATGACTTGGCACCTGAACAACCACAGCAGTGATGACTACAACAATAGCAAAATGCAATGTATCCTAAGGAAGTTGAATCTAGCAAGCCATGGAAGACTGCAGTATAGTGCATGGTGTCCATTTATGCCATCTTCCCTTGAGGCTGATTTGAGGCTGATCACGTGCAAGAGAAACAATGATAGGAAATGATCCACACAGCAATCTAAATCTTTGCTATAGTGCGTGCAAAGCCTCCATCTGCTTATCCACCTACTTCTGTTGGCAATTTGCTTGTCTACATAATTCAACAAACTTTCTTTGACTCTTCCATTAGTCTATCTTCTTTGCTATTTTAGGATAAAGTCCTATAATTATTATAGTGCATACATATTTATAATAATTTTAACACTGAAAAAGCTGTGATCAATTGTTCTAAAGAAGGATTTGTGTTTGTTGGCCATAGTACTCTGGCCATAAAGTACAATAGGTTTCTAGTAGTTTAGATTAATTCTCCTTTTTCCCTGTAAGCCTTATAACTTTAGGTGTGCAATGTACTAATGGTATATTGTAAACTTTTCAGAAATGTATTATGAGCTTTAGCAGATGCTTCTACCTCTAAATACACATTTTCATCAAAAGGTAAAATATGAAAATAATGTTTTAACAGTGTCATTAATTGCTGATAAAAGTTCATATAATAAAAAGGTATGGTTTTTCCAGTAGTCATGTATGGATGTGAGAGCTGGACTGTAAAGAAGGTATTGAACACCAAAGAATTGATACTTTCAAATTGTGGTGCTGGAGAAGACTCTTGAAGAGTCCCTCAGACAGCAAGGAGATCAAACTAGTCAATCCTAATGGAAATCAACCCTGAATATTCATTGGAAGGACTGATGCTCAAGCTCCAACACATTGGTCACATGATGTGAAGAACTGACTCATTGGAAAAGACCCTGATGCTGGGAAAGATTGAAGGTGGGAGGAAAAGGGGATGACAGAGGATGAGATTGTTTGATGGCGTAGTTGACTAATGGATGTGAGTTTGAGCAAACTCTGGGAGATAGTGAAGGATAGGGAAGCCTGGTATGCTTCAGTCCATGGGGTCTCAAATACCTGGGCATGACTGAGTGACTGAACAACAACAATAGTGTCATATATTTGTAAAGGCATTTACAATCTTCAGACTGCTTCTGTGTGAAGAGTCTTTCAAAGGTCAAAAGTAGACTTACCTTCCTGATGTAATCAGTAAAACTTAATTTTTAATTTGGGTGATATATTTATAAAAATAAATAGAATTAATTGAGAAGTTGCAGCTAGTTGAGAGATAGGACAATGTGGCATAAGAATGCAGATTCTGTATCAACACTTCCTGGATCAAATATCAGCACTGCCATAACTTGTGCAGCTCATTTAAATTCTTTGTTCTTTAGTTTTCTTATATTTGTAAAATGGAAGTATAATAATGTTTACCTCCTAGTGCTATTACAAGGATGAAATGTGTTTAAATATTTTATACTTAATAATGTGTGTTAGTTGCTCAGTAGTGTCTAACTCTTTGTGCCCCATGGACTGCAGCCTGCCAGGCACCTCTATCCATGGAATGCTCCAGTTCAGAATACTGGAGTGGGTAGCCCTTCCCTTTTCCAGGGGATCTTCTCAACCCAGGAATCAAACCTGGGTCTCCTGCATTGCTGGTAGATTCTTTACCATCTAAGCCACCAGGGAACGTAATAATACTTAGTATTATTTTGCTTTAAAATACAACTAACTGATCAAATTGTCATACAATATTTATTTAATGAGAGGGTAGGCATTTCTTGAAAGTAGTATCTCTGTCATATATCTGTTATATTCTCAGTGTATTAAAATATGTAAGTTCCAATTAATACTGGTTAAACTGGATTTAATTCTTTGATTACTCTTTGTTTCTCTTTGATCAGAAAATTTGTTGGTGGATTAGGTTCTTACAGAGATAATCACTTTTCTTCCTGTGTAATCTATACTATTTAAAAATATTTTAAATTTTAATTAATTTTAGAATTCTTTATCTTATCATTGAAAAAAGAAGAACAACAAATAAGTATCAAATGGTGAATTAGCAGAGGGAAAAAAGCTGAAAGATCTGAAGGCTAACAGCAGTAAGATTTTTGGATATAAAAGTTTTAGGACCAAAGAAACAACAGTCTCGACTTTTATAGGTAGCTAAAATGTCATAGTTGACAAATGCTTTTTAGTCAAACACTGCTGGATGCTGAGGAATCAGGAGAAACAGGCCCCTTTGCCGAAAAGCATAGGATAATTAAAAGGGATGAGACACTTCTATGATACCTGAAAAATAACACAGGATCATAAATTTGAATATGAATATACAATAGATAACTCACCAGATTGGGTTCTGATCATCAGTCTCTCCAAGCAACCTCATCCATAAAAAAGAGGTAGTTAGCTTAAAGTTCCTTCAAACTGTGAAAATCCAGAACTTAAAGTCTACTAATAGATCCTTTAATTTGTGTACTTTGAAATTCAACAGGCTTCACAATCAACAGGTATTGTCTCATATTTCTCATAAAGTTATCTTTTCTCAGTTCAGTTCAATTCAGTTGCTCAGTCGTGTCTGACTCTTTGCGATCCCATGAATCGCAGCACACCAGGCCTCCCCGTCCATCACCAACTCCCAGAGTTCACTCAGACGCATGTCCATCAAGTCAGTGATGCCATCCAGCCATCTCATCCTCGGTCGTCCCCTTCTCCTCCTGCCCCCAATCCCTCCCAGCATCAGAGTCTTTTCCAATGAGTCAACTCTTGGCATGAGGTGGCCAAAGTATTAGAGTTTCAGCTTTAGCATCAGTCCTTCCAAAGAACACCCAGGACTGATCTTCTTTAGAATAGACTGGTTGGATCTCCTTGCAGTCCAAGGGACTCTCAAGAGTCTTCTCCAACACCACAGTTCAAAAGCATCAATTCTTCGGTGCTCAGCCTTCTTCACAGTCCAAATCTAACATCCATGCATGACTACTGGAAAACCGTAGTCTTGACTAGACGGACAGTTGTTGACAAAGTAATGTCTCTGCTTTTTAATATGCTGTCTAGGTTGGTCATAAATTTTCTTCCAAGGAGTAAGCGTCTCTTAATTTCATGGCTGCAATCACCATCTGCAGTGATTTCGGAGCACCAAAAAATAAAATCTGACATCCTTTCCACTGTTTCCCCAGCTATTTCCCATGAAGTGATGGGACCAGATGCCATGATCTTCGTTTTCTGAATGTTGAGCTTTAAGCCAACTTTTTCACTCTCCACTTTCACTTTCATCAAGAGGCTTTTTAGTTCCTCTTCACTTTCTGCCATAAAGGTGGTATTATCTGCATATCTGAGGTTATTGATATTTCTCCCGGCAATCTTAATTCCACCCTGTGCTTCTTCTAGCCCAGCATTTCTCATGATGTACTCTGCATAGAAGTTAAATAAGCGGGGTGACAATATACAGCCTTGACATACTCCTTTTCCTATTTGGAACCAGTCTGTTGTTCCATGTCCAGTTCTAACTGTTGCTTCCTGACCTGCGTACAGGTTTCTCAAGAGGCAGGTCAGGTGGTCTGGTATTCCCATCTCTTGAAGAATTTTCCACAGTTTATTGTGATCCACAAGTTCAAAGGCTTTGGCGTAGTCAATAAAGCAGAAATAGATGTTTTTCTGGAACTCTCTTGCTTTTTTGATGATCCAACGGATGTTGGGAGTTTGATCTTTGGTTCCTCTGCCTTTTCTAAAACCATTTGAACATCAGGAAGTTCTTGGTTCACGTATGGCTGAAGCCTGGCTTGGAGAATTTTGAGCATTACTTTACTAGCGTGTGCTGCTAAGTCACGTCAGTTTTGTCTGACTCTGTGCAACCCCATAGACGGCAGTCCACCAGGCTCCCCTGTCCCTGGGATTCTCCAGGCAAGAACACTGGAGTGGGTTGCCATTTCCTTCTCCAAAGCATGAAAGTGAAAAGTGAAAGTGAAGTCGCTCAGTCGTGTCCGACTCTTAGCGACCCCATGGACTGCAGCCCACCGGGCTCCTCCATCCATGGGATTTTCCAAGCAAGAGTACTGGAGTGGGTCGCCAGTGCATGCGAGATGAGTGCAACTGTGCGGTAGTTTGAGCATTCTTTGGCATTGCCTTTCTTTGGGATTGGAATGAAAACTGACCTTTTCCAGTCCTGTGGCCACTGCTGAGTGTTCCAAATTTGCTGGCATATTGAGTGCAGCACTTTCACAGCATCATCTTTCAGGATATGAAATAGCTCCCCTGGAATTCCATCACCTCCACTAGCTTTGTTCATAGTGATGCTTTCTAAGGCCCACTTGACTTCACATTCCAGGATGTCTGGCTCTAGGTGAGTGATCACACCATCAGGATTATCTGGGTCGTGAAGATCTTTTTTGTATAGTTCTTCTGTGTATTCTTGCCACCGCTTCTTAATATCTTCTGCTTCTGTTAGGTCCCTATCTTTTCTGTCCTTTATTGAGCCCTCTTTGCATGAAATGTTCCCTTGATATCTCCAATTTTCTTGAAGAGATCTCTAGTCTTTCCCATTCTGTTCTTTTCCTCTATTTCTTTGCATTGATCACTGAGGAAGGCTTTCTTATCTTTCCTTGCTATTCTTTGGAACTCTGCATTCAGATGTTTATATCTTTCCTTTTCTCCTTTGCTTTTTGCTTCTCTTCTTTTCACAGCTATTTGTAAGGCTTCCCCAGACAGCCATTTTACCCTTTTGCATTTCTTTTCCATGGGGATGGTCTTGATCCCTGTCTCCTGTACAGTGTCACGAACCTCATTCCATAGTTCATCAGGTACTCTGTCAGATCTATTTCCTTAAATCTATTTCTCACTTCCAGTGTATAATCATAAGGAATTTGATTTAAGTCATACCTGAATGGTCTAGTGGTTTTCCCTACTTTCTTCAATTTAAGTCTGAATTTGGCAATAAGGGGTTCATGATCTGAGCCACAGATCATCAAATAATAAAAGACTATAATGGATTTGTCAACAAGTAGATTAGTAACACTCAAGGTAATGGTAGTAGCAAATAGATGTCATTACAAAGCTTTACAGAGGGAATTGGCAATATATTCTAGATAAGACATCTTAGTTTACTTCTCTGTAGATCAGTAAAACATTATTTCTCCCTGTTAGTCATGGAATGCAACCATATTCCCATTTCATATTAAGGTGAGAATGATGAATTAATACTTTCATATGAATAATATTTAAGTAGATCACTTCTGTTTAACTTCATTATCTCCAAGTATATTTCTAAACTGGTTTATGGTTTCTGTTCTTATCTTTTATAGAGAATGGTATTTCTTACAGATTCAACATTTCACCCCTCCTGGTGATAATTGAACAATTCTGTAAATTTATTTTAAAAAGCATTGATCTGTACACTTGAAAACAGGTGAATATTATGGTATACAAATTACAGTAAGTTTGTTTAAAAAATAATAAAGCTGAAGTATACCTAAGAACCATAAACTTTATCTCTATTTACATACCAGAGATGCTTAAAGTTTTAACAAGGGCCAAAGTCCTGTGATCAGCGGTCTTGGAAAATCTAGGGACTGCTCTGTATGCTCAGTTGTTTCAGTTGTGTCCAATTCTTTTCGACTCTGTGGACTGTAGCCTGCCAGGCTCCTCTGTCCTTGGGATTCTCCAGGCAAAAATTCTGGAGTGGACTGCTATGTCCTCCTCCAGGGGATCTTACCGACCCAGGGATCAAGCATGTGTCTCCTGCTTTGGTGGGCAGATTCTTTACCACTGAGCCATCAGGGAAGCCCTCTTCTATGAATTATTTATCTCTATATTACAGATATTCTTTAGAAAGTAATTTTAAATAATAATTAAAAACAAAGCCAAACAGTTCAATTAATACTTTAGGTTTTTTAAAATTTTCTCACTGCACGATACAGAATTTGTTCTTTTGAAATTATAAACGTTTTAGACACAAAAGCCTAAATCTTCATTTGCCTTCAATTTTAAAAAAAGCTAGAATGTAGACCACAATTTTAGATATTATTTCCTTTTTGCTTCATGTCCCAAGAAGTGCATTGAATTATATGTCTTTTAATCCCAGCTCTGCTACCAACAAATAGGGTGACCTCAAGAATGTTTCATAAATTGTAATCTTTCCTACCCATAAAATGACAATACTGAAGGTAATGGTTCTTCACTAATTTGTTAGGAATACTAAATGAGTCAATACATGTTAAGTCCTTTTGAAGAGTGCCTCTTAGATAGGAAACATTCACTAAACATACATTATTATTGCATTTTACTTACCAAAAGGTGAATTATTTTCTAAACTCTTTTGTGCATGAGAACTCTACCAGGAACCATTTAATTCTGGTGTTCTGCTCCTTTTAGAAATGTGTGAAGTAAAAGGTAGATACATCTGATTCTAACCAGACACAAAAATGTAGGCTATGTTCTTTTAATGGACAAAACTGTGTATTGAAACTGGAATAACTTTGTCTAGTAGCTTTTATTATATGATGTGGGAAATGACTTGCTACAGTGGGAATCTCGCAGGCATTACTTAGCATGGTATAGTTCCCTCCCTCTTCTTTGCAGCACTGTGAGGTTGGTGGTGTTGTCTGCAACTTTACAACTAAAGACTTGTGAAGGCAGGGACTTCCCAGGTGGCTCAGTGCTAAAAAATCTGCTGCCAATGCAGGAGACACAGGAGAAGGGGGATTCTATCCCTGGGTGGGGGAGACCCCCTGGAGGAGGGCATTACAACCCACTCCAGTGTTCATGCCTGGAGAATCCCATGGACAGAGGAGCTTCACAGGCTACAGTATATGGGGTATAGCAAAAGAGTCAGACATGACTGAGCAAGTGAGCGCTCATGGTGGTGGCCAGAGTAGGACAGTGGTGGGAGGGTGAACTGTGTCCTTAAGGAGGCCTATTATGTGTGGGGTAATGCGCTAGGCATATTACTTTTAAAATTGTATTTACTTATTTATTTTTTGGCTGTGCTGGGTCTTGGTTGCTGCATGTGGGCTTTCTCTACTTGTGGCAAGTGGTGCTCCTTTCTAGTTGTGGTATGCTGATTTCTCATTGCAACGGCCTCTCTTGTTGCGGAGTATGGGCTCTAGAGCACAGGCTCAGCTCAGTAGCTGTGGTGCACAGGCTTAGTTGCTATGGAGCATGTGAGATCTTCTCAAAACAGAGATTGAACCCATGTCCATCAGCAGGCAGATTCTTTACCACTGGGTCACCCGAGAAGTTTCTATGGATGAAGAAACTATAGATGAAGATATTGGCTCAGTCAGGAAGCTAGATAACAGAAACAGGGCTCAGCCAAAGCAACTCCTGCTATCCTCACAACCCTGTCTTTTCCAGATACCGGGCACACAATTAGATACATTGAAACAGTTAGTTCTTTACTGTTTGAGATACGTTGCAAGGTAAGTGGCTTCCTTTGGTGGCTTAGAATCTGGTAAAGAATCTGCCTGAAATTCAGGAGATCTGGCTTTGATCCCTGGGTTGGGAAGATCCCTTGGAGGAGGAAATGGCAACCTACTCCAGTGTTCTTGCCTGGATAATCTCATGGACAGAGGAACCTAGTGGGCTATATTCCACAGGGTAGCAAAGAATCAGACATGACTGAATGATTAACACTTTCACCAATCCTTACTTCCTTCCAGGAAGACTTATTGTGACATCTGGGTACAGCCTGTGTCTCTTCTTTCTTAATTTTGAAAGCTTCCCTTCATCCTAGATTTATAGTTCATTTTAATGGAGTTCTCTGCAGCCCACATTTTCCTGTTTAAATTTTTCCTCTGACAAGTAATAGTGTATAAATGTAATAACAGATATTAGTTGTGACAACTGCATTGAAATAATTTTTATGACAAAATTACTTCTAAATTATTTTTTGGTAGTGTTTGGATTTGCAGCTTAATATTATATAATTTATATAAGGGATTAGATTTGTCTGTGATTACAAAAACAGTTAAGGAAATGGGAAGCATAAGAAAATGATCAAATTGTTTAATTTTAAAAGGATAAATTAATTTATATTTATATATATATAATTATATATCCTTTATAAATTTAAAGAGGATAAATTAATAGAGCCAGAATAGGTTTCTCCTCCCTGCCACAAAATACTGTTTTAATCAAGTTCCTTCCTAATCCAAGAATTATCAATAACATCCAGTCACTTTAAAGTGCAAGCCATTTATATTGTCTTCAAGTTATTCACGTGCTTCTCCAGTTACATCTTCCATAGCCTCTCTCAACAACTTTGTGTACAACCCACTGTCTGTCAGAAGACCTGGTACATTTCCACCTCTTTCATTTCACACACTGTTTTATTTCATTGCCATATCCCACGTTTGTCTCTGACTATGTGCCTCTGATGTGCCTCTTACTCCTCCTTCAAACCTCACCTCCTTCATGAAGAGCCTTCCTTGCCATTTTTTTCCTCTGAGCTCCTGCATACTTACTGTAGCTACTACTTACACGATGCTGTGCTGTGCGATGTAGCTTTCATTGTGTCCAACACTCTGTGGCCCTATAGACTGTAGCCGGCCAGGCTCCTCTGTCCATGGGATTCTCTAGGCAAGAATACTGGAGTGGAATTAGAGATTAATAGTAAATCCTGTCATTTATAGAAAGGGAAAATGAAACCCAGAAAAGCTAAGTGATATGACATGACAACTTTCTGACTGAGCTCATTTAAAATGAGTCTCAGTTTAACTGAGCAAGCAGGCATTGAATGCCTGTGATGTGGAAAGCATGAGGCTAAGACCTTCTGGGATGCCAAGTGAATAAGATCATCTATACCTTATACTCTCTAATTCCACTCCAGTGTTCTTGCCTAGAGAATCCCATGGACAGAGGAGCCTGGCAGGCTACAGTCTATAGGGCCACAGAGTGTTGGACACAACTAAAGCTACATTGCACTGCACAGCATCATGTAAGTAGTAGCTATGAAATATGAGTTATATACTTTTGGAACAAGGCATGCTATACTTAAAATTAAAATAAAGGAATAAAAGTCATTGTCTGATACTTTCTAGCTCTAGATATGACTCTAAAGGACAATTTGCAGACATCAGGAAAAGATTGATGTAAACACTAAAGAAGGATTTCAATTTGGGTCAATTTGTCAACAAGATTGAGAAGTTCATGTCTCAGAGAGTTATATATCAACTTGGTTAGTCCAGAGTATGCAGATTTTTGATCAAAAACATTGAGATGTTGCTTCGATGGTACTTTTTAGAGATTATCATTCGAATCAGTAGACTGAATAGATTATGCTCCATACTGTGAGTGGGCCTCATCTACTAGTGCTGTGCTTAGTCATGTCTGACTCTTTGTGACCCGATGGACAGTAGCCTGCTGGGCTTCTCTGTCAATGGGGATTCTCCAGGCAAGAATACTGGAGTGGGTTGCCATGCCCTCCTCCAGGGGATCTTCCCAACTCTGGGGTTGAACCCAGGTCTCCTGCATTGCAGGCAGATTCTTTACCATCTGAGCCACCAGGGAAGCCTTCATCTACTAGTTGAAGGCCTTTAATAGAAAAGGACTGATGTCCCCTGGAGAAGGGAGAATTCTGAGTATAGTCTGCCTTTGAACTCAAACTGTAGCATCCAACCTCTCCTGTGTCTCCAACCTTCCAGCCTATCCTGTAGATTTTGGACTTTCTAGCCTCCATAACTGCATGAGCCAATTCCCTCAAATTAATCTCTCTCTGTCTCTCTCTCTCAGACATATCCCCCTTCCATGCATCCTTTTGATTGTTTCTTCTGGAGAACTCTGACTAACGCAACAAAGGTCCTTTTCAGATCTATCTGCCTGTGATTCATGTATAAAATGGAATTTCTCCTTCAAATCTGTGGTTCAACCATGTTTGTACACAAATCTTTGTCTGTGTTAGTTTGTATCCTTGAAGTGGAATCACTGCATCAAGAGATATGAACATTTTCAAGATCCTTGATACTTATTTAGATCCTATAAAATAGCATGGGGCTTAGTGGCCTGCTCCTCGCATTTATAATTTTTGAATTTGAATAGTATAGAAGAAATAATTATAGAATGTTTGCAATTTGCATAATCTCATTTATTTTACTTCTCTTTCTTCTCCGTGAGATTCCCCCAACCTTTCATTCTATGCTTTCATGTAAAAGTTGGCAGCAATACTAGTCTGTGGATATCAATTTTTTTTCCCCATAGGCCTTAATCTTCTTGCTTATTGTGGAAAAGAAACCACAGTCAAAAGCCATTCATATGAGAAATTAGTAGCTCCTAAAATATTACTGGAGCAAAAAGGAATTTTCCAGTCTGTCAGATAGCATACCCTTAAAAAGAGTTTAATTCATTTCTCCTGAACATTGTATTTTCATTTTTACTGAACACTGACCTGAATGTGCCATGCACATTCTCTCTGCATTTCTATTATTAAAGTTTGGGTTCATTTAATCCCCATTAATGTATTCAGCAAATACTTAGTTTATTTGTGGGCACTGTTCAGGCACTGAGGATAAAGCATGAACAAAATAGACTTTTCTCTGCTTTGTGGAGCATCATTCTAGAGGAAAGAGGAGAATGCCACAGCTAAACAGACCAAATTTTAAAAACTTCAGTCCAAAAACTTTAAAAAATAATATAAGTGTATACAGAATATTTGGAATTACAAAATAGGGATGACTAAGAGCCCATTTTTGTTCTCTTATTTTGCCTTAGTTACAGGGACCATGGAAACGTTTGTATTTGTGATCTTTGTGACAAATGGACATTGGAGGAACCTAGATTACACTCTGGATCCCCTAGTCTTCTCTTCACTAGCAGAGCCTTCCAGAAGGCCAGAAGACCAGCCCTAATATGCCACAAGTAAGCATTTTGGACAGAAAGCTTTTAAGGAAGATTTTAGTGCATTTTGTTTTAAATTACAAAACTGAATTATTTTCACTGTGTTTTTGTTGTTCAGTCACCAAGATATCCAACTCTTTGGCAACCCCATGGACTGCAGCATGCCAGGCTTCCCTGTCCATCACCATCTCCAGGAATTTGCTCAAACTCACGTTCATTATAAAAATTTCATAAGATAGAGACTCAGTAAGAAAGAAAAATTGACAGTCTAGCTCACCATTGAAAGAGAGCTGCTGCTAACACTTTAATATATTAAAATAGAGTAAATAAAATATGTACATATAAATGCACACACTTTAAAAATCAGGCTTGTGTTGTACATAATATTCTGTAGCTTCTTTTCTTACTTAAAACTATGTTACAGAACTTTTTTCTATCTTGAAGTATTTTCCCAGAACATGATATTGAATGGATAGAAAAGTGCTTTAACGGACATAACCCATGTGCTATTGTTGGACATTTAAACTGTTTATCTTGTCACAGCATCTCTGATCATTTCCTCAAGATAAATTCATAGAAATAAAAGTGTTGGGTCAAAATGAAGGCACATTTTTATTATTCGTGATCCTAATGAACAGACTATATCAATTTATACTGCCAGCAATGTATGCAAACACCAAAGAAGTTATATTTATTTTTTAAAGCCAGCTAAGGTTGAACAGGTAAGATGAACAGGCAAATTAGGGCTGTGCATTCCCACGGGTCTCACACAGTGGGATTCATTGTCTTTGGACAATGCTGTCTGTTCAGGTAAGAACTGGTTGTATTCATTGTCCATGTTCTGGTGAAGCAGATTGGTTGTTGAGTGGGCTGTGTGTGGTATTTTACAAGATTTAGGCTTTCTTCCAGCTCTGGCCTGTGCTGACTCGGTTGGCCAAATCCCTTTCTTGGCACAAAGCTGCCAGAGTCAGAGACTCTTTGCTGGCTTCTGTGTTACATGTATGTAAAGCTTAGAAACCTCTATTTCTTTTTGGAGTTTCTCTTGTTCCGGGCATCAGAGAAGTGATGGTTTCCTGTTCCATGGAGGCTCTGGAAGCCTTTCCGTCTTCCCGGAGGGACAGGTCATTTCCCTACTTAAAACACTCCAGTGACTCTCTGTGCTATTTCAAACAAAGTAAATTTCCCTGTGGTAGAAAACATTCCTCCAATGACATCTCTGACTCTTGCTCAGTATCCTCCAGCCCCACAGATCCCTTTTCAGCCCCTTGAGTTTTTCAAGGGCATTCTGACCTCACAGTCTTTGTACTTGCAATTCTTTATCACTCTTTTCTCATATCTTTACTTCTGGGTTATACTCTTTCTGATATAAATCTCTAAAAATAGTTCCCCTCCATTATTGCACTCATCACTCTCTGTGTACACTGGTTTTAAGAATTCTTCTCCATATTCAGCATTATTTGAAATCACATTATTCATTTTTTTTCTTGTTTATTATCTGTCTCCTCTTGCTGAAATACAAACTCCTTGAGGGTCTCCTGTGGCTTGTTCATTGTCAAATCTCTCTATGCTTGGCACTGAGCTAAATAGAATAAATAGACATTGAGTGAATGAAGGAAAGAAGGGGTAAAAGAGATGAACTGCTTCTGGGTGGGTAAGACAATCCACTTTCCCCTCATTGCACTCACACTGACAGAGCAAATTTACCCTTTAGTGAGATATATGCATTCCGTCTCTTGTCCTGCTCCTAGCAGAGCTCCTAGCAAATGTTCATGAAAAATATCTCAGTCTCATGTGTCTAATGTCTTCAGTTCTTTATGTTGAGGTGAAAGGTCAGACATTAGGAGTCTTACCCTAACTAATAGAGGTAATTTTTGGATAATCTTGGGCAAAGTTAGAGTTATCCCCAATCCCAATACAGATCTGATAATGTGTTTAAAGAGCTAAATTCATATACAATTTTCTTAGCTATTTAATTCTTTTTATTTTTTCATGAAAAAATCTTTACATGAATTATGCTTTGGGGGGTCTCAGTTCACTTACTATTTACCTAATTTACTCTCCAATTTAAAAAAATAAGGTTAAGAAAATATAATACACCTAAGGTCCTAAGGACGGAGAAGGCAATGGCACCCCACTCCAGTACTTTTGCCTGGAAAATCCCATGGATGGAGGAGCCTGGTAGGCTGCAGTCCATGGGGTCGCTAAGAGTTGGATACGACTGAACGGCTTCACTTTGACTTTTCACTTTCATGCATTGGAGAAGGAAATGGCAACCCACTCCAGTGTTCTTGCCTGAAGAATCCCAGGGACAGGGGAGCCTGGTGGGCTGCTGTCTATGGGGTTGCACAGAGTCGGACACGACTGAAGTAACTTAGCAGTAGCAAGGTCCTAAGGAGGTTGTTTGGCACATGACAAGGTTACAAAACAGATTATTCTCTCTTCAGGAGTATTTCTGTCTCTCTTATTTTTTTTTCTAAAAAGATGAAGAATGAAAAAACCTAAAATTGTGTCAGAATGGTGTATGGGGAGAGGAAGTTAATATTCTTCTTTCAATTATCTCTTTATTAAATAATTTATTACCTTTGTTTTCAGTATTTTCTCTTTCAAAATCTGATAAATTGGGAAACTCAAATGCACAACAGTTGGAGAATAGTTAAGAAGAATGCATTTATATACTGTCTGGGTTCTGCTTGCTAATCACAATGTAATTTGGTAAACACTTGGAATACCAATTATTGTTGTTAAACAAGAGGTTTCAACTTGGCGGCTCCTGAATATAATGGTGTCAAGGAAAATATGGTTGACTTATAAACTCAGGTTATTTTACATACATTCAAAAAGTCTTATTTCTGATTCTCTCAAAAATAATACTAATAATCAGGAACTCTGGCAACATTGACCCACAGTTCTTAATGACAATATTTGGCCGGAGATGAACAGTGCCAGATTTGTCTATCTAGGGTGTGTGGTTGGCTGTCGTACTCATTTTCATTTGATTTTGCTCATTTATGTCACATTCTTGGCTCTGAAGATGTCAGAGCCTGCTCCTCTTGGATGACATGATCTCCTAAGTGTCTTCATCCCCGACGCCCCCCAACACCTCACTCATCTGCCCCCAGCTTTACTTCTTTCTGGCTCCATCTCACTCCCATGAGAAAGATACAGCTGTTCGGTGCCTTGTGCACTAGAATCTGTCTATACCATGGGTGAGGGCTCTGGTTTGTCTTTGCTCTGTGTCCAAGTTGAGGTGAGAAGCTTAAGAGAAAAAAGAGGGAAGGGAGACACAAAGACTTGAGAGGAAATGATAGAGAAGGGAAATTAACTAGCATTTGGCTTTTCTCCCTCATCTGTCCGACCAAGTTCATGTTGACTCTGCCTGTATTTAATTTATAATGTGCCACTCATTTATAATAGGGTTCAGCAGTCTGAGTCCCCCTCCAATTTCGGCTGTGTTAGGAACTAGAGAATGAGTAATAGCCTTATTATTAAAAAGAAATAAAAAGGAAGCCAAAATTATAGTCATGTATTTTTTCAAGAAAATCATTTTAATGTGTGTTGAGAAAAGCAAAATTTCAGACATATTTGAAAGAGAGATTACAAATCAAAAGACGGATCATATTTTAAAACCAAATGGGAATAATGACTTTGGGAACTGGAGAGACTGGGGAGAAAACCGACAAGGACGCATTAAGCTGCTCTTCAGTAGCA
This sequence comes from Ovis aries, assembly GCF_016772045.2. NCBI lineage: Eukaryota > Metazoa > Chordata > Mammalia > Artiodactyla > Bovidae > Ovis > Ovis aries. The sequence goes on along the minus strand of NC_056054.1, from coordinate 235,835,594 downwards.
GCGTGGATGTGGTCATGGCAAATGAGGACAATGTCTGAAAGAAAGGAAATGAAGGTCTTATCATAGAAGCCAAAAAGATTTCATTTTTGTTTTCCTCCAAATTATTATTATCAGCTGTGACTGATGATGAAGGACCACTTAACATTCTCTTCAAAGAATAATCATCAACCACTTCTCTGGCCCGATCTCCCATGGACTAACATGACAAAGACAGAATTCTGCCCTAATTCTTAAAAGAACAGGAAAACACTGATGTCATCCGTTTGTTTAATTCTAGAAAATCTTTCCCTGAAGTCTGTTTTTGCACTGCCAAACTGGGAAGGGATGTCTGGGGGAGTAATTAAAGGCTTTAAACATGAAAGAATGAGAAATTCTTATTGCAGCCTGGGGACTCAGTGAAAATAATGGGAACCAAGGGATCCTGAGATGGGCAAGCCAACGTTGGTGTGAAAACATGTCAGCATCGTTGAGTTGTTTGAAGTTGGTGCTGATGAGAATCGGCAGCTTCAGTTTACTTTTCACAGTCTATGCTGGCAAATCAGTATTTGAAACAGGATGGTCAGAGGCAGAGTAATGTCAGCACAAGAGAACAGATTCCTTGAGGGCTTGGGCTGCTTCCGGTTGATTACAGGTTGGTGTAGATAATGCACTTGAAAGCTTTCCTTAGCACGGCTACATTTAGAGCAGCTAGAGTTACTGTGGGCTTCCCTGCTTGCTCAGTGGTAAATAATGTGCCTGCCAATGCAGGAGATGCAGGTACAATCCCGGGGTGGGGAAGATCCCCTGGAGAAGGAAAAGGCAACCAACTCCAGTATTGTTGCCTGGGAAATCCCATGGATGGAGGAGCCTGGCAGGCTACAATCCATGGGGCCATACTGTTATGACCTAAATATAAACTGTGTATTTTAAAAATATTATTCCATAATGTTTATTTGAGGTACATATATATGAAAATTCTCAGGTGATTTAGGCTGGAGGTAATCAAAACTGAAGTCATTATTTGTTTTTCCCCTACTTCATTGGTTCATTCCCCACCTCCCCATCTCCTTCAGTGGTCCTTCCTCTCTTTATAACCCAGATACATATGCTTGATTCAGGGACTTCTCACTTCTGAGGTGAAAGCACTGAGGTTCATGATTTTAATAATGTATACACTGTGACTTCTACATTCATAACTGCAGTGTCAACCCAACCCCTGAGTTCTTGATTTACACATTCAACTGCTTACCCGAATTCTCCACCTTTCTATATATCATCTTTTTAATATCTAATAGATACCTCAGCGATGACAAATTAGCACACTGTTGAATGTAAACTCACTGAAATTAGAGACTTTGTCTAAAAGTGGTAGGTATATAGTAAAAGCATGCTAAATATTTGTTGAATGTGCTATAAATGATTGTCCTAATTTATCCCCGTCTGCATTTTATCCTGTACCTTTTTAAATTTTAATCAAATGTATTGCTATCCATCCAGCTGGCAAAGGTAGAAAACTTGGTCTTTCTCATTCTTCCTATGTCTCACCTTCCACATCAAATCAGTCCTTAATTCCACTGAATTATCCCCGAGAATATTATCTGTAATCCATTTCTTTCTCTTATAGCTGTTACTATAAATTATCTTCTCTAACCCAAGTATTTCTCACTACCACTGTATAGTCATAAGGGATTTGATTTAGGTAATACTTCAATGGTCTAGTGGTTTTCTCCACTTTCTTCAATTTCAGTCTGAACTTGGAAATAAGAAGTTGATGATGAGAGCCACACTCAGCTCCCAGTCTTGTTTTTGCTGACTGTATAGTCACCCTGCTTATTTAACTTATATGCAGAGTACATCTTGAGAAATGCTGGACTGGAAGAAACACAAGCTGGAATCAAGATTGCTGGGAGAAATATCAATAACCTCAGATATGCAGATGACACCACCTTTATGGCAGAAAGTGAAGAGGAACTAAAAGCCTCTTGATGAAAGTGAAAGAGGAGAGCGAAAAAGTTGGCTTAAAGCTCAACATTCAGAAAATGAAGATCATGGCATCAGGTCCCATCACTTCATGGGAAATAGATGGGGAAGCAGTGGAAACAATGTTAGACTTTATTTTTTTTGGCTCCAAATCACTGCAGATGGTGACTGCAGCCATGAAATTAAAAGACACTTATTCCTTGGAAGAAAAGTTATGACCAACCTATATAGCATATTCAAAAGCAGAGACATTACTTTGCTGACTAAGGTCCATCTAGTCAAGGCTATGGTTTTTCCTGTGGTCATGTATGGATGTGAGAGTTGGACTATGAAGAAGGCTGAGAGCTGAAGAATTGCTGCTTTTGAACTGTGGTGTTGGAGAAGACTCTTGAGAGTCCCTTGGACTGCAAGGAGATCCAACCAGTCCATTCTGAAGGAGATCAGCCCTGGGATTTCTTTGGAAGTAATGATGCTGAAGCTGAAACTCCAGTACTTTGGCCACCTCATGTGAAGAGTTGACTCATTGGAGAAGACTCTGATGCTGGGAGGGATTGGTGGCAGGAGGAGAAAGGGACGACCGAGGATGAGATGGCTGGATGGCATCACTGACTCGATGGACGTGAGTCTGAGTGAACTGCGGGAGTTGGTGATGGACAGGGAGGCCTGGCGTGCTGTGATTCATGGGGTCGCAAAGAGTCGGACACGACTGAGTGACTGAACTGAACTGATAGAGCTTCTCCATCTTTGGCTGCAAAGAATATAATCAATCTGATTTCGGTGTTGACCATCTGGTGATGTCCATGTGTAGAGTCTTCTCTTGTGTTGTTGAGGGTGTTGTGTTGAAAGAGGGTGTTTGCTATGAATAATGCGTTCTTTTGGAAGAACTCTATTAGACTTTGCCTTGCTTCATTCTGTACTTCAAGGCCTAATTTGCCTGTTACTCCAGGTATTTCTTGACTTCCTACTTTTGCATTCCAGTTCCCTATAATGAAAAGGATATCTTCTTTGGGATGTTAGTTCTAGAAGAACCTGTAGGTCTTCATAGAACTGTTCAGCTTCAGCTTTTTCAGTGTTACTGGTCGGGCCATAGACTTGGATTACCTTGGTATTGAATGATTTGCCTTGGAAACAAACGGGGATCATTCTGTCATTTTTGAGATTGCATCCAAGTACTGTATTTCAGACTCTTTTGTTGACTATGATGGCTACTGCATTTCTTCTAAGAGACTCCTGTCCACAATAGTAGATATAATGATCATCTGAGTTAAATTCACCCATTCCAGTCCATCTTAGGTCACTGATTCCTAGAATGTCAATGTTCACTCTTGCCATCTCCTGTTTGACCACTTCCAATTTGCCTTGATTCATGGACCCAACATTCCAGGGTCTTATGCAATAGTGCTCTTTACAGCATTGAACCTTGTTTCTCTCACCAGTCCCATCCACAACTGGGTGTTGCTTTTGCTTTGGCTCCATCCCTTTATCTTTCTGGAGTTATTTCTCCACTTATCTTCAGCAGCATATTGGGCACCTACCAACCTGGGGAGTTCATCTTTCAGTGTCCTATCTTTTTGCCTTTTCATACTGTTCATGGGGTTCTCAAGGCAAGAATACTGAAGTATTCTTCTCCAGTGCCATTCCCTTCTCCAGTGGACTGCATTCTGTCAGAATATGTCATCCTTTATGACTTTATAGTGGAAGTGAGAAATAGATTTAAAGGACTAGATCTGATAGACAGATTGCCTGATGAACTATGGATAAATGTTCGTGACATTGTACAGCGGACAGGAATCAAGACCATTCCCAAGAAAAAGAAATGTGAAAAAGCAAAATGGCTGTCTGAGGAGGCCTTACAAATAGCTGTGAAAGAAGGGAAGTGAAAAGCAAAGGAGAAAAGGAAAGATATACCCATTTGAATGAAGAGTTCTAAATAATAGGAAGGAGAGATAAGAAAGCCTTCCTCAGTGACCAGTGCTAAGAAATAGAGGAAAACAATAGAATGGGAAAGACTAGAGATCTCTTCAAGAAAATTAGAGATACCAAGGGAATATTTCATGCAAAGATGAGCTTGGTAAAGGACAGAAATGGTATGGACCTAACTGAAGTAGAAGATACTAAGAAGAGGTGGCAAGAATACACAGAAGAACTGTACAAAAACAATTTTCACAACCCCGATAATCCCGATGGTGTGATCACTCACCTGGAGCCAGACATCCTGGAATGTGAAGTCAAGTGGGCCTTTGGAAGCATCACTATGAAAAAAGCTAGTGGAGGTGATGGAATTCCAGTGGAGCTATTTCAAATCCTGAAAGATGATGCTGTGAAAGTGCTGCACTCAATATGCCAGCAAAGTTGGAAAACTCAGCAGTGGCCACAGGACTGGAAAAGGTCAGTTTTCATTTCAATCCCAAAGAAAGGCAATGCCAAAGAATGCTCAAACTACTGCACAATTGCATTCATCACACGTTAGTAAAGTCATGATTAAAATTTTCCAATCCAGGCTTCAGCAATACATGAACTGTGAAACTCCAGATGTTCAAGTTGGTTTTAGAAAAGGCAGAGGAACCAAAGATCAAATTGCCAACATCCACTGGATCATGGAAAAAGCAAGAAAGTTCCAGAAAAACATCTATTTCTGCTTTATTGACTATGCCAAAGCCTTTGACTGTGTGGATCACAATAAACTGTGGAAAATTCTGAAAGAGATGGGAATACCAGACCGCCTGACCTGCCTCTTGAGAAACCTATATGCAGGTCAGGAAGCAACAGTTAGAACTGGACATGGAACAACAGACTGGTTCCAAATAGGAAAAGGAGTACATCAAGGCTGTATATTGTCACCCCGCTTATTTAACTTCTATGCAGAGTACATCATGAGAAACACTGGGCTGGAGGAAGCACAAGCTGGAATCAAGATTGCTGGGAGAAATATCAATAACCTCAGATATGCAGATGACACCACCCTTATGGCAGAAAGTGAAGAACTAAAGACCTTCTTGATGAAAGTGAAAGAGGAGAGTGAAAAAGTTGGCTTAAAACTCAACATTCAGAAAACTAAGATCATGGCATCTGGTCCCAGCACTTCATGTCGAATAGATATGGAAACAGTGGCAACAGTGGCTGGCTTAATTTTTCTGGGCTCCAAAATCACTGCAGATTGTGACTGCAGCCATGAAATTAAAAGATGCTTGCTCTTTGGAAGAGAAGTTATGACCAACCTAGACGCATATTAAAAAGCAGAGACATTACTTTGTCAACAAAGGGCCATCTATTCAAGGTTATTGTTTTCCCAGTAGTCATGTATGGATGTGAGAGTTGGACTATAAAGAAAGCTGAGTGCTGAATAATTGATGCTTTTGAACTGTGGTGTTGAAGAAGACTCTGTTGTGGTGGTTGTTCTGAGATTAGCTTCCTGTGGCTTTTATTTTTTAAATAATAAAATATTAAATAATATTTTATATAATATTTAAAAGTGCTTATGATTCAGTGCTTATGATTCACCCATATACACGGGTGTATACGTGTTAGAAGACTCTTGAGAGTCCCTTGAACTGCAAGAAGATCCAACCAGTCCATCCTAAAGGAGATCAGTCCTGCGTGTTCATTGGAAGGACTGATTTGAAGCTGAAACTCCAATCCTTTGGCCATCTGATGTGAAGAGCTGACTCATTTGAAAAGACCCTGATGCTGGGAAAGATTGAGGGCAGGAGGAGAAGGGGAGAGCATAGGATAAGACGGTTGGATGGTATCACCGAATCAATGGCCCTGGGTTTGGGTAAACTCCAGGAGTTGGTGGTGGACAGGGAGGCCTGGTGTGCTGTGGTTCATTGGGTCGTAGAGTCGGTCAGGACTGAGCAACTGAGCTGAACTGAACTGAACCGAAGTGTTAGACCTTTTGTCGTGGCCTGCGTAGTGTTCCCCTAATCTTATATGTTGAAGCCCTGATCGCTTGTACCTAAGAATATGACTGTATTTGGAGACAGAAGCTCTAAAAAGGGAACCAAATTAAAATAAGGCAGTTAGGGAGGGCCCTACTCCAATCTGATTTTTGTCATTTTTATAGAAAGGGGATGTTAAGACACACAAAGAGACTTCATGGATATGGGTGTCTGGAGGAAAGAGCATGTGAGGACACAGTGAGAAGGCGGTCGTCTGCAAGCCAAAGAGGGCTCAGGAGAAACCAAACCTGCTGACGCCTTGATCTTGGACTAGCCCAACAGCTATGAAAAAATAAGTTTCTCCTGTTTAAGCCACATAGTCTGTGGTAGTTGGTTATGTCAGCTTTAGCAAACTGATATATCTTCCCTAACAAGATTCTCTAGTCATCCCTAGTAAGATTTCATTTTCTACCTATCTATCTATCTACAATATTTTGGGGGGGAAAGGAAAATAAGTATTGGATGACCCAGAGAGATGTTATGGGGAGGGAGGTGGGAGGGGGGTTCATGTTTGGGAATGCATGTAAGAATTAAAGATATTAAAATTTAAAAAACTAAAAAAAATTAAAAAAAAACAATTACAGCTTTAAGGATTAGTAGGAAGGAACTATTCTTATTTTTGTAGATAGAAAAAAATGATATGAGGAAGAACTACTTCCCAGACCCAGTAACATTTTATGTTATGAGCATTTATAATAGAATAAACAAAGGGGAAAAAAAACTATATATATGTATATATTTACTTTGCATTTCTATTCTGTGCTAGAGGTAGTAAGTTTGGATGCTGAACAGAAGGAATGCAATCTAATGAACTGTGAACAATTGTCCCTTTTTTGGTCTCAATACATGTGGAGCTCTTGTGTACTTCCCATGAGGAAAATATTAGAGAGGGCATGCATGTATCATAAGCATTTTTTGAAACTAGAAATCTATCTTTATTCTGAAAATTATCTTCACAAAGCTCAAATTCTGACTTCTCTATACTATTGAAAGATTTTTTTTTTAAATTCAAAGCTCCAAAGATCATCAACCTGAATCATAAGCACTTTTAAGTAGAGGGTCTTATGGAAAGAATACCTGATATCTCTAATATTATGGCTCAGTGGGTAAACACACCCATCTGCCTATTAATTAGCTCACAAAAGGACACATTGCTTTTCTTTTTAACAGAAGATTTTTTGTATAATAATTACAAAGATAGTTAAAGCCCCTAATTCTGTGAATAATACTCCAAGATCATTGAAGAGAACAACTTTCTGAAGTCTCAAATAGCATGAGAACAAGTACTTGCAAATATTCTCCCTAAAGATCTTGCAAGACAGGTAAACAACCTGAGCACTCATCATCCAACAGAATTTCACACACATGAGAGTTTTTATGTGGGCAACTATGACAGTCATTCCTGGAAACCAAGGGGAGCCCTCTTTAACCTATTCAGCTATATTCCCAGAAGATAAGGGTGCAGAGCCAGGTCCAGCCTCTAAGAAATCATCACCTGTAGGATAAAAGGTACTGTGGCTGCTTGTGAGAAGTGACTGGCATTAATTGCCGAAAAGGTGCCATTAATTCTGATGGCTATGCCTTTGTAAAAATTGGAGAGTAATCGCTTTATAATGTTGTGTTAGTTTCTGCTGTAAGGCAAAGTGAATCTGCTCTATGTATACATATATCCTCTCTCTATGGAACCTCCCTCCTACCTATCCCCCATCCCACCCCTCTGGGTCATCACAGCTCAGTTCAGTTCAGTTCAGTTCAGTCACTCAGTCGTGTCTGACTCTTTGCAACCCCATGAATTGCAGCACGCCAGGCCTCCCTGTCCATCACCAACTCCCGCAGTTCACTCAGACTCACGTCCATCGAGTCCGTGATGCCATCCAGCCATCTCATCCTGGGTCCCCTTCTCCTCCTGCCCCCAATCTCTCCCAGCATCAGAGTCTTTTCCAGTGAGTCAACTCTTCTCATGAGGTGGCCAAAGTACTGGAGTTTCAGCTTTAACATCATTCCTTTCAAAGAAATCCCAGGGTTGATATCCTTCAGAATGGACTGGTTGGATCTCCTTGCAGTCCAAGGGACTCTCAAACGTCTTCTCCAACACCACAATTCAAAAGCATCAATTCTTCAGCACTCAGCCTTCTTCACAGTCCAACTCTCACAACCATACATGACCACTGGAAAAACCATAGCCTTGACTAGATGGACCTTAGTCGGCAAAGTAATGTCTCTGCTTTTGAATATGCTATCTAGGTTGGTCATAACTTTTCTTCCAAAGAGTAAGCATCTTTTAATTTCATGGCTGCAGTCACCATCTGCAGTGATTTTGGAGCCCCCCAAAAATAAAGTCTGACACTGTTTCCACTGTTTCCCCATCTATTTCCCATGAAGTGATAGGACCGGATGCCATGATCTTTGTTTTCTGAATGTTGAGCTTTAAGCCAACTTTTTCACTCTCCTCTTTCACTTTCATCAAGAGGCTTTTTAGCTCCTCTTCACTTTCTGCCATAAGGGTGGTGTCATCTGCATATCTGAGATTATTGATATTTCTCCCAGCAATCTTGATTCTAGCTTATGTTTCTTCCAGTCCAGCGTTTCTCATGATGTACTCTGCATAGAAGTTAAATAAACAGGGTGACAATATACAGCCTTGATGTACTCCTTTTCCTATTTGGAACCAGTCTGTTGTTCCATGTCCAGTTCTAACTGTTGCTTCCTGACCTGCAGACAGATTTCTCAAGAGGCAGGTCAGGCGGTCTGGTATTCCCATCTCTTTCAGAATTTTCCACAGTTTATTGTGATCCACATGGTCAAAGGCTTTAGCATTATCAATAAAGCAGAAATAGATGTTTTTCTGGAACTCTCTTGCTTTTTCCATGATCCAGTGGATATTGGCAATTTGATCTCTGGTTCTTCCGCCTTTTCTAAAACCGGCTTAAACTTCAGGGAGTTCACAGTTCATGTATTGCTGAAGCCTGGCTTGGAGAATTTTTAGCATTCCTTTACTAGCATGTGAGATGAGTGGAATTGTGCGGTAGTTTGAGCAGTCTTTGCATTGCCTTTCTTTGGAATTGGAATGAAAATGGACCTTTTCCAGTCCTGTGCCCACTGCTGAATTTTCCAAATTTGCTGGCATATTGAGTAGAACAAAAATGGGCAGCTAGGAAGCTTGGCAAAGTTATGTCATGAGATGTCAGTCACCAATCCACCCAGGGACTAGTTAAAAGCAGACCTAACAGAATTAATCAGGAGTGATAGAAATTAGATCAGTTGAGTGTACAAGGGGTTTGGAATGGACTGCCAATGGCATGGGTGAACTTTCTGGGCTGATGGAAATATGCTATGCTTTCACTGGGGAGTTGGTTACATGGGAATACATACTTGTCAAAACTCATCCAATTGTACATGAATATAGATGGATTTTATTGTATCTAAATCAAATTACATCAAGAGCTCAATACAAATTGATTAGAGATGAAAATCAGAGTTCAGAGAATGACTGGTTTTGGAGGCAGAGTCCTAAGGCAAAGTAGGGAGGCAAAGAGTGTCCTGGAGCCATGCCCTTTCTGAATCTTATGAACCTCTTGTTCCTCTTGCTGTTTCTTCCTAGACATAGAGTTCCCTGGAGGGCCCATCAGGCTGCTCAGGCAAAACTTCTTGTTTAAAACGTATCCTCTTTCTTCTTCACAAAATTCTACCCCTGTTTTCCCGTTGTTCTCTTTCTCTCTCTCCTCCTCTCTCCTGCCCTCCTTCCTTCCCTTCTCGTTCCATTTTTCCCATTAAAATCAACTTCTGCTGTATATATGTACCACAGTTTCCATGTGCATGGAATCTAGAAATATGGTGCTGATGAATCTATTTGCAGGGCAGCAATGGAGATGCAGACACAGAGAACAGACTTGTGGATGCAGTGTGGGAGGAAGAAGGTGGGGCGAATTGAGAGCATAACATGGAAACATGTACACTGGCATACGTAAAACAGATGACAAGCGGGGATTTGCCGTGTGACATGGAGAGCTCAAGCCAGTGTTCTGGGACAACTTTAGAGGGGCGGGATGGGGCGGAGGGCAGTTCAAGACGGAGGGGACCTGTGTATACCTGTGGCTGATTCATGTTGATTTATGGCAGAAACCAGCACAATATTATAAAGCAATTATCTTCTAATAAAAATATTAAAAAAATCAACTTCTAAAGGGACAGTTATCTCCAAGGAAGCTATTTATTCATCCAGACAATGAGAAAAAACTTTAAAAATGAAAACAGAATCAATTAATTTCTTCAGACTTAGTAACTGAGTAGACGACTGAAAGATTTGAGATTGAAGAGTTTGCCTGAGCTCCTCATTCTATGCCTTGCTTCACCCTGTGTGTGACCAGAAGGCAGCGTCACAGCCCAGTGAGAAACACAGGCTTTAAAGTCAGTTAGACTTGGGTTTCGGAGAAGGCAATGGCAACCCACTCCAGTATTCTTGCCTGGAAAATCCCATGGACAGAGGAGCCTGGTAGGCTGCAGTCCATGGGGTTGCTAAGAGTCAGGCACAACTGAGCAACTTCGCTTTCACTTTTCACTTTCATGCATTGGAGAAGGAAATGGCAACTCTAGTGTTCTTGCCTGGAGAATCCCAGGGACGGGGGAGCCTGGTGGGCTGCCATCTATAGGGTCACACAGAGTTGGACACGACTGAAGTGACTTAGCAGCAGTAGCAGCAGCAGATTTGGGTTTGAATCCCATCTCTGCCACTTATAAGCCACACAACATTTGAAATGATGCTTAGTATCACCAAACCTGTGTATCCTCATCTACCACAGGCAGCTAAAATGACCTGTGTCATTAGATTATAAGGATTACATGAGATAACAGATGACTTGAGATTTGTTAGTTCCTTTTTCTTTCCCTTCCTTTTGCCCAGACAGTCCCCACCTTAACCCAACCAGACCTGCCAGCAGGAATCCTGAGAGAAAACCAGAGCAATATGTGAAAGGACAAGTACAGGTGAAAAAAAATGATGATATAGTCAGGACTATGATGCACTAACCCTGGGTCAGGAAGACCCCCTGGAGTAAGGCACAGCAGCCCACTCCAGTAGTCTTGCCTGGAGAATCCCATGGACAGAGGAGCCTGGTGGGCTATGTCCATAGGGCTGCGAAGAGTCGGACACGACTGAAGCAACTTGGTACGCATGCACACGTGATGCATTAAATGACAATATTCTAAGGTGATAATTAAGAGATCAGTGTAGACGGGCTGCTCCTTGGGGACAGGAATGTGTATCTGTTTTGTTCCTTGCTCCATCGCTAGAATACAAAACCTGACACAGAGTCAGCAAACACATCTCTGCTGTTTGAAAGAATATGAAAACCAAGATCTGTTGCCACTTTAAGTAAGACAAGAAGGAAGGAATAAGTGAAACTCTTCTCTTTAACTGACTTGAGGTCTAGATCACCACTGATACTTTCCAAAATGAGTTTCATCAAAAGTTTTGCTACAGGAGCATTATAACTGTCTGCAAATTTGCTTGAAAGTGAAAGTCACTCAGTTGTGTCCAATTCTTTGTGGCCCCGTGGACAATATAAAGAAGGAAAGTTCTTGTGTGTCATAAAACTTCTCTGTATGTGAAATATGATTTTTTAAAATCATAAAAATTCTCTGTAAATAAATACAAAAGTATAAAGAAGATAAAATCATACTCCCCATATAGACAGTTTCAAGATGTTTATGTTTTTTCCTTTCAATCTTTCTATGTTTTCAAGCACCATGTACATACTCACAAACCTGTCTGCATTTTCAGAATTAAAATTATATTGTGGATTAATTTTACAAGTCTGACTTTTATTGCATCATATTATAAGCATTTTACTCAACTTTGCTTCATAATTTTTAAAATTGCTGCATATTCTATGGAATATGTATCCAAAATTTATGAGAAATGAGCCTAACTATCCCATAGAGATAGAGTCCCAGGCAGGTGCCCTTAATACTAGTTGGCTCAGGTTTGAGTCATGTGCTCTGCCCTCTTCCGTGACAATGATGTCATGCTATTTGTGGCCCTGAAAAGCAGCACTTCTGGGAGTCAGACTAAGTAGATTAAAAGGAGACCTGAGGGCCTGGAGTTGAGAGGAAAAAAACTTATGACAAAGAAGACTGACAGGGAAAGCCAGAAAATCAATGCTTAATGCCCTGTCAGCTGATCCAAAGTGTTCTTGGCATTGAGAGTTCTATCCATTATTAAGGAATCAAGGTAATGATGTATTTGTGTGAGCACTGGCATACTTCTCTCCCTACACACTTGAGCAGCCTAGAAGGAAGAAATTTCCTAGTGACTATAACCACTCTCTAAGATGCATTGTCTTTGCTGTGATGATAAGTAAAATTTACTTGGTGCTTCCTCTGTTCCCGGATCTCGTTTATGTCCTTTCCAAGCATTAACTCATTTAATCCTCACAACAATTCCAATAAACAATTTCCATTATTATCCCATTATCTTCGTATAATAGAGATGATAAAGGAAGCACAGAGACATTATACAAATTGTTCTCAGACAGTAAGATTTAAGCCCAGGAGTTCTGGTCCCAGAATATGTATGTATATGTAGTTATTATATATATGAATATATATGGGTACTTCATATACTACATATATGTATGTAGTTTATACATTGCACCCAGGTGCGTGTGTGTGTGTGTGTGTGTGTGTAGCTTTTCCATTTGTGTTTTTCCTAACCTACTAAAACCTTGTCTATATTTGCATCTAACTATGATCCAACTCTTTCATCCTCTATTTATGAAAACTTGAAAACTACATTAGTTGTAGCTAACTTCCACACCTCACATGTTTATCCTAGCCCACTGAAAATGTGTTTTTCTTCTCTCTGTTCTATTAACATAGCTCTTATAAGACCATCAATAGCCCTTCTAGTTCCCAAGGAGACTTTCAGACATTGGACCTCTCTGTAGCTTTTAAGAGAGGCGGTTTTTGGCTGACTCTTTGGCATTGAGAGCTGTGTCCATTATTAAGGAAACTCCCAAGATTTTCTCCACCATTTAGTTTCTACAACCTGGAACATCCTTGTTTTGTTTTGTGTTTTTATGGTGTTTCTTTTTCTATCTGCTTAATGTGCTATTCTTCTTTGGACAGTTAACAGTTGACATTCTCCAGACTTTCAGTTTCATTCGACTATTTTTCTCATTCTGTGCAGTTTCCCTAATACCGTCATTTTTGAACTTTTCATCTCTCATCTTTGTGTAATAAAATTCTCTAGCCTGTAAATTTCCAGAACTGGATACAAGTCTATCAAGATTTATTTAAATCTAATTGTCAACTGAAGGTCCCCTGAATGACTGATAGGCACCCTAAATGTAACGTGTAAAGTTCAACTCATTGTCTTTCCCCAAACGTGTTCTATACTCTATCTCAGTTAATGGTACCAGGCTCCACCCATCACAAACTAGAACATTAGTATTCTTCTTGTTTTCTTGCTTTACTCATCCCCATGTAGTGTCACTTCTCAAGGCCTCCTTCATTTATTTCCTAGATATTACCTGAATCTTATATCAATGACACTTTGAGCTGCAAGTGCCACTCTGAGTGCAAGAAATACAACTTAAATTTCCCTGTGGTGAAAAGGAAACTATATAGTCCTGTGTTGCTTTGACCGGTGGAAACAGCTGGGTTACAAGGCAGTCCATGCTACCAGATGTCTCTCTAAATCTCTCAATCTTTGTCTTGGACCCACCCCCACACTGATCTCCCCTCCATTTGTGTTGACTGCCTCTCTATTGTTAAGTCCAGAATCACAGTTGCATATAGAAAGGGAAAGAAGGTACTTTCACTCATAACTTCCATCCTAGGAATGACTCTGATTGGGCCAACTTTTGTTATATCTCCACATCTTGATCCAGCTACTGTGACGGGGAATGGAGTGAGAGCACAGGAGAAGTTATTATAATAGATTTGTTCCGTCTATGTAATGGCCCAAATCGACATACCGGGAGTTACTCTTCTCTCTTCTCTGTCTCTCACTATTCTGTCAGCCACCAAATCAAATGGGTCCTTCCATATGATCTGTGTGCAATCCATCCACTTATTTCTTTCTCCATTGCCACTGTCACAGTCTAAGTCACCATCATCATCTTTTCTGCATTATTCTAATTCACTTATAAATAGACCCTGGCATCCACTTTTGCTCCTATCCAATCTAGGAGTCAACCCGGTGAATTCCTTAAAACACATTGATCTGATTGTGTTACTCCCAGGCTTAAAACTCTAAATGATTTCTCATTGCTTTTAGGACAAGTTCCAAAATATATTTCAAATGGCCTGCAAAAGTTTGCCGTCCTCGTCAAGCTCATCATTACTTCTCCTAGATTTGTCTACATATCAATCATAAAAATTTCCTTTTGTTTCTCAAAAAACACGTTTTTTCTACTTCAGGGCCTTTACATACACTTTTCCCTCATGTTTCTATTTATGTTAAAACAGAAATAAAATATACATATGGTTAAAAAAAATCAAGCAGTACAAAAAAATATATAAAATCAAAATGAAAAATCTTTCCTCTCACTCCTGTCATGCTTACCTAAAATATCCATTGTGCTGTTTATATATTTTCCTAAAATATGTTTTTGTGTTCATGTGCATTATTTTAGAAGGAGAAGGAAGAAATGGGTTTACTCTCTATTCAGCAATATAGTAATAGATTAAAGTGCAAATTCTGAAAACTGACTACCTGAATTCAAATTCCATCTCTGTCACAAGATAGGCTTGTGGTCATGGACAAGTTATCTATTCACTTTGTGTCTTAATTACCTCATCTGTAAAGTAGGAAATTAACATGATTTACCTCATAGGTCACTGTGAATATTAAACAGATATACACATGCATATAAAACACATATGCATGCTGATTCTGCCCATAGTTGAGCATATTTATTTCATCAATACAATCTAAACTTAGAAAATAACTATAGGGTAGATACATGGGCATACCGTTCCTATTATGAGATAGACCTAAGCCTAAATCTCATTTATCACCCAGTTTCCAAAGGCTTAGATTGACTGGTAACATTCTAGGTAAACTAATAATCCTGAAAGCTTGGGTGTTTCCTTTACACAAATGTGTACTACCTTTGCCTTTTTGCATTTCTTTTTCTTGGGGATGGTCTTGATCCCTGCCTCCTGTACAGTGTCATGAACCTCCATCCATAGTTCTTCAGGCACTCTGTCTAATCCCTTGAATTACATCCCAGGGATCTAATCCCTGATCCCTAATCAGATCTAATCCCTTGAATATATTTCTCACTTAAAGTGTATAATCATAAGGGATTTGATTTAGGTCATACCTGAATGGTCTAGTGGTTTTCCCTACTTTCTTCAATTTAAATCTGAATTTGGCAGTAAGGACTTCATGATCTGAGCCACAGTCAGTTCCTGGTCTTGTTTTTACTGACTGTATAAAGCTTCTCCGTTTTTGGCTGCAAAGAATAGAATCAATCTGATATTGGTGTCAACCATCTGGTGATGTCCATGTGTAGAGTCTTCTCTTGTGTTGTTGGAAGAGAGTGTTGCTATGACCAGTGTGTTCTCTTGGCAAAACTCTATTAGGCTTTGCCCTGCTTCATTCTGTCCTCCAAGGCCAAATTTGCCTGTTATTCCATGTGTTTCTTGACTTCCTGCTTTTGCTTTCCCGTCCCCTATAATGAAAAGGACATCTTTTTTGCATGTTAGTTCTAGAAAGTCTTGTAGATCTTCATAGAGCCATTCAATTTCAGCTTCTTTAGCATTACTGGTCGGGGCATAGACATGGATTACCATGCTTTTGAATGGTTTGCCTTGGGAACGAACAAAGATCATTCTGTTGATTTTGAGATTGCATCCAAGTACTGCATTTCAGACTCTCTTGTTGATTATGATGGCTACTCCATTTCTTATAAGGGATTCCTGCCCACAGTAGTAGTAGTAGGTCATCTGAGTTAAATTCACCCATTCCAGTCCTTTTTAGTTCACTGACTCCTAAAGTGTCAACGTTCACTCTTGCCATCTCTTCAACCACTTACAGTTTGCTTTGATTCATGGACCTAACATTCTAGGTTCCTATGCAATACTGCTCTTTACAGCATTGAACTTTGCTTCCATCACGTCACATCCACGACTGGGTGTTGTTTTTCTTTTAGCTCCATCTCTTCATTCTTTTTGGAGTTCTTTTTCCACTGATCTCTAGTAGCATATTGGGCACCTACCGACCTGGGGAGTTTGTTTTTCAGTGATTATGATTATGTGATTATGTCATAGTTGAAAATAATAATTTTTTATTATAATTGAAACTATAGTTAAAGGAACCTTAAATCTGGTAAAAGATCAATAGGCAAGCACAACACACTATGCTGGTATGTTACCAGGGCATGTAAGGGGCACCACTTTCTGGGAAAAGCCCCAGAGTGCACAATGTCTAGCTGAGTTCTGGAACTCTAACAAAGAACTGCTTTTCTGGTTTAGAACAATTGATAAAGACTCAAAAGCAAAAGGAATTAGATATCAAATTATAGAAACTGATTTAAAATGTAGTCACAACTTGTAATTTTTCCTAATTTCAATTTGATGATGAAATTTAATGTTTTGGGCTATCTTATAGTGAAGTGTACAGAAAATTAACATGCCCTCCAGTTAACTGGTGGAAATGAAATATCATATGGTATTCTAAATAAGCCCGCAGTAGCTTTTCTACTATAAGATTTTAATTTTAGAGCATCTTTATGTAAAATTTGGAGATAGATCCTCTTCATCCTAGGAAAGAAGAACCCAACTGAAAAATTTTAAATGATACACCACTGACTGTTACAGCATCTTATTCAGACAAATGGATATTGGTCTAGAAGTTACAACTTGAGGACAGTAAATTTACTTGAGTACTATGGTTAAAGGAGAAAGTATCATATATGATAATATCCATCCTCATAAGTTTTCAGGCTTTATTAAGTGGTGGTACTAATGATGTCTTTAGAAATTGTTTCCAGAGATGTACTGGGCTTGTAAGTTTAAAGTCATATCTAACTTGTAGGCCTCAGATGACATTACTAATTTTGTCACATGTTATACACAGAAAATTTCATCTGAGATGACTCTCTGATGTTTCAAAACTCATTTTCTCTTTAAGATTGAATATTTGACACCTTTGGGGATAAGTATAAAAAAATGGCTCTTAAGGTAATTTAAATTAGTGGCAATGACAGTATCATTGGAATAAGTACTTGGCCTCTTGGGATGATTATACTGAATTGAAAAACAGCTGGGTGCCTTGATAAAAACTACTAGGTTTCCTTTATATCCATTCTTCCTTGTTATGTGGTAGAAGAGTCCCCAGTATTTAGCTGGATCCATGATCACAGGATCCCAGGTGGTGCTAGTGGTAAGAACCTGCCTGCCAATGCAGGAGATGTAAGAGATGTGGGTTCAATTCTTGGGTCAGGAAGATCCCCCGAAGAAGGGAACAGCAACTCAGTCCAATAGTCTTGCCTATGAAGTCCTATGGAGAGAGGAGCCTGGTGGGCTATCGTCCATAGGGTTCCAAAGAGTCGGATGTGACTGAAGCAACTTAACACATACATATAATCACAAGAGATAAGGACTATGTTTTCCTTCCTCCCTTCAAGCAAGATGAAACCAGGTCACTTAGTTTTGAATATAAGCAGAAGTATCATGTGGCTTTCCTGAATGTGCTTTAATAGACAATCATCAGGGATCATTTGCTCTTTCTTCTTTGTTCCTTTATCCTCTTTATAAGCTAGAGTGCTACAAAATTGCTGGAGCTAAAGCAGCTATTTTGCTCCATGAAGGCCTTGGGATTGAAGGGCAAATAAGTATTAGAATCATAGGATGGAATCCAGGTGCTAAAAATATTTTTTGAAATTGCATCTTATACCAGTCCTAGACTGTTCACCTCTAGGCTTTTATGTAAGATAAATAAATCTATCTCTTTTTGTAAAGAGACTCTCATCTGGACTCTCAGTTACTCAAAAGGAACTTCATCTTATGTGATACCTGTGAGTAAGTTCTAGTGTGTCTGTTCAAATTATCATATTATTTTCCAGAGTCAACATGTACTTTAAAAATAACAGTAAATCAAATATATTTTGTAACATAACAAACTTGATTAAGCTTTATAGTTCCACCATTATATTATCATTTAAATAATAGTTTTCAAGAAAATTTCCAAGTTGGGAAGATATTGGTGTACCCTCAGGATGACCAGGGAGAGGGGAGGTGGTACAGAGAAGCTGCATTCCAGATATCCTTGCACAGACTTTAGGGGAGGGGATGATGCCTCTTGTGGTCTACCTGAAAACATACTGTTACTCAGTCCTTACCTATTTATTCTACCGCAAATATTTATTGGGTGCTTAATGTGCTATAGGCATTATTTTTGTTGTTCAGTCATTCAGTCATGTCCAATTCTTTGTGATCCCCTGGACTGCAGCATACCAGGCTTCCCTGTTCTTTACTATCTCCCGGAGTTTGCTCAAACTCATTTCCATTGAGTGGATGATACCATCCAACCATCTCATCTACTTTCACCCTCTTCTCCTACCTCGTCTTTCCCATTTCCTAGCATCAGGGTCTTTTCCAGTGAGTTGGCTTTTCACATCAGGTGGCCAAAATATTGGAGTTTTAGCTTCAGAATCAGTATCAGTCCTTCCAATGAATATTCAGGGTTGAGTTCCTATAGGATTGACTGGTTTGGTTTCCTTGCTATCCAAGGGACTCTCAAGAGTTCTCCAACACCATTAGTTCTTTGGTGGTCAGCCTTCTTCACATCCTTACATAACCTCTGGAATAATTTTCGGGGCTGACAATAATGTAATGATCACAACAAAGTCTCAGTTCTTATGGAACTTATATTTTAGTGCTTGGGTATAGATGATAAATAAGTAACCCAATAAATGCATACTATGTGAGAGATGATAAGTGTTATTCAGGAAACTAAGACCAGAATAAGAGGTAGGGTAGATTGAAAATGTGCTGGTGGGAAAGTTGGGTGAAAATTCAGAGATTTTCCTTTGGCTTGGAATAAAGCAAACATTTAATGATCATATATTTGGGTCTATTTCTTTTAATATGTTTCAGCTCTTGTATCCTCAGAGATGATTGCATACTGACATGCAAATGGCCTCCTCATTTTCAGTCCAAGAGCCCTCTAAAGAATCAGAAACTTGGATCTCCCATAGAGGAGATTCTAAGACAAGAAAAATGAGATTCTGCATTCTTTATCTTGTTTCAGGTTACTGTTAGGGTCAAGTATACATCTTGACAATTGCATTTAATTTACAACAGCCTAACCTATGTTCAAATTTCACTTTTCACATGCTATCCAAAAGATGATACTTCTCACAATGTTTCCCAGCCTAGATAAGTAAACTAAAAAAAATCACAACACTGGGAAAGTAGTCCTGTGGGAAAAAAGAAGCATGGAATTCAAGGTGGGGAGAGAACTGCATGTATACACTGGTCATACCTTCCCACTCACACCCGAGCATCGTTGGCAAGTGACCAAGCTCAATCTCCTTCTGTAAGATGGAACAAAATGCACCAGCTCCTCCGGTTAAAGGAGATCCTCTCTGTGGAGAATGTGAAACAACTGTAAAATCCTAGACACTGTCAGTTACTATATTTACTATTCTCTCAATGACTAGGACATTTTAGGACATTGAGAGTCACTGAAGCTCATGTGAAGACTGTGTGGGCTGAGAGCAGCAGGTCCTGGTAGGCAGAGTTTGAGTAAGCACAAATTTGTTTAAACTTGTTTCCTTAATTTACTAGAGTCATTACTCTGTGCCAGTAAGAGCATATTCTCAATGTTCTGCGAATAGTTGTAAATTAAAGATAAATTGGCTAGGATAAGTCCATTTTAGTATTTTATCTTTAAACATATATCTGTATGTATTATAATATATATGTTTATAAAATATTTGTTTTATTTGTATATAAGAGTGAAAGAAAGCTTCTAAAAAATTATAAAGTGATGTCAAGATGGGAGAAAAATTGCAACATATGTGACAACCAGGGTTAATAATCCTTACAATAGAGGAGACTGCAAAACAATAGGGATGTGGTCAATGTCCTGAGACAGGTAATAAAGTATCTGAACACTTAATTTCAATGAAAGCTTAACCTGCCATATGAAAAAATTTCATTTCCATTGGTTTTTCAAGAAAAAAAGATTTTTTAAAGAACAAGATGCCATTGTATCTATTGGCAGAGATTTTACATTTTTTTTTTAATTGAAGATGTTTGAGAGAAGAGAGAAATGAACCTTCTCATACCCTGCTGGTAGTTACATATACCAGTCCAGCTGTAACATGAATAAAAAATGATGAAAATGTGCATAAGATTGAAAAGTCTTGAAAATGGAACTCTATTGTTTTCATTCTCATTAATTTAGTTAGAATTAAAGATGCACACAAAGTTTTATGTAACTAAAGACTCATCAGAGCATTATTTAGAATAGGAAATAGTGGAAACAATCTAAATAAATAGCAACAGGTTGTGGTTAAATCAATTAAGGGATGAATAGTAAGAACACAATGGTCTTAAGTTGTTTAATGAATTTAAATATTGTTTAATGAAAAACATATTTGAGTTAATAAGCATAGCACATGCTCACTAAATGA
The DNA here is from genome assembly GCF_016772045.2 of Ovis aries. NCBI lineage: Eukaryota > Metazoa > Chordata > Mammalia > Artiodactyla > Bovidae > Ovis > Ovis aries. Next base: position 235,815,046 of record NC_056054.1, on the reverse strand, counting down.
ATACATGGAAAAATACATCTCCAAAATGATGGGAGAATAAAGTGTTTTTGAGTTGAATTATATATCCCAAATTATCTGCAATGAATATGTGTTACTTTATAATTGTAAGTAAATCCCAATAAACAGAATGATTTCTTTTAAAAATTATTAAAGGTTGAAATCTTAAACTTGTAAACTTGGATAGAAAGTTCAACTCAAACACACAAGAAGATCACATTGTTTTCTCGAAGGGACTTCCTCCTTCTCTTAAATCCATATGCCCACTAAACAGCCAAGGCGAGTATATGATGGGCCAGGGAGGTTAAACATTTCCAAGTAAATTCATATGCCCTTCTGGTGGGGGAGGGTGATGCTCTCCCCAGGGTTTGCAAAGCCTCCCCTGTCAAAACATCAGGAATGCATAGCTAATACAGTCTTCTCCTTTTCTCCATTTATTCTTTTTTTTTTAATTTATTTTAATTGGAGGCTAATTACTTTACAATATTGTAGTGGTTTTGCCACACATTAACATGAATCTGCCATGGGTTTACATGTGTTCCCCATCCTGAACCCCCTCCTACCTCCCTCCCCATCCCATCCGTCTGGGTCATCCCGGTGCACCAGCCCTGAGCACCCTGTCTCATGCATCAAACCTGGACTGGTGATTCATTTCTCCACTCATTCTTATGGTAAGTTATTCCTCCTGGTCTCCACATAGCTGACATCCACTATTAATGCCCATTGTGGGCTCTACCCTTGATTCAATCACAAGGACCCATCTCTAGTCAGTTTCTTTCTTTCGTTCTTTCTTTCTTTTTTGCTGAGTTTTGAGGGTTTATATATTTGTAGGTTTATATTGGTTAATTTTTTATTGTGTCCTATTTCATTGGGGTATAGTTGCTTTACGCTGCTATGTAGATTTCTGCTGTACAGCAAAGCAGATCAGCTGTATATATACACATAGCTCTTCTTTTTTGGATTTCCTTCCCATTTAGGCCACCATTAAGCACCATTAGAGTTCCCTGTACTCTAAAACAGGTTCTCATTTGTTATCTGTTTTATACACATTAGCATATATAGGTCAATCCCAATCTCTCAATTCATTCCACCTCCCCCTTTCCTTGCTTAGTGTCCACGTTTTTGTTCCCTATGTCTACATCTCTATTTCTGCCCTGCAAACAGGTTCATCTGTACCATTTTTCCAGGTTCCACATATATACAGATGGCCAAGAGGCACATGAAAAAGATGCTCAGCATCATTAATTATTAGAGAGATTCAAATCAAAGGTACAACGAGATATCACCTCAGACTGGTCAGAATGGCCATCATCAAAAAGTCTACAAACAATAAATACTGGAGAGGGTGTGGCGAAAAGGGAATCTTCTTGTATTGCTGGTGGGAAAGTAAATTGATACAGCCACTACGGAGAACAGTCTGAAGGTCCCTAAAAAAACTAAAAGCATTACCATATGACTCAGCAATCCTGATACTGGGCATATATCCTGAGAAAGCCAAAATTCAAACAAACACATGTGCCTCAATGTTCACTGCAGCACTATTAACAATAGCTAGGGCATGGAAGCAACCTGAATGTCCACGACAGAGGAATGGATAAAGAAGACATGATAAATATATATAATGGAAGATTAACCATTAAAAGGAATGGAATTGGGTCATTCAGAGATGTGGATGGACCTAGAGACTGTCGTACAGAGAGAAGTTAGTCAGAGAGAGAAAAACAAATACTGTATTTTAATGCCTGTGTGTGGAATCCAGCCAGTTTCTTGTCTGAATTTGCCTCTTCTGGTCCCTGGTTCTCTTGGCATTTCACTTCACTTTGCATAGGCATATGGCATTGGCAGGATCTTCCCCAAACCCCACACATCCATAGGGAACTGGGGCCAAAACTCAGGCCCTCTGTCTGAACACTCATATTTTGTTACTTTGTTATAGTAGGAGGCACACTGTGGAGACAGTTGTCCCAAAATCCTACCCAAAGGCAAGATAACACAAGCCTCCCTCAGCTGTGTTTCAGGGAGACAGACACGTGACTCTGATTTCCTGTCTTTTTCCCTGTCTTCTTGCCCTTCCTTTCTTTCCAACTGTATCTTTCCAAATTTATTTCCTGCTCCAGGAGAGCTTTCCTTCTTCTTTTCTTAGGGAAAGTTAACTCTACAACCTCATTCCTCCCTAATCTATGACTTGTAAAAGCACCTTTGTGATAGAATCAACTCAGCTCAGCTATTATTACTGGAGCTGTGAGAGGACGAAGAACCAGGGTTTGCTAGTGATAAAAACACAATCGTTTAGAATATCACAATATTATTCCTGCTATAATCTCCCCCTAGTAAGTTGGCATCCCCACAAAGGACATTCATCTCTTGTATATACCTTCTCTTTCCAAAAGTATATATTCTCAGACTCATATTCTCATCTCTTCAAGTTCATCTGGGTAAACATCATACTGGGCAAATCCTCACCTTTCTTGAGTAAAAGTTGTTATCGTTCCCAGGATACTGTGAGTGAAAGTCATTCAGTCGTGTCCAACTCTTTGTTGCCCCATGGACTACAAAGTCCATGGAATTTTGTAGGCCAGAATACTGGAGTGGGTAGCCTTTCCCTTCTCCAGGGGATCTTCCCAACCCAGGAATTGAACCGGGGTCTGCTGCATTGCAGGCAGATTCTTTACCAGCTGAGCTTCTAATCCCAGCTCCATCTTCATGCTGCCTGGCCACCTGCTTGATCACTGGAAAGCTCAACCAAAGCTGTAAACAGTTTTCCCTAAAATGGCTTAAACCTTTGATAAACCTTCAAGAGAATTTACCATCCATGACTATTACTGAAATAGTTAATAAAGGAAGTAACTCAAGAAAGAGAAATGTGAATCCTGATAGAATGGTTGAAATTTAATCAACAAGAACCAAACATTTAAAATATGTTGGCAAAAACAATACACACAATGTTGTATGTTTTTAAAAATATAAAACTAAAGATAAATCAGGCAATACTTTAATTAGTCAATGAACTATTGGCTTCCATATGCAAAATTTTTATGAATTTGCTTTTGACTTTAAATTCTATTGTGTTTTTAACTATGTTATAGTTCCATATGTTTAGATAGCAAATCTGTCTGCTAAGTCGCTTCAGTCGTGTCCGACTCTGTATGACCCCATAGACAGCAGCCCACCAGGCTCCACCGTCCCTGGGATTCTCCAGGCAAGAACACTGGAGTGGGTTGCCATTTCCTTCTCCAATGCATGAAAGTGAAACGTGAACGTGCAATCGCTTAGTCATGTTCGACTCTTAGCAACCCCATGGACTGCAGCCCACCAGGCTCCTCCGTCCAAGGGGTTTTCCAGGCAAGAGTACTAGAGTGGGGTGCCATTGCCTTCTCTGAGCAAATATGTCTACATTCTCCTGTTTTAAAAAAATTTTTATTTTAATTGGAGGCTAATTACTTTACAATATTGTCATGGTGTTCTTTTTTTTTAATTGACCTATTACTTAGAAAATCTCATTCATACTCTAAGGTTCTAAGAATATTTATGCAATTTTAAAGAACTTACATTGTTTCTTCTATTTACAAAAGTAAGTGTATATTGACGTGGAGATAGAGATATACTTAGAGATTGAAAAGTTAAAGTAGAAATAAGCAATTTAAAGAATATGAGGCTAAAAGGAGAACTGTTAGCATAAAACCTTGAAGCTCCTAATGAAGACTTTACCGTGATAGTTGATTGCAAGGGTACCAATTATTTCTTCTAGTGCTAAGAAAGTGCTGTGCTTCCAGAGAAAGAACAATCCTAGTCTTACTGCTCTGGTATTTCTAATTAAAGATTGAGAGCATCAAATATGACAAGACATTGTATTTTCTTTTTTCAGATATTTTAGATTGCATTTTTAAGTGCTGAAAAACAGTTTAAATGTGTAATGGAATTATTGGGTTGGAAAAAGTTCCAATTTGATGACAGTTGACTGAAGCAAAAGGTTAATTTTATTAAAGGCTCATATAACTGTACCCCAAAAAGAAAAAAAAACACATAAAAATTTCATTCCTATCTACAGACCCTTTAGTATATGTTTTTTCCCAGTGTGGGCTGTAGCCCACTTTTACATATACATTTATATATGGTAACTAAAGGCAAGTATAGAGTATTGGAGGAAAATATTTTCCAGATTCTCATGTGTCTCTTGATGTATTTTGTTTATACTGTGGAACGGAAGAAACACAGCCTTTGAGGCCAGATGGTCCCAGATTAGGGTTGCCAGATTTAGCAAATAAAAATACAGGATGCCCAGTTATATCTGAATTTCAGACAGACAATGGCTAATTTTTTTAATGTACATCCTACGCAGTATTTTATCAAGCAACTCTATCCTGGATTGGATCTGAGCACCATCTTTCCTGCTGCGTGACTTGAGAAGTTACCTAATCTCTCAATGTCAATCTCCACATTTTCCAAATGGGAAGAATGATCATTTTTCAAGTTTTGTAAGTCTTGGCATATATTTTGCATGCAAAAGGCCTTGAACAATAATCTAAAACATGATAGGTGCTTAAAAAACACGAGATTCTGAGACTCTGTCCAGCCACAGGGAAAGAGCCACAGCTGTCAATTTACAACCTTTCATGTCAAGAAGTTTGTAAATCAGTAGTGAATAAACCAGTGAATTTGGATGCTGCCAGCCAAGATTTTAAGCCACTCTTTAATTTCTTGTTGCCCTGGTTATTGCACAACAAGCTTTAATAGAATAGATATCTAGTAAAGACCTACTGTATAGAACAGGAAACTTTTCCTAATACTCTATAATGACCTATATGGCAAAAGAATCTAAAAAAGACTGGATATATGTATTTGCATAACTGATTCACTTTGCTGGACAGCAGAAACTAACACAACATTTTAAATCAACTAGACTCCAATAGAAATTATTTAAAAAATTGAAAAAAAAATCTTCTGGTCCTGAGAGCTAGGAGGATGTTATGAGAGTTAGATTAGAACATTTAGATGTTAAATTTTAAATATCAAAATTAGAATATTTTGTTCCCTGTACCCATCTAATTGTGTTTCAGATTTTTCAATTTCAGTGAAAAGTGACTCATTTATCCAGTATTCAAACCAAAATCTAGGATTTCAATAAAAATACAGGGGGGTTTCTATAGAAATACAAAGAATCTAAAAAGACAATATTGAAAAAAAAAATTGAAAAAGGAGCGAGTACACATAGCATCCAGATTTTGGCTTCTAATACCATTCATAAAAAAAGAAACTAGAGTTCCTTGAATAGATGATTAGTTCTTGAACTGGGGCAGGGAATACACCAGAAGAGCCTGAAAGTATCTTGTAGTGCCATAAAGTAAGAGCTAAAAAATTACAGAAAACAAAAAAATCAACCATACATCAATAAGTATTTATCAAAGTGGCGTAGATGTGAACAGAAAGAGTTCCCAAGATAGAAAAAAAAAAAAGAGCAATGAAATAAATAAAATAGTATTGGGTCATCACTCAAAATGAGAAACAAATATTCATAAATTAATACTAATATAAATAAATGATTAAATAAATAAATAATAAAGGATAAGAGACAAATCTCCTGCAGAACAATTCCAAATAATTTATTTAGATACTCTGCTTTGAAGAAGGTGGAGCAAAGCTCCCTACTCCTTAGCTGCATATAGTGTATAGTGACTCCACTTCAGAGGGTACTGTACAGAAAGAGGCAAAAGAGTAACTCAACAGTGGTGAGGCTTGACAAACCTTACCTTAACCAGGTGGTCAAGGTCAGTAACAATGGCGATAAATTATGCTGGTACAATGTACCCTTGATATGATGCGGTGAAAATGCTACTTCACCTCTGTGGCTGTCACTTAACCTTTTCATGCCTTGGGTGTCTTTTACTGAGGCTAACAAGAGTCACGATAGTCCTTATCTCATGGGGTTGTTCTGAGAATTAAATAAATAAATAAATGTATGCCATCTGGTTAGAGGCTGCCTGGCATATAGTAAGCTCTGAATAAGGAATAACTGCTCTCTTTACCCTTTGTTTTTCTTTTTTCTTCAATACCCTCATTCAATAATGACAGTGATAAATCCTATCACTTTTTGTTCCAAAATATAAAACACCTTTCTCCATTTTTCTTTTACTCCTAGTACAAACAGCCCTTTAATTTATCTCTGTATTTATTCCTATCTCCCTTCTCTGATGAATGGTTTTTTGAAAATATGAATGAGTTCATATTACATTCTTGCTAAAATTCTTCAGTGGTTTTTCTTGGCATCTCAAAGAAAGTTTCAAATTTCTTATTATCACCAATGAGGCCCCTTTTGAGAGCCTTGTCGTGCACCTTCCATGGTTCCTCCTTTACCCCCGAGGCTCCAGCTATACTGGACACTGACTTTCTTGGAACTGAACTAAGACTCCTTCATGCCTAGGGCTTCAGCACCAGCTGCTCCTTCTGCCTGGAATCCTTTTCAGCCAGATTTTTGAGTGACTGACTTAACTCTCAGTTTGAAATGCTGCCTTTTCAAATGAAAATTTCCTGACAACACAAGTTTAAAGGAGTTGCTCATATGAAGTTTGCATGTACTATATTATCTTTTTACATATTCTTTAGTTTGAAGCAATCACAGAGAAAAGGCAAAAGTGTGATACAAGGAAATTTTTCCCAGAACCACTTGAGAGTAAGCTGCTGACATGATGCACCAATCACTCTCTACCATTTTAGTGGCTATTTTCTACCAACATGGACATTCTCCTATACAGTTGCAAGACAACCCACAAAATCAGAAAATGAACATCAGTGCATTACTGCCATTTAATCATTTGGCTTTGTTTACATTGTCCCAATAATATCTTTTATATTCATAAGACCCCATTGAAAATCATGCATTGCATTGGGTTGTCCTTAGACTCTTTGATGGGGAAGAATTCCTTCGTTTTCCCCTTGACTTCACAACCACATTCAGTTCAGTTCAGTTCAGTTGCTCAGTTGTGTCTGACTCTTGGTGACCCCATGAACTGCAGCATGCCAGGCCTCCTTGTTCATCACCAACTCCCGGAGTCCACCCAAACCCATGTCCATTGAGTTGGTGATGCCATCAAACCATCTCATCCTCTGTCATTCCCTTCTCCTCCTGCCCTCAATCTTTCCCAGCATCAGGGTCTTTTCCAATGAGTCAGCTCTTCGCATCAGGTGGCCAAAGTATTGGAGTTTCAGCTTTAATATCAGTCCTTCCAATGAACACCTAGGACTGATCTGCTTTAGGATGGGCTGGTTGGATCTCCGTGAAGTCCATGGGACTCTCAAGAGTCTTCTTCAACACCACAGTTCAAAAACATCAATTCTCTGGTGCTCAGCTTCCTTTATAGTCCAACTCTCACATCCATACATGACTACTGGAAAAACAACCACATTACAGACCAGGTATTTTGGAGAATGTGCCTCAATTTGGATTTGTCTGATATTTCCTTATGATTAGATTCTGTTATGCATCACTGGCAACCACATCACAGCAGTGATGCTGTATCTCTCTCCTTGCTTCCTCCCAGGTGACACATGAGTTTGATTCTATCCTTTACAAATAATGATCACTGCGATCACCTGATCAAGGTGGTGTCTGCCAGAATTCTCTACTATAAAGTCACTCACTCCATTTTGTAATTTGAAAGCATTTTATGGGGAGGTACTGAGCCTGGCTTCCCTGGCTGCTCAATGGTAAAGAGTGAAAGTGAAGCGAAGTTGCTCAGTTGTGTCCGACTCTTTGCAACCCCATGGACTGTAGCCTACCAGTCTCCTCCATGGGATTCTCCAGGCGAGAGTACTGGAGTGGGGTGCCATTTCCTTCTCCAGGGGATTTTCCTGACCCATGGATCGAACCCAGGTCTCCAGCATTCCAGGCAGTTGCTTAAACCTCTGAGCCACCAGGGAAGCCCAATCTGCCTGAAATGCAGGATACATGAGTTCACTCCCTGGGTCGGGAAGATCCTGTGGAGAAGGAAATGACAAACTACTCCAGTATTCTTGCCTGGGAAATCTCATGGACAGAGGAGCCTGATGGGCTATAGTCCATGGGATTGCAAAAGAGTTGGATATGACTTAGCAAATAAACAATAACAACTGAAACTGTAAATATTATTTTCCTTGTCAAATTTGCCATTTTTTCCCCATTTATTTATGTCTAGGCAAACCAATGGTTTCCCTATTTTATTCCACATGTTTTAACCTATTGCTATTATGATTTATTTTGACACTCAAGACTGCCCCAGTTTGACTGGTGGGAGCCTCTCTAAGCTGAATTCTTGAGATGTATTTCAATCATCATTTCTATGTTTTCTTGCTTTCTGGTATGATAAGACATTCCAGGCTTATCTTAGACTTTCCTTGCTCCAGCTCTGGTATCAGATATCTTTTCAAGGAGCCCAACTTTCTTTTTTTAATTGGAAAATAGTATTAAAAATCCAAGATCTCAGGCTCCAGGTATATTCATTGTTATTAGAGTTTGGTGCTTGAGTCACTCAGTAGAAAGATCCAGAGAATAGATATTTTATATATCATATATTCCTTATATCTTTCCACTAAGGGGACTGAAATGTATATATTTTATATATTAAAATATAATTTATATTAGAAATGCTCATTATAACATATTTTATATACATTTATTTCTGTATTTATCTACATATATGTTAAAAACTATAAATTTTCCGATCCAACCATACATGCAGAATTCATTTTAGCTTTCTCATTTTCTGAATTTTTAGCTCCCTTTTCCAACAGCAAGAAACCTGACTTTCACTATCTTTAGTACATTTTCTTATATGAGAAATCTCTTGGTGTGTAACCAATATCCAACCTCTGCTGGCCCTGGCCGGCCCCAGCGGGTGTTCTTCCCCTGCTCAGACTCTGATGACCTGTACCAGTGATTGCATCCTGCTCCTGTGCCCCACTTCGTGCCATCTAATAGTTGCAGGATTTAAATGTCCAGGAAGGGAAGAAAAGCAAAAGAGATAGAGGAAGAGGAAATATGTTCCATGTTCTTCATGGAAGTTACCACAGTATTATTTACTCTTTTTATTTCTTTCTTTCTGTTTTCTTTCTTTCTTTTTTTTTTTAATGTCTCCCACAGCTAGAATGTTAAGTCTGTAATGTCAGGTACCTTTTCTGTCCTGTTACTGAAAAATCTGGGCATTTGGGAGCCAGCAGTGTTTCTTCTGCAATGCACACATATAAGATTGAAAAAAACTCAAGGGCTTATTTTTCTTTGAAATTAGTTAGACTAAAGTCTCTATAACAACACAGATAGTGATCAGTTTAATTGCAGAGTTCACATCCAAACAGGTTGTTTTAGACTTGTAAAGACATAGCTTTAAAATGGTAATTTTGTCAACCTTGGAGTTACTGACACCAAGATAAAAATATTTCTACTTCTTGATGTTTAATGGTTAGTAACTAGTTATTTAAATTTTAGAAAATATCTAACCTATTGCACTTCCCCTCAAAGATAATTCAGTTGATTAGGCCTGTAAAACAGTCAAAAGAATGTTTAGAGGTTAATTCAAAGAAAGATTTACTATGTACAGTTAAGTCGTTTCTTTATGTTTTTGTCCTCATCCTTGCAACATACATATTGCCATTTTGATCCATTTGTAAAAAAGAAAAACTGATCTAAGTATAAATTACCTTCCACCTGTCAGGAAAGTAAATATCTTGATTCATTATGTGAAGAGGTTGTTTTTTCCCTCATTTCCTGATGTGATCTCCTGCAAAAGGACAAGCTTTTGACTTGGAGACTTTTGCATGCTACAGCATGTCCCGTGTGATATGCTAGTTGCTAAGGTAACTGTATTTCCCTGAAAATACCAAACTAAACAGGAGTCTGAATCATCAGTGTGCAGTTTGATGCCATTATATCCATTGAAATTTTCCTTAGCATTTAAATAAACACATCATTCATCATCATTTAGTCTTTAAGTCGTGTCCGACTCTTTTTGATCCCCTGGGCTCTAGCCTGCCAGGCTCCTCTGTCTGTGGGATTTCCCAGGCAATAATATTGGAGTAGGTTGCCATTTCCTTCTCCAGGAGATCTTCCCGACCCAGGGATCAAACCCAGGTCTCCTGCATTGCAGGCAGATTCTTTACTGTCTGAGCCACCAGGGAAGCCTTCATAAACAAACACATAATGCCCAGATAATTCTGGATCTTTTCTCTGATGTCTTCTATTCTTGCTTTGACATTCAAAAGCACAATCACAGGGTACTCAATGACACAAAGAGGTCAAAATATTTTATAAGTTAGAACTCACATGGTTTCTCAGGTTCTGCTAATGAGGGGATATGTAATTGTTTGCTGTAGATGGGACATATCTTTGTACTGTCTGCACACAAATTCAATAAACAAAGTGGCAGAAGAAATCAGATTGCAGGACATCTAAGAGGTTAAACCACTTTCAGAACCTTAATCCATTGTTGTAAACAAGTTAAAATCAAATCATTTTGGAGAAGAACTTCAAAACATTGTCTCCTTACTTTGAAATATCTTCTTAAAATAGTACAGTATCTATGCACTTTGATAGCTATGTGTATGTATTATATTCATTTGAAATTTATAAATCTGAAAGTCTTTTTTTTCTATAGGTTATACATTTTCTAATTTAGACTCATTTCATCAATTAACAGGTTTGCATAATACAGCTTTTATTCAATGAAGCAAGTTAATAAAACAGGTAGGATTTTATAGGTTTGGTGACTCTGCTTTTGAAATTGATGAAACCTTACATTGTTGATTAATTTCTGTTAGCTAAAAGCATACTTTACAATTCTCAATTTGTCTTGCAGCTTTTCTTGATTCTCTGCACATTTTTATCAAGAATCTTAACTTTGAAACCACTGACATACATTCCCTGAATAGATTTGGGTTTAAGAGAGTACACAGTAACATAAGTGAAAAATAAACATTGCTTTTAGAAACACAGAAGCTATTCAGTGACAAAGACATCTACCTGACTCAGAGATTTCCAATGTCTCCAGAGTTAAATGCCAGAATTCACGTTCAGCTCTGTCCCTTAACTACAGTAAGAAGTGGGGCAAGGCAGAGACAGCATCAGTTTTCTCATCAAAACTTTGGGGATTATCATAATATATGTCTACTTAGGATTGTTGGCAGATAAAGTCCGATAATCTCTGTAAGGAAATCAACGTTATGCTTGATACATGATAAGTGTTTAATAAATGTTATTTGTTATTATTTCTATTATCATAATTAAATACAATGAATGAGACATTCATTTAAGACATTCTTTCATATATTCAATATAAATGTTTGGGACTCAGGCATTGTAGATTTCATCAAGCGCTATTTCTAGCTTCCTGTAGATGTTAACTTTATCTCAGCACTGTGTGAGGCTTCTTTTGTGAAAGATCAATACCAGTTTCAAAAGAAAATGAAGGTTCAAGCAAGTTAATTTTTGAGAGTGAAGCTTGACTCCTCCCTTAAATGACAAAGCTTTATAGTTTAAATTAATTTATTATACACCCCCAAGTCTTAGTCAAAAATATTTGAACATCGGTTGACATTTTCTTGATGACTCATGCTGCTCCCTATGAGGCAAAGCACTGCAATCCGGTCTTGCCCTTGGGGAATGATGAAATACATGAGCAGATCTGTCCTGGATGGCTGTGATTTTCTGTTTGATGTGTATTTGGACTCTTCACTGTTCACTGTCAGTTGTCACTCTATGCCTTTAACAGTTCTGACCCTGTCTCGTTTCTAAGAGAGCATTGGGATGGAGACCAGGTTACCAAATGAAAGGAAATGCCTGAGCAAGTAGAACATGTGATAAGTATATACACAAGCGTAAAGCAGTTGGAACTGAGATGACTGCTCTGCTCTCTGTGGGTATTCTGAGCTGGGAGGTTTGAGGTTGCTGAAATTCTATCAACAGTCTAAATGAGACAGTTTACAATTAAATCTAGAGACCTTGCGTGAACACAAATATGTACTACTGAATAATGCTTAATTTAGTGGGAAGACTAATGATGCCTGTCGACCCCACTCTCAGTGCACAAAATAAAAATGAGTCATGCTTGTTGCATAATCTGTTTGACTTCTGAGTCAGACAAGTTCTTCAGAATCGACTTCACCTGCTTTTCTACAGATAGTAACCTAATTGTTATTTTAATTACATTTACAGTGTCTGCATTTTGGCTTACACTCTGTAAATTGATACAGAAATTAGTTAATTTGAAGCTCCTTTTACATTTTCTCTTGATAAAGGAACTTCTTGTATGGTTTTATTAATTAGATTCTTTGTCACTTGAAATCATTACATGTTGAAATCTGTCATCTTTCAACTCTGGAAGTACTTTTGGAGATGTACAATTTTGCATCAATACAAAGTCTCATATTTTAACTTCTTTTTGGTAACAAAAATTTGAACATATACTGTCATTGAGGATATACTGCGTACTCAATCATATTTTTTACCTATCACATCTATTATTTTTGTAAACAAGATGTTATTATTTTGTTGATTCAACATTTCTATATATTCAATGACCTCCTCAGTTCAGTTCAGTTCAGTTGCTCAATCATGTCCTATTCTTTGCAACCCCATGAATTGCAGCATGCCAGGCCTCCCTGTCCATCACCAACTCCTGGAGTTCACCTAAACTCATGCCCATCAGTCTGTGATGCCATCCAGCCATCTCATCCTCTGTCGTCCCCTTCTCCCCATGCCCCCAATCCCTCCCAGCATCAGAGTCTTTTCCAATGAGTCAACTCTTTGCATGAGGTGGCTTAAGTATTGGAGCTTCAGCTTGAGCATCATTCCTTCCAAAGAACACCGAGGACTGATCTCCTTTAGAATGGACTGGTTGGATCTCCTTGCAGTCCAAGGGACTCTCATAGAGCATAATGATTTAGTTACTTAAACAAATATCCATTATGGTCTTTTTGCTAATCATTTTGTGTATTACTAGTGGCTAGCAGAATGTCTGGTGTTAGATACTCAATATATGTTCATCATGAATACAGAAATAAAACCTGATACCAGGCCCAGTGTTATCTTAGTTGTAACGCTGAAGAACCTGATGAAAACGCTTTTACTGTAGTTTTACATGGTATATTTTTACTGATCCATCAGTTTATTCTTTTCTTTTATTTTTTATATTCTTTTATTTTTTGTCATTATTAAAGTTTTGCAGGATATGATTTTGTCAGTACAGCGGAATGCCGAAAAGAGAGTAGGTCCATCAGCTCCTTCACTGTATACCAAGCATCTTACTAGGTATCAGACACACAGGAGATGCTCAATAAGTATTTCTTGACTCAATGAATGAATTCAGAAAACTCATACTAAGATGGCGAATAAAGAAATAGAATTCTAATTCATTTGTTTGTGGTGTGTACTAAAGGGTATAATCTTCCCTTGACTACTTGTCCCTATCACAAGTTCATAATATCTTTGTAAATAATTCCATGTGAGAAGACAAAGGTCAACTATAATTGTCTTCAGAATTGGGAGATGACTATGAAATGCCTCCTAACATCAGCAGACTCCTTAAGGAGTATGAAAGCCAAGCATATCCCAGTCACTAGGACTGTATCAATCCATGGCTTTAAAATATATCTTCCATCCAAGAGTCCAGTCATTTCTGTGTTTCATGAGTTAAAGATATCTCATTGCTAACTGTATCACCTTTGATAACCATATGACCTTTGAAAACGATATACTTTGTTCAACTATGAAAACCACTGTTTTTAAGACCACTCTAGTGTTATCCATGATTTATCAGTCTTATAGCTTACACTTCTGATGGCAAAACCATCACTTTCAAGTTCAGAGACGTCCTCAATATCTGTCTTATTCACTCACTGGAAAAATAGCTAGCAAAGGTATGAACTTGTAAAAGCAATAGATCTTTAAATGAACTATACTTTTTTTGCTTGCTACTTTCCATCCTAACTCAAAATTTCAAGACCAACATGATTCCAGTCTACATGTCTTGGTTCTTTTTTCATCTTCATGGTTTTCTTTTTTTTAGTCACTTCTATTAGATCACAAGGGATGGTGGAGATAAAATATGTATAAATAACATATATAGAGAGTATGTGAGGGTAGGACACAGTACTATCAATAAAACAGATGTAGGAGCTAGGAGAGGCAGTGGGGAAAGGCTGTGGAAAAAAGCTTTACTCAACAAATAGTTATTGAGCACTTACTATGTGTAGGCAAAGTAACTTGTTGTGTGCACTGAACAATGGATCCCGCTATCCTAATGATTAGAATCCATGAATGTTACCTTATATAATCAGAAACAACAAAAAGGGTCTTTGTAGATGTGATTAAATTAAGGATCTGCGATGAGGAGATTATTCTGGATTAACCAAATAGGTCCTATGTAGTAACAAGTATACCTCTAAGAGAGACGGGGGCGATTGGACACACACAGAAAAGGTGTGTGAAGACAAAGCAGAGGGAAATTCGAAGATGTTTGTCTCGGGGATTGTAGTAATACAGCCACAGGCCAAGGAATGTCAACAGTCATTCCTTAAAGAAAACTGCAAGAGTAAGGAAAAAGATTCTGCCCTAGAGCTCCTAGAAGAAGCACATCCCTAGCAACTCGATTTCAACCCAGTGATATTGATCTCAGACTCTGCTTCCAGACTAAGAGATAATAAATTCTTGTTGTTTTAACCCATCAAATTTTTGGCACTTTGTTACAGAAGCGCCGGGAAACCAGTATAACTACTGAAGTTATTTCAGTAAAGAAAAACAGACACAAATCTGACTCCTCAATTATTCCATGTGTGACTATAAAAAGTAGGAAAGAAATTTACATCTACCCACCTACTGGGCTTCCCAGGTGGTTGGCTCAGTGGTAAAGAATCCACCTGCCAAGCAGGATGCATGGATTCGATCTCTGGATCCAGAAGATCTTCTGGAGAGGGAAATGGCAACCCACTCAAGTATTCTTGCCCGGAGGATCCCACGGACAGAGAAGCCTGACAGGCTACAGTCCATGGGGGTCACAAAGAGTCGGACATGACTTATTGATGAAATAGCAACAACAGCAACAACCCACCTACTCTGTTCTGGACATTAGGCACATTCTTTATATCATTCCGACCTTCACAACTCTTTTGTTTTTGCCTGACCAACATTCACATTTCTGTTAGTAGCTTTTATACTACTGTCAGTGGTGTGACTGACTAATAATAATAGCATTTGCTTCAGACGGCATACATTTTCCAGTTTTTTTGTTCTTTCTCAAAGTAGCTATACTTACCAGGTTTCTTATTATAACCTATAAACTTGGGGCTTCCCTGGTAGTCCAGTGGTTAAGATACCTCGGTTCTACTGCAGGGAGTGCAGGTTCAATCTCTGGTTTGGAAACTAAGATCCTATATGCCGTAATGTGGAGTCAAAAAACAAAAAGAGATTCACCTATAATCCTGTGTTTCCCCAAGGATATCAGCTACTTTGTCTGGAATAAATAATTAGGGAAAATGTGAAGAACACCCCTAGCCTTCATAAAAAGAAATTGTTCTCATTTGCCACCATCTGACCAACAGCTGCTTATCTCTGAATACACAGGAAAAGCAGGGAGTCCTTGCCCTGAAGAATAATCCACCTATCCTAGGGGTAAGGATAGGGATAGGGTAAAGGGGTGGCTTCCCTGGTGGCTCAGAGGTAAAGAATCTGCCTGAAGTTCTGGAGACACAGGAGAGACAGGTTCGATCTCTGGATGTGGAAGATCCCCTGGAGGAGGGCATGGCAACCAACTCCAGTATTCTTGCCTGGAGAATCCCCAAGGTCAGAGGAACCTGGGGGGCTATTGTCCATGGGATCGCAAAGAGTCAGACATGACCGAAGTGACTGAGCACAGGGTAAAAGGGTGATACACCAAGGCTGGTAGGTAGCACATGTTTTCATCCATTCCTATGCCCAACCCGGACTCAGTGCCGCTCTGATGTTTCTCCTGAGGACATCAGCCCCAGTGGTGGTTGCCATAGAATTGTGAGGCTAGGTAGGGAACTAGTAATGATTACCATAAGGGAGCACGTGGGCAAGGGAAAGAGCAGAAACTAATTTGATTATACTTTTCTCCACTGCTGACAGCTACCCTTGGGCACGTGCTCAGTTGCACCTGACTCTTTGCAACTACATGGACTGTAGCCCGCCAAAAGCCTCTGTCAATGAGATTTCTCAGGCAAGAATACTAGAGTGGGTTGCTGTTTCCACCTCCAGTGGATCTTCCTGACCCAGAGATCAAACATGTATCTCTTGCACCTCCTCTGTTAGCAGGCAGATTCTTTATCACTGTGTCACCTGGGAAGCACAACAGCTGGTCTTTAACCCTTGATCAAAGGCTCATGGACTCTGGTCTCCACTAACACACCCTCATTTTGAGCTTTCCTTCTCCTGACAGTTTTCTCTCCTGTTTGTTACGTCTTAGAATCTGTATTTTCTTCATATGATGAGAAGTACAGAACAGAGGTCTCCACTGCCATCTCTCCAGGTGGAATTGTATGTGCACATCATAGGTGACAAGCTGTCCCATGACTGTGAAACCTGCTGGACTCACTCAGTCTTCTGAGTAGCTAAGACTGATCCAGTTCCTTAGGGACCTTCAGGCTTCGGGAACCATCCGACCACTACTTTGCCATCTGTGTATAACCTGAGGTTCTTCCCCATCATTTCCACTGGCTCTAGAAAGCTGGGAGGCAGAATTTTACTCTTAATTTATATCTGGCTTGCTGTGTTCTCTATGGACATGCCAACATGGTTAGAGAGAAAGGAAAGTGAAAGTGAAGTGAAATTGCTCAGTCGTGTCCGACTCTTCGTGACCCATGGACTGTAGCCCACCAAGCTCCTCCATCCATGGGATTCTCCAGGCAAGAATACTAGAGTGGGTTGCCATTTCCTTCTCCAGGGGATCTTCCCACCCAGGGATCGAACCCAGGTCTCCCACATTGCAGGCAGACGCTTTAACCTCTGCAGCTCCTGGGAAGCAAAGAAAGGGAAGAGAGAAAGGAACTTTCCTTTATTTCTGCCTTCAAAGCTCTGAAGTTAGTCTTAATCAGACTGAAGCACCTGGATAAGGGGCGGGGTAAAATATCATTCAGTTCAGTTCAGTTCAGTTCAGTCGCTCAGTCATGTCCGACTCTTTGCGATCCCATGAATCGCAGCATGCCAGGCCTCCCTGTCCATCACCATCTCCCGGAGTTCACTCAGACTCACGTCCATTGAGTCAGTGATGCCATCCAGCCATCTCATCCTCTGTCGTCCCCTTCTCCTCCTGCCCCCAATCCCTCCCAGCATCAGAATCTTTTCCAATGAGTCAACTCTTCACATGAGGTGGCCAAAGTACTGGATCATTAGAAAGCCAAATAGACTCTGCAAATGTGACCTTTGGGTAGAATCTCATAAAGTCTGAACAAACTTTGGAACTGGTTGATTTCAAAGACAGTGCTCCAAAACTGCCTTAGTTCCAATCTTTAGTTTTAGGATCTTTACTTTTCTCAGATTAGGCAAAGTCCATTTGTCTTGCTTATCACCCCAAACTTTAATCAGTTCACTTAACTTGCAGATTGAAAAGAAAGTGAAAGTGTTAGTTGCTCAGTTGTGCCCAACTCTTTGTGACACCATAGATGGTAACCCAACAGACTCCTCTGTCCATGGGATTTCCTAGGCAAGAATACTGGAGTGGGTTTCCATTCCCTTCTCCAGGGGATCTTCCCCACCCAGGGATCAAATCCGGGTCTCCTGTATTGCAGGCAGATTCTTAACCATCTGAACCACCAGGAAAGCTCGCAGATTATTAGAAGTTAAATAACATAATGTATGCAAAGAATTGTGCACAGAGGCTGGCACAAGCATTTGATGAATATAAACTTCATATTATTAAGGGTGAGGGTGAAAGTCAAATCAAAATGATACGTACTTTGTGAAACTTATAAATGCCAGCCAGCTGTTATAAGTTTATTATCATTCTTTCTCTGAGAGGGACAATTTAACATATGCAGATTATAAATTCCTCTTACTTGAATTCATGTTGTTTTAAAGTGTCAGTCTCATGCTGTTCACATCACTATATTAGAACTTACTGTACTTGTTCTTTCTCTTTAGATAAACAATGGTAATGTGTCCAAAATAATCCAGTTGGAATTAATTAAATTAGCCTATTGGAAAAATAACATGCTTTAGGTACATTTCTGAGGTCTCCACCTCAACATTAAACATTTCCTTAAGAAATTAATAAAATCAGTTGATGTTTGTCTCATCCGACCATCTGGGTTTCTACACTAATTGCTGCTGACGAGTCACTCTTTCTGTTGAATTTTTAAGTTCAGGTAGGAACAGCATTTTGTTCTTTATCATTCATGCTTCAGTTCTCATTCACTCACAAAAGAGAATTCAAACAAACAGATTAAGAAAAATGAGCAGGAACATAATCCCAGGGTATGTCCATATGCTTTAATTACAAAATAGGTTTAGGCCTTAAGAGTTAAATATTTCTAGATAAACTTAATTAAAAATAGATAAAACAATTAAATAGAAGAAATAGAATTCCAGGTCAGGCTAGACCTCTTGGTGTAATTTGTGCGTGGCTAAACTCCCTTTTTTGCCTAGATACAGCAGCTATATCCCATTCAATAAACCAACATGTCATGCGTGGTTTGTGTGTGTGTGTGTGTGTGTGTGTGTGTGTGTGTGTGTGTGCTCTGCCACTGATATTGCTGTTACAGAGATTACACAAAACATACCAAGGAAGTTAAGAATTCTCTTCACAAAGACTTAGTTGAAGGTCCAGGTTCACTACCTATTAAATATTATATCTCAGTTTCCTCAGCTGAAAATTAAGGTGACTGATGGGTCCAGCAAGCACTCAAGGGGATGGGAATCAGTGAGCCTACATATCAACTAGAAAGGCATTATCCAATATAAGTGCTTCTCTGATGACTCAGCTGGTAAAGAATCTGCCTGCAATGTGAGACCTGGGTTGTATAGATCCCCTGGAGAAGGGAACAGCTACCCACTCTAGTGTTTTGGCCTGGAGAATTCCATAGACTGTATAGTCCATGGGGCCACAAAATTCGGACACAATTGAGCAACTTTCACTATCATTAAGTGCAAAGTTACTGGTTTAGACTACTTCTGGAAATATTCACTACTTGGACCAGAATTTCCTGGAGCCAGTGATTTTTCTTTTTTTCTTTTGCTGATTATTTCCCCTACCAGGATCAAACCTGGGTCCTCTGCATTAGAAGCACAGAATCTTAGCCACTGGACCACCAGGGAAGTCTTGAGCCAGTGAAATTTTAACTGATACTTTTCCTATCTCCAAAAATATCACCTTGGAACCATATTTCGTACCTATATCTTATCCATCAGAGAATCTGGCCGGCTTTTTTTTTTTCAAAACAAATCTCAAGTCTGTCCATGTTTTCCCACCTTCAATGTTAAGAATCTAGTCCAAGCCTCCATTATCTAGTATGTGATAAGGTGCAGAAGCTCCCTAACTCCTCCATTTCCATCTCTTAATTATTCTCACAATAGTCAGTGACTCTTCAAAATGTAAATATTATATTATCACTCTCTTGTTCCTAATTCTCCAAGAGCTTCCCATACATTTAGAATAAAATTTAAAAAAATAATCATCTAGGGCTAGAAAGCTCTCTATATCTATTTTTAGATGTAAATATTATATCTAAAAACTTACATATAATATTGGGTTGACCAAAAGTTCATTTGGATTGTTTGTAAGATATTGCAGAAAAACCCGAACAAACTTTTGGGCCAACCCAATAAAATTCGATGAACAGTTGAGCCTAGCAGGCTGTAGTCCTTGGGGTCACAAATAGTTGGACATGACTTCGCAACTGAGCATGCATGCAATATTTAATAACGTGAAGCTGAATCTTCAGCTAAGTCTTGCATCTGTCTCTGCAACCTCATTTCTCACTCCTTTTGCCTCATTCCCTGGCTCCTTCTTCCTCCTCATTACAGACAAGTTCCTGAAATCTAGAAGTCTTTGCACTGACTCTTCTCTCTGACTGGGATGTTGAGTCCTACTTTACAGAAAATATAAAAGCACAGATACAAAAAATAATTCCAGGTAAAATTTGAAAGGCAAAACAATTTTCAAAAGGCAAAACAATTTATAAATAAATAAATAGTTTGTAAAGCAATATAAAATAATAGCTTTATCACTTTGGAAAAGAAAAAAAATTGTGAAATAAGACATATACAAAGCACTAATTATAAAGGAGAAGATTACGATTGGGAGTACATTTAAATTAAAAAAAACTTGTGTTCCTCCACAGAGACCAGTGAGAGAGTAAAAACAATACATCTTGAAGCCGCATACTTTTGTGCGCTTTTCTCCTTTCATTTCATACATTTGCACACATAAAGGGTACAAACTTAGAAAGCATGACTTACACGATCACCAAAGGACAGGGCAGCGAAGGGAACCATGGTAGAGAAAGTACAAGACCTCAAATGCTGCCTAAAGTGAAACAGAAATTGCATTTTGGAAGTCCCCAATGGGAGAGCAGAGAATGTAGTTGAAGAACCGGAAACTGGGCCCCATCTCTGCAGTGCCGGCAACTGTCCTAAAAGACATTCTTGCTTAGATTGTGTGTGATAAGTTATTTTGAAATAACTCAATCTCTTTATTCTTAGGATTCTTTTCTATAAAAGCTCATTTCAAAAAGCTAAATTGTCTCTAGATAGTTTTACTTTTTTTACTGAATTAAATAGGGCAAAATTACATTCTCATGAAATCCGATTAAAACACCATATGATAATCCCACCAAGCTGATTTTACATGCTAATTAATTAGTTCAGGTTTTATAATTTTCAGTACATATGAGAGAGATCAGCTAGAAGTTTCAGCATGAAATGAAAAATGAAAACCATCCCTGCCTCTCTAGTAAGCCTTGGCAGAGAACTCAGTATTTCACACCCATCAGGATGGTGCTCCCATGTATTACGAATCTGAATAAAAATGTTAGACCATATATGGTTATCTTTCTCTCAAGTCAAGAATTTCATTTTGTTACTGCTAGAAATAAACTTATCCTCATTTCTAATTATCTTGACTGAGCTTTAAAACAAAAGCCACTCATTATTGTAAATATTTAGCTGGTGATTATTAAATAGATCAGCCCAGCGTGACTATTCCAGCTGGCGGAGAAGAACAGATTTCTTGCTGCTCATATTACTGTATAAACCATCCTTTAAAGAAGGCTGAGGTTGACGGGACTGATTATTTCTGCTTCTGGGATTCATTACATTCTCACAACACACTTGCCAGCTGAAGTTGGCATAATGTCAGACAGAGCTCAAAGGAGGTCTGCAGTTAAAGTTTTCAGATGATTTTCATCACCGGAAGTTCCATTTTCAGCAGTAGATAGGCGAAGCTGTCCTCTTCTAGGATAAATTGAACTCATATGCCAGGAATAGGGCTCCCGATGCAGAAGTGGTAACTTTTCCTTGCCTCGATTCCTAATATTCCTAATCACAATCTATATTTCTCTGTGTTTAAATATAATATTCAAGCATGCAATTATATATGCTGCTCTCAAAATACCTTCATCTCTGCAATGTACTTTCTAATATGCATTCATATATGCAAGTTTTTCCCAAAAGAAGTTACCAGAAGCTTAATTAGTATTAAAGATATTTTGCCCATCTACCTATAATACCCACCTCAGAGACAATTTCAACTATAAAGGACTACTAAACAATGATATTTGGGGTACAATTTATTATTACTATCACACTTCTCACATGAACTTCCAATTCTGAAATACATACAATTTCATGGATTTAAAATAATTGCTGTTTATTTATTACTTAAAATTAGCCAGAGACAGTAGTTAGTTCACTTGTTGACCTTCCCCCCGCCCCTTACTGTTAATGTTTAAACTGTCTTTGTTTCATTTTACTTTCCAAGAACTGTCCTTGTTATCCAAACTTAGGAAATGAAATTTAATGTAGACCATGCCTCTCAAGGGGTAAACACTTTTTCCTCTCGTATGACACACGACCACCCCGAGAGATATGAGTCAAATCTTCCAAACGTCTAATAATATTGTAAACACATCTCCAGTTGATCGTTATTTTACTTTGTTCATTAAAAAATGGATGAAAAACAGATATAATTGCCCCATAAAGTTAGCCTCTCACCACCGGGATAGGAGAAACTTGATTTCCATCCCCACAGCCTATACAAGCTTCTGCGCATCTGGTTGTTGTCCTGATCTATGGAAAAAGAAATGGGTAAGTGGCTGAGCACAACTCATCACCCTAGCACAGAAATAACTCACATAAGATGCAAGTAAACACTCGGGTATTTACGATGCATTTCAGTGCTCAGAACACTAGAGTGTAGATACTCGTTACACCATTAACATATAGCACTTGGCCATATTCTGACATGACTGGTGTCACATGGAAACAAGACTAGCCTGTGAATAGTCATCTGGGTGGTAGGAGGAGTGAAATAAGAAAACAGGATGGGGTATTCTGATAGAGCTGAAGGATTGATGTTTCCGTACTATCCCTTGAAAATTTCACTGAGGTGATGGAGTCATTTCTGGGATCCAGGAGGGCAGGCCAAGGTATCAAAGCCTAAGGACTCTTCAACTGCTGTGGCTGAGCATGAAACTCCAGACTCAAGGGAGCTTGGTCTGTGTTAAGACACAGGACACCTAAAAGTGGCAAAGAACTGCTGAGCTATAGCTCTCCTCTTAGCATGTATGTGATTCCAGAGAAACGTGGTGACAAAAGGAGCTCCTTTGCAAACCCCTGAAAATAAATATAATAGTAATACTAAAATAAATATAGTAGTAATATTAATGGATCAAAGAAGAAGGCAATTAATATTCAAGAATTAATGAATCCATGGTAGTAGTGTTTGAGTCGTTATGTCTGACTCTTACAACCACATGGACTGTAGCCCACCATGTTCCTCTGTCCATGGGATTTTCCAGGCAAGAATACTAGAGTGGGTTGCCATTTACTTCTCCAGGGGATCTTCCTGATCCAGGGATTGAACCTAGGTCTCCTGCAATGCAGGCAGATTCTTTACTGGCTGAGTTGCCAGGGTTCAGTTCAGTTCAGTCACTCAGTCATGTCCGGCTCTTTGCGACCCCATGAATCACAGCACGCCAGGCCTCCCTCTCCATCACCAACTCCTGGAGTTTACCCAGACTCATGTCCATCGAGTCGGTGATGCCATCCAGCCATCTCGTCCTCTGTCATCCCCTTCTGCTCCTGACCCCAATCCCTCCCAGCATCAGGGTCTTTTCCAATGAGTCAACTCCTTGCATGAGGTGGGCAAAGTATTGGAGCCTTTCCCTTCTCCAGGGGATCTTCCCAACCCAGGAATCTAACTGGGGTCTCCTGCATTGCAGGTGGATTCTTTACCAACTGAGCTATGAGGGAAGCCCGTATATAATTGTTTACCAAACATGAAATACATAATAAATTACTATAAAATACATTATTTAGACTCTCTGCAAAATGTTTTATCAATTATACCCGTTGTTGGTAAGGATGTAGTGAAAGATACCCTTATGAATTATTAGCAGCATTTTATAGCGCCTTTTGGAGGTACAAAATGATAACAAGAATCAAGAACAAATTAAACCAGCACTTTGAAATTCGATGGATGCTGATTAACATCTCAGCTCAACCACTGACCCACTGAACAATCCTGAGCAAGTGTTTTACTGTTTGCGAGGGACCTATAAAGCAGGAATGCCTCTCTAAAGAGAGAAAACTAAAGTTTTCAGCCTCATCATGACAACCAGATGTGATAATGCATCTATAAAGCACCAACCACTGCAATAACAGGTGTTCAATAAAAGCCAGTGCCTTTGCCTCATTCTCCTTCTCTGTTCTCTCTCCAAGTACCAAGTGCAAGTAATGCTGCTAGTCACTTTGTTCAGAGTAGCATGAGTCTCACTATTGAAATGCTTTTCCTGAGTTGTTTTCCGCTGGCGATTGGACATACATATCAATAGTTACAAGGGAAGACAACTTGAAATCATGGAGGGTCACTTCTCACTGCCCTGAAGCTGAGTGGTTTCCAAAGCAAAGTGGTCACAGTTATTCTAGAGTCTGTAAACCATGAGGGAGGCAACAGAATAGCTCAAGTCATTTCTGTCACTTTGATGAGTTCTGCCATAGCCACAAGGTCCCATCCCTTGAAGAATTCAAGGTCTCGGCCCAGACAGCTATTATCAGCTCATACTGAAAGGTGCATTGTGGATTTGTCTGTATTTTCGAAGGGGAAGAATGGAGGGTTTACTCTTCCTCCATTTATTAATCATTAACAAGTGTCAATCCACCAAGTGAGGCTTGCTTCTCTGTAACTTAAACACACACATCCTAATCCATTAGGCTATCTTGCTGTAAAAAGAAGAAGGAGAAGGAAGAGGAGAGAAAAGGGAGGGAAGAGATGGGGAAGGGGAGGGAAGAAGGAGAGAGGAAGAAAAAGAAGAATTAAAATTGTAGATACTACTAATCAGGTTAATCACGTATTTCAGTATCAAACCTAAGGAAACAATAAAATTTTCAAGTAAAACCTTCAAAATATATTCATTGTAACATTCTCTCTCTCTTTAAAAAATGAAGAGGTAAACTATTTAAATGCCATCTATAGAAGCAGTTATTTATAGGGCTCAGAATAGTAACATCCTAGGCAAATTCTGAAGATGAGAAATATGAAATGTGTAGTACACACAGTGTATCTGTGTGCAATTATGCTAAGTAAGAAAATCAGAAGTCAATGCTGTGACAACAATGAGATGGCAATGATGTGAATACTGTTGTTGTTGACAAGTTGCTAAGTCGTGTCTGATTGTTTGTGACCCCATGAACTGCAGCATGCCAGGCTTCTCTGTCCATCACTATCTCCTTGAGTTTGCTCAAGCTCATGTGCATTGGGTCAGTGATGCCATCCAAACATCTCATCCTCAGTTGCCCTCTTCTCCTCTTGCTCCCAGTTGTTCCCAGCATCAGGATCTTTTTCAGTGAGTCACCTATTCCCATTAGGTGGCCAAAGTATTGGAGCTTCAGCTTCAGGACCAGTCCTTCCAATGAATATTGAGGGTTGATTTCCTTTAGGATCGACTGGTATGATCTCCTTGCTGTATAAGGGACTCTTAAGAGTCTTCTCCAGCACCACAGTTCAAAAGTGTCAATTCTTAGGGGCTCAGCCTTCTTTATTTATGACCCAA
This sequence comes from Ovis aries, assembly GCF_016772045.2. Lineage (NCBI taxonomy): Eukaryota > Metazoa > Chordata > Mammalia > Artiodactyla > Bovidae > Ovis > Ovis aries. The sequence continues at coordinate 235,789,807 of NC_056054.1, read as the reverse complement.
CTCTCACACTCATACATTTCTACTGGAAAAACCATAGCTTTGACTGTATGGACCTTTATCAGCAAAGTGATGTCTCTCCCTTTTAAAACTTTGTCTTGTTTTGACATAGCTATTCTTTCAAGGAGTGAGAGTCTTTTAATTTCATGACTGCAATCACCATCAGCATTGATTTTAGAGCCGAAGAAAATGAAATCTGACACTGTTTCCAAATTTTCCCATCTATTTGCCATGAAGTGATAGAACCAGCTGCCACGATCTTATGCTGAGCTTTAAGCCAGCTTTTCCACTCTCCTCTTTCACCTTCATCAAGAGGCTCTTTATTTCCTCTTCACTTTCTGCCATTGAAGTGGTATCATCTGCATATCTGAGGTTGTTGATAGTTCTCCTGGCAATCTTGATTCCAGCATGTGATTCATCTAGCCTGGCATTTCCTATGATATACTCTGCATATAAGTTAAATAAGCAGGGTGATAATACACAGCCTTGACATCTCCTTTCCCAAGTTTGAATCAGCCCATTATTCCACATCTGGTTCTAACTGTTGCTTCTTGTCCTGCATACAGGTTTCTCAGGAGGAAGGTAAGGTGGTCTGGCATTTCCATCTCTTTCAGAATTTTCCACAGTTTGTTGTCATCCACACAGCCAAAGGCTTTAGCATAGTCAATGAAGCAGAAGTGGATTTTTTGAATTTCCTTGCTTTTTCTATGATCCAGCATATGTTGCAATATAAATCTTGCTTATCACCAAAATCTAGACGTTTTCGTGGAGAGATGAGAACAGTTTTGTTTTGTTAGCTGTCATGGCTGTGAGAGAAATCTCTCTTTCACTGGAGTTGTTTTAATGCTGCTGTATCAGTACTGTAAAGTCAATTAAAACAGCATGCATGACTTCAAAGAAAATAAAGAGAAACTTTCTGGTGCTATCTTTACCACATTTAGGAGAAGCATTGATACAGACATAATATGCATGTTAGTTTCAGATGTAGCAGAACGGGCATGGGGTACAAGTCAGGAGCTTGAGTTAAATGCCAGGTGCACCATCTGTGATACTTGACATGCCTCCCTGCACCTCAGTTCATCAATTTGAAAAATAAGATGGTTTGACATGTGTTCCCTAAGGGATATCATGAGTATTAAAGTGAGTACCTTTTCTTTTGAATTACATTTGTGTTTAGGTTTCCACAGTCCTCTTTTTGCAGCCTCACTATATTCTTTTTGTCAGAAAGCACAATGACTAAGAGATGATGTCTATTAAGCAGTGGATGGATTACGATCTCTGAATCTTGAGGATGTCACTAAAGAAAAGCAATATCCCAAAAGAAGGAGTGAATAACATCAAGAGCTTCAAAATAAATTGGAGACACTTGTCAATCTGGCAAATAGGTGCATTTGTGTATTAGTTATAAAACCTAAGCCAGATTGGACTTCCCTTGTGGCTCAGTGGTAAAGAATCCACCTGTCAATGCAGGAAATTTGGGTTTGGTCCCTGCATTGAGAAGATCCACCAGAGTAGGAAATGGTAACTCACACCAATATTCTTGCCTATGAAATCCCATGGACAAAGTAGCCTGGTAGGCTACAGTCCACGGAGTTGCAAGAGTAGGACATGACTTAGCTACTAAACAACAACAATAAAGCCAGGTTAGATTGAGTGTTTTCATTCTTTTATGAAGCAAAGACATTGCTACCGAAATTAGATTTATTCTGGAGCAATTGGATTAGTGCATCTCAGAACTATTTATCATATACCAAGCAAATGCACCTTCATTATCAAGAATTTTAAGCTTTATTAGGACATATATTCACTCTTTGAGTCAAATTGATGATTAGTTTCAACACAACAATGTTCTCTAACTAAGCTAACAGCGTCAGAGCTTAAAAATGTATCTTTATTTTTAGTTATAAACATGAAACTTGTAGCCAAAATTCTCTTGCTTGAAATATATAACTGGTATGATTCAGTTTTCAATTGCCTGAATATACAGCTATATATTGAAAATTCATATATATGTGTACATGTATGTATATATGTATATGATACCCACATATCCGTGTATGTGTATGTTTCATATACACTCTAGATAAGATCATTATTATAGGAACTAAAGAAGTTAGGAATTAATATTTATAGAGCAGCGTTATTAAACTTCCATTTTGTCTTACATTCATCTTAAATGAAGTCAAAATTGATCACTATCTTTGATTAAATAAATTTATATGAAATATAACAAATCTTTAAAATATGTCTTCTAATGAAATGTGAAAGACAAGAAATCTTCTCATCAATCTTAGGTACAAAATGGGTTGGAGAACAATTCTTGGATTAGCATGATTATAGTCATAAATCAGAGTTGATTAATCCTTCCTAAATTTTCACATTAACGTGAAGCCATTGCAAGATCATGATTCTTAAAAGAAACCCCAATGAGCCGATTCAATGTCCATTCTGAATAAATATTGTCAAGTCATTTTTGACAACACTATATTTATCTATGAATTTGTACTTCTACATTGAGTTACCTGGAAAAATTAGTACCTTTTTTTTTTAAAGGAGATGGTTTAAACATCTGCAACAGTTGTCATTCTCAGAAATAATTGCTTTCTGATCTTGTGATGTACTTCTAAAGATTACTTTAAATTCTTAATTATAGTCTATTGTTATTTTCTGTACTTTCAGTCTTTGATCAGTTATGATACATTCCTTCTTTCAACAAATATCTATTAAACACCTACTATACATCAGCACATAATTTAATAACTCATTTAAAAATGATCTTATTCCTACGTAATTTATGTAACATAAATTTTTAATTGAGACATAATTGTTACAACAAAACTAACACTTTAAAAGTATACAATTTAGTAGGTTTTTATATACTCACAAAATTGTACAGTAAATCAGTTCAGTTCAGTTCAGTTGCTCAGTCGTGTCCGACTCTTTGCGACCCCACAAATCGCAGCACACCAGGCCTCCCTGTCCATCACCAACTCCCGGAGTTCACTCAGACCCACATCCATCGAGTCAGTGATGCCATCCACCCATCTCATCCTCGGTCGTCCCTTTCTCCTCCTGCCCCCAATCCCTCCCACCATCAGAGTCTTTTCCAATGAGTCAACCCTTCGCATGAGGTGGCCAAAGTACTAGAGTTTCAGCTTTAGCATCATTCCTTCCAAAGAAATCCCAGGGCTGATCTCCTTCAGAATGGACTGGCTGGGTCTCCTTGCAGTCCAAGGGACTCTCAAGAGTCTTCTCCAACACCACAGTTCAAAAGCATCAATTCTTCGGTGCTCAGCCTCCTTCACAGTCCAACTCTTAATCCATACATGACCACAGGAAAAACCATAGCCTTGACTAGACGGACCTTAGTTGGCAAAGTAATGTCCCTGCTTTTGAATATGCTATCTAGGTTGGTCATAACTTTTCTTCCAAGGAGTAAGTGTCTTTTAATTTCATGGCTGCAGTCACCATCTGTGGTGATTTTGGAGCCCAAAAAAATAAAGTCTGACACTGTTTCCACTGTTTCTCCATCTATTTCCCATGAAGTGATGGGACCGGATGCCATGATCTTCGTTTTCTGAATGTTGAGCTTTAGGCCAGCTTTTTCACCCTCCTCTTTTACTTTCATCAAGAGGCTTTTTAGCTCCTCTTCACTTTCTGCCATAAGGGTGGTGTCATCTGCATATCTGAGGTTATTGATATTTCTCCCGGCAATCTTGATTCCAGCTTGTGTTTCTTCCAGTCCAGTGTTTCTCATGATGTACTCTGCATAGAAGTTAAATAAGCAGGGTGACAATATACAGCCTTGACGTACACCTTTTCCTATTTGGAACCAGTCTGTTGTTCCATGTCCAGTTCTAACTGTTGCTTCCTGACCTGCATACAGATTTATCAAGAGGCAGGTCAGGTGGTCTGTATTCCCATCTCTTTCAGGGCTCCGATTTCTCTACATCCTCACTGAAACCTGATATTGTCTATCTTCTTGATTACTGCCATTCTAGTGGATATGAAGTAATATCTCTTACGGTTTTGATTTACATTTCCCTAATGACTGACTAAAGATAGCGTACAGTTTTTTGTGTGCTTAATGATTATTTGTATATATTTTTGGAGAAAAGTCTATTGAAATCCTCTGCCCATATTTAATTGAATTATTTATCTTTTTCATTGTTAAGTTCTAAGATTTCCTTTTGTATTTTGGATTCTAGACCATTATCAGGTATGTGATTTGAGGGGTTTTTTTTGTTGTTTTTTTTTTCTATTCTGTTTATGGGCAGTCTTTTTATTTTCTTGATAGCATTATTTGAAGTACAAAATTTTAAATTTTGGTGATGTTCATTTTATTTATTTTATTTTGTTGACTTGTTGGAGAAGACTCTTGAAAGTCCCTTGAACTACAAGGAGTTCCAACCAGTCCATTCTAAAGGAGATCAGCCCTGGGATTTCTTTGGAGGGAATGATGCTAAAGCTGAAACTCCAGTACTTTGGCTACCTCGTGCAAAGAATTGACTCATTGGAGAAGACTTTGATGCTGGGAGGGATTGGGGACAGTAGGAGAAGGGGACAACCGAGGATGAGATGGGTGGATGGCATCACTGACTCGATGGACTTGAGTCTGAGTGAACTCTGGGAGTTGGTGATGGACAGGGAGGCCTGGTGTGCTGCGATTCATGGGGTCGCAAAGAGTCAGACATGACTGAGTGACTGAACTGAACTGAACTGGACTGAAGTACTATCTAAGGAATTATTGTCAAATATAAGATCAAGAAAGTTTATTCCTATGTTTTTTCTAGAGTTAATAATTACAGCTCTCATTTTTAGGTTTTTTGACCATTTTGAGTTAATTTTTGTATATAGTGTTAGGAGTACAGCTTCATTGTTTGGCATATAGATATCCAGTTGTCCCCAGAGAAGGCGATGGCACCCCACTCCAGTACTCTTGCCTGGAAAATCCCATGGATGGAGGAGCCTGGTGGACTGCAGTCCATGGGGCTGCTACAAGTCGGACATGACTGAGCGACTTCACTTTCACTTTTCACTTTCATGCATTGGAGGAGGAAATGGCAACCCACTCCAGTATTCTTGCCTGGAGAATCCCAGGGACGGGGGAGCCTGGTGGGCTGCCATCTATGGGGCCACACTGAGTCAGACATGGCTGAAATGACTTAGGAGCAGCAGCATCCAGTTGTCTCAGCACCATTTGTTGAAAACACTAAATTTTCTCCCATTTAATTGGCTTGCCACCCTTGTTAAAAATCAGTTGCCAGGATTTACCTGGGGGTACGGTAGATAGGAATCCGCCTGCTAATGAAGGGGACGTGCGTTCAATCCCTGATCCAGGAAGATCCTACATGCCACAGAGCAGTGAAGCCTGGGCACCACCACTGAGCCCACATGCTGCAACTCTTGAAGCCTGTGAGCCTAGAGCCTGTGCTCCACAACAAGAAGCCACCGCAATGAAGGACCCGCACATCACAGCAAATAGTAGGCTCCGCTCACCATACTAGGGAAAGCCACATGAAGCAATGAAGACCCAGCACAGCCAAAAAAACACCCTCAAACTGTTGCCCATAAATGTGCAGGTTTCTTTCTGATCTCAATTCTATTTATCTAAGTGTGTATCCTTATGCTAATACCACACAGTCTTTGTACAGTAGCTTTATAATAAGTTTTGAAATTGGGAAGTTTGAATTCTACACATTTGTTGTTCTTTCTCAAGATTGTTTTGGTTATTTTGAGTTCTTTGCACTTCGATATGAATTTTAGGAAGAGTTTATCAATTTCTGCCAAAATGTCAACTAGGATTTTGATGGTGATTGCATCGAATCAGTAAATCCATTTGTGGATTGTTGTCATCTCTTTTTCCAATAGAAGAACATGAGATAGCTTTCCATTTATTTAAGCCTTTTAAAATTTATTTCAAAGGTGTGGTGTAGTTTTCAGTGCACAAATCTGGCATTTGTCTTATTAAATATGTTCTTAAAGTATCTTAATATGTTGATGTTATTTTTCATGAAACTTTTCCTTAATTTCATTTTTAGATTGTTCGATGCTAATGTATACAAATACAATTGATTTTTGTACATTGATCTTGTATCCTACAACCTTGATGAACTCATGTATTAGCTCTAATAGCTAATAGCTTGTTGCTATTGATGGTGCTTAGCGTTTTCTGTATAGGAGATCATGCCCTCTGTAATTAGAGGTAAGTTTTACTTTTTCCCTTTCCAATCTGGATATCTTTTCTTTCTTTCTTTTAAAATGCTTAATTTCCCTGGCTAGAACCTTTCGTACAATATTGAATAAAAATGGCAGGAGTGGACATCCTGTCCTGTTCCTAATCTTAGGGGGAAAGCTTTCCAATTTTCATCGTTAAGTGTGATGTTTTCTTAGGTGTCCTTTATCACATGGAGGAAGTTCCTGTATGTTTCTAGTTTAATTTTTTTTTTAATCAGTAAGTGATGTGTGCAATTTGCAGATTGACAGCATAAGAGTTCTAATACAAAAGAGCTTAGTGTTATAATAATATAATAGAACATAATATAATATAATCTATAATTATATTACTCTACCACTAAAGGTTCTCAGGGGCTTCCAGGATAAACAGCAAATTGCTTAATTAAAAATTCTTTCTACTCTAACTCAAGCCTGTCCATTTATTTCACTTGCCAAGTGTCACCTCAGGATCCACAGTCTAGTCGTGAAGAAATCCTAAATGTTCCACAAAAGGGTCATACTTCCTCACTCATCTCTTGGGTTCTGCACAGACTGTTCATCATTAAGTGTTAATCCTGTGGCTTTCCAGAGCATGTGCATTCTAGCTGTGTGTCTGTCCTGTAATCTCAACTGTACTCAAATAATATGTCCAACTGTCTAATTCCCACAGGACTGGAGATTTTCAGATGTGATCTTTTTATTCCTATTATTAGCATGCTGGATGGTAGAAAATAGGTATTTTAATTAAATAAATAATTCTTAATTCTAATTTCATGAAACTAACCTTTGCACAATGTGTAATGCTTACTTGCAGGTAAGGTTTGGTGTTTTTTTTGTTGTTGTTGTTGTTGTTGTTTGTTTGTTTTTTAAACCACAACTGGCCCATAGCAGGGCAATTCAACTTTTGGCATTCATGGCTACTTAATGGACTTTTGACACACATCCAAACCACAACATTTGGGTGCATTTTCAAAGATATGTCACAATTTCAAGCATAGTATCTTAGAAATGAGCATCAATGATAACACAAATTATAAAACATCAACGTTCTAAAATATCAGGTGTAACCTTGCTGTGAGATACCTGTAAATCTTGAGGATCGAGGAGCTTGAACCAAGAGACAAGATCCACATCGCCATTACTATCTTATTTTTATTTTAAATTACAAACCCCTTAAGTCACAATCATAATGGCAATATATCAGAGATGGCAACATGTATGTGATGAATTTCTGAGAAGGTGCTAGGTGGTTGGATCCTAAGAAATTATACCCAGTGTACTCATCACAGACTACTTTTTAGTATCATGTTAGAAGCTAAAACACATATATATTCACTCAAGACTGTACAAATAAGAAATAGAGGCAAATAGAGCTCCCATCCAATTTTCATGCTGTTTTGCAGCAGTAGGAAAGGTTTTAAAATACACCGAATAACATCATGCCTTTCTGTGAAAAAGAGAGAAAATTGTTGAGTGTGGGGATAAAATAAAATATTTATGCTGGATCCACTTGATTTTTTTCAAGAAACCCTAATGCCTATCATAAAGAGTAAAATGTTTATTTTTCCTTCCTGAAGTAATAGATTCAGGTTATCCAAGATGATTATAGGATATGATAACAGTTAGGGTCTAGGCTCTAAAGTCAGGTTGCTTATGCTAGAATACTGGCTCCACTGTTTTTCTCGTGAGACTCATAGTAGTTTCTCTAACATCACTTCTAAGTGGGGATAATTATAACTTCTACTCCAAATGTAGGTTATGAGGATTAAATGAGGTAAGAAGAGTACTCTTCTTAGGACAGTACCTGGTGTATATAGTATGTGCTCAGTAGCAGTGTGACTGAGCAGAAAGACAATGTAGAAGAAATCCCTGCAACTTCCTTTCAGTAACCCATCCCCTGCCTGTGCTTCCCAAAGGCCAGAGCCAGTTATAAACCAGCTGAGAATGTTGAGGTTCATCTTAGAATCGTGCCTGACACAAAGCCCATAACATTTTGTTCATACTTGCCATATTTTAGCCATCTGCTCATTGCTTTATTGTTAATGCATTTCTTTTTTTCTCTCAGTTGTGAATTCCTTGAGGATAGGATTAATATCTTATTCATAATTGGAACTCAGTAGAGTTTTAATAAATATTACTGAGTTCAATAAATACTAAAAGAATGACACATAACTCAAGTACAGGAGAATGCGGAGAAAAGAGAGGAAGGCTTTTGCAGGTAGCAACATTTGAAAAGACAATACAAAGTGTGGTTAATTTCATCCTTCTTTAAAGTAATTTTTATTTTTTTTCCTATGGCTATGTGTTTGAAGTTGAAAAAATCAAACACTACATAAATATTCTCTTTGTTAAAGAAAATTCAAGCAACACATAAGCATGTAATTCTTTGCAGCAAACTGTCCATATTCCACTCTCTGCATCAAAAGTAATTAGTTTTTTAATTCAGTCTTCAATTGGAGGAAAATTGCTTTACAATGTTGTGTTTATTTCTGAAGTACAACAACGCAAATCAGCCATAATTATATATATATCACCTCCTTCTTGAGCCTCCCTCCCTTCTTCCCATCCCCAAAGTAACATTGATTAGTTTTAACAAATCAATGTGCATTTTATCCAAACCTTTCTCTATGTATTTAATATGTGTATGTTTGTGGGCTGTGAGTGTATATATAATTATGTAGTAATGATTCTTACTTTACACAATTTGGTTCATATTTTCTGCGCTAATGTTCTGTGTCTTGACTCTTTCACACTGGAAAATATATCTTAGCACTTTTTCCATCATATAAACAATACTGCAATGGATATTCTATACCTGAATTTTCATGCATGTTAAAAACTATTTCCATAAAATACTCTAAACTGGAATTGCTGGGTTTATTGTTATGTACATTAGTTGATAAACAGATAACATTAAAAATACCAATTTACCATCAATAAATCTCTCTTTGCACCTGTACTTAACCAGGATCTCAATCATTATCTGTATATTTGGTCACTTAAAACTTTTATTTACCTAGATAGTTTCACTGTAAATTGATTAAAATGGCAAAGTGGGAAAAATGTTAAAAAAGTTTTTGTGCTGAAAATGATCTCTTGAAATAGAAACTTCAGTCAATTTACAGTGAAAATATCTAGGTGAATAAAAAAGTTTTAAGTGACCAAATATACAGATAATGATTGAGATCCTGGTTAAGTACAGGTGCAAAGAGAGATTTATTGATGGTAAATTGGTATTTTTAATGCTATCTGTTTATCAACTGGCCCCCCAAGAGGACTTAATGCCCACGTGAGTTTCTAATTTGCTACCTTATGGAGGCTTAAAGGAAAAGATGAAAGCGGATGGAAAAGACACATTAATGGGTTAAAATTGTTTATAACAAATATATTATTTACCTTGAAATGTGTGCATACACAAGCCAAGAACTGTGTGAAGTTCTCAGAATACAGGGTTTAGCTGCCTTTTAAAAGTATTATTTGGTAAAGAACAGAACGATATCTCAGCAAAATGTGAATGCCTAGATTGAATTACCCAGAAGCAAAGACTGAGACCAGGTTTCAAGCATCTCACATCCTCCTTTTATTGTTCTTGGACTGCCTACTATATACATGGTGTAGAAGTCTCCATTATTTCTGTATTCTCATTTTATCTTTCAATACCATAAAGGTTTAAAGAATAAATAATGATGGTACTCATTCCCATGAGCAATGCCATTTTTACAAATCATTCTCAATTAACTTACCTGTATCAGTTGAGAGCCCAGTTTTACCAGTCCTAAAAAAACTTCTGAAATTTAAAGGCAGTTGAATTTCACACCTTTTTTTTTTTTTTTTGGTGGCTGCTTAATACAGTGTTATTTCAAGACCATGACCATTTTAAATATAAAGTTGAAACAGAAGACAGGATTGTGTCTTTCTGTAAGCAAAATTATTTATTCACCAATATTTTCTTTCTCACTGTGTGCTTGGGGAGTGTTTTTCTCAAAATAGCAGTGAATATGAAATGGAGCAGGACCCTATGGTCTTCCCCCCTCCGCCATGTCCTCTGTCTACATTTTGTATGTGAAAAAATCTTAGCCAGACTTTGATCAGAGAAGTGAGAAAATGCAGAAACAAGGCAAATGGTCTAACAAGATGAAATAATAATAGTTTAGCCATTAAGCATATTCAAGGACCTTTAGTTCCACCTTTAAGAGCTATAGATAATATTCTAAATCATATACTGTGAGCTGTCTTATAGACATTGAAATTCCCACCAGGTAAAAGAAATTAACTACATGATGACCAGACTATAGCCATGACATTAGCTGTCACAATTCTGAGAACTGGCCTCAAGAAATGGAAACAAATAGTATCTGGAACTAAAGATTAACAGTACTTAAAACAATCAAGATGATGCTGGTGAAACCATCACGTGACCAACTTCAAGATTACTCTAACAGTTGACTGTGCTGTTACTATATGTGCCCCCTTCCTCTGCCTATAAAAACTCTTGCTCCATGATGGTCAGGGCAGGGAGTCAACCTCTGGACAGGAGTCCATCCGCTCCATCTCCAGTTGCTGGCATCTAAAACAAAGTAAAATTTCCCTTTCACCAACCTTGACTCTTAATTGGATTTTGAGCAGTGAGCACCAGGACCCTCACTTTACTAATAGAGCTACCATTTTTATAATGCATTGTTTTATTGAGAGTGGTATCCAGTCATATCGGAAGAATAGGTTACTCTCTGATTGAGGAACCAGGTATTCAAAATGAATGATGAAAGTCTGCTTCTATTTGACGAGCACAGTGGTACATGCTGAAAAATTACTAATTCACTGTGCTAGTCATTGGAGGACAAAGCAACTGTTTTCTATAACAAATCTTGCTTTTCCTGTGGAACCATGTAAAATCCAACTTTTGCATTCACTGGGACTGGCAAACAGCTTCAGATGTCTGGGTTTTACTTTGGCTGGAAATTCCTTTGTACTCTGCAGTCAAGGTAGCACACAACATAAATGGATAACAAGTGATTTCAAAGAATGATACAAATTTGATGCAATGTACCCAAGTATGTGTTGCCAACAGTCCACATATATGTTGAGCTCATGAGTAAGAGGCATGAGGTGATTTGTTTCACTTTTAGTCAGAACACAAAATTCAGTTCCCAGGCATAACCCCTTGACATTTGCAAATGCCAGGTCTTTTTCCTGTAGTGACTCAAATGAGATAATATGATGATAGGAAGGTATACAAATACATTTATTCCTGTCTCGCAGACATTCTAATTTTTTCCAAATTTGATCTAGCATGTTTATGGTTATTGTTCACTGGAATTTAGTTGCAGTTGCTTATTTACTTCAGTTTTTAAAAGACAGATCAAGAAAACTTTATAGAAAAATACCTTCAAGTTATGCATGCGATGGGAAAAAACATAACTCTATCACTTTCATGCTTAAATCAAATATGCCTTATACTTCAGTGTAAGGAGTTAGAATGTGAAGCTCACCGAAAGGAATATTACTTTTAAAACCTAAGCCATACAATCTGAGAACATGTTCCAGTGATTCTCAGAAGGCATTTCATAAAGGATTAGCAATTTAACACCTGACAATTCCCTTCTATTGACGAAAGCAACTGCCTGGTAAGCTTATCCAAGAACTTATGTTTCTATTTTTCTTTTAAAATAGTATATGGCATCCCAAAGAATGGGATGTTTATATTCATATTGCATGCCTATTAAATTTATTTTTACTGTCACAATGTGAAAATTTGTTTCATGCTCTAAATTCTTCTTAAAAAGTAGAGCCCTAATGATTTTATGTTTCATTAGATAATTAGACATGCACAATCACAACTGTGTGTTTCTCTTTTACTAGGAAGCTGCATGCTTACTTTTGTACTTTATGTTTCCTTTGTCTTAAATTGTCATATAATTATCCCACCCATCTTGCTTCTCTCATTACTTTGATCTATCATTTTGCTCTTATTCTATTGGCTATATTTTGGTCAGTATTTTATTGCAAGTAGTATTTTTTTAAATGGATTAACTAGAACTCTGGCGAGATAAAAAAGACAGAAGGCAACTAGGAGTGAGAGCTAGAAATGCAGACAAGTCTTTATTAATTTCTTATAAAAGCTTTTGATACCTAAAGATAGTGATTAAATCCTAGTATTGAAAGGTTGCCTATTGTAGCAAAAAGCTGGGGCTTCCCAGATGTCTCAGTGGTAAGGAATCTGCTGCAATGCAGGAGACATAGGAGATGGGTTAGATCCCAGGGTCCAGAAGATTTCCTGAAAGAGGAAATGGCAACCCCTCAGTATTCTTGCTGGAAAAGTTCCATGGACAGAGGAGCCTGGCAACCTACAGTCCAAATGGTTGCAAAGAGTTGGACACAGCTGAGAGTCTGAGCACACAACACACACTAGAGAAAATAACATGGTGCTCAAACATCAAACTGGGCATGTATTTCCTGTATGAATGTGTGCAAATATTTGAATGTTCTGAACTTTTGCTAAACTTTTGTGAAATGACATACAACACATTTGCTCAAAAACTAAATGTAGGGAGAACAAGATGGTGGAGGAGTAGGTAGACATGAAGTGCATCTCTCTTCATGGATATATCAGGAATACACCTTCACACACAGAAGTGCATGCAGAACACCAGCTGAGAGTGGACAGCAATACCTGACCAGCAGAAAAGAATATATAGAACCATGCAAAACTCAGTAGGAGAAAGGAACTGGGCAGGGGGGGTGGATCAGAAGTGTTAGTAGGACTCGACATGCCCTCAGCGGGTAGGGGAACTGAAGCGGGGGTCCGATCCCCACATCGGGGCAATTGTCTGAGTCAGAGGAGAAACATTTAAGGTTGAAAGTGAAACAGCTGATCTGTGGCAGCCTAAATGGAATGAGAATCAGACAGTTCTTGCCACAGCCATACAAACTCTGGACAGGAACATTGGCTCCCTGGAAGGCACAACAGCTGGGAGCTGGAGTTTAGGGATTGTGGAGCAATCCAAGGGTGATGGCTGCTGTTGACTGTAGAGGGATGGATCAAAGGGATGTGAGGGAGGGGATTGTGATGAGAAATGTCTGTGGAAGAAAGATGGACAGCCATGGAAGCAAGGTGATACTGCTGAGTCACATGTAGGTGTTGGAGCCATCACCATAGCCTCCCTCTCTCCACAGGCCAGCATCAGCAGCTGAACAACAGAGTCCAGCCCATCAAATGCATGATGAACAGAAATACAGAGGAGGACCCCACCCAAGGTGCTCCTTTAAGGGCCTGATGGGCCGATCTACAGAGTAGGACCCCAGCCAGGGGGACCCTTCTATGTGCCTGACCTGCTGAGCAACAGAGAAGGACCCCAGGTAAGGGAGCCCTCTAAGTGCCAGAAAGGGTGGAGCTATGGAGAAAGTCTTGCCAAAGAGACCCATTTATGGTTAAAATTCTTCAAAAAATGGGCATAGAAGGAACATACCTCAACATAGTAAAGGGTATATATGATGAGTCTGCAGAAAACATTGTTCTCAATGGTGAAAAACTGAAAGCATTCCCCCTAAGATCAGGAACATGACAAGGGCATCCAATCACACCACTATTATTCAACACAGCTCTAGAAGTCCTAGTTACAGCAATCAGAGAAGAAAAAGAAATAAATGGAATCAGAAAATAAAAGTTCAGAAAACAAGTAAAAAATAAGAAGTAAAGCTCTCACTGTTTGCAGATGACATGATACTGTACACAGAAAACCCTAAAGATACTATCAGAATATTACTAGAGCTAATTAGTGAATTTAGCAAAGTTGCAGGATACAAAATCAATACACAGAAGTCATTTGCATTTCTATATACTAACAATGAAAAATCAGAAAGAGAAATTAAAGAATCAATCCCATCCACCATTAAAACAAAAATAATTAAATATTTAGGAATAAACTTACCTAAGGATACAAAAGAACTGTACAGAAAATTATAAGACCTTAATGAAAGAAATCAAACATGACATAAACAGATGGAGAGACATTTCATGTTCCTGGGTAGGAAGCATCAATATTGTGAAAATCACTATACTACAAAATGCAGTCTACAGATTCAATGCACTCCCTATAAAATTACCAATGAAAGAACTAGAAGAAAAAAAATATTCACAGACCTAGAACAAAACAAATTCGCAATTCATATGGAAACACAAAAGTCCTTGAATAGCCAAAGCAATCTTGAGAAAGAATGGAGCTGGAAGAATCAACCTTCCTGATTTCAGATTATACTACAAAACTATAGGCCATCAAGACAGTATGTTACTGGCACAAAAACAGAAATATAGACAAATGGAACAAGATAGAAAGCCCAGAAATAAACCCATGCACCTATGGGTACCTTATTTTTGACAAAAGAGGCAAGAATATACAATGGGGCAAAGACAGCCTCTTCAGTAAATGGTGCTGGGAAAACTGGACAGCTACATGTAAATGAATGAAATTAGAACACTTCCTAACACCATACTAAAGGTAAATTCAAAATGGATTAAAAACCTAAATGTAAGACCAGAAACTATAAAAAAAAAAATCTTAGAGGAAAACATAGGCAGAACACTCGATGATGTAAATCAAAGCAAGATCCTTTATGACTCACCTCCTAGAGTACCAGAAATAAAAACAAAAGTAAACAAGTGGGATCTTATTAAACTTAAAGCTTTTGCACAGTAAAGGAAACTATAAGCAAGGTGAAAAGACAAACCTTAGAATGGGAGAAAATAAAAGCAAATGAAACAACTGACAAAGGATTAATTTCCAAAATATACAAGCAGCTCATAAAAATCAATACCAGAAAAACAAACAATCCAGAAAATGTGGGGAAAATACGTAAACAGACATGTCTCCAAAGAAGACATACAGATGGCTAAGAAACACATGAAAAGATAGCTCAACATCTCTCATTATTAGAGAAATGCAAATTAAAATTACAATGACACTGTTGGTGGGAATGCAAACTAGTACAACCACTATGGAAAACAGTGTGGAGATTCCTTAAAAAATTGCAAATAGAACTGCCATATGACCCAGCAATCCCACTGCTGGGCATACACACCGAGGAAACCAGAACTGAAAGAGACACATGTACCCCAATGTTCATCACAGCACTGTTTATAATAGCCAGGACATGGAAACAACCTAGATGTCCATCAGCAGATGAATGGATAAGAAAGCTGTGGTACATATACACAATGGAGTATTACTCAGCCGTTAAAAAGAATTCATTTGAATCAGTTCTGATGAGATGGATGAAACTGGAGCCGATTATACAGAGTGAAGTAAGCCAGAAAGAAAAACACCAATACAGTATACTAACACATATATATGGAATTTAGAAAGATGGCAATGACGACCCTGTATGCAAGACAGCAAAAGAGACACAGCTGTGTATAGCGGACTTTTGGACTCAGAGGGAGAGGGAGAGGGTGGGATGATTTGGGAGAATGGCATTGAAACATATATACTATCATGTAAGAATCGAATAACCAGTCTATGTCCAATGCAGGATACAGCATGCTTGGGGCTGGTGCATGGGGATGACCCAGAGGGATGTTGTGGGGAGGGAGGGGGGGGGGGGGGTTCATGTTTGGGATTGCATGTACACCCGTGGTGGATTCATGTCAAGGTATGGCAAAACCAATACAGTATTATAAAGTAAAATAAAGTAAAAATAAAAAGTTAAAAAAATAATAAAATAAAATAAAATAGTAACTCTAAACTGAAAAAAAAGGAAAAAAAATCCATGTCAAAAATTAGACTAAAATAGCTTTTTAATAAATAAAATGCAACATTTCTAGAGAATTAAAAAAACACTGTGCTATAATAAAAAAATAAAATTACAATGAGATATCATTTCACACTAGTCAGAATGGCCATCATCAAAAAGTCTACAAACAATAAATGCTGGAGAGGGTGTGGAGAAAAGGGAATGCTCTTGTACTGTTGGTGGCAATGTAAATTGATACAGCCAATATGGAAGATGGTATGGAGATTCCTTACAAAAGTAGGAATAAAGGCACCATATGATCCAGCAATCTCACTCTGAGGCACATACCTTGAGGAAACTAAAATTGAAGAAGACACATGTATCCCAGTGTTCACTGCAGCACTATTTACAATAGCTAGAACATGGAAACAACCTAGATGTCCATCGACAGCTGAATAGATAAAGAAGTTGTGGTACGTATACACAATGAAATATTCACTTCAGTTCAGTTCAGGTCAGTCGCTCAGTTATGTCCAACTCTTTGCGACCCCATGAACCACAGCACGCCAGGCCTCCCTGTCCGTCACCAACTCCCAGAGTTCACTCAAACTCATGTCCATCGAGTCGGGGACGCCATCCAGCCATCTCATCCTCTGTCGTCCCCTTCTCCTCCTGCCCCCAATCCCTCCCAACATCAGGGTCTTTTCCAATGAGTCAACTTTTCGCATGAGGTGGCCAAAGTACTGGAGTTTCAGCTTTAGCATCATTCCTTCCAAAGAACACCCAGGGCCGATCTCCTTTAGAATGGACTGGTTGGATCTCCTTGCAGTCCAAGGGACACTCAAGAGTCTTTTCCAACACCACAGTTCCAAAGCATCAGTTCTTCAGTGCTCACCTTTCTTTATAGTCCAACACTCACATCCATACATGACTACTGAAAAAACCATAGCTTTGACTAGACATACCTTTGTTGGCAAAGTAATGTCTCTGCTTTTTAATAAGCTGTCTAGGCTGGTTATAGCTTTTCTGCCAAGGAACAATTTCTTTTAATTTCATGGCTGCAGTCACCATCTACAGTGATTTTGGAGCCCCCCAAAATAAAATCTCTCACTGTTTTCATTGTTTCTCCATCTATTTGCTGTAAAGTGATGGGACCAGATGCCATGATCTTAGTTTTTTGAATGTTGAGTTTTAAGCCAACTTTTTCACTCTCCTCTTTCATTTTCATCAAGAGGCTCTTTAGTTCTTCTTCACTTTCTGCCATAAGGTTGGTATCATCTGCATGTTTGAGGTTATTGATATTTCTCCCAGCAATCTTGATCCCATTTGTGCTTTTTCAGTCCAGTGTTTCTCATGATGTACTCTGCATAGAAGTTAAATAAGCAGGGTAACAATATACAGCCTTGACGTACTCCTTTTCCTATTTGGAACCAGTCTGTTGTTCCATGTCCAGTTCTAACTGTTGCTTCCTGACCTGCATATAGGTTTCTCAAGAGCCAAGTCAGGTGATCTGGTATTCCCATCTCTTTCAGAATTTTCCACAGTTTATTGTGATCCACATAATCTAAGGCTTTAGCATAATCAATAAAGCAGAAATAGGGGTTTTTCTGGAACTCTCTTGCTTTATTGGTGATCCAGTGGATGTTAGCAATTTGACTGCCATTTCCTCTGCCTTTTCTAAAACGAGCTTGAACATCTGGAAGTTCACAGTTCACGTATTGCTGAAGCCTGGCTTGGAGAATTTTGAGCATTACTTTACTAGCATGTGAGATGAGTGCAATTGTGTGGTAGTTTGAGCATTCTTTGGCATTGCTTTCTTTGGAACTGGAATAAAATCTGATCTTTTCCAGTCCTGTGGCCACTGGTGAGTTTTCCAAATTTGCTGGCATATTGAATGAAACACTTTCACAGCATCATCTTTTAGGATTTGAAATAGCTCAACTGGAATTCCATCACCTCCATTAGCTTTGTTCGTAGTGATGTTTCCTAAGGCCCACTTGACCTTGCATTCTAGGATGTCTGGCTCTAGGTGAGTAATCACACCATCGTGATTATCTGGGTCACGAAGATTTATTTTGTATAGTTCTTCTGTGTATTCTTGCCACTTTTTCTTAATATCTTCTGCTTCTGTTAGGTCCATGCCATTTCTGTCCTTTATTGAGCCCATCTTTACATGAAATGTTCCCTCAGTAGCCCTAATTTTCTTGAAGAGATCTCTAGTCTTTCCCATTCTATTTTTTCCCTCTATTTCTTTGCACTGATCACTGAGGAAGGCTTTCTTATTTCTCCTTGCTATTCTTTGAAACTCCACATTTAAATGGGTATATCTTTCCTTTTCTCCTTTGCTTTTCACTTCTCTTCTTTTCACAGCTATTTGTAAGGCCTCTTCAGAGAGCCATTTTGATTTTTTGTGTTTCTTTTTCTTAGGGTTGGTTTGATCCCTGTCTCCTGTACAATTCATGAACTTCCATCCATAGTTCATCAAGCACTCTGCTATCAGATCTAATCCCTTAAATCTATTTCTCACGTCCACTGTATAATCATAAGGGATTTGATTTAGGTCATACCTGAATGGTCTAGTGGTTTTCCCCACTTTCTTCAATTTATGTCTGAAATTGGCAATAAGGAGTTCATGATCTGAGTCACAGTCAGCTCCCGGTCTTGTTTTTGCTGACTGTATAGAGTTTCTCCATCTTTGGCTGCAAAGAATATAATCAATCTGATTTTGGTATTGGCCATCTGGTGATGTTCATGTGTAGAGTATTCTCTTGTGTTGTTGGAAGAGGGTATTTGCTATGACCAGTGTGTTCTCTTGGCAAAACTCTATTAGCCTTTGCCCTGCTTCATTCCGTACTCCAAGGCCCAATTTGCCTGTTACTCCAGGTGTTTCTTGACTTCCTACTTTTGCATTCCAGTATCTCTCAGAGTTTGCTCAAATTCATGTCCATTGAGTGGATGATGCTATCTAAGCATCTCATCCTCTGCTACCCTCTTCTCCTTTTGCCTTCAATCTTTCCCAGCATCAGGATCTTTTCCATTGAGTCAGCTCTTCTCATCAGGCAGCCAAATTATTGGAGTTTCAGCATCAGTTCTTCTAACGAATACTCAGGGTTGATTTCCTTTGGGATTAACTGGTTGGATCTCCTTGCAGTCCAAGGGTCCGTCAAGAGTTTTCTCTAGCACCACAAGCCAAAAGCATCAATTCCTTAGTGCTCAACCTTCTTTATGTCCAACTCTCACATCTGTGCTTGACTGCTGGACAAAGAGTTTTGATTATTTCAATCTTCATTGGCAAAATAGTGTCTCTGGTTTTTAATATGCTGTCTAGGTTTGTTACAGCTTTACTTTCAAGGAGCAAATGTCTTTTAATTTCATGGCTGCAGTCACCATCTGCAGTGATTTTGGAGCCCAAGAAAATAAAATATTACTGTTTCCACTTTTTCCCTTTCTATTTGGCTTGAAATGATGGGACCAGATGCCATGATCATTTTTTGAATTTTAAATTTCAAGCCAGCTTTTTCACTCTCTTCTTTCACTCTCAGCAAGAGGCTCCATCATTTCTCTTCATTTTCTACCATTAGGGTGGTATTATCTGCATATCTGAGGTTGTTGATACTTCTCTTGCAATCTTAATTCCAGCCTGTGATTCATCCAGCCTGACATTTAGCATGATGGAGAAGGCAATGGCAACCCACTCCAGTACTCTTGGCTGGAATATCCCGTGGGTGGAGGAGCCTGGTAGGCTGCAGTCCATGGGGTCACTAACAGTTGGACACGACTGAGTGACTTCACTTTCACTTTTCACTTTCATGCATTGAAGAAGGAAATGGCAACCCACTCCAGTATTCTTGCCTGGAGAATCCCAGGGGCGGGGGAGCCTGGTGGGCTGTCGTCTATGGGGTCGCAAAGAGCTGGACACGATGAAGTGACTTAGTAGCAGCAGCAACTCTGCTTATAAATTAAATAAACAGGGTGACAATATACAGCCTTGTCTATTAAATATACCCTTATCTAATTCTTTAGAATTTTATGGTCTAGCAACAATTTGGTAGATTAGATAAGTATGATTCCCGCTCTTTTATTGTTGAAATTTCAGCATTTATTCTGTCTGCCTTTAGATGCTTGAGTTTTCTTCCATAGACTCTTGCCCAGCTCTTGCCATTCATCTTCCTTCTTCAAATTAATTTCTTATGACCAAGAAGAAACAAATACCCTTTGCTACCATGTGCAAGTTTCTGCTCTCTGCCCTGCTTTGTTTCAGTTAAGGTCAATATTGGTGATCTCTACATAACATCTCTTTCCTGGCAAAAGAAAGAACAATTGTCAACTTAGCTTTGAACTAACCACAGGCTTTTCTCTATTAACCCAGCCTAACACTTTTTCTTGTTGGCTTCTATATAGACCTCATATTTTATTTAGCTTGTAATTCAGTTTCTTCAAGCATCATTGGAAGAATTTGCAAGTTACTTAATTTTTGTTAAATATTAAAAAAATTATAAAGCAGAAGTGCTCACTTATCTTGGGAGACATCAAAATGCCTGACTGGTTTCACCGCCCTCTATCAGCCCACCTCCTTTTTCTGTTTATGGCCAGTTCTAATCATATGTAAAGGATAAAATAAAACTTATCTTTAAAACATACATTTGAATATTAAAATTAGTCAGAATACAGATTTCATAACAATTTTGAATTCATAGTGCTTTAAAAAAATCACTCTACTTTCACCACTTTGCACATAATTTTAACTGAAAATTAAAAACTTGATTTTTAAAAAATTCTTTAAAAATCTATAAAATCTTGATTTACTTTCTTATATATTTGTCTCTTAGATTAATGTTGCTTTGGTGAAACCCTTTGCTTGTGACTGCATGTTACTGAGATTATATAAATAATACTTCCTAAAGCCAATCTCAAGATTTGCAGACATTATAGTGATGCTATAAATTTGCTTGGTGGGGATACTCATTCTAACTTATTTTCTCCCAACAATATCTCACTAAGTAATAATTTCATGGATCTTTCTTCAGAGAAGTTGCCCCAGAAATGCATGCTTGTTATCAGGAAGGCTTTAAATAAATTGACATTGATCACAATTAAAGCATCTTAAATGAAGATAAGCGATCATTCCCTGCAGTTGGAAGTCCTTCTTTCTCTCTCCTCATTTCCTCTTCAACCCATATCTAAACTATCAACAAATTATATGGTCTCTTCCTTCACCATGTATCGAGGTCATGGCAGCTTTTCACTGTCCTAGTCTAAAATCCGTCTCTCTCCAAGTGAAATCCAAAGTCCTCATGTTAAACAATATGACTTAAGTAACTTGGGTTCCCTCTAGCTCTCCAGTCTCTTCTCCTTCTCTTCCCCTTAGCTCTCACTTGGCTTCCTTTCTGTTCAGTTCAGTTCAGTTCAGTCGCTTAGTCTTGTCTGACTCTTTGCAACCCCATGGACTGCAGCATGCCAGGCTTCCCTGTCCTTCACCATCTCCCAGAGCTTGCTCAAACTCATGTCCATCAAGTCAGGGATGCCATCCACACATCTCATCCTCTGTTGTCCCCTTCTCCCACCTTCAGTCTTTCCCCAAATCAGGGTCTTTTCCAATGAGTTAGTTCTTCACATCAGGTGGCCAAGTATTGGAGCTTCAGCTTCAGCATCAGTCCTTCCAATAAATATTCATGATTGATTTTCTTTAGGATTGGCTGGTTGGATCTCCTTGTAGTCCAAGGGACTCTCAAGAGTCTTCTCCAACACCACAGTTCAAAAGCATCAGTTCTTCGGTGCTTGCCTTTCTTTATGGTCCAATTCTCATATCCATACATGACTACTGGAAAAACCATAGCTTTGACTAGATGGATCTTTGTTGGCAAAGTAATGTCTCTGCTTTTTAATAAGCTGTCTAAGTTGGTCATAACTTTTCTACCAAGGAGCAAGCATCTTTTAATTTCATGACTACAGTCACCATCTGCAGTGATTTTGGAGCCCAAGGAAATAAAATCTTGTCACTTTCCATTGTTTCCCCACCTATTTGCCATGAAGTGATGGGACTGGGTGCCATGATATTAGTGATCTAGCCATGATCCTTCCTGGTAGTTGAACCCATAACCACTCCCGTTACTGCACTGTCTGCTTCTTCTTCCTGAAACCATTCCCCTGAAGAGACTTGGAACTCACTCTCGCACTTTTTAAAATTTTTTTTATTTTTTATTGGAGTATAGTTGGTTAACAATGTTGTATTAGTTTCAGGTATATAGCAAAGTGACTCAGTTATACATATACATGTATCTATTATTTCTCAAATTCTTTTCCCATTTAGGTTATTACAGAATATTGAGTAGCATTCCCTGTGCTATTGAATAGGTCCTTGTTGGTTATCTTTTTTAAATACAGCAGTGTGTACATGTCAATCCCAAATTTCCTAACTCTCCCTCCCTCCCACCCATCCCCCCAACCATAAACTCTCTCACTTCTCATACATTACTGCTTAAATTTGCCTTATCAGTGATACCATCTCAGATCACTCTGCAGAAAATAAAGCAGTAAATCAACCTATACCCCCATTCAGCATGCTCTTTCCCTATTACCTGCACTCATCACTATTTGACTTACTATACAGAGTTAACAGATCACCGTTTCTCTCTCTAGGATGACATCTCCATGGTGCAGGACTTTCTTTTGTTCTTTGCTATGTTCTTTCCCCAGTGCCAAGAGCAATAGCTGGAACATAGACTCCTGGTGCTCCATAATACATTCATCCCTTGGTGTCTTCAGGAGATTGAGTCCAGGATTCCCATGGGTACCAAAATCTGCAGATGCTCAAAGCCCCTCAAGCATAAAATGGTGTAGTATTTGCTTATCATTTCCTCCCATAGACTTAAAATTCTCTCTAGATTACTTTACTAACTATTAATAATAGAGTGTAAATACTATTTAAATAATTATAAGAATGCTACGTAGATTATTGCCCATGTGCAGCAAATTCAAGTTTTGCTTTTTTTAAATTTTTTCCCCAGTATTTTTGATCTGTGGTTGTTGAATCTGAGGATGCAGAACCCATGGACAGGGAGAGCTGACAACATGTGGTAAGTGAATGAATAAGTACACACACATCTTACTTTTTGTTTTAGTTCAGCCTTCTCCTTCTTGGACTCTAAGATAATACATTAATTTTGCAACTTCTTTTCCTTCTAATTTCTGCAGAAAACAAGCCTCTCATTTTGCTATCTTCCTCACTAAATTCTTACCTCAGAGATATTTCTCAGTTGGCAAATAAACCAGGACTATCAATTAGGCAATGTGCTAAAATGCATAGGATAACATTTTATTACCTCATCTGTTGGATTAGACAGCATGTTAGAATAATTGGAATAAACCTCTTGAAAAGGTAGATTTTGAACAGCTACACTGTGTTGTTTATGCTAAAGTGTGATTTTCGGTTTATCCATTAGGTTTCATATCTAGAAATCTAGTCACTTAATTATTGCCTATATTTCTGTCCTTCAGCCAGTCAAGGCCAGATCTACAACGCTGGAGTTCCTCAAGCCCAGGGTAAGGCCAAGATATGTGGTGGCTTAACAGTATTGTGCATCAGTAGGTAAATATTATGCACCTTCTAGGACTGATTCTCTTTCAATATTTGTTCAGCAGAATTAAAGGCTGAGGCTGGGTTCCTTGGAAAAAAAAAAAATCAACACTAAGAAAAGACAGCTGGAGGGCTGTCTCCTGTCCATTGTCACGTACAATTACAATTCCATTTAAGCTCCAAACTTAGACCCTAACTGGGCAAAATGACAGCTTTGCTTTTGGTTTTTGTCAGGCAACTTAAGAATATATTGTGGGATCGCACCTGTCCTATCCCAAGTAACTTAACAAAAGTCCTTTCAACCTCATGTTATAGTCTCACACAGAGGAGTTCTATAAATATACCTTTTCCAGCAGGGATGGTGGATTGTTCTGTGTCCCCATAGATCGGTGCCCTGGGCCAGGGCCCAGCTGGCTGACCCCTTATTGCAGCCTGGTCAGAATCTTACAGCACTACCTGCTATTATTAATATTTAGGAAAAGGGAGAATGTTATTGTTCTTGCCAAAAATGACATTTCTTAGCCACTCAAAATTGAATCTAATCTTGCAACTTTGCTAATTGAATTATCCCTTCAAAATAACAAGGATTTTTATTATTATCAGGAACAGAACTCAAGCTCCGAAAGAGAAGACAGAAGCTTTTCCCCCTAAATCTAAATTAAAACTTAAAGTGAAAGAAAATCGTTTAACTAAGGATTGGTTAGCTAATAAGGGAATCCATCAACTGCTGTTGTGGTTCATTATATATTTTTTTTTGTTTTGCTTTTCATTTCCTTTTTCTTGGCAGGTTCTAAATGACCTCTGGAGTGGCTACTGAGGAGGTTTATTCAGTCTTATGGGCCATGCCAAGGGAATGTGAGGGATTCTATCCTGCAGAGGTCAATGTTGATAGGAGCACAAAGGCAAAAAAGCAATGAAAGCTGGAGTGTTGGTGCCTTAATAGACATGACAAGAACAGGCAAGGACAGTGAGACAGCCAAGGTCAAATCCCATGTGAAAGCTCAGTAAGCTTCACAGCTGCATTTGTTCAGTTCCAACACCGCTGTTTCCAAACAGTGAAGCTGGGTAGTGGAGAAGCTGGGCTATGTCTCAGTTTCAAAACAGTAGGTTTATCACCTATTCGTGCCTTTCCTATAGTGAACAGGAGCTAGGTTTGATAAAACTGCCTGTTTTTATCTCTTTCTTATTTTTTCATACTTGCTTAAGTAATTTTATTTAGCGCAATTCCCAGAGAAAACATTATGTCTTATGCTTACATATATAATGCCCATTTTAATTCTTACTCTTATTTTTTACCGTACATTCTGGTTAGTTATTTTAAATATAATAGTGTGTACAGGTCAGTCCCAAACTCACAGTCTATCCATCTCCCTCCCCCCAATCATGGTAACCACAAGTTCATTGTCTAAGTCTGTGAGTCTGCTTCTATTTTTTGAAAGAGTGGAAAAGGAAGAGGTTACTTGGACACCTGTCACCAGAATGTAATTGTGTCCAGTATTGATTAGGGTCCAAATAGAGTGACAGAACTACTTAAGTAATCCCAAACCACCCTAAGGCCCTTGGTTCAAAAGTTGAGTGCTATATTTCTATTCACACTTAAATATTTCTCGTTCTAAAATTAAATTAATTTTACTAGTATTAACCCAAAAGTCAGCTGCCAGCATACTTAAATCTTCCAGCCTCCCAGAGTTACCATTTGCTTCAAGATTGTAGTAAATTTGCTTCCAACCCCTTCTTATTATCAAATAGAAAAAACAAGCCCCCCACCAAAACTTGGGACTACTTAAAGTTGCTAAGCTTCTGCTTCCACTGAATTCCATACATTTATCACTTTTTCCATCTTAATCACCCCCACTGAAAGTACCACAAATCCTAAAACCTCAGGGTATTACCAAGGTAAGATAGTTTATTATACCACTTCATTTCATTTTTGGGTCAGTTGACTGACTTTTCTCCTCATGAGTTATATTCGCATGCTTCTTTGTATGCCTTCTATTTTGGGCGGTTGCGCACACATTGTGAATTTAACCTTTCTGTTTCTGAATATTTCTGTCATCCTGTGAATAGTCTTGACTTCTCTTCTGCATGTGGTTGTTTGAAAACAGTTTGATCTTTTGGGGCCTTGCTTTTAAGTTTTGTTAGCTGGGATGAGAAATAAGGTTAATACTTCCCCAACAATGAGGCAAGACATTTTTAGAATTCCAGTCGATGCCCTGTAAATTGTGAGGTTTTCTAATTTGGCTCTTGGATATTGGTGCTATTTCCAGTCCTATGTGGTCTCTGAGCACTGTTCCTTCTAATTTTTCCATGTGGTTCTTTCCCTGAACTCTCATTTATGTGCTGATTACTATCTGTTGAACCTTAAGGGGAACCCTCCACAGAACTCTGGAATTTTCTCTCCTTGCAACTCTTATTACCCAAATGTCCAGTATTTTACTTTGTAGTTTCCCAACCAAGGATCGAAGCCAGGGCCCCTGCAATGGGAGCACAGAGTCTTAGCCACTGGGCCACTAGGAAAGTTCCCTATATTCTACTTTGTAAAGTCTAGCTGCCCAGCTTCCCTGGACACACCATCCCATCTCCTCCATGTTGGGGTACAGCTGGCTCTCTCTGGATTTTCTCCCCCTTATGCCTAATCTTCAGACAGGAAGCTGCAGCAATTTTAGGGCCCCTTATATTTTCCTAATTCTGATTGGTCACCATTCTATGTTGTTGATGTTCAATGTTTTGTGTGATATTGTTTCATTTACTTCCTCACCTTACCTGTTTTTTGGTGCAAGAGTAAATCCAACTCCTCTTATTTAATCTTAGCTAGAAGCAGAAGTCCTCTGAAGCTATATTTGAAATTAATTCTACGAACCAACTACTAATTCTTGCATTTACACCCTCTCTAGATGTGGGAAAATCCAGCTCCCTTGTCACCTTTTCTGTATTCCTTCTTTTACCCCTCTCCTCCACCTCATCTCTGGAAAAATGTATTATTCCCCCTGCTGATTTGGCTTCTTTTTATGCTTGTATTCATCTTAGCATTTGTCACAGACCTAGGTATTATTTTTTAAATATATGTAGATCCTACACTAAAAAAAAAAAAGTTTCCTGGTGGCTCAGATGGTAAAGCGTCTGCCCACAATGTGGGAGACCCAGGTTCGATCCCTGGGTTGGGAAGATCCCCTCGAGAAGGAAATGGCAACCCACTCCAGTGTTCTTGCCTGGAGAATCCCATGGCTGGAGGAGCCCGGTGGGCTCCAGTGCATGGGGTCACAAAGAGTCGGACACGACTGAGTGACTTCACTTCACTTCACTTCACACTATTTTGGTAACAAAATACTAATAAATTATTTTTTAAGCTATACAACATTAATACTTTTGCCACAGCTAGTGAAACGATGAAAACTATATTTAAAAAGTTGTTGTTCAGTTGCTAAGCCATGTCCAACTCTTTGCGCCCCCATGGACTATAGCATGCCAGGCTTCCCTGCCCTTCACTATCTCCTGAAGTTTGCTGCAACTCATGTCCATTGAGTCGGTGATGCTATCCAGCCATCTTATCCTCTGTCATCCCCTTCTCCTCCTGCTTTAAATATTTCCCAGCATCAACTAAAAAAGTAGATTTTATGAAAAAATAACCGATCAAACTTATGCCTTTACTTCTAGTATGTCTCTTGAATTACTGCTTTAAAAAATAAAACAGTAAAAAGATGTTAGAAAGGCATTGACGCACTAATGAAGACAGTGGAATGGAAAGGACAGACACACAGACTAATGGAAGAGAATAGAGAGAGAACCCAGGAAGAGATCCACATAAATACTTCTAACTAAATTTTGACAGAGGCAAAAGCAATTCAATGGAAAGGGGGTATCCTTTTGAATGAATGGTTTTGGAGCACTGGACACCCATTAGAAAAAAATAGCCTTGACCAGTACTTCACACTTAATATAAACTTTAACTGACAATTGATCTTAGACTTAATGTAAAATGCAAAACTATAAAAACTTATAGGAAAGAACATAGGAGAAAAATCTAGAACTAGTAAAGAGCTCTTAGCCTTGACACCAAAAGCATGATCCATAAAAGGAAAAATTGATAAATAAGGCCTCCTCAAAATTTGAAACTTTTGTTCTGCAAGAGACTCAGCTATAAAGAGGAAAAGACAAAGTAAAGCCTTGAAAAAAATATTTGCAAGTTTCTTATCCAACAGAGGCCTTGTATCCAGAATATATAAGAATTCTCAATATTCAAAGAAAATGAGCAATCCAATTAGAAAATGAGCAAAAAGATATACACAAATGTTTCACCAAAGATAAAAAACATATGACAAATAAACACACAAAAGCATGTTTGGAATGTTTAGCAATTAGATAATGTAAACTGTAACTATAAACAGATATCACTACGCACTTTATCTCAAAGGTTGAAATTAAAAAAATAGTGACAGTA
This sequence comes from Ovis aries, assembly GCF_016772045.2. NCBI lineage: Eukaryota > Metazoa > Chordata > Mammalia > Artiodactyla > Bovidae > Ovis > Ovis aries. The sequence goes on along the minus strand of NC_056054.1, from coordinate 235,761,854 downwards.
CCAAATGCTGGTGACTATGCAGAAAAATTTAAATACTCATGTATTGCTGGGAGGAATGTACAAAAGTACAGCCACTCTGTAAAATAGCTTGATACTTTCCTTCAAACCTAAAAGTGGAGTTGTTGTGTAGAAAAAAATTGCAGTCTTGGGTATTTATTCTAAGAAAATTAAGACTTCCCACAGGAATCTGTACCCAAATAGGGATAGTAGCTTTAATGTTAATTGTCAAAAACAGGAACCTACTCTAGTGTTCTGCATATGGATGATTAGTTAAATTTTTGATATGCCATAATTTTATTACTACTCAGCAGTAGAAAAGAAAAGGTTATTAATACATATAACAATTTCATTGGAGAAGCCTCAAGGAAATTATGCTGAGTAAAAAGAAGTCAATCTCAGTTCCATACTATACTTAAATAATATTCCATTAAATAATATTCATGAACTAATATATTAACAACTATAGAGATGAATAGCAAATTGTTGTTGTCAGGGTTAAAAAGTGAGAGGAGAGGGGTAACAGAAGAGTCTTGTGATTTATAAAGGGGTAACAAGAGAGTTTTGTGATAGTAAAGCTGCATATTTTGATTGTGGTAGCAGTTACCCAAGCCTATATATGTGACAAATTGCATAGACACAAACACAAAAATAAGTGCATGTATAACTGATATATTCTGAATAAGATTTATGAATGGTGCCAATGTCAGTTTCTTGATTTGTCAACTTCTTATTTTTAATATTATGTCAATGTATATTTAACATTATATTCAATTAATATTATAATTTAATATTATATCAGTCAATAATATTATATCAATTATATCAATTATATATCAATTACATCAATACTATAGTTGTGTAAGATGCTAATATTTGGGGAGGCTTGGAGAAGTGTGCACAGAAGTTTCTTGTACATTTCTTTGCAACCTCCCATTAATGTACAATTATTTCAAAGATTTCAAAAAGCACTGCAATATAAGAACATGGAAGAACTAACTGAAGATAATAACAAAAAAATTTTGAGAATTTGAAAAGAAGATAACCAAAGAATACCTGGATTAGTCAAACAGAGCTGAAGCCTAAGTTCATAGAATAGCAACCCAGTTTTTGCTTTGGATCCATCCTAACTCTAAGATATCTGCAATTCATCACACCAAATATCTCTGAAAGCAGTAAGGCATATAGTTCTGAAAACAGCAGGATTGGGGGAAGGTCTGATTAAGAAACTATCCAGCTCCCAGAATCCTCACTCCCTCTGTGTAGTAGGAAAAAGTCCCAGTGGAATTCTGGAGACTTTTTTAATAGAGGGTCTTTGAACGTAGTTAGGGATGGAAGTAATGTATTAAACAGAGAGATTAAGAAAATTAGAGGTATTTGATGGTATTGAGGGTAATTGAGAATTTTTCTTAACCAGCCTCACTCTTAATTTCTTCCATTTATGATAAAGCAGCAGCCAGCCTTTTCATTATTATACATCTTAGTCTATCCAAATTGCTACAATAAAAGATTACAGACCAGGGGGCTTCCCTCATGGCTCAGATGGTAAAGAATCCTCCTGAAATGCACAAAACCTGGGTTCGATCCCTGGGTTGGGAAGATCTCCTGGAGGAAGGCATGGCACCCCACTCCAATATTCTTGCCTGGAGAATCCCCACGGACTGCAGAGCCTGGAGGGCCACAGTCCCTGGTGTCACAAAGAGTCAGACATGACTGAGTTTTTAAGCACACACAGGTAGCTTATAAAAGACAGAATTTACTTCTCACAGTCTGGAGGCAGGAAGTGCAAGATGCCAACATGGCTGGGTGACTAGAAGATTCTCTTTGGGGTTGCAGACTGCCAACTTTTCCCTTTTTCCTCACACAGTGGAAGGGACCAGAAATCTCACTCTGGCCTCTTCTACAAGGACATTAATAGCATTCATTAGAGTTCCACCCTCATGATCTAATCACCTCCCAATGGTTCCATCTCCTAATATCATAATTTTGGGTATTAGCATTTCAATATATGAATTTTGAAGGATAAAATAGTTTAGACCATAACATTAAATAAATATTATTCACTCCTGTATCAATAGTATATGTTATTAGGTTTTATTCTTATATAACTTTTGATGTTAAAGGTAATTCCTTTTTTGTTTTATTTAAACTTGTTTATTTTTTTATGCAGTTACCACTTATTATTTCTTTAATCCTCTAACAGATATCTGTTAAACACCAGCCAATAATTTTCCAAAGGCATAAATACTTCAAAGCATCTAACAATCCCCTATCACTTAATCTTTTTGTTGTTGTTCATTTATTTTAACTGATGATCTGCCTCCTACAGAGATCTATTCCTTGCTTCAAATTAAACTAATAGCTTTTTAGGCTTAAACATATTAATCATGCCAAAGCGGTCCCTTTTTTCTCACCTGTAATGAAGACATTTGTCCCTGAGTCCTCTTTTTCTCCTTCCTACTTTACTATCTAATTTTTCATGAATTATAAATTTTGGTGACTTCCTAACATAGGGTATATGAGAGATAAGTTTTTAAAATTATTGTATATCTGAAAGTGGCTTTATTCAATCTTTACATTTGACTTGATACCTTGGCTAGGTATAATATTAGAGGTTGAAAATAATTTTCATCAGAATTTTTAATACCTTTATTCTACTGTCTTTCTTTTTTTTTGCTTGCTTGTTTGTTTTTTAATGTTACTTGTAAGAATATTTATTTTGTGAATGTTTTAAAGTCTTCTGCTTAAGGCATACTTAAATTTCATGATAATAAGCTTTTGTATGACTATTTCATACCGTTAACTTTACTGGGCATTTAATGGACTCTTTTAACTTCTAAAGATACATGCCTTTCAGTTTGGGAGCAATTTTTTTTTTTTTTGACCATTTCCTCTCCTCTTTTTTCCTTCTTTCTCTACAACTTCTACTAGTTGGATGTTGAACAACCCAAACTAATCCATTAATTTTCTGCTTTTTAAAAAAATTATGATTTTCTCTTTGTTATTTGGGCTTTTATTGATTTTATGTGAAGAGGTCTAATGATTTTTTCTACAGTATTTTAATTGCCAATTTCTTTTTCTCTGATTGAATTTAAAAGTAGTTTCCTGCTCTTATTTTATGAATGTGATATTATGTGATCTATTTGCCCAACAGAGTTCCATTTTTAGAAATCTTTGTTTTAGTATCTCCTTGTCATGGGAAACCTGAATTTGATCAGTGGGTTGGAAAGATCTCCTGGAGAAGGGAAAGGCTACATACTCCAGTATTCTGGCATAGAGAATTCCATGGACTCTATAGTCCATGGGTTTGCAAAGAGTGGGGCATGACTGAGTGACTTTCAATTTCACTTTCACTGTCATGGGAAAGGATTTCTTCTCATATATGCTGCTCCTTCAGAAAATATTTATATATAAGATCCAAGATCAGAAAGCTCTGTGTTGTAGGGGAGAAGACTAGGGCAGGGGAACAGGACTGAACTAGTTGACTTCATTTATTTTTTTTTTTTTAATTTTTATTTTATTTTATTTTTTTAGTTTTTTTTTTTAGTTTTTTATTTTTTAAATTTTAAAATCTTTAATTCTTACATGCATTCCCAACCATGAACCCCCCTCCCACCTCCCTCCCCATAACATCTTTCTGGGTCATCCCCATGCACCAGCCCCAAGCATGCTGCATCCTGCGTCAGACATAGACTGGCGATTCAATTCACATGATAGTATACATGTTAGAATGTCATTCTCCCAAATCATCCCACCCTCTCCCTCTCCCTCTGAGTCCAAAAGTCCGTTATACACATCTGTGTCTCTTTCCCTGTCTTGCATACAGGGTCGTCATTGCCATCTTCCTAAATTCCATATATATGTGTTAGTATACTGTATTGGTGTTTTTCTTTCTGGCTTACTTCACTCTGTATAATCGGCTCCAGTTTCATCCATCTCATCAGAACTGATTCAAATGAATTCTTTTTAACGGCTGAGTAATATTCCATTGTGTATATGTACCACAGCTTTCTTATCCATTCATCTGCTGATGGACATCTAGGTTGTTTCCATGTCCTGGCTATTATAAACAGTGCTGCGATGAACATTGGGGTACATGTGTCTCTTTCAATTCTGGTTTCCTCGGTGTGTATGCCCAGAAGTGGGATTGCTGGGTCATAAGGGAGTTCTATTTGCAATTTTTTAAGGAATCTCCACACTGTTCTCCAGAGTGGCTGTACTAGTCTGCATTCCCACCAACAGTGTAGGAGGGTTCCCTTTTCTCCACACCCTCTCCAGCATTTATTGCTTGCAGATTTTTGGATCGCAGCCATTCTGACTGGTGTGAAGTGGTACCTCATTGTGGTTTTGATTTGCATTTCTCTAATAATGAGTGATGTTGAGCATCTTTTCATGTGTTTGTTAGCCATCCGTATGTCTTCTTTGGAGAAATGTCTATTTAGTTCTTTGGCCCATTTTTTGATTGGGTCGTTTATTTTTCTGGAGTTGAGCTGCAGAAGTTGCTTGTATATTTTTGAGATTAGTTGTTTGTCTGTTGCTTCATTTGCTATTATTTTCTCCCATTCAGAAGGCTGTCTTTTCACCTTGCTTATAGTTTCCTTTGTTGTGCAGAAGCTTTTAATTTTAATTAGATCCCATTTGTTTATTTTTGCTTTTATTTCCAGCATTCTGGGAGGTGGATCATAGAGGATCCTGCTGTGATTTATGTCTGAGAGTGTTTTGCCTATGTTCTCCTCTAGGAGTTTTATAGTTTCTGATCTTACATTTAGATCTTTAATCCATTTTGAGTTTGTTTTCGTGTGCGGTGTTAGAAAGTGATCTAGTTTCATTCTTTTACAAGTGATTGACCAGTTTTCCCAGCACCACTTGTTAAAGAGATTGTCTTTACTCCATTGTATATTCTTGCCTCCTTTGTCAAAGATAAGGTGTCCATATGTGTGTGGATTTACCTCTGGGCTTTCTATTTTGTTCCATTGATCTATATGTCTGTCTTTGTGCCAGTACCATACTGTCTTGATGACTGTGGCTTTGTAGTAGAGCCTGAAGTCAGACAAGTTGATTCCTCCAGTTCCATTCTTCTTTCTCAAGATTGCTTTGGCTATTCGAGGTTTTTTGTATTTCCATACAAATCTTGAAATTATTTGTTCTAGTTCTGTGAAAAATGTGGCTGGTAGCTTGATAGGGATTGCATTGAATTTGTAAATTGCTTTGGGTAGTATACTCATTTTCACTATATTGATTCTTCCAATCCATGAACATGGTATATTTCTCCATCTATTAGTGTCCTCTTTGATTTCTTTCATCAGTGTTTTATAGTTTTCTATATTGGGCTTTATCCCAGGGATGCAAGGATTCTTCAATATCCACAAATCAATCAATGTAATTCACCACATTAACAAATTGAAAAATAAAAACCATGTGATTATATCAATAGATGCAGAGAGGGCCTTTGACAAAATTCAACATCCATTTATGATAAAAACTCTCCAGAAAGCAGGAATAGAAGGAACATATCTCAACATAATAAAAGCTATCTATGACAAACCCACAGCAAACATTATCCTCAATGGTGAAAAATTGAAAGCATTTCCCCTAAAGTCAGGAACAAGACAAGGGTGTCCACTTTCACCGCTACTATTCAACATAGTTCTGGAAGTTTTGGCCACAGCAATCAGAGCAGAAAAAGAAATAAAAGGAATCCAAATTGGAAAAGAAGAAGTAAAACTCTCACTGTTTGCAGATGACATGATCCTCTACATGGAAAACCCTAAAGACTCCACCAGAAAATTACTAGAGCTAATCAATGAATATAGTAAAGTTGCAGGATATAAAATCAACACACAGAAATCCCTTGCATTCCTATACACGAATAATGAGAAAGTAGAAAAAGAAATTAAGGAAACAATTCCATTCACCATTGCAACGAAAAGAATAAAATACTTAGGAATATATCTACCTATAGTTGACTTCATTTAGAGTGAATTCCTCCATGTCTTTAGGAAATGCCCAAACATCTAGAGGGCTCTTTATCTAGAAAAGTTTTATAACTGCTTTTCCCCACTGACTGCAATTTTCTGCGAGCTGAAGATAAACATGGAAACCAGTATCTTGGAATTCCTCAGGGCTGAGGAAAGGGGCTATGGGTGATGTAAGGGATACATGTAGATCTATTTTGTCAACCTGCTTTCATCTTAAAACTCTGTGTCACTTGGTATTCACTGGTTCTTGAGTAAACTTCTCCAGATACCATTTTATTTCTTTTGGAAATAAACATTTTTGAAAGAGTTAAGATACTTTAAACAACATCTTGAATGTTCAGTGTTTGCCCTCCACTTTTCATCTTATCTGCTTCCCCATACATAGAGACTCTTGGGGTATTTGTGAGGTAAACAAGCTCATTTCCTATCATAACAACCTTATGTGGTTGGTTAGCTTTTGATGTTCTCTGCTCTGCTATGTCAATGATCCTTCTTTCCTTCATCTCATTTGACTCTCTAAAAATTATTCTAATGTTTTTTCTGAAATTATATTTTCTAATTTTCTCTTCATCCTCATTTGTTAATTTAAAGTGTATTAAAAGTCATTTTGTGGTGTTTGGGAGGAAGAAGAGATTATCACCTTCATCTGTGGTCAAGTCTTTACATTTCAACCATAGTTAACTAATACATTCGGAGAAGGCACTGGCAACCCACTCCAGTACTCTTGCCTGAAAAACCCCATGGATGGAGGAGCCTGGTAGGCTGCAGTCCGTGCGGTCACAAAGAGTCAGACACAACTGAGCAACTTCACTTTCACTTTTCACTTTCCTGCATTGGAGAAGGAAATGACAACCCACTCCAGTGTTCTTGCCTGGAGAATCCCAGGGACGGAAGAGCCTGGTAGGCTGCTGTCTATAGGGTCGCACAGAGTCGGACATGACTGAAGCGACTTAGCAGCAGCAGCAGTAGCTAATACGTTAAAAAATATTACTAGATATATGTTCACTTCTTATTTTGTATTTTCTTAAACATATAATCTAAGTGAACATGGATGGAAACTGAACATCATACAGGCATCTGAGGAATAACTTCTCATGCTGAAAACTTTAAGAAATCCCTAGTCATCTGCTGGGAAAGATTGAAGGTAGGAGGAGAGGGGATGACAGAGGATGAGATGGTTGGATGGTATCAGTGACTCAGTGCACCTGAATTTGAACAAAAGAGTTGGACACAATTGAATGACTGAACAACAACAAGTCATATTGATGGGCTTCCCTGGGCTCAGTGGTAAAGAATCTTTCTCTAATGCAGGAGATGAGGGTTCTATCCCTGGTTTGGAAAGATCCCCTGGAGTGGGAAATGGCAAATGACTCCAGTATTCTTGCCTGGGAAATCCCCATGGACAGAGGAAGTTGGCAGGCTACAGTCCATGGGGTCACATAAGAATTGGACTTGACTTAGCAACTAAAACAACAAGTCATGTGGATATTGTGAGTGAAGGATCACTAGAGGGGATTCCAGCAATCTTTGGCAGAATCTAGGTGGTAGAGAGACTAAAGTGGCAAATTACAGACTCCCACCATTGTAAAGCCATTTTCTGTAGTTTCTGTCACAACCTAGAACTTCTTAATGGAAATCGTGCAGTCCTTCACTTGTATGTTCATAATGGGTCTGAGCTACCAAGTATAGTGTGTTTCAAAAAAAGTACTGTTTTAACTGCTGCAAATAGTGAATGGGCAATGCATCCAATGGCTGATGGATCTTTGTAATAGAAATTTATCACTTTTTTTTTTTCTACTTTAAGATTGAAGAAGCAAATGCCAAATTCAATTGCCTATAGAATAAATTGAGGGATCTTTCTAGCAGATAGGAATTGATTTAGACACCTTCATTTAATGTAGCATAAGAGTGCAACATTAATGAAATGCAGGAAATGATTGTCATCATCAGTGTGCTTGTTAGTCTTGTATCCTGGCTGAATAAGAAATGTAGCTCATTACATATGTTGCTTATGAAAGCAAAATAAGATGTTAATATGTATATTTTCTATGTTCTCATAAGAGAGTCCTTTTTACTTTCATGAAAGAAAAATTTATATATATATATATATATATATATATATATATATGGAAAAGAAATGCAAAAAACCAAAATGGCTGTCTGGGGAGGCCTTACAAATAGCTGTGAAAAGAAGAGAGGTGAAAAACAAAGGGGAAAAGGAAAGATATAAGCATCTGAATGCAGAGTTCCAAAGAATAGCAAGAAGAGATAAGAAAGCTTTCCTCAGCGATCAATGCGAAGAAATAGAGGAAAACAACAGAATGGGAAAGACTAGAGATCTCTTCAAGAAAATTAGAGATACCAAGGGAATATTTCATGAAAAGATGGGCTCGATAAAGGACAAAAGTGGTATGGACCTAACAGAAGCAGAAGATATTAAGAAGAGATGGCAAGAATACACAGAAGAACTGTACAAAAAAGATCTTCACAACCCGGATAATCACGATGGTGTGATCACTCATCTAGAGCCAGACATCCTGGATGTGAAGTCAAGTGGGCTTTAGAAAGCATCACTACGAACAAAGCTAGTGGAGGTGATGGAATTCCAGTGGAGCTATTTCAAATCCTGAAAGATGATGCTGTGAAAGTGCTGCACTCAATATGCCAGCAACTTTGGAAAAGTCAGCCGTGGCCACAGGACTGGAAAAGGTCAGTTTTCATTCCAGTCCCAAAGAAAGGCAATGCCAAAGAATGCTCAAAATACCACACAATTGCACTCATCTCACAGGCTAGTAAAGTAATGCTCAAAATTCTGCAAACCAGGCTTCAGCAATACATGAACCATGAACTTCCAGATGTTCAAGCTGGATTTAGAAAAGGCAGAGGAACCAGAGATCAAATTGTCAACATCCACTGGATAATGGAAAGAGCAAGAGAGTTCCAGAAAAACATCTATTTCTGCTTTCTTGACTATGCCAAAGCCTTTGACTGTGTGGATCACAATCAACTGTGGAAAATTCTTCAAGAGATGGGAATACCAGACCACTTGACCTGCCTCTTGAGAAATGTATATGCATGTCAGGAAGCAACAGTTAGAACTGGGCATGGAACAACAGACTGGTTCCAAATAGGAAAAGGAGTACATCAAGGCTGTATATTGTCACCATGCTTATTTAACTTCTATGCAGAGTACATCACGAGAAACGCTGGACTGGAAGAAACACAAGCTGGAATCAAGATTGCTGGGAGAAATATCAATAACCTCAGATATGCAAATGTGAAGAAAGTGAAGAGGAACTAAAAAGCTTCTTGATGAAAGTGAAAAGGAGAGTGAAAAAGTTGGCTTAAAGCTCAACATTCAGAAAATGAAGATCATGGCATCTGGTCCCATCACTTCATGGGAAATAGATGGGAAACAGTGGAAACAGTGGAAACAGTGTCAGACTTTATTTTGGGGGACTCCAAAATCACTGCAGATGGTGACTGCAGCCATGAAATTAAAAGACGCTTACTCCTTGGACGAAAAGTTATGACCAACCTAGATAGCATATTCAAAAGCAGAGACATTACTTTGCCGACTAAGGTCCGTCTAGTCAAGGCTATGGTTTTTCCAGTGGTCCTGTATGGATTGAGAGTTGGACTGTGAAGAAGGCTGAACACCGAAGAATCGATGCTTTTGAATTGTGGTGTTGGATAAGACTCTTGAGAGTCCCTTGGACTGCAAGGAGATTCAACCAGTCCATTCTAAAGGAGATCAGCCCTGGGATTTCTTTGGAGGGAATGATGCTAAAGCTGAAACTCCAGTACTTTGGCCACCTCATGCGAAGAGTTGACTCATTGGCAAAGACGCTGATGCTGGGAAGGATTGGGGGCAGGAGGAGAAGGGGACGACCGAGGATGAGATGGCTGGACGGCATCATGGACTCGATGGATGTGAGTCTGAGTGAACTCAGACAGGAACTGGACAGGGAGGCCTGGCATGCTGTGATTCATGGGGTTGCAAAGAGTCGGACACGACTGAGTGACTGAACTGAACTGAAGTGATATATGATTCAGTGTTTACATAATCATTAATAAGATAGTAGAAGTGATATTTTTGTCTACATTTGTGATGTAAGAGAAAAGTCTATTAGAAAGCTGTTTAATAAAACTGCTAAAAAAGTGTCATATTCTAGTGGATTTTATTGTTTGGATTTGAATGTATGAGCTTAAAAACCAGCAAAAGAATTGAGGGAATACTTATTTGTCCACAAGCCCCACAGACAGAAACAAGGCAAAACATAGGGGGAAACCCAAGTCATCTATAGCAAAATGTTTTAAATGAGAAATCTAATGGAGCAAAAGATGTGATGATCATTAAGTTATCATAAGCCAAGTTTCAGCCAGTGGCCCGTTGTCCAGAGGGGAGTTTATTGCTTCAGCTTCTTATCATCCGCTCTTATTCTCACACTGTGGCTACCACCACAACAGATATTTTCCCTCCCTCTTCCTTGCTAAAAAAGATCTTGACTTATTAGCACTCAGGAAAATTGATTCCTCATCTAATGTGAACATGTTACCAGGTAAAAGGGGAAGTTCTCTGGAGAGTTTCTGGGAAAAAAATTTTCTCCCTGATAAGAAAGAAGATTCTAAAAGAAAAGGTTCTTTTCTATGTGATTTAGCTCCTTGTTCCCTGCATAGGTGATTGGGGATACATGGGCTGGGAATGACTTTATGGGAGCTGTGGCAGCCATGTTCATCCTTTTAGGTGAAGACCTAGAGACTCACCTTTATTCCTGACATAATTATGCTGCTGGACCAAAGTCAGTAAATGCCTACCACAAAACTTCTTGATAGACAATAACATTTAAGTCACCTTTGTTTACATTCTTGTTATCTGCAACCATTAGAAATCCTAGTTTATTCCTGCCTCTCCTTCTTTGCCTTGCTAGGGTACATATGTCACCTTTGTACCCTCTAACCATGTAGAACAACTTGCATTTCCCAAGGCACATATTATTTTTCTGCCTGGGTCCAGCAGCATCTTCTACAGGAATGGTCTCTCCCTTCTTTGAGCCTCTGAATTCTACTCACCTTTCATTTAATGAGATTTCACTTTATGGAATTTCTTTTATAAATCTTTCCTGTCCCCAGTATCCTCACCACCCACCACCCTCAATCCTCTGTTGTACCTACTACAATCTGAGCAGAATATACCTTTATGGGTGTTATCTATGGTCAGGTCTTCTTTCTGTGTTCAGACATACTATGCTCATTCCTACATTAGCCCTACCTCAGAAAGTAGTTTCAAGTCCCATCTTTACTGTTCCTTGCCAGCAGTATGCTACGCCAACATCTCTGCATTTTTAGTTGCTTTTTGCCCTTCAGGTTTTAGTGTCAACCTCTGTAATGAACTTTAAGTTCAAAGACAGCAAGATCAGGTTCCTCTTGTTCAGCATGGCGTCCTCAACACCTCTGACACAGCCTTGACTTGAGTAGCTGCACAATAAATAATTAAAAATGAATGAACTGAACTCTAAATAGAAAGCTCTCCAATGCAAGTTATGGTATAGTACTCATCTACAAAGATTACAGAATCCGGCTAAATGTACTTATATCCTTTGGATGAAAGACACAAATATTCCACAAATGCTGAATGAATGGGATGGAGAGATGGATGATAGGCACAGAAGGTTTACTATTTTGTTTTTCCTCTGATGAAAAACATACGCTTATTTCTAGTGAAGAGTTTGCTTCTGAATAACAGGAATGGCAACCCTTGTGAGGTCAACTCTTTGAAAAGTAGATTGTTATCTGTAAACTTAAGGCTTAACTTTTAGCAACCTTAAGCACATACTTATTAAAGTTAAGCAATCCTAGTAAGACTTTGTTCCCAGAATCTACAAATTGGAAACCTGAGAAATCAAGCCATTGATTATTCTGTAGTTTATGGGAGGTTCTGCAAAACTGTACTGCCCTTTCAAATATTTCTCTCCATAATCAAAATGAGAACACCAGTAAAATGTTTATGTCAATCATAGCATGTCAATCCCATAACAGTGGGATTTAGAAGTGAAAATTGGGAAATAATAATTAGAAATTTGGCTTACGCTAAAGTTAAATATAACTCTCTTTAGAAAGTTATCAATAGAATAATGTTCAAAAAGTCTGAATGTGAAACAGCAAAGTTTGAAACTTAATGAAAATCAAATACCAAGAGCAAGGAAGGCAAACAAAATCCTCAAAATTTGCAGACATAACAACTGTGAAACAGGAAGTAATTCTGAGAATTTTTCAGCATTTTCTTCTTTGTACAACTTCCTCTAAATATAGTGATACTCCTTTCCATCAGTCAGTCTGAATCTATCTGCTATCAAATGTTCACAAAGGAATTAAAGCAAGAAGCCATTGCTAACAAAAATGTCCTCTTTTTTTCCCTTTAAATTGCCTGTTTAAAACATTATGTTTTAGCAACTAAAAATAATCTTCCTCAAAACCCATATAAGTTTCAAGATAGAAACTTGAATCAAATACAGTTTCATTTTTTGGAAAGTGAAGAGTTACACTGGTGAAATGTTTGGATGAAAATACATATTATTTTTAAGTACTAACGTGTGTTATAGAAAATGTTCTAGAAGATTGAGAAATGGAAAACTACTTCAGGGTAGGGCAGTCTCATGAATAAGGCTGGATTTATGAAGCTTTAGAATATTAAGAGGTTTGAGTAATCAGAGAGATAAGAGAAACTAGATGAGCTCTGAGAGCAATATACATGTTAGGAGAGGAAAGAGGTTTACAGCCCTATAGTAAATGGAACTATATCACAGATTCAAACAGATCACTGAAGAAAAGAAGGAGATACTTTTTTTAAACCACTGGTGTTAGGATGCAAGGATGCTGACCTGATTTCAATGTCACCTTTGCTGACAGTGGGGAATCAGGTCATTAGAGGAGCATGTTTGTTAAGGCTGTTTGTTTGTTAAGCCTGTTTGTTGAGGCTCTTGGGGTCTGGCTAGTGAGACCAGATTGAAAGATGTGATAGACGTCACAGGGTGGTTTAGTATTTATTGCCTTTCTATTTCTTTTTGGCTCTAAATATACACATGTAAACAGCGCTTGGATTGTTTTCTTGAAGAGGTGCATCTGCTGGGATGTGTCCGATGACTGCTTTATGTGTCATTAAAATAGAGGAAGGGCGAGATGACCTTTCTATCCACTTAAGAGTTTTTGCCATTTGAAGAGAAAATGAAATCTCTCATCTTACAGATTCAGTGGTGCTACCTACTGTCTGAGCCACTGGAGCAAAAGTATGCAGCAACTGAAAACATTTCTTCAAGTCACCGCAGCCCAGGTCAAGAGCTTTGCAGGGTAATTAACTCAGATCTGTTATTGTATTTAGTGCGTGGATTCCTTCAGCTTATTACTAAGTGTGACATGGTATAAAAATGGGGAGGGGAAAGTCAAATTTCAATCTGGAGAAAAATATTAAAAACAAAACAGAAACATACAAGCAAACGAGAGGGAATTTATAGTTCATAAAAATCTGGACTAACTTTCAGAGACATACTATCTTGTTTTCAGTCTAGATATTTGTATGTTGGAGGCTGTGACTGATCACTGAAAAAAAGAAAAATAAGAGAATTATGAAGAATAATTTTACTAGCATTATAGGTTAACCTTTCATGCTTTGCTTATATTGTAAATGATAGTCATATTCACTGTAATGCATTTTCTGTGTGAAGAGCTGAGCAAACAACTTCATTTTCTACATATTTATAAATACATGATTATGTTCTATAAAATTAGATTATTTTCAAAAATAAGTGACACATTTTCTTATAGGATATTTTGTTAACTGAGCTTCTTTTGTGTTTTTATTGGTCAGGCAAGATGAATTCGAGTTGCTTTGGCATAAATATTAAATCTGAAACATACTTATTAACTTACAAGTTTCATGGGAGTCTATTTTGTTTATTTTGATCAAAACAAGATATTATGTTTAAAAAGAAAATTAATAAATTTATGTGCATAAAAATGAAATGTAATGGTTCAGTTCAGTCACTCAGTCGTGTCTGACTCTTTGTGACCCCATGAACTGCAGCACTCCAGGCCTCCCTGTCCATCACCAACTCCCAGAGTTTACCCAAACTCACCCCCATCGAGTCAGTGATGCCGTCCAGCCATCTCATCCTCTGTCGTCCCCTTCTCCTCCTGCCCCTAGTCCCTCCCAGCATCAGAGTCTTTACCAATGAGCCAACTCTTCGCATGAGGTGGCCAAACTACTGGAGTTTCAGCTTTAGCATCATTCCTTCAAAGAATACCCAGGACTAATCTCCTTTAGAATGGTCTAGTTGGATCTCCTTGCAGTCCAAGGGACTCTCAAGAGTCTTCTCCAACACCACAGTTCAAAAGCATCAATTTTTCGGGGCTCAGCCTTCTTCACAGTCCAACTCTCACATCCATACATGACTACTGGAAAAACCATAGCCTTGACTAGATGGACCTTTCTTGGCAAAGCAATGTTTGCTTTTGAATATGCTGTCTAGGTTGGTTGTAACTTTTCTTCCAAGGAGTAAGCGTCTTAATTTCATGGCTGTAGTCACCATCTGCAGTGATTTGGAAGCCCCCCAAAATAGTCTGACACTGTTTCCACTGTTTCCCCATCTATTTCCCATGAAGTGATGGCCCAGATGACATGATCTTCGTTTTCTAAATGTTGAGCTTTAAGCCAACTTTTTCACTCTCCTCTTTCACTTTCATCAAGAGGCTTTTTAGTTCCTCTTTACTTTCTGCCATAAGGATGGTGTCATCTGCACATCTGAGGTTACTGATATTTCTCCCGGCAATCCTGATTCCAGCTTGTGCTTCATCCAGCCCAGCATTTCTCATGATGTACTCTGCATAGAAGTTAAATAAGCACGGTAACAATATACAGCCTTGATGTACTCCTTTTCCTATTTGGAACCAGTCTGTTGTTCCATGTCCAGTTCTAACTGTTGCTTCCTGACCTGCATATAGGTTTCTCAAGAGGCAGGTCAGGTGGTCTGATATTCCCATCTCTTGAAGAATTTTCCACAGTTTATTTTAAAAATAAAAAAAGGCTCTGGTTCCTCTGTCTTTTCTAAAACAAGCTTGAACATCTGGAAGTTCACAGTTCACATATTGCTGAAGCCTGGCTTGCAGAATTTTGAGCATTACTTTACTAGCATGTGAGATGAGTGCAATTGTGTGGTATTTTGAGCATTCTTTGGCATTGCCTTTCTTTGGGACTGGAATGAAAACTGACCTTTTCCAGTCCTGTGGCCACGGCTGAGTTGTCCAAATTTGCTGGCATATTGAGTGCAGCACTTTCACAGCATCATCTTTCAGGATTTGAAATAACTCAACTGGAGTTTCATCACCTCCACTAGCTTTGTTCGTAGTGGTGCTTTCTAAGGCCCACTTGACTTCACATTCCAAGATGTCTGGCTCTAGGTGAGTGATCACACCATCATGATTATCTTGGTGATGAAGATCTTTTTTGTACAGTTCTTCTGTGTATTCTTGCCACCTCTTCTTAATATCTTCTGCTTCTGTTAGGTCCATACCACTTCTGTCCTTTATCGAGCCCATCTTTGCATGAAATATTCCCTTGGTATCTCTAATTTTCTTGAAGAGATCTCTAGTCTTTCCCATTCTGTTGTTTTCCTCTATTTCTTTGCATTGATCACTGAGGAAGTCTTTCTTAAAGCTTTTAGAATCTAATGCAATTTCCATTTATTGGAAAGAAAGGATTTATACTGGTGACATGTTTACCCAGGAATAGATAGCATTTTTAAAAACTAATGACTGTATTATTGTAAATGCTGTAGAAGTAGGTGGATTTCACATCTTCTATACATATTGGAATTATATTAAAGTTAGTTATTTTAACTCTTCATTGGTGTGCTCCTTTACTTTCTTCAAATTAAACTCAGATAATATTATTTCTTGATGCTTAAAATAGTGCTTGTGAAGATATTTAAAGAAAATCTGTTGCTTTTTTCTGTAGAAATCACGGTTTCATGTTAAGTGAGAGGTTAAGATCACCAAAAGTGTACTATCCTCACTCATGCCTCTCACTTCCTCAAACTTAACCGTAGCCCACCACTTACCTCTTTGTCTTTTTCACATCCTTCTGCCACTTTGGTTGTTAGAAGGAAGGAGGAAGAGTCAAAAAGAAAAGGATAAGATAGGGGTAAATCATAAGATCCAGGAAAGGTTAGGAAAGAATCTGGAGACATTTTCAACTCTTTATAAATGGAGGTGAAATAATTCGAAGCACCTACATTTATTTAATGACATCCGTATTTGGGCTTCCCAGGTGATGCTAGTGGTAAGAACCTGCCTGCCAATGCAGGAGACATAAGAGATTCAGATTCGATTCCTGGGTTGGGAAGATCCTCTGGAGGAGGTCACGGCTACCCACTCCAGTATTCTTGCCTGGAGAATTCCATGGACAGAGGAGCCTGGAGAGCTATGGTCCATAGGGTCTCAAAGGGTCTTAAAGAGTCAGGCACAACTGAAGCAACTTAGCACACAAGCACATACATAAGACAAGGAGAAAAAAGCTCCCACGTGCCAAAGTGGAGCATCAATTCCTACTCTTTTTCCTTTTCCCCTCCCATCCCCCAAACATGCTTCACAAACATCATTCCATATTTCTGGGTTCAGACATAGAACTGAGCCCAAATCTACCTGAAGATGAAAATTAACCTTACAGAAACTAATCAAGGAGGTCTGATTTTGGCAAGCCATATCTCTCCTTTGCTTTGTTCCCTCTCCTCACTCTGTTTCTTTCCAGGTAGTCTGAAATTTCAAGAGGGCCCTGGATGCATCTCAGCTGCCCTTCTCTGCCCTACTCTTCCAACAAGCCCCCAAATAAGATTCATCTCTATGTCATCCATCAATGAACTCCCCAATATGAGTGAGTAACTAAATGAATTAGCAAGTATTAATCTAGTAGTACTTTTTAAGAAAAGTCTTATGGAAATGTGTTAAAGAAATGGAGAAAATAAGAACAATGAGAACTTAGAGAACAAAGGCTGATAAAATGTAAGAAAATATTCAACTTTGAGAAAACTCTTAAATCCCAACATACTAGAGGTCACAAACTCTATCACACATGATTAGAATTATGGAGGGAGGAACTTTTATTCTGTATGGCAGAAGTCAGCAAACCATGACTTGTGTACCAAAACCAGCCCACTGCCAATTTTGGTAGATAACGTTTTATAGATAAATAGGTAGATAAAGTTTCACATTATTCTCTTCTTTACTATATTGGATGCTTTCATGCTTAATGGCAGGGTTGATGAAGATCATGTGGTCCACAAAGCCTAAAATATTTACTATCTGGCCTTTGTTAGAAAAAGTTTGCTGACCCCTGCTCTATAGGAATAATGACATTGAAAATTATGGCAAATCTTTTATCTTATTTCTTCTCCTTTATTTTTCTTTCCAACTTCTTTCTTTAAGTGTAGGACAGAGCAATGTAGACTCAGCCAGGAAATCTTACTTTAAAAACTGAAAGAAATGAATCATGGTCATCTTGAAACATCTTCAATTTCTGCTGCCTCTACATTATAGACATAATTGAATGAGAGTTTGTAGTGATCCTCTTGCTTTGGTTATGTAACTCCAAATCAATTCTTATTTGGCCTCCTCTAATCACTTCTAATGACTGATCATTGAACATACTGGGAATTCTTAATACAGTGCAGAGAAATGCATATTTTCTTCTTATCTTATACCACTAATGGATCATGTGTATAAAAAAGGAGGTATAGACATTTACAGTTAATAAATATATTCTTGATGTTACACAAAATGTAACAAAAGACCTGGGTCATCATTATTTTGATTGAACTTTAAAATCACAAAGTGGACAACACTTTTAGAACATTAAACTTTCTAGTACATCAGTGTAGCCGGTTCCCCATCTTTGCATTTCCCAGAGCATGTTTCCCAGAAATTGTTTTATGTAAGTAGATTAAGAGAGAAAAGGATAAGCTTAGGAAAGGCAGAGTTAAATAAATGTCCTCATTGCAGGACCTCTCGGAGCATTTCATATGAAAATACTCATAGTTAATTGCGAAGAGAGAATAGGGCATGCTTTGCCCTTTAATTCATTTCTTTGTGCATTTATTCAATAAATATTTCTTGAGTTTCTATTCTCTGCCAAGCACTGTTCCAAGCATTAAGAGTAGAGCATTTCAAAAAGTTCAAAGGTTATGAAGATTTGGACTATATCAGAGGTTTAGAAAGTCTTGGAAAGAATTCACAAAGGAAAAGAATTGTGAAGGTGAGTGAAGTTAAGGCTGAAAAGCTTTGTAGAGGAGAAGGATTCTAGTAACTAGAAATGCATGACTAGCAGATGCATCTAGAATGGGATTGATGGTGGTTTAGTGGTTCAGTTGCTAAATGGTGTCCAACTGTTTGCGACTCCATGGACTGTAGGCCCCAGTTTCCTCTGTCCATAGGATTTACCAGGCAAGGATACGGGAGTGGGTTTGTATATCCTCCTCCAGGGATCTTCCCGTCCCAGGGATTGAACCTGCGTCTCCTATTTGACAGAAGGATTCTTGACTACTGAGCCACCTGGGAAGCCCCAGCATGAGGTTATCACATACTTACTCAATTTAACCAAATTACATGGAATGAGACAATTGCAAGAGCATAACGAAATCCTCTGCTTTGAAATGGCACCTTGTGTATGTTGTCAATTTGTACATGTACAAGTTCACACACGTGTGCACACCATACACCAAAGTGCTGAAATAAACTTCATTTTGGGGCCAAGGATTGATAAATGGAATTCCACCTCTTTCTATGCTTATAATATTGAATTCATGTTTGTGTGCCTGGTAAGCAGATTTGCAAGCTAAACTAACTCTCACCAAATAGACTGGTAAAGAAAAAAAGCTTTATTCAAGGAAGCTGCAAATGGAAAATAATGCGTATAACATAGACCGAAGCAAAAGACAAGAAAATGGTAGAGCAAATATTTCCTGTTCCTTGTAGAAACTCTTCCTCAGTCATATCACAAGGTAATGATGATGACATAGTGATATGTGGCAAGGTGTCAGCCACAAAGCTGAAATTATGTAGAAGACCATTGAATAGAAATTGTATCCACCATTGTTAATAAAACATTCACATTCTAAGTATATGCTTTGTCTTTTACATCAGCTAATGAGGTTTAGAAGACAACTTGATAGTGAATGTTTAAAATTTGGGCATTAAAAGCTATTTTTAATGACAACCAAAAGGATTTTGCCTTTGTACAATTTAAAGTAAAATAAATAATGACTCATAACAGATTTATCTCATCCACATGAAATTTCATATTTGTGCATAATAATTTTCCTTAGAATTGGACATGTTTATAATTTATAAATAAATTTGAAAATTATATGTATTAAAGATATATGCTAAGCATACTGTCAAAGATTGGATGAGCAATTAACAAGGTTTGAAAACACTCCCTGGTAGAAGGCAATTTTAGGCAAGTAATACATTTATTGTGTATATATTTCCTCTTTTATTTTTCAAGAGTTGAGCTGATTAACTCACTCTTGTTTAGCACTATTCATTTTTAGATTCCTCCAGATGTTTGAAATATTTTGAATAAACTGAGGAAAATATAGCCAGCCAGTTGTAAGATTATTAAACATCTAATGCTTTTTGTTAGAAATCAAGTCATTTGTTAAGCCCCAGATTTTTTTAAAGAAAGGTTTTCTCTTCAAATTAGAATGAATAAAATTCTAGATCTTGTAAGACATAAAACCATTAAAGCACTTTAGCAGGCTGGGTTTTCCATTAACTCCTTTCAGATTCTTTCAGTCCTGCACAATAACCCAAGTTTCACGTAAAAGAGTGATTTACCACTAATCAGCAGTTCCAATGACATCGAAGATGTGTTTATATGTTCTAAAAATAGCTTAATTAGATGATACTCTAAGATTTGCCACATGACGCTAGCTAATAAAATTATTTTAAATCATGTGTTGAACTACTGGGCTTCATTTACTGAAAATTAGAACAATTTATATTACAGGATGAATAATCAGCTATTTACCAAAGCTACTGGAAGAATTTCCTTTGGCATGACCATTGCAAAGGTCAAGATGTGGTGAGGTATATAAGAAGATGTCCTTGAAAGTATTAATCACACATCCTAAATATTAATAAATAGACACCCCCTCTCCCATTAGTGCAGTCTAGGGTCTAAAATAGCAGTGACAAAGGCTGTTGATTTTCCACATGGATGTGTATCTGTAGCTGTTAGGAGCACAGCCTAACCAGGGTTTATTGGCTGTAAGATCCCAAGTTACTTAAACCACCATGCTTGCATTTCCTTATCCTTGAAGTGGAAACAATAATAAAATCTTTTTTATATAGCTGTTGTGAAATAATTAAACAAATAGAAAAAAAAAATTTCCTGGCAAAGGGTAAAAACCTTGGTTTACATTGATGTTACCACATCTGGAAGTTTCTTCATCTCTGCTAATACACAATTAATCCCAAATACTAAGTATGAGAGCATAATTTAACTGGTTATGTTTACCACAAAATTAAATTCACTGCTTGATAAAATTAAATCCTCTACTTGATAAAAACCTTTCTTTGTATTCTATTTGCATCAGTCTTGGTGGCTCAGAGGTTAAAGCGTCTGCTTCCAATGCAGGAGACCAGGGTTCGATCCCTGGTAAATTATGCTGTCATACTTAGTATTTGGGCTTAATTGTGTATTAGCAGAGATGAAGAAACTTCCAGATGTGGTAACATCAATGTAAACCAAGGTTTTTACCCTTTGCCAGGAAATATTTTTAAATATATAATAAATAAAATTTCTTTGAATTGATGTGATACTTCCCCTAAATCCCTCCTATACTGACTGGTGACTAAAATGATTTATAGCCAGTGTCATGATCATGTGTGAAAAAGATCTTCCAGTTAAGACATTTTAAAATAATTAATGATGATTGCCAAAATTGGAACTGCCTTCAGGGCCAGCTGTGATAGCTCACGTCTTCATTTTTTTTTTGTTTGTATTCTAAACTGACGTCATAATTTAAAACATGAAGTTGAAATAAACAAGGTCAGGATGCAGATGCTGGGCCTCATGTTTCTTGCTTGGATTGAAATTACCAGTACATAAAAAATTACATTGCTGAAAATACATGAATAAATAATATATCAACTCTTAAGTAACAGAAAAATGTATTGATTCAAACTGATAATGAACTTTAAAGTCCAAAATATCATCAAAGAATAGCATTTATGAAAATACAGATAACCCCTTGAAAGTCCAAGTCAATTCAACTCAACCAACGTGCCTCAAGAGTCTGTTGGATCCTGAGCATTTTACCAGCTTTGTGCAGTATTTTAAAGCTGGTGGAAGCAGCTCTCTTAGCCAAGCTGAAGGACCTAGTGGCAACATTTTTGTAAATCTTTCCTTGTCACTGATGCTTCTGCTCCACTTTGTGCATGTATGTGCTTGTGTCTGACTTTTTTTCCTTCTATCTTCTTTTCATAGTCAAAAATGAGAACTGGCCTGTTTAAGGTATTTTCCCCGAGAACTGTGCCTCCTTACTAATGTGCAGGAAAACACTGACCTTGAATACCACACTGATAGATGACAAAAAAACACAAAGGTCAGCACGTGTCTTTCTTCTAGACTTTTACCTCAATATAGATCAATTATTGGTGTCCAACTGAGAAATCTAGGGTTCTACAGGATCAGGTGTAGTAATTTTCCAGGAATACTAGTATAGTAATAGAAAGTATGACAGGGTTCCTGGGCTTCCCAGGTGGCTGAATAGTAATGAATTCACCCACAATGCAGGAAACGCAGGCTCCGTCCCTGGGTGAGGAGGATCCCCTGGAGAAGGAAATGGCAACCCACTCCAGTATTCTTGCCTGGGAAATCCCATGGACAGAGGAGCCTGGTGAGCTACAGTCCATGGGGCTGCAAAAGAGTCAGACATGACTTAGTGACTAAACAGCAACAACACACAGAGTTCCTACTGAAATACAGCTTTGATTCTATTTGTCCTTTAGTTTAAACAGAAGGAGGTCAAGCCATACCTGTAGTTTCAGGCCCAGGTGAGGCTAAGATTACCACTCATTGGTACCATTGCACGCTTTCACACTCTCTTAAACCCAGCCTACCGATGGTTTCTGAGCTAGCTTCTGTGCTTCATCATATAGTTTCTCCCTTCTTTAATATACCTTGTGCTTGTGTGCGTACCAAGTCGCTTCAGTTTTGTCCAGCTCTGTGCAATCCTATAGACTGTAGCCTGCCAGTGTTCTCTATCCATGGGATTCTCCAGGCAAGAATACAGGAGTGAGTTGACATGCCCTCCTCCAGGGGATCTTCCCAACCCAAGGATCGAACCTATGTCTGTTATGTCTCCTGCATTGGGAGGCATGTTCTTTATGACTAGTGTGCTGCCTGGGAAGCCCCTTTAATATAAATCAGATAAAGCCAATTCTGGTTAATAAAGTCCACTCCCTTTATCAGATACAACAACTTAGTTTTGATTTTCTAGCAGTTGAACACATCATATTTTGAAGGAATCTCACATTAGCGTGAATTACAGCAGGAGGCTGGATGCTGTCTCTTCTAGAGAATCTGTAAGAAGGTCATCCCCACCTCCATCTCACTGGCCAGTAGCTGTGGAACAAGCGAGTAACCTATGTTCTGTTACCCAAATGTTCCTACTTATAATTTGTATCCTGAGTAAGTAATATTAAATAAAGAGGCCATTTAGATACTGTACACTGTGACATTGTAGTTCAGTGACCAATATCAAGTAACTAGCAGGAACACTTCTGGAGTGCTCCCACCCTTGTAATGACACTGTTTTGTCTTATATTTGATATTTCCTTGCTGATTCCTTTCGTCCAGCTCTTCTTGGTTACAGACAGCTTTTTGAAACTGTTTACGGCATTATTACCTGTTCTATGAGAATCTGTGACATTCTTCCTTTTTGACTTAAATGTCACCCATCAGAATTTAGTCTTTACTTGTTTATGCAAACTTATTTCTAAATATGTGCTGTGCTGTGCTTAGTCACTCAGTCATGTCTGACTCCATGACTCAGTAGACTATAATCCGCCAGGCTCCTCTGTCCATGGGGATACACTAGAGTGGGTTGCCATGGGTTCCTCCTCCAGGGAGTCTTCCCAACTCAGGGATTGAACCTAGGTACCCCACACTGCAGGCAGATTCCTTACCAGCTGAGCTACCAGGGAAGCCCATTCCTAACTATGGTGGTGGTCGTGTAGTCGCTAAGTCGTGTCTGACTCTTATGACCCCACAGACTATAGCCTTCTAGGTTCCTCTGTCCAAGAGATTTTCCAGACAAGAATACTGGAGTGGGTTGCCATTTTCTTCTCCAGGGGATCTTCCCAGGAATCAAACCCAGGTCTCCTGCATTGCAGGCAGATTCTTTCCCAACTGAGCTACCAGGTAAGCCCATTCCCAACTATTCCCTTCAACAAAAACCATACTATAATCAGACTGCTTGTCATCCTCCCAAAACTTTCTTATAACAAATGACTTTTTCTCTCTCCCTCTGCCAAGCTACCTCTTGAAATTTCTTCCACTCTTGAAGTTCACCTTTGTGTGAATTCAGCCCTCTCAAATTTGGAATGACCAGTATGCTATAGTGGAAGAGAGCCATTGCCTTGAACCCATGCCAATGACATTCTATTACACTTGATTTGAACTCTGTAGTTCATTTATTCCAGAGTAATGTTTCAATTTATCTAAGGTGGAGCAATTCAAAAGTTATGAAAAAAACCTGAATGCTCTCATCCAATCCATGTTACTTCATGTTTCTCTAGAGGTGACATAAGTAAAGAATTCTTTGTGAAGTAGTAATGTTCAGTGTATCAAATTTTAATTTTATAAAGTTAAATAACTCATAGTAGGCACTCATTAAGCACCTGAGGTTATACAAACCTCAAAAGCAAAAAGAGATGAGATGTTTTTCTTTTCAGATGACTTGAATAGATTCAATTAACAGTTCACAAGTATTTAACATATTTTTCAGTTTTCTGTTGACCTGAGGTCTGATCACTCATGTTCAGAAGAGAAATCTAACAGGAAATGTCAGTCTATTCTATGAACACCTGTGATATAGTTTCAATAAATTCTTTTGTGACTCCAATCAACCAGAGTCATTTTCTATTTTTTGTAACCAGAAAACCTAAACTGGGTTTTTGCCCTGGGTTCTATTCAAAAACCACCTACCCTTGTATTTCATAGAGAATCAAATCCACAGTAATCAGTTTGACTTTTAAAACCACCACATATGCCTGAAAAAATAATATAGTCATTTAAGGCAGCACTGTAAGATCTGACAAGGCAACTAGAAATCCAAAAACTGTTTCCAATAATTAGTATTGTCAATCTTCTCTTACAGAACTTTTGTTATGATTCTTGGAGCTAATTGACAGCAAGCCTTGACGACCTTAGGGGGAGGAAGAGATAAATTAGACTAGAGCAAGAAAAAAGAAGTATGATCCAAATAGGTATATCAGGCTATCATTTTAAAGTCATTGGTATGTCTAAGACTTGAAAAGTGCAATCTCTTAGAAAACTGATTTTCAGTAATAAAAGTTATTTGGTTGAAGAACAAAGTTTTGGCTCTGTGTTGAGTATAGCTCATTTGCCAACTACCAACTCCCCCCAGGATGTGATCATTAAGTTGTACTGTGCTTTTGGAAAGCAGTGTTGGGGACCCTTGTCAGAAAACTAGTTATCATATAGTGCCTCTTACCTTAGTTATTTGCTTCACAGATTAAATAAAACAACTTAAATCTAATAGCCCTGCCTCATCATTCTTCTCTACCCTACAAACCCACAAAACTTCATTCCAGGCAGTAAGAGACGAATATTAGACATGTATTGGGTAGGAAAATGTGATAAGTATGTAATGTAGATTATTAGGTTGGCTTTCACCCCTTCTTTTTGTATTGATTTTCATGGAATAGAAATCTGATGTTAAAATATCCTAATTTGGGGAAAAGTTATTATAGCCCTCCTACCTACTGCTTATCTGTCTTAATGGGAAGGTAAATTGTTTCAGATTTAACTGTTGCAGATTAAAATATCTTTGTGTGATTACCTAGCTGCAATGCAGTTGTTCCAGATGAGTTTTAACCAAGCAAAATAATTTATTTACATGAAATTTTATGCTAAAGAATTTTACATAAAAAATAACAGTGGATATTTTTGTCCCATATTGGACATCAAGGATCTCCATTCTGGATAAATTAGCTGTGGTACATATACACGATGGGATATTCAGTACAGTTCAGTTCAGTTGCCCAGTCATGTCCGACTCTTTGCGACCCCATGAACTGCAGCACGCCAGGCCTCCTGTCCATCACCAACTCCTGGAGTTCACTCAAACTCATGTCCATCGAGTCGGTGATGCTATCCAGTCATCTCATCCTCTCTCGTCCCCTTTTCCTCCTGACCCCAATCCCTTCCAGCATCAGAGTCTTTTCCAATGAGTCAACTCTTCGCATGAGGTGGCCAAAGTACTGGGGTTTCAGCTTCAGCATCATTCCTTCAAAGAACACCCAGCACTGATCTCCTTCAGAATGGACTGGTTGGATCTCCCTGCAGTCCAAGGGACTCTCAAGAGTCTTCTCCAACACCACAGTTCAAAAGCATCAATTCTTCGGCACTCTGCTTTCTTCGCAGTCCAACTCTCACATCCATACATGACCACTGGAAAAATCATAGCCTTAACTAGACGGACTTTGCTGGCAAAGTAATGTCTCTGTTTTTGAATATGCTATCTAGGTTGGTCATAACTTTCCTTCCAAGGAGTAAGCATCTTTTAATTTCATGGCTGCAATCACCATCTGCAGTGATTTTGGAGCCCCCAAAATAAAGTCTGCCACTGTTTCCACTGTTACCCCATCTATTTCCCATGAAGTGATGGGACCGGATGCCATGATCTTTGTTTTCTGAATGTTGAGCTTTAAGCCAACTTTTTCACTCTCCTCTTTCACTTTCATCAAGAGGCTTTTTAGTTCCTCTTCACTTTCTGCCATAAGGGTGGTATCATCTGCATATCTGAGGTTATTGATATTTCTCTCGGCAATCCTGATTCCAGCTTGTGCTTCTTCCAGCCCAGCGTTTCTCATGATGTACTCTGCATAGAAGTTAAATTAGCAGGGTGACAATATACAGCCTTGATGTTCTCCTCTTCCCATTTGGAACCACTCTATTGTTCCATGTCCAGTTCTAACTGTTGCTTCCTGACCTGCATATAGGTTTCTCAAGAGGCAGGTCAGGTGGTCTGTATTCCCACCTCTTGAAGAATTTTCCACAGTTTATTGTGATCCACACAGTCAAAGGCTTTGGCATAGTCAAGAAAGCAAAAATAGATGTTTTTCTGGAACTCTCTTGCTTTTTCCATGATCCAGCGGATGTTGGCAATTTGATCTCTGGTTCCTCTGCCTTTTCTAAAACCAGCTTGAACATCTGGAAGTTCACGGTTCCACATATTGCTGAAGCCTGGCTTGGAGAATTTTGAGCATGACTTTACTAGCATCTGAGATGAGTGCAATTGTGTGGTAGTTTGAGCATTCTTTGGCATTGCCTTTCTTTGGGATTGGAATGAAAACTGCCCTTTTCCAGTCCTGTGGCCACTGCTGAGTTTTCCAAATTTGCTGGCATATTGAGTGCAGCACTTTCACAGCATCATCTTTCAGGATTTGAAATAGCTCAACTGGCATTCCATCACCTCCACTAGTTTTAGGGATATTACTCAGCTATAAAAAGGAACACACTTGAGTCAGTTCTAATGAGGTGGATAAACCTAGAGGCTATTATACAAAATGAAGTAAGTCAGAAAGAGAAAAACAAATATCATATATTAACACATATATATGGAATCTAGAAAGATGATACTACTTGCAGGGCAGCAAAGGAGACCCAGACAAAAAGAACAGACTTGTGGATACAGTTGGGGAAGGAGCTGCTGCTGTTGCTGCTGCTAAGTCACCTCAGTTGTGTCCGACTCTGTGTGACCCCATAGATGACAGCCCACTAGGCTCTGCCATCCCTGGGATTCTCCAGGCAAGAACACTGGAGTGGGTTGCCATTTCCTTCTCCAATGCATGAAAGTGAAAGGTGAAAGTAAAGTCACTCAGTTGTGTCTGACTCTTAGCGACCCCATGGACTGCAGCCCACCAGGCTCCTCCGCCCATGGGATTTTCCAGGCAAGAGTACTGGAGTGGGGTGCCATCGCCTAGGGAAAGGAGAGGGTGGGACAAATGAAGACAGTAGCATGGAAACATATATTACTATATGTAAAATAGATGGCCAGTGGAAATTTGCTGTATATTGCAGGGAACCGAAAGTCGGTGCTCTATGACAACTGAGAGGGGTGTGATGGGGTGGAAAGTGGCAGGGAGATTCAAGAGGGAGGGGACATATGTATACCTATGGCCGATTCATGTTGCTGTATGGCAGAAACTGTCACAATATTGTTAAGTAATTATCTTCTAATTAAAATTAAAAAGAAAAGTTTAAAAAAAAAGGATCTCCATTCTGCACCATCTCAACTTGTCCTTTTCCATAACCCCACTCCCTCTTCTGTGAAGATCAAGGGAATCTGGGAGTTTCAGGGCTCAGATATCTGATTTTGAACTAAATGTCCCGGCATTGAAAATACTATTAAACTAACTTTATCATCGTATGATGAGATATAGGCATGTAAACAGTGAAGATGTTGTAAAGATATGTTTTATATGGATTTTTATAAATCCATGTGGTTTTTTATTTGTTCCAATTTTTTCTTTAAATTTTTTTTTTTTTTTTTTTTTTTTTTTTTTTACCAAATTTGTCTGGCCTTTTTGTTGAAACCATCTGGAACTCTTGCTGAGATCATAGTTGAAAGCTCCCGAAGTTAGGAAAAAGCAAGAAATCACAGGAGTGGCACATCCGGGCTGATTACTGGCCATATGACCTTTGGATTTGTCCTCTTCCTTTCTGAAGAAACAGAGTTGGGCTAGAAGAATCAACAGTTTCCAAAATTTTGTTATGATAAGGATCACCTGAGGTATTTGTACTTGCTCAAAGTGCAAATTCTCCAGTTCATTCCAAACCCACTCAATCCAAATTCTCAGGGGAGGGCTGGGAGGCATGCCTTTGACAAAACTTCCAGGTGATTCTTATCTTTCGAAAGATGGAAACAAGAATTGAATGACCCCAACAGCCGTTCTAATTCAGAAGTTCCATGATTTCCTTCATATTCCTTGGCTAATAAAATATTTTAATTGAAGCTATGGAGCATGGAGTGGAGATGGTGGGAAGAAGAAAAAATTATTCCTTATATATAAAAAATGATATTGAATTTTGGATTTTCTGTGAAATATTAAAAGAACTTTATAATACTGAATAACCAGAAGTTAGATTTTTATCTGAACCTCATACTTTTCTTATTTTTTTCTTTTTTTATTATGGGTTGCGCTGTTTTTTTCTTACTGTTGTTAGAGGTTTTTTCCTCTAAGCATCTGTGCTTTTAAAGTCTGATTATTTATCCTTATAATCTCTAAAAGGATGCTACAATCTGTCTTTTAAGAACCATGTTACAGATTTTCTGCAGACTTTTGGCATAAATTTTCCCCTAATTAACAATAAGGTTGAATGAACTTCTCAAACCAAGACAGGGCATTTGCAGGCTTTAATCACTTTAGCAAACATTTACTGTGCACAGTCAAGGTGACAACTTAATCTCAGTCAATTAGAGGATTCCATCTATGTTTTCTGTGTTCTCATTCAGGTTTGAATCTTGCAGGGATTAAGCAATGAATGTCTATTTGGCTCTAAAAGGGCTTCCCTGGTAGCTCAGCTGGTAAAGAATCCAGGAGACCTCAGTTCTATTCCTGGATCAGGAAGATCCACTGGAGAAGGGACAGGCTACTCACTCCAGTATTCTGGCCTGGAGAATTCCATGGAATATACAGCCCATGGGCTTGCAAAGAGTAGGACACAACTGAGTGACTTTCACTTTCGCTTTGGTTCATCTATTCACATGAGCATTTATGGAGGCATCCATTGGCTTATTTGAAGTTTAGCCATCAGTCCTCAGGCATTACCAGTAACTTCTTTTGTTTGTTACTGTTGTTCAGTTACCCAGTTGTGTCCGACTCTTTGTGTCCCCATGGACTGTAGCACTCCAGTCTCCTCTGTCCATGGGATTTCCCAGGTAAGGATATCGGAGTGGGTTGCCATTTCCTTTGGGGTCCCCCCAAAGCTGACTGCTATTTTCCTTCTTTCTCCTCTACCACTCCTGGAAGGATCAGCAACTCAGGCTCCTGGGTCCCAGGAAATCTCTGAAAACATGTCTGAGGTCCACATGACTAGATGCCTACATAACCTACAGTCACTGCATCTTTGGATTCTTGCTCCTTTTTCTTGAATGCCTATCTCAGAAGTAATGGACAGATTCCTTTTGTTCTCAAATCCCACAAAATCATCTGGGATTTTACTAAAAAGCTATCTTAGAATGTTGTTTTGTATTTAACATCAGTTTCAAAAGCTACCTGATGTATGGATACAATGTATTACACTCACCTTTATTTGTAATATGTGATGGACATCAGTATATACTTTTTCTACTTAAATCTTAATTGCAACAAATACTTTCCAAACACTTCTTTTTTGAAAAGGATAACTAAATAGTTATTGCCATGTGAACATGAATGACTAATTTGTTAAATAGATTCTTTAAAGCTTCACTCTAGATACTTCAATTATTTCATCGGAGTTTAAAGGTGCGCTCAGTTGTGGTGGACTCTGTGTGGCCCTATGGACTGTAGCCCACCAGGATCCTCTGTCCATAGGATTTCCCAGGCAAGAATACTGGAGGAGGTTGCCATTTCCTCCTCCAGGGGATCTTCTTGACCCAGGATCGAAACTGCATCCCCAGCATCTCCTGCATTGGCTGGTAGATTCTTTACCATTGAGCCACCTGGCAAGCCCTAGTCTGAAGGTAGCAAACAGTTACATGCTGGAGGGATAAAAATCTAAGGATTAATCAGTTGGTTTAGCTCAAAGTATTTGTCTAAAATGGCTTCAGGATACAGAGATGAGAAATGAACACAGATACTGAATGTGCAAGTCAATTTTAAAACCATTTAAATAATATCTTTGTTCACCTATAAAAATGTCAGTGGCATTCTGAAAAAAAATCAAAATGTTGCATCATTTGCTCCATGACTCATTTTCCATTTTTTAAATTTATTACCTTGCTCATGTTATTTGTCTTTTTATAGGGATTCATTCTGTTTTCCATGATTTGGGAAGAGTTTTCTTTAATCTGCTTCATTTCTTAGAGAAACTCCTGATTTTTTTTAAAAAAAATTATCTTTTATTTCATATCTTGCATCTTGTTTGCGATACTAAAGACATCACATTTTTAACTGAACTAGGCAACAGAATGAGAGAAACAAAATGTCGCGTAGTAAAAATCAGTAGTTTTCATTTTCCATCTTTCCCTTTCATGTTCCCCACATGTTGAAGTAGATGTACTTCTAACACCATGTATTCTATTTTTTAACATAATGTTAAAATGCAAATGCTCTTTCATATTAATGCCTCGGCTTTAAAATTATGTTCTTAATGCCTATATAGCATGTCAAGTGTTGCTTTGCCATACTTTAGTCCCCAAATTTCTAGACAGTTAAAATACCCATAGCTTTTTATATTAGGAAAACAACTTTGTAATAAGAAACTTATGTATATATTTTAGGCAAAACTGAAGGAGATAATATTCCTGGTTTAAAGGGAGCTAAGAAAACGAAGATCATGGCATCTGGTCCCATCACTTCATGGGAAATACATGGGGAAACAGTGGAAAGTGTCAGACTTTATTTTTTGGGGTTCTAAAATCACTGCAGATGGTGATTGCAGCCATGAAATTAAAAGACGCTTACTCCTTGGAAGAAAAGTTATGACCAACCTAGACAGCATATTCAAAAGCAGAGACATTACTTTGCCGACTAAGGTCTGTCTAGTCAAGGCTATGGTTTTTCCAGTAGTCATGTATGGATGTGAGAGTTGGACTGTGAAGAAGGCTGAGCATCGAAGAATTGATGCTTTTGAACTGTGGTGTTGGAGAAGACTCTTGAGAGTTCCTTGGACTGCAAGGAGATCCAACCTGTCCATTCTGAAGGAGATCAACCCTGGGATTTCTTTGGAAGGAATGATGCTGAAGCTGAAACTCCAGTACTTTGGCCACCTCACACGAAGAGTTGACTCATTGGAAAAGACTGTGATGCTGGGAGGGATTGGAGGCAGGAGGAGAAGGGGATGACAGAGGATGAGATGGCTGGATGGCATCACTGACTCGATGGACGTGAGTCTGAGTGAACCCCAGGAGTTGGTGATGGACAGGGAGGCCTGGTGTGCTGTGATTCATGGGGTTGCAAAGAGTTGGACACGACTGAATGACTGAACTGAACTGAACTGAAACATTTTTAGGGCTTAATGAAAAGCTTTTAAGGGCTTAATGGCTTTACAATTAATCACATATTTCAAAGTATAACAATTTCAAGATATTAAGCAGATATTTTGTATGACTTTCATAGTTACAAAATGATGTTTCATTGTTTTACTTTCATTTATTTGATAACTATCCACAAAAGAAACTAATGATATCTCCTGCTGCATAAGTTGATATTGACTTCTTATAGATATCAGTATAAACATTCTGACAGAAAGGTGAAATACTTAATAGAATTAAAGGAGTATTAAAACAGCCTCATGCATTGTAAATAAATGTTATAAAATTATATTAATGATTTTTTTGCTTTGAACTCATCCTTACCTTTTATTTACATTTTTCTACGCAATTTTCTAGCTAAACTTAAAAAGATGATATTTGGAGATATAACTGCTTTTACCTAAAATTCATCCATGAACTTTTCTGTTATAACATCCTTTCTAAGTGCTGAGAGACGTTAAGGTGATAAGGTTGATATAATTAATATGTAATTATAATGCTATTGGGATTAGATACCAAAATCTTACTGTCCATCACCTTAAATGTTAACATATTAGTTTGGCCTTTATGTTTATTTTTAATAAATTCTGTACCTCACAAATTGCCTTTCAATATCAGAAAGTTAAGCTGTCAGGTCAGAATTAGATTGGCTTGACTGCCTAATTAAATACAGATTCATCTGGAAAAATGTTCTCCTGTTCTCACATTTCATTCTAATATCCAATCAAATTCAGAGTGACCCCTAAATGGCCTGAACTTTAGAGCAAGGGCAAACAGATTCCAAATCTTTCCTGTACTCCTGTTTAGTCAATTCTTGATCTGAGAAAAGCAAGGCCAACTTTGTATAAACTGGAAGACTTAAATGGGGAGAGAGAGGGGCCACCCCCAAATGGGAAAAGGCCTATCCTGATGTGACTCACAATGGAGAGTCAGAATGCACCCCTGTCCACTCCCTCAGTGGTCCCCATTCTTTCCAGAACTGTCACAATGCACTGGAAAGAAGGAGAGAATGGTGACTGCCTCCTCTAAACATTCTTCCCTGATGACATCACGCAGAAAGTGGGAGGCAGCTGGAATTGGCACGAAAGGGCACTTAGTCAGAACTCGAACCCTATGCCTGCTCTTCACTCCCTGTGTGGGGTAAGAAAGGCCACTCCACTTCTCTGGGATGAAGTTTCTCCCTCCGAGAAATAAAGGAGCTGGTCGATATGAGCAAAAAGATGTCTCACGGTTCTATACTTCTGAGATTTGCTGATCACCAATGTAAGAAGACATCATTTTTTCAGCCCTCTCACTAACTTTAATAAGTGGAAAATATCACAGAAGGCTTAGCTTTCTACATGGTGGCATCAGCTCAGCTGGATCGCTCTCAGGCTGGCTGCAGAAGGTGAAGATGCACTGCGACATCCATTGGTGTGAAGAAACATCTATCCTCTCTGTATATGACGCACACAAAGGAAGAGGATTGGGAAAACGTCTGGAGAAAAGACATAGGTTTTGGACTGTAAAAAACACATTTTGGGGTATATTCCTCCCCTCAAAAAACCCATTGTTTTTAAAATTATTTACCCACATTTGGCTGTACTGGGCCTTTGTTGCTGTGCGGGCTCTTCTCTAGTTGCAGCGAGCAGGGGTTATGCTCTAGTTGCAGAGCACAGGCTTCACACTGTAGTGGCTTCTCTTGTTATAGAGCATGGGCTCCAGAACTCACAGGTTTCAGTAGCTGTGGCATGTGGGCTCAGTAGTTGCAGTTCCCGGACTCTAGAGCACAGGCTCAATAGTTATGGTACATGGGCTTAATTGCTCTGAGGCATGTGGAATCTTCCCAGCTCAGCAATCAGACCCACATCTCCTGCCTTGGCAGGTGGATTCTTTACAATCAAGCCACCAAGTGAAGTGGAATGAAGTGAAGTCTCTCAGTCATGTCCGACTCTTTGTGACCCCATGGATTGTAGCCCACCAGGCTCCTCCATCCATGGAATTTTCCAGGCAAGAGTACTGGAGTGGGTTGCCATTTCCTTCTCCAGGGGATCTTCCTGACCCAGGGGTCGAACCTGGGTCTTCTGCGTTGCAGGCAGACGCTCTACCATTTGAGCCAACAGGGAAGCTCTTAAGTCACCAAGGAAGCCCCCAAAACACTAATATGAAAAATACATGCATCACAATGTTCATAGCAACATTATTTACAATTGCCAGTATATGTGTCTATCAACATATACATGGATAAAGAAAATGTAAGATACACATTATATTCAGTTCAGCTCAGTTCAGTTGCTCAGTTGTATCCAACTGTTTGTGACCCCATGAACCACAGCACTCCAGGCCTCCCTGTCCATCACCAACTCCCGGAGTTTACCCAAACTCATGTCCATGGAGTTGGTGATGCCATCTAACCATCCCATCCTCTGTCATCCCTTTCTCCTCCTGCCCTCAATCTTTCCCAACATCAGGGTCTTTTCCAATGAGTCAACTCTTCACATCAGATGGCCAAAATACTGGAGTTTCAGCTTTAACATCAGTCCTTCCAATGAACACTCAGGACCGATTTTCCTTAGGATGGACTGGTTGGATCTACTTGCAGTCCAAGGGACTCTCAAGAGTCTTCTCCAACACCACAGTTTAGAAGCATCAATTCTTCGGTGCTTAGCCCTGTTTATAGTCCAACTCTCACATCCATACATGACCACTGGAAAAACCATAGCCTTGACTAGATGGATCTTTGTTGGAAAAGTAATGTCTCTGCTTTTGAATATGCTATCTAGGTTGGTCATAACTTTCTTCCAAGGAGTAAGCATCTTTTAATTTCATGGCTGTAGTCACCATCTGCAGTGATTTGGGAGCCCCAAATAATAAAGTCTGCCACTGTTTCCGCTGTTTCCCATCTATTTCCCAAGAAGTGATGGGACTGGATGCCATGATCTTAGTTTTCTGAATGTTGAGCTTTAAGCCAAATTTTTCACTCTCCTCTTTCATTTTCATCAAGAGGCTCCTTGGTTCTTCTTCACTTTCTGCCATAAAGGTGGTGTCATTTGCATATCTGAAGTTATTGATATTTCTCCCGGCAATCTTGATTCCAGCTTGTGCTTCATTCAGCCCAGCATTTCTCATGATGTACTCTGCATAGAAGTTAAATAAGCAGGGTGACAATATACAGTCTTGATGTACTCCTTTTTCTGTTTGAAACCAGTCTGTTGTTCCATGTCCAGTTCTAACTGTTGCTTCCTGACCTGCATACAGATTTCTCAAGAGGCAGGTCAGGTGGTCTGTATTCCCATCTCTTGAAGAATTTTCCACAGTTTATTGTGATCCACACAGTCAAAGGCTTTGGCATAGTCATATTACATTATGTGTATATAATGGAATGCTACTTAGCCATAAAAAAGAAGGCAGAAGCATGGATGGACTTGGATGGTGTTATGCTCAGTGAAATAAGTCAGAAAAAGACAAATACTTCATGGTATCGCTTACAGGTAGAAACTAAAAAATACTGCAAACTAGTAAATAAAACAAAAAAAAGACACAGATATAGAGAAAAACCTAGTGGTTTGAAATGGGTAGAGGGAAGTGGGATAGGGTAATACAGGCATAGGAAAATGAAACATACAAACTATTAGATATAAAAGAAACTACAATGGCATATTGTACAACATTATGGCAAATTATGGCAAAAATATTGGCAAATATAGCCAATATTTGATAACAACTGTAAATGGGGTATAAACTGAAAAACACAAGAAGAAAAAGGTCACTGCAAATAAAATAATCAAGTTGTATAATACCAGCAATGACACATCTGTTCCTGAAAGGGCTAAGCTCAGACAATGCTCAGACCACACTCAGATATGGACAAAGACTGGTTTCTCTCTGTAAATTGCAAACAGTGGAGGGGGCATGTCACAGCATGAATGCAGTCTTACTCTGTGTCTTCTCTGCTGAGCACTGAGCTAACCTCTGTATTTTGCAAAGTCAATGATTGTATTTTAGATTTTTCAAAATAAGCAAGAATGTAAGAAAGGTAACACAAAATCAGTATCGAGTTTAAAACATCTGGTTTCAACATTTTAGTGAAAAGTATAAAGAACATATCCAAGCATATTTTTTTCTTTCCTTTTCAATGAGTCAGGGTGGGAGGGGGGAAAGATAACAATCAATGTGTCAGACTTATAAGTAGTGACTAATGAAGAATTATGTAATTGCTAAGCTTGTATAGCTTTTGAACAAAATAAAGCATTTTCACATTGATAGATCTATTCAGTTTCTTTCAAATATAATGAGTGAAGATTAGGTATTTTCTAATTTTAAATGAATAGAGGAATCAGTGTTTGTCATACATGACATTATAAACCACATGCAGATTAGCAAACGGTAGGCAAATCTTGTACTATATTTATCCTCTTCTGGTTTAATAACTGACCTCTACCAGGTTTTTTTTTTCCAGTAGAGTCTATTCTAGTAAACCATAGACTTAAGAAGGATTTTTCAAAATAGATACAGCGTTAAAATGCAAAGAAAAATATTCGCCAAAGTCCTAGGACCTACTGGGAGAATGTTAATACTTTATATCCCAAAGCATTAAAAGACTGTATCTCAATAACAAAAGCAGTATTGAGTTAAATTAATTTAAGAAACAAATGTTGTTCAACATTTCACATAGAAAAATGAATATAGACGTTTGCTCCATTGAATTACATAACAGACACCACTACTGCTGCTGCTGCTGCTAAGTCGCTTCAGTCGTGTCCGACTCTGTGCAACCCCACTACTCACCACTATATGAATATGGATAACTTACTTATGCTTTCTATGCCTTGTTTTTCACTTTGTAGACCAGGTTCCATAATATAATATACTATATAGAGTTATTGTGAGGATTAGATGAAATCAACATGAAAAGTCTTACAATCTATACATAATAATAATTCAATTAACAGTGTCTTTAAGATAACATGGCAGGGTTGGGGGAAGCCCACATTTCACAGCTACAGACTTTTAAAATTTTAGCTTCTCCTTATACCAGCATTATAACCTTGCACAAATTACCTCTCTGCATTTAGTTTCCTTATTTAAAGAATAAAAGTATCTAGCACACAGCATTGTTTTGGACCTAGTGATAGTACATGTAAAGCACTGGTTCAGTAGTCAGCAAATGCATTTAGTAGGTACCAACAAGGTATTATACATGTATATGTATAAATTCATGAAACTGAAAAAATATGCAATTATAAAAATTATGTTTAGACTTTTACATTCTAAACTTAAAATTACATTTTAAAGTATTTTAAATGTTAGTGTATCATTTTTAGCATATATAATATTTTTCTACCAATGATTAATAATGAGGTAAAAATTAAATAACCTAATTAAAATGGAATAATTCAGTATTGAAAATGTTTCTCCAACTGGTAAAGAAATAGATGAGGGTTTAGCTTAATGACTTTTCCCCAGAGGTTTCTTACATATTTGTTAATTCAGCAACAAAAACAAATGGATAAGAAGAAAGTGAAGACTGCAATGCCACATCTTTCTTTGTATACGAATCATGGCATGTTGCTTCAGATATTGAGGGTCTTGGCTGTGGTGCTCAGTGTTGGCTTGCTAAGTAGCTGAGACTCCATTCAAGGAGAGACTCCATTCTGTCTCACGTGCATCATCACCCATGCTGCTCCCTCAAAGCCTGGCATGCCAGGTTTCAGGGTGTCCACTTTGAACAGCACCTATGATTTTATAAAGTGTCCAAGCAAACCCACAAATTTGGATGGAGCATTTTGTTTTTTACATCTTAGCAAGCAGCTATTCAGATCCATGCATATTCTTGGAAGTAAATGCTGATAAGAAATATGATAATCTCAGACCATCGTAATGGAAAGAACCAAACCAGCCCAATTGATGAATTTTACATTTTATTGATTTGGCCCAACAAATCATATTTATAAATGATTTTGAATTATTTTCTGTGACGGTGATTCTCAAACATATTCAAACCAGGGCCACTTCAACAAGGGCAACTGATATTTTCAGACTTAGCAAAAATGGAATATATGCTTGCTTCCCATTTAGAAATAATTTATTCCTATTGCTCTGATAGGTATGGCCCATTAGTAACTTTTAAAGTCCTAACCTCAGTTTCAGAATCTCTTTCTGCTAAGTGATTCAACTCATCACTTCCCAGTTATTTGTCCTGAAACCCCACTTGGTGGTGACCCTGTTTTACATATTTCCATCTCATATACTTGGGCTTCCCTCATGGTTCAGGCTGTAAAGAACCCGCCTACAATGCAGGAGACAGGATTCGATCCCTGGGTGGGGAAGATCCCCTAGAGAAGGGAATGACAACCCACTCCAGTATTCTTGCCTGGAGAATTACATGGACAGAGAAGCCTGGCGGTTTCTGGTCCATGAGGTCACAAAGAGCTGGACACAACTGAGAGACAAGCACTTTCACTTAAAAAACAAACAAACAAACAAACAAAACTCATGTACATCTTTTGTTTTGCTTTAAACAATCTTCTTGGTTCTGCTCCCAGAGATCAACTAACACAAAGGCCATATTGGGTTTTTAAATTTGAAGCCCACAGGGGGCTCTTCTAATTTTCCCTTCTGCCAGTAGATGCTGGCAGTAGATGCCCCCACTTCCTGGAACGTCTTTCTTCAGAAGCGTCTTTATCACAATTTCTTCTGCCCAGTATCCCACTTGTTTGTGTTAATATCTTAGCTTCCCACTGAATAGAAAGCCATTTGGGGAATAGGAACAAGGTCTTGTGCATCTTTTTTCCAGCATTATCCTGGCATATATATGGCAATCAGTATATAAATGTTGTTAGCGAACCCTTCCAGAGAAGGCAATGGCACCCCACTCCAATACTTTTGCCTGGAAAATCCCATGGATGGAGGAGCCTGGTAGGCTTCAGTCCATGGGGTCGCTAGAGTCGGACACGACTGAGCGACTCCACTTTCACTTTTCACTTTCATGCATTGGAGAAGGAAATGGCAACCCACTCCAGTGTTCTTGCCTGGAGAATCCCAGGGACAGAGGAGCCTGGTGGGCTGCTGTCTATGGGGTCGCACAGAGTCGGACACGACTGAAGCGACTTAGCAGCAGCAGCAGCAGCAGCGAACCCTTCAAACCAACATAGTTCTTTAACAATAATTTTCCCCTTGATAAATTTTGATTCCCCTAAAGGGGTTTACTAGAATGTTCCTTGAAGAGAAAAACATTTTCAAGTGTTCCTTACTAATGCCATAGATTCTAATATCACTTATATAATATACTATCTCCATTATCCAACTTCGTGAACTTATGTGAAGACTAAATCAAATGGCTATTCTTAAACTATGAGTTTCAAAGAAGTGATTCTGGACATAGTCAGAGGGTTTTGTTGTTGTTGTTATTTAGATAATCATAAAATGTGTTTGTTTTTGTTATGAAGAAATCACAAAATGTATTATTTAGATAATCCCTATTTAAAATATATACCATGCATTTCTAACTTGGGAGCAACACCAAAGTATTTGCAAGTGTTCTGATCTGGATCCTGAAAGTGGGTTGCATAGTCATATTTACAGAGCAGTGTTGTTCTAGCATGCTCATGTGCCAGATGTTATGTTTATTTTCCTCTTGTTAATTAGAGAGAAAGTAAATGCATGTATTTTCTGTCTCAGAACACTTTTTCTTTTGATTCTGGAGAAATCTCATTATATTTTTGTATTACAAATTCAAGAATAAATCACTGTCAGAAAAATGGTAATGAGCACCTTAACAACTTTCTGTCACATTTAATTTGGCTTTTCTGCCATTGTTTTTCATGCTGAAGTAATAAAAGATTCTAAACTCAGCAGAATTTTATGCAAGATCAATGATATGCTTTTTAAAAGCACCTTTTAGATGGTCTAATGGTATGGACTTCAAGGAAGGGTGAGAAGTTCTGAGTTTTACCATTAACTTTTACCCTAATATTTTCTTTAATGTCTTTTTGGAAATTGGGTAAATATTTGCCCTGTGTGGTTAAGTTTTCACAGACTTATAGCATTAAAACACAATGTCTTATAATGATCTTACTGAGAATTTGTAGGCAAAAGGTGTGATTGATATACATATATATTTATCCATATGCATTATAACAATTTTCCCTAATTAATTTTTATTGGTGTATAGTTGA
Source organism: Ovis aries (assembly GCF_016772045.2). Taxonomy (NCBI): domain Eukaryota; kingdom Metazoa; phylum Chordata; class Mammalia; order Artiodactyla; family Bovidae; genus Ovis; species Ovis aries. The sequence goes on along the minus strand of NC_056054.1, from coordinate 235,722,182 downwards.
CTTATAATTTTCCATTGATCTCTGCTATACAGTAAAGTGAGTCAGTTATGCATATACATATATCCACTTGTTTTTAGATTCTATTCCCATTTAGGTCATTATAGAGCCTTGAATAGAGTTCCACATGCTATTGTAAAAGGTTTATATTAGTTATACACTATATATATGGTAGTATGTATATGTCAGGCTAAATATCCCAATTTATCCCTCCTTTCCCTTACCTCTTGGTAACTGTAAGGTTTTTTTTCTATATTGGTGACTCCATTTCTGTTTTGTAAATACATTCATTTATACCATTTTTTTTAGGTTCCCCATATAAGCAATATCATCAGAGAAGGGATTTATCCTTCTCTGTCTGACTTACTTCACCCAGTATAACAGTCTCTAGGTCGATCCAGGCTGCTGCAAATGACATTATTTCGTTCTTTTTCATAGGTAAGTGATATTCCATGTATATATGTACAACAGTTTATTCATTACTCTGTCTATGGACATTTACACTGCTTCCATGTCCTGGCTATTGTAAAGAGAGCTAAACATTGGGGTGCAGGTATCTTTTCAAATTATACTCCTCTCTGGATATACACACAGGAGTAGGGTTCAGATCATATGGTATTTCTTTTTTTTTTTTAATTTATTTATTCATTTATTTATTTTTTAAAATTTTAAAATCTTTAATTCTTACATGCATTCCCAAACATGAACCCCCCTCCCACCTCCCTCCCCATAACATCTTTCTGGGTCATCCCCATGCACCAGCCCCAAGCATGCTGCATCCTGCGTCAGACATAGACTGGCAATTCAATTCACATGATAGTATACATGTTAGAATGTCATTCTCCCAAATCATCCCACCCTCTCCCTCTCCCTCTGAGTCCAAAAGTCCGTTATACACATCTGTGTCTCTTTCCCTGTCTTGCATACAGGGTCGTCATTGCCATCTTCCTAAATTCCATATATATGTGTTAGTATACTGTATTGGTGTTTTTCTTTCTGGCTTACTTCACTCTGTATAATCGGCTCCAGTTTCATCCATCTCATCAGAACTGATTCAAATGAATTCTTTTTAACGGCTGAGTAATACACCATTGTGTATATGTACCACAGCTTTCTTATCCATTCATCTGCTGATGGACATCTAGGTTGTTTCCATGTCCTGGCTATTATAAACAGTGCTGCAATGAACATTGGGGTACATGTGTCTCTTTCAATTCTGGTTTCCTCGGTGTGTATGCCCAGCAGTGGGATTGCTGGGTCATAAGGGAGTTCTATTTGCAATTTTTTAAGGAATCTCCACACTGTTCTCCATAGTGGCTGTACTAGTTTGCATTCCCACCAACAGTGTAGGAGGGTTCCCTTTTCTCCACACACTCTCCAGCATTTATTGCTTGCAGATTTTTGGATCGCAGCCCTTCTGACTGGTGTGAAGTGGTACCTCATTGTGGTTTTGATTTGCATTTCTCTAATAATGAGTGATGTTGAGCATCTTTTCATGTGTTTGTTAGCCATCCGTATGTCTTCTTTGGAGAAATGTCTATTTAGTTCTTTGGCCCATTTTTTGATTGGGTCGTTTATTTTCTGGAGTTGAGCTGCAGAAGTTGCTTGTATATTTTTGAGATTAGTTGTTTGTCAGTTGCTTCATTTGCTATTATTTTCTCCCATTCAGAAGGCTGTCTTTTCACCTTGCTTATAGTTTCCTTTGTTGTGCAGAAGCTTTTAATTTTAATTAGATCCCATTTGTTTATTTTTGCTTTTATTTCCAGAATTCTGGGAGGTGGATCATAGAGGATCCTGCTGTGATTTATGTCTGAGAGTGTTTTGCCTATGTTCTCCTCTAGGAGTTTTATAGTTTCTGATCTTACATTTAGATCTTTAATCCATTTTGAGTTTATTTTTGTGTGCGGTGTTAGAAAGTGATCTAGTTTCATTCTTTTACAAGTGGTTGACCAGTTTTCCCAGCACCACTTGTTAAAGAGATTGTCTTTACTCCATTGTATATTCTTGCCTCCTTTGTCAAAGATAAGGTGTCCATATGTGTGTGGATTTATCTCTGGGCTTTCTATTTTGTTCCATTGATCTATATGTCTGTCTTTGTGCCAGTACCATACTGTCTTGATGACTGTGGCTTTGTAGTAGAGCCTGAAGTCAGGCAAGTTGATTCCTCCAGTTCCATTCTTCTTTCTCAAGATTGCTTTGGCTATTCGAGGTTTTTTGTATTTCCATACAAATCTTGAAATTATTTGTTCTAGTTCTGTGAAAAATGTGGCTGGTAGCTTGATAGGGATTGCATTGAATTTGTAAATTGCTTTGGGTAGTATACTCATTTTCACTATATTGATTCTTCCAATCCATGAACATGGTATATTTCTCCATCTATTAGTGTCCTCTTTGATTTCTTTTTTTTTATTTATTTATTTTTTTTTATTTTTTAAATTTTAAAATCTTTAATTCTTACATGCATTCCCAAACATGAACCCCCCTCCCACCTCCCTCCTCATAACATCTTTCTGGGTCATCCCCATGCACCAGCCCCAAGCATGCTGCATCCTGCGTCAGACATAGACTGGCGATTCAATTCACATGATAGTATACATGTTAGAATGTCATTCTCCCAAATCATCCCACCCTCTCCCTCTCCCTCTGAGTCCAAAAGTCCGTTATACACATCTGTGTCTCTTTCCCTGTCTTGCATACAGGGTCGTCATTGCCATCTTCCTAAATTCCATATATATGTGTTAGTATACTGTATTGGTGTTTTTCTTTCTGGCTTACTTCACTCTGTATAATCGGCTCCAGTTTCATCCATCTCATCAGAACTGATTCAAATGAATTCTTTTAACGGCTGAGTAATACTCCATTGTGTATATGTACCACAGCTTTCTTATCCATTCATCTGCTGATGGACATCTAGGTTGTTTCCATGTCCTGGCTATTATAAACAGTGCTGCGATGAACATTGGGGTACATGTGTCTCTTTCAATTCTGGTTTCCTCGGTGTGTATGCCCAGAAGTGGGATTGCTGGGTCATAAGGGAGTTCTATTTGCAATTTTTAAGGAATCTCCACACTGTTCTCCATAGTGGCTGTACTAGTTTGCATTCCCACCAACAGTGTAGGAGGGTTCCCTTTTCTCCACACCCTCTCCAACATTTATTGCTTGCAGATTTTTGGATCGCAGCCCTTCTGACTGGTGTGAAGTGGTACCTCATTGTGGTTTTGATTTGCATTTCTCTAATAATGAGTGATGTTGAGCATCTTTTCATGTGTTTGTTAGCCATCCGTATGTCTTCTTTGGAGAAATGTCTATTTAGTTCTTTGGCCCATTTTTTGATTGGGTCGTTTATTTTCTGGAGTTGAGCTGCAGAAGTTGCTTGTATATTTTTGAGATTAGTTGTTTGTCAGTTGCTTCATTTGCTATTATTTTCTCCCATTCAGAAGGCTGTCTTTTCACCTTGCTTATATTTTCCTTTGTTGTGCAGAAGCTTTTAATTTTAATTAGATCCCATTTGTTTATTTTTGCTTTTATTTCCAGCATTCTGGGAGGTGGATCATAGAAGATCCTGCTGTGATTTATGTCTGAGAGTGTTTTGCCTATGTTCTCCTCTAGGAGTTTTATAGTTTCTGATCTTACATTTAGATCTTTAATCCATTTTGAGTTTATTTTTGTGTGCGGTGTTAGAAAGTGATCTAGTTTCATTCTTTTACAAGTGGTTGACCAGTTTTCCCAGCACCACTTGTTAAAGAGATTGTCTTTACTCCATTGTATATTCTTGCCTCCTTTGTCAAAGATAAGGTGTCCATATGTGTGTGGATTTATCTCTGGGCTTTCTATTTTGTTCCATTGATCTATATGTCTGTCTTTGTGCCAGTACCATACTGTCTTGATGACTGTGGCTTTGTAGTAGAGCCTGAAGTCAGGCAAGTTGATTCCTCCAGTTCCATTCTTCTTTCTCAAGATTGCTTTGGCTATTCGAGGTTTTTTGTATTTCCTTACAAATCTTGAAATTATTTGTTCTAGTTCTGTGAAAAATGTGGCTGGTAGCTTGATAGGGATTGCATTGAATTTGTAAATTGCTTTGGGTAGTATACTCATTTTCACTATATTGATTCTTCCAATCCATGAACATGGTATATTTCTCCATCTATTAGTGTCCTCTTTGATTTCTTTCATCAGTGTTTTATAGTTTTCTATATATAAGTCTTTAGTTTCTTTAGGTAGATATATTCCTAAGTATTTTATTCTTTTCGTTGTAATGGTGAATGGAATTGTTTCCTTAATTTCTTTTTCTACTTTCTCATTATTCGTGTATAGGAATGCAAGGGATTTCTGTGTGTTGATTTTATATCCTGCAACTTTACTATATTCATTGATGAGCTCTAGTAATTTTCTGGTGGAGTCTTTAGGGTTTTCCATGTAGAGGATCATGTCATCTGCAAACAGTGAGAGTTTTACTTCTTCTTTTCCAGTTTGGATTCCTTTTATTTCTTTTTCTGCTCTGATTGCTGTGGCCAAAACTTCCAGAACTATGTTGAATAGTAGCGGTGAAAGTGGACACCCTTGTCTTGTTCCTGACTTTAGGGGAAATGCTTTCAATTTTTCACCATTGAGGATAATGTTTGCTGTGGGTTTGTCATAGATAGCTTTTATTATGTTGAGGTATGTTCCTTCTATTCCTGCTTTCTGGAGAGTTTTTATCATAAATGGATGTTGAATTTTGTCAAATGCCTTCTCTGCATCTATTGAGATAATCATATGGTTTTTATTTTTCAATTTGTTAATGTGGTGAATTACATTGATTGTTTTGCGGATATTGAAGAATCCTTGCATCCCTGGGATAAAGCCCACTTGGTCATGGTGTATGATCTTTTTAATGTGTTGTTGGATTCTGATTGCTAGAATTTTGTTGAGGATTTTTGCATCTATGTTCATCAGAGATATTGGCCTGTAGTTTTCTTTTTTTGTGACATCTTTGTCAGGTTTTGGTATTAGGGTGATGGTGGCCTCATAGAATGAGTTTGGAAGTTTACCTTCCTCTGCAATTTTCTGGAAGAGTTTGAGGAGGATAGGTGTTAGCTCTTCTCGAAATTTTGGTAGAATTCAGCTGTGAAGCCATCTGGACCTGGGCTTTTGTTTGCTGGAAGATTTCTGATTACCGTATCAATTTCCGTGCTTGTGATGGGTGTGTTAAGATTTTCTATTTCTTCCTGGTTCAGTTTTGGAAAATTGTACTTTTCTAAGAATTTGTCCATTTCTTCCACGTTGTCCATTTTATTGGCATACAACTGCTGATAGTAGTCTCTTATGATCCTTTGTATTTCTGTGTTGTCTGTTGTGATCTCTCCAGTTTCATTTCTAATTTTATTGATTTGATTTTTCTCTCTTTGCTTCTTGATGAGTCTGGCTAATGGTTTGTCAATTTTATTTATCCTTTCAAAGAACCAGCTTTTGGCTTTGTTGATTTTTGCTATGGTCTCTTTTGTTTCTTTTGCATTTATTTCTGCCCTAATTTTTAAGATTTCTTTCCTTCTACTAACTCTGGGGTTCTCCAACTCTTCCTTTTCTAGTTGCTTTAGTTGTAGAGTTAGGTTATTTATTTGACTTTTTTCTTGTTTCTTGAGGTATGCCTGTATTGCTATGAACTTTCCTCTTAGCACTGCTTTTATAGTGTCCCACAGGTTTTGGGTTGTTGTGTTTTCATTTTCATTAGTTTCTATGCATATTTTGATTTCTTTTTTGATTTCTTCTGTGATTTGTTGGTTATTCAGAAGTGTGTTGTTCAACCTCCATATGTTGGAATTTTTAATAGTTTTTCTCCTGTAATTGAGATCTAATCTTAATGCATTATGGTCAGAAAAGATGCTTGGAATGATTTCGATTTTTTTGAATTTATCCCTCCCCTCTGGTATTTCTATAGTTAGTTTTTTAAGGTACCTCCATACAGTTCTCCATAATGGATGACCCAATTTACAGTTCATTAACAGTGTATGAGTGTTCCTTTTCTTCACACCCTCTTCAGCATTTATTGTTTGTAGATTTTCTGATGATGACCATTCTAACTGGAATAAGGTTAGAATGAGGTTATACAACCTCATTATAGTTTTTATTTGCATTTCTTTAATAATTAGTGATGTTGAGCATCTTCTCATGCACTTCTTGACCATCCTTATGTCTTTGGAAAAATGTCTATTTGGATCTTCCACCCATTTTTTGATCAGGTTGTTTGGCGATTTTTTTATATTCAGCTGCATGAGTGGGGCTTCCAAGTGGTAGAGTGGTAAAGTATCTGCCTGCCAATACAGGAGATGCCAGGGACTCAGGTTCAATCCCTAGGTCAGGAAGATTCCCTGGAGTAAGAAATGGCAACCCACTCCTTTATTCTTGCTTGAAAAATTCCATGGGCAGAAGAACCTGATGGGCTGTAGTCCATACTATTAGACCGTCTAAAAGGTGTTTTAAAAAGCATATCATTTAATCTATAGATTGCTTTGGGTACTATACTCATTTTCACTATATTGATTCTTCTATTCCACGAACATGGTATATTTCTCCATCTATTTGTGTCCTCTTTGATTACTTTCATCAGTGTTTTATAGTTTTCTATATATAGGTCTTTTGTTTCTTTAGGTAGACATATTCCTAAGTATTTTATTCTTTTCATTGCAATGGTGAATGGAATTGTTTCCTTAATTTCTCTTTCTGTTTTATCATTGTTTGTGTATAAGAAAGCAAGGGATTTCTGTGTGTTAATTTTATATCCTGCACCTTTACTATATTTATTGATTAGCTCTAGCAATTTTCTGGCGGATCATCAGAAAAGCAAGAGAGTTCCAGAAAAACATCTATTTCTGCTTTATTGACTATGCCAAAGCCTTTGACTGTGTGGATCACAATAAACTGTGGAAGATTCTGAAAGAGGTGGGAATACCAGACCACCTGACCTGCCTCTTGAGAAACCTATATGCAGGTCAGGAAACAACAGTTAAAACTGGACATGGAACAACAGACTGGTTCCAAATAGGAAGAGGAGTACATCAAGGCTGTATATTGTCACCCTGCTTATTTAACTTCTATGCAGAGTACATCATGAGAAACCCTGGACTGGAAGAAACACAAGCTCGAATCAAGATTGCTGAGACAAATATCAGTAACCTAAGATATGCAGATGACACCACCCTTATGGCAGAAAGTGAAGAGGAACTAAAGAGCCTCTTGATGAAAGTGAAAGAGGAGAGTGAAAAAGTTGGCTTAAAGCTCAACTTTCAGAAAATGAAGATCATGGCATCCGGTCCCATCACTTCATGGGAAATGGATGGGGAAACAGTGGAAATGGTGTCAGACTTTATTTTGGGGGCTCCAAAATCACTGCAGATGGTGATTGCAGCCATGAAATTAAAAGACGCTTACTCCTTGGAAGGAAGGCTATGACCAACCTAGACAGGATATTGAAAAGCAGAGACATTACTTTGCCAACAAAGGTCCATATAGTCAAGGCTATGGTTTTTCCTGTGGTCATATATGGATGTGAGAGTTGGACTGTGAAGAAAGCTGAGTGTCGAAGAATTGCTGCTTTTGAACTGTGGTGTTGGAGAAGACTCTTGAGAGTCCCTTGGACTGCAAGGAGATCCAACCAGTCCATTCTAAAGGAGATCAGTCCTGGGTGTTCATTGGAAAGACTGATGCAAAAGCTGAAACTCCAGTACTTTGGCCACCTCATGCGAAGAGTTGACTCACTGGAAAAGACTCTGATGCTGGGAGGGATTGGGGGCAGGAGAAGAAGGGGACGACAGAGGATGAGATGGCTAGATAGCATCACCGACTTGATGGACATGAGTTTGAGTAAACTCTAGGTGTTGGCAATGGACAGAGAGGCCTGGCATGCTGTAATTCATGGGGTCACAAAGAGTCGGACATGACTGAGCGACTGAACTGAACTGAAGTTTCTGGTGGAATCTTTAGGGTTTTCTATGTAGAGGATCATGTCATCTGCAAATGGTGAGAGTTTTACTTCTTTTTTTCCAATCTGAATTCCTTTTATTTCTTCTCCTACTCTGACTGCTGTGGCCAAAACTTCCAAAACTATGTTGAATAGTAGTGGGCACCCTTGTCTTGTTCCTGACTTTAGGAGAAATTCTTTCAGTTTTTCACCATTGAGGATAATGTTTGCTGTGGGTTTGTTATATATAGCTTTTATTATATTGAGGTATGTTCCTTCTATTCCTGCTTTCTGGAGGTTTTTTTTTTTTTAATCATAAATGGATGTTGAATTTTGTCAAAGGCTTTCTCTGCATCTATTGACATAATCATATGGTTTTTATCTTTCAATTTGTTAATGTGGTGTATAATGTTGAATGATTAGCAGATATTGAAGAATCCTTGCATCCCTGGAATAAAGCTTACTTGGTCATGATGTATGATCTTTTTAATATGTTGTTGGATTCTGTTTGCTAAATTTTGTTAAGGAGTTTTGCATTTATGTTCATCAGTGATATTGGCCTGTAGTTTTCTTTCTTTGTGGCATCTTTGTCTGGTTTTGGTATTAGGGTGATGGTAGCCTCATAGAATGAGTTTGGAAGTTTACATTTCTCTGCAATTTTCTGGAAGAGTTTGAGTAGGATAGATGTTAGCTCTTCTCTAAAATTTTTGGTAGAATTCAGCTGTGAAGCCATCTGGTCCTGGGCTTTTGTTTGCTGGAAGCTTTCTGATTACAGTTTCAATTTCTGTGCTTGTGATGGGTGTGTTAAGATTTTCTATTTCTTCCTGGTTCTGTTTTGAAAAGTTGTACTTTTCTAAGAATTTGTCCATTTCTTTCAAGTTGCCCATTTTATTGGCATATAGTTGCTGATAGTAGTCTCTTATGATCCTTTGTATTTCTGTGTTATCTGTTGTGATTTCTCCATTTTCATTTCTAATTTTGTTGATTTGATTCTTCTCCCTCTGTTTCTTGATGAGTCTGGCTGATGGTTTGTCCATTTTATTTATCTTCTCAAAGACAAGCTTTTAGTTTTGTTGATTTTTGCTCTTTTGTTTCTTTTGCATTTATTTCTGTGCTAGCTACCAAAGGTATTTTTCAGAGAACTAGAACAAATAATTTCACAATTTGTAAGGAAATACAAAAAACCTTGAATAGCCAAAGCAATCTTGAGAAAGAAGAATGGAACTGGAGGAATCAACCTGCCTGACTTCAGGCTCTACTACAAAGCTACAGTCATCAAGACAGTATGGTACTGGCACAAAGACAGAAATATAAATCAATGGAACAAAATAGAAAGCCCAGAGATAAACCCATGCCCTTATGGACACCTTATCTTAGACAAAGGAGGAAAGAATATACAATGGAGAAAATACAATCTCTTTAACAAGTGGTGCTGGGAAAACTGGTCAACCACTTGTAAAAGAATGAAACTAGAACACTTTATAACACCATACACAAAAATAAACTCAAAATGGATTAAAGATCTAAATGTAAGACCAGAAACTATAAAACCCTAGGGAAAAACATAGGCAAAACACTCCCGAACATAAATCACAGTAGGATCTTCTATGACCCACCTCCCAGAGTATTGGAAATGAAAGCAAAAATAAACAAATGGGACCTAACTAAACTTAAAAGCTTTTGCACAATGAAGGAAACTATAAACAAGGTGAAAAGACAGCCTTCAGAATAGGAGAAAATAATAGCAAATGAAACAACTAATAAGAATTAATCTCAGAAATATAAAAAAACTCCTTCAGCTCAATTCCAGAAAAATAAACAACCCAATCAAAAAACGGGCAAAAGAACTAAACAGACATTTCTCCAAAGAAGACATACAGATGGCTGACAAACACATGAAAAAGATCCTCAACATCACTCATTATCAGAGAAATTGAAATCAAAACTACAATGAAGTACCATTTCATGCCAGAGAATGGCTGCTATCCAAAAGTCTACAAGCAATAAATGTTGGATAGGTATGGAGAAAAGGCAACCCTCTTACACGGTTAGTGGGAATGCAAACTAGTACAGCCACTATGGAGAACAGTGTGGAGATTCCTTAAAAAACTGGAAATAGAACTGGCATACAACCTAGCAATCCCACTTCTGGGCATACACACCAAGGAAACCAGAACTGAAAGAGACACGTGTACCCCAATGTTCATTGCTGCACTGTTTACAATAGCCAGGACATGAAAGCAACCTAGATGTCCATCAGCAGACAAATGGATAAGAAAGCTGTGGTACATACACACAATGAAGTATTACTCAGCCATTAAAAAGAATACATTTGAATCAGTTCTAATGAGGTGGATGAAACTGGAGCCTATTATACAGAGTGAAGTAAGCCAGAAAGAAAAACACGAATACAGTATGCCGCTGCTAAGTCGCTTCAGTTGTGTCCAACTCTGTGTGACCCCATAGATGGCAGCCCACCAGGCTCCCCCGTCCCTGGGATTCTCCAGGCAAGAACACTGGAGTGGGTTGCCATTGCCTTCTCCAATGCATGAAAGTGAAAAGTGAAAGTGAAGTCACTCAGTCATGTCTGACTCTAAGCGACCCCAGGGACTGCAGCCCACCAGGCTCCTCCATCCATGGGATTTTCCAGGCAAGAGTACCAGAGTGGGTTGCCATTGCCTTCTCCGATACAGTATACTAATGCATATATATGGAATTTAGAAAGATGGTAATGATAACCCTATATGCAAGACAGCAAAAGAGATACAGATGTATAGAACAGTCTTTTGGACTTTGTGGGAGAGGGTGAGGGTGGGACAGCTTGGGAGAATGGCATTGAAACATGTATATTATCATATGTGAAATGAATTGCCAGTCCAGGTTTGATGCATGATACAGGATGCTCGGGACTGATGCACTGGGATGATCCAGAGGGATGGGATGGGGAGGGAGGTGGGAGGGGAGTTCAGGATGGGGAACACATGTACACACATGGCAGATTCATGTCAGTGAATGGCAAAACCACTACAATATTGTAAAGTAATTAGCCTCGAATTAAAATAAATAAATTTATATTATTTTTTAAAAGCATATGATTTATTCTGCATAGAATTCTGCTGAGTTTAGAGTCTTTTATTATTTCTTCAGCATGAAAAACAATGGCAGTCTATGAATGAGCTGTTTGTATATTTTGGAGACTAATCCCTTATTTGTTGCTTATTTGCAAATATTTTCTCTCATTCTACGATTTTTTTTTCATTTTATTTATGATTTCCTTTGTTGCATTACAGCATTTAAATGGTCTTGTGAATTTTCAGAAACATTTGCTTACTAGTTACTTCCTTTGATATTTTAAAATAGTAATAAGAAAATGTCAGCTTTGCTGAAAATATTATTCTCTAAGTATTTTCTAATCTTCTTGCTATATCAGTACTATATCAATTTTCTCCATCCATTAATCTAAACTTAATCCTAACTGATCACTGCACATTTATTTACTATAATAATTAAATTAACTTGAAATCTAATTGGGAATCTATATCTCACACTAGAAAGAGGCATGAAAACTATTACTGATGTAAGAAAGTTTAAACCAACAACAGTGTCATTACAAATGGAAAGTAAAGAAAGAGTTTAGTTTTCTTTTCAGAGAGGAAAGACACTGAATTTCATAATTAGGCAAACTGAATGCTTTATATTTTAATAGGAAATGCAATGCTAATTATTTGTAGATCATGCTTAGAAATTGTGTACAATTTATTTATTTGTCACGGCTTCAGAGCTTCTTTTAGTGGCTTCCTTGGTAGTCCAGTGGTTAAGAATCCACCTTGCAATGCAGTTTGATCCCTGGTCCAGGAAGATCCCACATGCCATGGCGCAACTAAGCTCATGCATCACAACTACTGAGCCCTCACTCTAGAAACCACAAACTGCAACTACTGAGCCCGTGTGTTTCAGCTACTGAAGCCCACACAGCCTAGAGCCTGTGCTTTGCAACAAGAGAAGCCGTTGCAATAAGCCAAGACACTGCAGCCAGAGAGTGGTTCTCGCTCCCTGCAACTAGAGAAAGACTGCATGCAGCAAGAAAAACTCAGAACATCAACAATTAAAATTTTTAAAAAGAAGAAAGTTTCTTTTAGAAAGAATACTATGAATGGCAGGGATTATCAGTTTGTATCTCTTGTGGTGGCAGTGAATATTGATGTTTTTCTCTGTTATCAGCTCTTGTAATGACCATGAAACAATGGAATGACTGAGTAAATCATTATCTTTGTTTTCTTTTGCCTTTTGATGAAAACTCTGAATACGTACATTATTTTTGCTACCTTTTATTTTCTGTCATCTCCTCCCTTTCTCAGTTCATCATCTTAAGTGACAATTTACTTATTTGAGGCTGAATATATTTGTCCAGGTTATCTTGCTTGGTTTTTTCATGTCCTGATAAAAAAGTTCATCTGTGGTCTAATAATATCTGAAGGAAGCCTAGTTACACTCAATAAGTATTTTTTTAATTGTTGGAAAGAGTTTTAAAAGTCAAATATTATAGAAAAATTCTGTTTCTAAGGAAATGTCCTTATGCTAGAAGAACTTGGCATTCATACACAATGAATTTGAATACAGTAAATATTTCTAGGAGAAAAAATAGGGAGATGATGACATAAAATTTATCACTAGGGACATAGATAATCAGTATGAAGTCTGACATTTTGAAAATACTGTTTCCTATATTTCTAGAGTTTACTTCTTAATTAAAGGATGTTTTGGGTGAAAAAAAATAGAGATGACTAAAAAGGTTATGGTATGAAATCAGTTCAGTCACTCAGTCACGTCTAACTCTTTGCGAACCCATGGACTGCAGCATGCCAGGCCTTCCTGTCCAACACCAACTCCTAAAGTTTACCCAAACTCATGTCCATTGAGTCAGTGATGCCATCCAACCATCTCATCCTCTGTTGTCCCCTTCTCCTCCCGCCTTCAATTTTTCCCAGCATCAGGGTCTTTTCCAACGAGTCAGCTCCTCACATCAGGTGACCAAAATACTGGAGTTTCAGCTTCAACATCAGTCCTTCCAATGAACACTGAGGACTGATCTTTAGGATGGACTGGTTGGATCTCCTTGCAGTCCAAGGGACTCTCAAGAGTCTTCTCCAACACCAATTGATGCTTTCTTCAAAAGCATCAATTCTTCGGCACTCAGCTTTCTTTATAGTCCAACTCTCACATCCATTCATGACTACTGGAAAAACCGTAGCCTTGACTAGACGGACCTTTGTTAGCAAATAATGTCTCTGCTTTTTAATATGCTGCCTAGGTTGGTCATAACTTTCTTTCCAAGGAGTAAGCGTCTTTTAATTTCATGGCTGTAGTCACCATCTGCAGTGATTTTGGAGCCCCCCAAAATAAAGTCTGACACTGTTTCCACTGTTTCCCCATCTATTTCCCATGAAGTGATGGGACAAGATACCATAATCTTAGTTTTCTGAATGTTGAGCTTTAAGCCAACTTTTTCACTCTCCTCTTTCACTTTCATCAAGAGGCTCTTTAGTTCTTCACTTTCTGCCATAAGGGTGGTGTCATCTGCATATCTGAGGTTATTGATATTTCTCCCTGCAATCTTGATTCCAGCTTGTGCTTCATCTAGCCCAGGGTTTCTCATGATGTACTCTGCATAGAAGTTAAATAAGCAGTGTGACAATATACAGCCTTGATGTACTCCATTTCCCATTTGGAACCAGTCTGTTGTTCCAAGTCTACTTCTAACTGTTGCTTCCTGACCTGCACACAGGTTTCTCAAGAGGCAGGTCAGGTGGTCTGGTATTCCCATCTCTTTCAGAATTTTCCACCATTTATTGTGATCCACACAGTTCAAAGGCTTTGGCATAGTCAATAAAGCAGAAATAGATGTTTTTCTGGAAGTCTCTTGCTTTTACAATGATCCAGGTAATCTTGGCAATTTGATCTCTGGTTCCTCTGCCTTTTCTAAATCCAGCTTGAACATCTGGAATTTCACAGTTCACGTATTGTTGAAGCCTTGGTTGGAGAATTAAAAGTATGAAATAAAAATATTGCTAAAAGTTGATTAGTTTAAAAAATTAGTTTTAAAATGACTATGTTAAGTCAATGTGTTAATCATTAGGCCGTTGACACAGTTTTACATAGATTAAAACAGAAGAATAGCCAAGTAAAAGGGAAAGGTCATGGGTTTAGAATTCAACAAAATTTGGGTTAAATTGTGGCTTTGCCTCTTCTCATAGTACCATGAGTAATGTTATGTAATTATAAGAACTTTCAGATAATAGAGCCTGAATTTGTTCTCCTCACCTGTATAAAATGGGAATAATAATAATAAATTTCCTTTAAAAGTTATTTTTACAAGTGGGAGATAATACATACATTTAAAAAGTAATAGCCGCACCCCACTCCAGTACTCTTGCCTGGAAAATCCCATGGACAGAGGAGCCTGGTAGGCTGTAATCCATGGGGTCTTGGAGAGCTGGACACAAATGAGCAACTTCACTTTCACTTTTTACTTTCATGCACTGGAGAAGGAAATGGCAGCCCACTCTAGTGTTTTTGCCTGGAGAATCCCAGGGATGGGGGAGCCTGGTGGGCTGCCGCCTATGGGGTTGCACAGAGTCAGATACAACTGAAGTGACTTAGCAGCAGCAGCAGCAGAAGAAGAACACTTGGTGTTCAACTACTAGGTGCTGTCATTATTACTAAAAACCAGTGGATAAGTGTTTTTCACTCAGAGTTAGTCAATGTACAATATTATATATACCATAGTGATTCACAATTTTAAAGGCTATATTCTATTTATAAGCTATAGCAAAATATTGGCTATGTTCCCTGTGTTGTAGAATGTACCCTTTTGTAAATGGGTAAGCATAGTTTTAAATATTTACTTTTTTGTTAATTTCTCTAATTTCCCTTCTCAGATGTATGTGTTCATCAATGGAGATTATCAGTTTTATTATAAATATGGGTTCTGTCCAAAATTATGTTAATGAGAAGTCAGTACAGTAATTTTGATAGTAGAAAGGATCTTTTCTGTTGATCTTCAATATAATATAATTATTAGCATAGTGTCAAGCACTTTAAGATATGAAAATATTGGTTAATGATGACAATGTGTATTAAAAAGTCAGAGAAGAGAAATACCATTGCTTTTTTTTGATTATGTAAGTTTGAACATTTTGCTTTTCCCAGCATATGCAGGCTTATGTTCTGTTTTTGCTTTGGACACTAAAAAGCAAGCTATGCACAACCTGCTTCTTTTATTCACATATCCTGCCTGGTCCTTGTTCTAATGTTTATTTTAATTCCCTGTAACACATGCATACTTGTAATGATCATAATGACCATATGTTTTCTGTAAAAAGCATAATTCTTTTAGATCTGAAATCTCTGAAACGTACATAAATGAAATTGCTTATTTCCTAACCTTCTACAATAACTTAACCATACCCAGACAACTTGGTTGCTCAGTGAAGGCCACTGGTGTTGTGTGGAAATAACTTTGAGGAGCACTGGCTTATAGGTTAAAGTTTTAAGTACTTAGCTTTGCATCAAAGGCCAAATATCATCTGGTCCTGAATTTTCTTTGCACCTGCTGCTGCTGCTGCTAAGTCCCTTCAGTCGTGTTCGACTCTGCAACCCCATAGATGGCAGCCCACCAGGCTCCGCCATCCCTGGAATTCTCCAGGCAAGAACACCAACCTTGACTCATACAAAACCTACTTCTCCCCCAAACCTTTTTTAAACCATAAAGTAAGACATAAAATTATCAGAATTTGCAAGCTTCCTCATCAGTTTGCCCAAGCATCCCTTTGTCCAGTTGTTTTATTTACTCCTTCGTCAATCTGGCAAAATAATTTTGGCTTCTATATTAGCCTTCCTGATTTGTCTGTGAACCTAAAGAGCAGGAACATTTTTGCTTTACATTTTATGTCCAATGTTTTCATAGTTCATGAAACAAATTAAACATCAGGTAATTAAAAATACCATGGACAGAAGAGCCTGGCAGACTATAGTCTATGCAGCCACAAGAGTCTAACACAGTGATTAAACAGCAGCAGCAGTGATTCAAAACACGCTTATTGAATGAATGAATGAATGATGTTTCAGTGATCAAACCTGAATCAAATCTAAACCTACAAATTACACCAAATCCCAATCAACAACTGTGGCTCTTTGTAGAAAAGATAATTCATATTCTGAGTGGTTATTCTCAGAAGATAAACTAAGAGATAATGATGTTAAAGGATGTATAGGCTTGACCATTCATTCCAAGATAACTCTCACATTGGAGGACTTTCTTTTCACATCGCTTCATCATAACAGCCAATATATTGCAAGAAATTCTGCAGAAACTTCTGGATACTCTAATATTTTTTCTAATGTCAGAGCTTTGGAATTATTGAAGTTGTCGAAATTTTTAGACTGCAGTTGTACCTCTTTGAAACATTAATTTTTAGCTCTTTGGGCATGTATTTGATTTTATTATAGCTTCACTCTCAAAAGCAACACCAGAATGTCTTGTTTACAGGGTTCAATTTCTAAAAGATATTCCATAAAAAGTCATGGTGTTTTTAGTAGCACTTAAACATCTCTTTTTATCTATACTGAAAAACTTGCATAAACATTGTGTCTTTGAGCAGCAACTTCACAATGAGATTTTGGTTTAGTTCTTCAAAAATAAAACTGGGCCTATCCCCATTAGATAACAATTCATTGATAATCCGTAACACCTTGGCAATAGTATAAATGGTTTCCAGTGACTGCAAATAGTTATTAAAAGAATGCATCCACACACTTTTGATTCTTTAGATTGTGAAATTAAATAAATATTGCCTTTTTATACAACTTATTTTGAAATGGGAGGTAAATGAAGAAATCTAGTTTCATTACTGCTTATCTGGTTAAGTTCTCTTTTTTCTTCTTCTTTCTTTACCAAGAACACACATGAGCTATGGGTAAAACAGGCAACAATCAATAATAACAACAGAAATATGCCTCCCATGTGGGTAATAGTTTTGGTGTCTATAAAGCAGTTGATATCTTTAGTCCTACGGCTTCCTCTTCCATCCTTTCACTTCCTTTCCCCTGGTTGTTTACCAGCACTCGGAGAATCTCATTGCCCCTATAGCTTCTCATCTTCAATGTCAGGGGCTAGGTCCTAAGCTGCCCTTTTTTTCTGAAAATATTTGTATCCAGGGGAAGAAGGCTTTAGAATGAAGGTCTTTTGCTACCAGGGCATCTTTTGAATTGGAAGCAAATTAGTTACCCTTCCAAATGTCATCATGAAGACTACTATGGGGTGGCAACTTACAGTAGCAGTCATATTCTGCTTTCAATAACTAAAACAATGTTCAGCTGAGAGGCAGTTAATTTGAGCCTTAGTGATATTGATGGCAACATTAACCTTTCAGGGAGAGCTGTTAATATAGAAATTGAAGATAGATGCTAGATTTGGTATAGAAACTTCTCTCAGTGAAAACAGCCGGAGCTATAGTTGGGCAAAAGCTTTAAAAATTACTTCATTACAATATATCATAGAAGTAAGTGAATTAAGACAAGTGTGCACTTCAATATTATTATGCAATTTTTTAATGAAGGCTAGGAGAAATAAATGTATGTTTACTTGTCACAATTATGAACAATAGAGAAGACTAAATCTACTTGCACCATCAGTAAATGGCTACATTGCCCAATCTCATTAAGAATGGATGTGCAGCAATGGTTGCTCTGAGAAACGGTTCTCTGATTCTCTGTGTAAGGCACCAGTTAGTCTGGAGTAGCACAGTTTAAAAGCTAATAAGAACTATTCTGACACTGTGATGTTGTATCATCACCCAGTCATGAGTTACATTTTACCAGAGATAAATATCAAAGAATTTGTTTAAGCTGGCATAAACCATGTTTATCTCATTTATCTCTTCAAATTATGCCAAGATCAAATAAGCTGAGTGAAATATTACTGAACATGAACTAAATTAAGGCATAACAAGTAAGATCATATTTCCCCAAACATGTAACCCATTATTGGATTGCTAGATACAGTGTACTCCTCTTAAAAGAAATTCATTCTTCAAAATCTGTGTTAAAAAGGACACTTAACAGTAACTGACACACACTAATGAGAGTGGCTGTAAAGGAAAAAACTGACCCAGGAGTTTCCCAACATTTAAAGTCATATAATTTTAAAATGTTTAAGATAGAAACTTGACCAAGCAATTCCATTATTCATTATCTTTTTGGTTTACATATCAGTTACACTTGGAAACAAATACATCACCATAGAGTGAATTTAAATATGTAGTTAGGAATGGGAAAGGAGGAAAGACTAGAATCAATGGTATTTTTTTAAAAGAAATACAAAAGAAATATAAACTGTCACTAAACTATCTAGAGACAACCCTTTTTAATACATCCATGAGTCTCAGCACATTTTCAAGGAATCCTAGGTTTTTAAGGAAAAGAAATTATGAAACTTTAACCTAATAACCTAGTTCCATAAAAGTTTTTTTCTGTTTCTTCTTTTTTTTTTGGTATATCTCTCTCTTTTTTTTAAAATCTATTTATTTTAATTGGAGGTTAACTACTTTACAATATTGTACTGGTTCTGCCACACGTCAACATGAATCTGCCACGGGCGTACGCGTGTTCCCCATCCTGAACCCCGCTTCCACCACCCTCCCCATACCACCCCTCCAACACACTTCTTTAAGAAAAATTCCTTCAATATAAACACAGACAGATCCTGATGATTAAATTTTCATTTGTGGCCTTTAAGATGTGAAGGAAACTTGTAACATGAACTCTATTCAGGGTAGAGAGATTCTGTCTTATCCTGACAGGAAGGAAATGACTGCTTTCCTGGTGAGGAGCAGAGAGCATGTGTGTGGAAGTTCTGTGGGTTTGTATGATGCTATATAAATGTTACTTGTCAAAAATCCAGGGAATTCAAAGAGTGTATTTACCTTTCTTCTGACTTTACTCCCCATGAGGTTTTCCCCTGTTTCTTCTGCCTTGTCCCCCAAATGAATTTAAGAACCTTACAAAGATGACTGATGCTAAAGAACTGCAATTTCTTAACCTGTTACATGTACAAGGGCCTTTAGTTGAACAAAATACAGCAACGTGGATGTTTGTCAAGCTCCATTCTAGTATTCTTCCTGGGTCCTCAATCCAGGTGAAGTATAATCTACAATTATAATCATGAAACAAATGACTCTTTCATTCATTCAGAAAGCCTTTCTTCAGGAATACTAGGTGTAAAACTCTCTTCTACAGTCAGAGGAATCAGCATGGATCAAATGGAAGCAAACAAACAAAAATCTCTGCTATCATGGAGCTTAGATTTCATTGCTTAGGTACTTAGTTTTATATCTTTTAGGAAGCGTTCATTCTGTCTTGGATAAAAATTTTCAGTTTATCTTAGGTGGCCTGTCATTTCTGTTTCCTCCCCTGAGATGAAGTCCTGGTGTATACAGAGAGGATATATCCTTATATGACCTCATGACAGAGGTGAAGAGTCAATGTATTTTTCTTTTTTTATTTATTGACTTCTAGTCTCAGATGTCTGAGAAGGCATGGCACCCCACTCCAGTACTCTTGCCTGGAAAATCCCATGGATGGAGGAGCCTGGTAGGCTGCAGTCCATGGGGTCGGGAAGAGTCAGACACGACTGAGAAACTTCACTTTCATGCATTGGAGAAGGAAATGGCACCCCACTCCAGTGTTCTTGCCTGGAGAATCCCAGGGACGGGGGAGCCTGGTGGGCTGCCATCTTTGGGGTCGCACAGAGTTTGACACGACTGAATTGACTTAGCAGCAGCAGCAGCAGTCTCAGATGTGATGTCCCTTGTCTACTTAGCGGAACAGTGAGAAAGACAAGTCAACAGGCAGTTACACTAATGAATGTAATGTATTGCCTGCTGTGATAGAGATATGATAGACATGACCACCACATGTGCACAACTTCAGGGGCATTCTTCACATAGACCGTAATGTGAAGAGCGTCCCTTAGAGTTGAACAGTGCACAACCTGTGCACCCATCTGTGACAGCCCTTAGACACCCATCTAAGAACAGCACAGAGGAGGGTTATGATATAATTCAGACTAGGGAGTGGAAAGAAACAATATATAGAGTGGGCAGAAGTTAAACATGGGGAATGAGTAAATAGCATCACATGAATAAAGTCCTAGATGCCAGAGAAAACATACCTAAAGAAGATATTAAAAGAAGTTCTTAAGCTGGAATGCTGAGTAGAAGAGGAAGGCACAGTGAAAATATATGGGGAGGCAAAAGAGGCAACCACTATATTAGAAAGAACCCTGTAAATATATTGAGACATTTGACCTTTATCCTAAGGACAAGTAGGTACCATGACAAGATTTTAAGCTGGGGACATACCAAGGGCAAGTTTGCATATTAGAAGCACGGCACTCAGAATTTGCAGTTAAGTTTGCTTTTTAGCTGCTATGTGGGGGATAGGTGAGTAATTAGGAGGCTGTGATAATAATCTGGCCTGAAGACAAGGAGGCTTGGGCATGGTTCCACTTTTGGAATGGTGAGAAAAGGAAGGCTGAAATAAATATATGACAAGTGGGATTGAGAGTTATTTTGTAATTGGATGTGGGTTGTGGGGAACAGGACAGAGGTGGGGATTGTATTCATCGAGCAATCTGTTAGATGGCTGAGCCATTCTCTGAGATAGGAACCTGAAGCAGACAAGGAGCAAGGGCGGTGAGGAAAAATGAGTTCTGCCTTTCACTTGTTAAGTTCTAGGTACATGGCTGGCATCTAAGTGGAAATGTCTAGGGAACTAGAGCAATGTACAGCTCTGATATCCAAAGGAGCAATCTGGGACAGGGAGATAGACTGGGGCAAAGGGGGTGCATTTACAGATATTAATTAAAACCATGATATGGGAAGAATTTCAAAGGAAGAAGGTTACTGTTTCTGTCTTTTGAATTATTATAAAAGCTTGATAAAAGCTACCCAGGAACACAAATATACAAGACATATATTGTGTATGGAGTGTTATTGGGTTTTGGAACTGGGAGAAATTGGTGGTAATTTCAATCTACCCACCTTTATAGTATCCGTATATAACTGTAAGCAACATAGCATTGAATTGTGGGTTGTAGGCATTTCACTCTCACTTGCTTTTTTCATTAATTTTATCATTTTTGACACATATGAATCTACTTTATTTAACTTCGTTTTCATATTCCATGTGAAAATAAGATACCATTCATCCAGTCTCTTGTTGACCGATTATTTCTAATATATCATTTGTATTAGGAAGCCACAATGAGCATGCCTATGTATGATTCCTTGTGCACCTACGCAGGAGTTTATCCAAGGGATATACTAAAAAGTTGTCAAATCAAGGTGTCTGAATGCTTTGAACTAATTACATATATCCAAATTGCTCTCCTTGGGTTTTTGACCAACTTCACCACCAATCAACATTATGTGAGATTTATTTCACATTTCCTTCAATACTTGGCATTATTAGACTTAAATTTTTGCCAGTCTGATGAATATTAAATGTTTTGCTGTTAGCTGATTTGATTTGAACATTCTGTTTCATTTCTGAGTGTGAGCATTTTTTATTTGTTTATTGGTAACTTGGATAACAGTCTCTCAATTTATGCTTTGTCCATTTATTGATTTGGGTGTATTTTTTTATTGATTGATATAAACCACATATTATAAATACACAATGTATAATAAGCATTGATTCCTTATATAAAAGCACGTATATCTTTCTCTTCTGTGCTTATTTTTGTATTTATTTTATGATAGCTTTGGGCTCCCCTGGTGGCTCAGATGGTAAAGAATCTTCCTGCAATGCAAGAGACCTGGGTTTGATCCCTGGGTCAGGAAGATCCCCTGAAGAAGGGAATGGCTACCCACTGCAGTATTCTTGCCTGGAGACTTCCACGGACAAAGGAGCCCTATGGGCTACAGTCCATGTTGCTGCTGCTGCTGTTGCTTCTAAGTCGTTTCAGTCGTGTCCAAATCTGTGCAACCCCGTAGAAAGGGGGTCGTAAAAGGTTGAACACAACTGAGCAACTAACACACACACACACACAATAGCTTTGGGGATTCCCGGGTGATTTAGTGGTAAAGAATCCACCTGCCAATGCAGGAGATGCAGGTTCAATCCCTGGGTCAGGAAGCCCTGGAGAAGGAATTTACAACCTATTCTAGTAATCTTGCCTAAGAAATCCCACAGACAGAGGACCCTAGAGTCCATGAGGTCATGAAAGAGTTGGACATGACTTAGCATCTAAATAACAGCAATGATAGCTTTGGTAAAATAAATCCATCTTTTCTTTTACATTACTGTTTTTCTTTAGTCCTTTTTGAAATAAATCTTTTTTATACTATAAGATCATAAATATATTCTCTTAAATTTTCTTCTAAACATTATTAAAATTTTCTTTTAAGTCTCAATCTTTAGACCATCCGGAATTTCTTTGGGTGGAAGAGTCAAGTTTTTTTCATAATAAGAGCAACATTTTAATTGATATTTTAATAATCTGGTTATCTATGGAAGAATCCATCCTTTCTCAACTAATCTACAATACCATTTCTGTCATATTGCAAAGTTCTATATACTTAGGGTTCTCCATTATATTTCATTATTGTTTTTGTCTATCCTTCTGTCAATACCATACTTAATTACTATAGATTTATAATAAGTCTTGACATTGGATATAGAGCTTATTGATACAGATTCTTCCCTCTCTTTCAAAATATATTGGTTATTCTTGGCCTTTGGTTCATTCATGTCACTATGTCATCACCTCATCAAATTTCATGAAATTCCTGTTGAGGAGTACTTTGAATTTACAGATAAATGTGGGTAAGGCTATATTATTTTTAAATGAAAAACATTTTGAAGAAAAATACGTTTGAAAAATTAAAAGTGTTCTCTTTTATAATCTTGCTGTCCTAGGGATGGTGGGCAGGGGCAAATTTCTATTTACCTTTGCCCCACTGGCAAAGTAGCCAACAGATGCTGAACAAATGTTCCTTAATTAACTAACTGACAGACTGAATAAAGGAGTGAATATAAGTTTCTTTGTGATCTTGTTAGTTGTGAAGATAAATTACATCTATAATAAATGACTAATAGGGAATAAGGATAGCTTATTTCCTTGGTTCCTTAATCTGTTATGATAGACTTCCATTATTTCTACTGACAGTGACAAGAAAATTTTATAAGAACTTTTGTCATTTCCTTCTAAAAAAGCCTTTGACATGGAGGCCATGAATCTTAGAAACAACT
Source organism: Ovis aries (assembly GCF_016772045.2). Lineage (NCBI taxonomy): Eukaryota > Metazoa > Chordata > Mammalia > Artiodactyla > Bovidae > Ovis > Ovis aries. Next base: position 235,698,937 of record NC_056054.1, on the reverse strand, counting down.
TGCATATTCATCCACGCAACATCTTTTATTTAATACCTATTACTAAGTTCTGGGGCTGTTTTAGGTACTGGAAATAGAGCTATGAGCAATGACAGAACCTCTGCTTCCATGGGGCTTGCATTCTAGAGGGGTAGAGACTAAAAACTTAATAAATAATTCAATTCCATTGTGTATGAAATGTACTATGTGTATAAACAGTATTATGGTATGGGAAAAAATTAAGCTGGGGAGAGTTGGGATTGAGGCTATTGCGATTTTATGTCAGACGTTACAGAGAAGCCCATGAGTAGAAGATAATGACTTGAAGGAGATCTGGGGAAACAGTATCTCAGGTACGGGGAGTCAGCAATGTGAAAATCAGAGACAAGACCTGTCTAGCATGTCTGAAGTATAATAAGGACCACAGTCTCACTAATGTGGAGAGATCGAGGGAAAGGATGGGAGGAAAGGGAAGATCTCAGACATAGTATAGGGCCCCACTGGCCATTGTAAGGGTTTTGGCTTTCAGCTCCTGGTTATGTCAACTTCCCTTCTCATAAAAATTGTTTCGGCCAGATTGTTATTCTTTTAAAGGAAGTTTCATGGTTTTTGCCCATCTGTTTTTTCCAAAAAAAACTTTGCTTACAATCTCCGAGAATTTTGAAAAACTTTGTATCATCATAAATGTCTTTAAGTTGACTTCTAAACTTTGTCATAATTGTTTTAAATGGTTGCCAAGGGTATGACTTCTGGTATATTGTAAATATTTAAAATCAATTGTTGCATTACTATTCTCAATATAATGGTCTGCTAATGTCTTAACAACTTGTGATGTAGTCATAATATCATCCCTTTAAATGATAAATGAACTTGCTGTTAACTGTTGAAAAGTTTACATTTCATTACATGAAAACTTTACATATCCTTGGCAGAATTTTTTTTGTGTGTGTAATATAAACCTATGCTTTAAAGTATTTTATTGGCCATCTCAGCATATTTTGCTACACTGAAAATATACATATAGGGGCTTCTCTGGTGGTCCAGTGGCTGATACTCCATACTCCCAATGCAGGGAGCCCAGGTTCAATCCAAGGTCAGGGAAACAGATTCCACATGCTGCGATTAAAGATCCTTCATGCCTCAGTGAAAATTCCATGTGAGGCAACTAACACCTGGCACAGCCAAATATTAGTAAATAGATAAATATTTTTAAAGACACTAGAAAAAATGTTTAAAAAATATGTATGTATGTATGTATGTATATGCAAATTTCCATTTAAGGCTTTGTTATTAGTTTTAGTAGTAGTAGTAGCATTTCCTGTGACCATACTGCCTTAAATGTTAAAATATATTTTCAGGATTAAATTACATTTACAGTAGTAAAATCATATAATTAATCATAACAATAATGGGAAATAGGTTTTGACAGAGTAATATTCAACATAAAATATAATTTTATTGCAAATGATTTTAAGATGTGAGTTGCTTCTTAAACTGAAATAAGTTCAGCATCAATTTTATCCCTAGTTTTCCCTTTCAATTTTGTTTGAGGGAGAAGGCAAATGCTGAAAAAAAATTATTCATATAAATTAAGTACATGAGTACAGAAGGATTTTTGTTAGAGCAGTGTTGCTCAATTCTCTGAACTCCCTCAAAATTATACACTAAAATCAGAGTAGTACGTCATAAACATTTCTAACAATCTGTCAGTGGCAATTTATTTGGTTCCTCCATGTTTGCTGAGATCAAATCATTGGCAACAACTTACGTTGTAAAAGGATTTTTTAAACTGAGTCTGGAGCAATCTACTCTCTCAATACCAACACCAATATATTAAAATATTCCTTTGTATGTTGGAGATTTTTCTTCCTTGGGACAATGTACCCTAGGAAGATTCAAGATGGATGATAAATAAGGGTGATTATAAGAAAGCAATTCAGTGGGAAGACAATTATGAAAGGGGAAAGGGGAAAGGACAACCCTCTTATTTCAGGAATGTTCTCAGGCAGATCAAATTTAGGTAGATTATTCCAGAAGGGAAAGAAATTTTGCCATAAAGTGGTAGAAAAACAGTGTGGAAAAGTAACACATGAGTACGGGATGTGTTTGGTGTCATTTATTTTCAGTGTAAATACTGGCATTTCATTCTATAAATACAAATCTAGTAAACTGATATTTCCTGCTAACCAAACATTCTAATAAATCTTACTGGAAGCTATGCTGCTGATGTAACATTATTTTCAATCTTGAAGCCAAATGGACACTGTTTCAGACATTTTTTATTAGAAAAGACTGCATACTTTACTTCAAATATTCAATTTATTTTAAAATATTAACTTTTAATGCAATTGTGAAATAAAAAAATTCTCTTAGACCAAGTATACTTACCATGCTTAAGAAATCAAATATAGGAGAAAACAAGAAGCTTTACTAGGAAAAACAATATTGAGATAATATCCTAATAGACTGAAACAGAAACTGATTTGTACCTCAAATATAGACAATCCTTTAGTCTCTAGCTCTTTCTTAGTTTAAATAAAATATCCCAGCCAATGTGGAAGCTTGAAACTATCTTGATATCTCCATCTGATAAGGCATTACATAAAATTCTTAAAACCATATTTCAATAAACAAACTGAAATTACATCCCTTACTCCATTTATTTAGTATCTATAAGAAAAAATAACCCCTAATAATAATCCCTTACTAATACTCTAGTCTCTAAACTAACCCCTTACTAATAATCCAGTAAGCCTTCGTTCCTTGTGCTAAAAGTTTGCTGGGTCAGTTCAGTCACTAAGCCCTTTCCACACCCTCACCCCAGTGATCAGCATCTGTTCCTTCCTGCCTCAGGGGTATTCTGCTTGCAGTGATGTGTTAGCTGATTGGTGTATGTCTGCAAATACTAAGAACTTCCTGACTCCACTCTGCTCCGATGGAAAAAAATGTGAGATTGCATATTTGTGCATATGGGCTGGAGGGGAGTGTTAGAGAATCTACTGTCAGAATATTCTGAGTAAACAACAAGTTTCTGTTCATTATAAATATCCATGAAGAGGAACTATAACATCTTTCAAAACCAAATACCCATTATTTTGAAAGCTCTACATAAAGCTAAGCGAATCTCTGTGAACTTGATTGTGAAATGTGTGAAAGGATATAGGGGGGAAAAAAAAAGAATCCAGGCTGATGAGAAAGTGCATGTTCCCTTATTCGTAAGAATCACTTACCAGGATTCCTCCTCTGTCCTTCTCTGCCAACTTGTCTCCTCTTCTGGAAGAATCATCAGAACACATTCCCCAGGAATTCCGAATTTCTCTTGAAATATCCTGAAACATATTATTTCTGAGATTTACATAGTCATTTTCTTTTGAAAGTCATTAAATATAAAACAAATTTAGATTGAACAACTCCATTTTGAAGTTACTTAAGGAATGATACCTTCAAAACTTTTTAAAAATGTTAACTATTGGCTTACTCTAAGCAGAATGTTGTCATAAAATACATAATAGCTCCATAATGAATGCTTTTGGAATAAAATCCAGACTCCTTAAGTTGGCTTAGCAGGCCTTTCAGGTATGATTTCTGACTACTTCTCTAGTACAACTTTCCAGATACACTCAGATTTTTCTTCAGTTCTTCATCCTTGCCAAGATGCTTTCCAAATCAGGACATTATTTCTCTCCTATCTAAGAAAACTGATCAACCACTTCTTCACTCAAACCCACCCTCTTTTAAGTCCTTGCTCAAATGCTGGCACAACCTTGGAGAACTCTCTTGAACATTTCTTTGGAAGGAGTCTCTTGACCACTCTCTATCTAAGCACTATTTCCTGACAAGCTGCAGAAATTCATTGATTTGTTTATATATTTTTCTCTAAGGGACAAGAACCTCATCTGTCTTGCTCACTCCTGTATGCTCAGCTTGTAGAATTATTCTTGACCTAAGGTGTGTTGAAAAATATTGGTGCCTGAAAAATAAAATGATAAGACCAAAGATAAAGAAGAATAGTTGGTGCAAATGATAAAAATTTATCCAAACAAGGTAGTGCATTTTCAAAGCACTCACAAAAGTGTTTTATATTTATTTAAATTTGTTTTCTTATATTGGGATGTCCATTTCCTACCCTCAGTGCTTGCACACGTCAGTAGCCAGGTTAGCAGCTGGGTGTGAAGATGGCCCTGTATTTCATGATGTAGAGGTTTAGCAGAAACAGTATTTCATCAGAAAATATACACCCATTTCTTCCCCAACTCAGTTGGCTCTGGTGTCTATTTTTGCACCTCAGTGATCAAAATATTTAACCACTGATGGCCTATGGGAAGAGTATTCATATCTTCAGGAAGAACTTAGTCATGGCATATGATTTATGTCTCTGATTTGAGACAGGAAAATCAATACTTAACTGTGTGGCCTTACTTCTTCTGAGTCGCTTTCAAAAACTTACTAGGCTAAAATTAATCAAGCAAGTTTCCTGATTCACCCTTCCTTATGCCACAAAGTAGACAAAATTCAATTATAGACTGATGGTCTAGCCTTTCCCATAGCCGTTAATAAAAAAAAAAGGTATTATTGTGGAAAATGGATGAATTTGCTTGCTTGTTTTCCTTCTCTTTTGGATGACATAAATCTCTCTCACTCCTGCTGATTAAAAAAAAAAGTAAACTCTTTGTCTAAGGCTCTGCATATCCCCATACAAGTGGCTCTTTTACAAAAACTGTTCAAATAATCTTAGGAATAACAAATAGATAAGTAAAAAATTATTCTTCTAAAAGAAGCATTACCTATGTCAACTTCATTAAATTTTCACCAGGAATTAATAACTTAATTTGAGCCTCTCTTTCTTTCTATAATTTTGGAGCATGGTACTCTTCATGGGGAAATGCCAGCCAGTTGTTCTCATTTTAAAATTAAAGGTATTAGTTATTTTATAAAGTCACATCTTTATTCATTAAAGGCTTACTGCACCTTATGAAGTACTAGGAGAAGCACTAGTTGAGAGTATAATAGATGGATCTCTGAATGCCATATTACTTCATTAGAAGTCTGAGGTTCCAAAATTTAAGAAACTTTAATATATTTTAGGGTTGTTAACCAAAATTTGCCTCCTCACAATCTTTTGGGTAAAACCTGACTAACTACATAGATTATTTTTCTTTTAAGCCTCTAAAGTTTCATTGTTTCTGTAAACGTTAATGTCAAAGAAAGAAAATCTTTTCTATATATATTTGATTATTAGAATGGTTTTGATACCAGTATTTGGAGTTTCATGTTTTCATTTTTTAATGTATAACTTCAAAGTGAGAAGAGGAGGGAAAAATATAAATGGGAATTTGTCTTTTAGAGTTAATTTTTTTAATACAATACATTTAGCTCAGTGTGTGCTCAGTTGCTTCAGTTGAATCCGATTCTTTGCTACCCTATGGGCTATATCCCACCAGGCTCCTCTGTCCATGAGATTCTCCAGGCAAGAACACTGGATTGGGTTGCTGTGCCCTCCTCCAGAGGATCTTCCTGACCCACGGACTGAACCCTCAGCTCAATGTGTCTGCTGTATTGCAGGCAGTATGTTTATCCACTGAGCTAACTGGGAAGCCTTATGTAATTGATAGTACATGCCAGCCTAACATATTCAGACTTATGCTATTGCTAATATGACCACAGAGCCACAGTTTAATCTTTTTGTTTCTTTATTTTTTACTGAAGTATAGTTGACTTACAATGTTGTATTAGTTTCAGGTATACAACATAGTAATTTGATATTTTTATAGATTACGCACCATACAAAGTTATTATAATAGTATTGACTATATTCCCTGTAGTGTACATTACATTCCTATGACTTTTTCATTTTATAACTAGTAGCTTGTACCTCTTAACCTCTTATACATATTTACCCATTCCCTGACCCCTCTCCCTTCCAAGATGTAGAAGCAACCTACGTGTCATCAATAGATAAATGGACACAGAAAATGGCATATATAAATATATATATATATATATATTACTCAACCTTAAAAAGGAATGAAATCCTGCCATATGCAACAACATGGATGGACCTAGAAGGTATTGTTCTTGGTGAAATAAGTCACACAGAGAAAGACAAATACTGTGTTCTTTCACTTATATGTGAAACCTAGAATAAACAAAAACAATCAAGCTGTTTCTCTTTAAAGCTTCTCTTCATATAGCTATTTTCATATAATTTTATAATGCCTCAAGATAAACTTGAGGCTGAGAGATAGCTGCAAATACATGAATCACAGGGATGAAGAATTCTTCAAAGTGTTACCAGTTTTAGCATCTGGCCTAGATTGCTGAATTCATCTGCCAGGCCACTCACTAAGACAGACCTTATTATCTGGGTTTTCACTTTACACTTAAAATCTTCTTGAGTCATGTGCAGACATCAAAGTTGTTTTTAGTTACTGAAAATTATCATTGAATGCTTTTTAAAATATGTTTAATTATTTAAAATAGTGGCTAAATTATGTTAGACATATTTATATGTATTCTGTTAGGTGATATTAAACAGTTTTAATGGGTTCTACTAAAAACTGTACATAGCAGGATTGAAGGCTCCCTAAGAACAGCACATAGATTAATTATTCACTAACTGTTGTTAATTGATGTATCAGTTCCTTCAAAACACCTGAATAAAAGTATAAATTAAGCAATATCCAAGTGATAGAATGAATACAATGATAAGAAAAATACCCCCAAATTAGGTGCTACATACTATGCTTTGCACGTTTGAGGCAGAAAGTAACCATAGATAACTATCATCTCCCATTTTATGGGTTAAAAAAATCAGAAGATCAGAGAGGTGCAGTAATTCTGTCAAGGTCTCACATCTGATAACTAGTAACTAGCCAAAATAAAGATTTAAACCAAAATCTTCTGATTCTCATTCACAACATAGTTCTGCCTCTCATAATTTTTTTTTTTTCAATTCTTCTGTTCAAGCAGATCAGTCAAAGACCATGGAAGCTTAAGCATAGGAAATTTTAATTCCAAGCCAAACAAACAGGTTTAATCTTCCTATGACAGTCTGAAAACTAAGAGAGGAGGCAATAATTTGATTGCATTGAGGAATGAAGTAGCAAGCTTTTAATCCAGTAACACGCATAAGAACATACACTAAACAACCAATTTAAGAAGAGGTGGTTTATTTTTCTTGGACATATGGAGGTTTAAACAAGATATTTTACAAAATATCTGTTATTTAATATCAGCTGTAATTGACGCTAACCTAGTTTTTCATGTATTTCAGAATAGAAAACACATTCATCGTCAACTGACCTGTTTTATAGCCTACAACGGTCCGTCTAGTCAATGGTTTTTCCTGCGGTCATATATGGATGTGAGAGTTGGACTGTGAAGAAAGCTGAGCGCCGAAGAATTGATGCTTCTGAGCTATGGTGTTGGAGAAGACTCTTGAGAGTTCCTTGGACTGCAAAGAGATCGAACCAGTCCATTCTAAAGGAGATCAGCCCTGGGTGTTCTTTGGAAGGAATGATGCTAAAGCTGAAACTCCAGTACTTTGGCCACCTCATGCGAAGAGTTGATTCATTGGAAAAGACTCTGATGCTGGAGGGATTGGGGACAGGAGGAAAAGGGGACGACAGAGGATGAGATGGCTGGATGGCATCACCAACTCGATGGATGTGAGTTTGAGTGAACTCCGGGAGCTAGTGATGGACAGGGAGGCCTGGCGTGCTGCGATTCATGGGGTTGCAAAGAGTCGGACACGACTGAGCGAATGAACTGAACTGAACTGACTGATAGCTATAATATCTTATTGTACTTGACTAAAAATCTTAATTGATTCACTTACTTGAGGTGAACAAAGCACAGTTCCATTTTTGAGCCAAAGAAAGGAATTAATATTATGGGGGCTTTTCTGGTGCTCAGTGGTAAAGAATCTATTTGCAATGCAGGAGACCTGAGTTTGATCTCTGGGTTGGGATGATCCATGGAGGAGGGCCATGCCAGTCCACTCCAGTATTCTTGCCTGGAGAAGTCCATGGACAGAGGAGCCTAGTGGGCTACAATCCATAGGGTAGCACAGAGTCAGACATGACTGAAGCAACTAAGCAGGAGCAGAAATGTCTAATGCCCAAACTATCCTTAGAATAGACAATATCCTGGCGTGCTGGTCATGGGGTCACAGAGTTGGACACGACTTAGCAACTGAACAATAATAAATCAAAGTTCAGGTCACAATTGGATCTCTAGCTTCCCAATATCCACTAAATATAAGTGGAAATATACCTATGCACTTGATAATTTGGCCATTGATGTTAAATTAAAATAAGAAGCACCAGGAGGACCCTTGTATTGATAATATAATTACAAAAGACAAAGGAACAACAACAACAACAAAAAACAGCTTCTAAAACATCAGTGTTAGATACTTGTTACTTTTCTTCCTAACATTTGTTGGGTTTCTCTCTCCCCTTCTCTCCATTTTTATGCTCATATTCTATGTGGTAGGTTGAATAATGGCCCCCAAGAGATACCCAGGTCTCAGTTCCTGGAATCTGTAAATGCTATTTTATGTGACAAAAGTGATTTTGTAGACATGATTGTTAAGGATCTTGAGATTGAGCAATTATCCTGCATTAACTTGATGGGCCTTAAATGTAATGGCAAAAGTCATTAAAAGAGGGAGGCAGTAAGAGATTTGATTACAGAAGAAGAAGGCAATATGAGCACTATAGCATAATGTTAGGCTGCAGGCTTTGAAGATAGAGGATGGGGCCAAGAGCCAAGGAGTGCACTCCAGAAGCTGGAAAAGGCTCACAAATGGATTCTTCCCAGAGTTTCCTGAGGAAGCACGACTTTGGCCCAGCAAAATCAACATTGGATTTATGACCCACAGAACTGTAAGAGAATAAACATGTTCTGAATCCAACAAAGTTGGTGGTAATTTTTTACAGAGCAGCCGTAGGAAACTAATACAGATGGGGTTCAGGAGTGAAATGAAATATAGAGTGACTCAGTTATAAGCAAATCCATACGTCTCATTCCCCTTGTCTTAACCATGGAGAGTTCAGTAATGGTTTACATTACCCTATCAGAAGTGATAGCAAGCACTCACCAGGAAAGCTGGAAAGAGACTGGAGAATTCCCCCTCCTGCTAGACTGAATCTCAGAAGATGTGGGATCTGGGAATGCTGAAGCCATCTTCTGTTTGTGATGGGAAACCTGGAGGGGTTTCCCTCCAGAGTATGAGGGCAGATGGAGACCAGGAAGAGATGCAACAGTGGAGAGAGCAAAAGAGAGAAAACAGGAAAGAAGAGAGAAAGCAAAGAAGAGAGAGACAGAGAGAAAATCAGCCTCCCCCCGCCCCCCACTTATATATTTCAGTTTACTGAGTGAATCAGCTCCTTTTATAAAATGAGTTTGGGCTAGATTTTCTGCCAAGTGCAAGTGAAAGTCCTTTGAACACATTTTTTAGCTTTTAGCTTTTAGGTTTTCTTTTCTTTTTAATGACAAAGGTCAATACAACTTTATAATGGTAACCGGTACTTCAGTATGTAAATATAATTAGAGGTGATATCAAAAAGCACGCTATATGGACTTAAGATTATAAGTAATAAAATATTAGACCCGGTCAAATATTCCTTAGGGAGAGACTGGGAAGACAAAGCCTAAGGAAGAGGACTAATTCATTTGGAAGAATTTCAGCCCCATTTAGTTAGGATTCATTTTTCCAGTTTCTACTACCTGCCTCTAATATCTGCCATATTTCTCATACCTAAAGTATCCAGACACATTCAGTTCAGCTCAGTTCAGTCGCTCAGTCATGTCCGACTCTTTGTGACCCCAAGAATAACAGCACGCCAGGACTCCCTGTCCATCACCAACTCCCGGAGTTCACTCAGACTCACGTCCATTGAGTCCATGATGCCATCTAGACATCTCATCCTCGGTCATCCCCATCTCCTCCTGCCCCCAATCCCTCCCAGCATCAGAGTCTTTTCCAATGAGTCAACTCTTTGCATGAGGTGGCCAAAGTACTGGAGTTTCAGCTTTAGCATCATTCCTTCCAAAGAAATCCCAGGGCTGATCTCCTTCAGAATGGACTGGTTGGATCTCCTTGCAGTCCAAGGGACTCTCAAGAGTCTTCTCCAACACCACAGTTCAAACGCATCAATTCTTTGGCACTCAGCCTTCTTCACAGTCCAACTCTCACATCCATACATGACCACAGGAAAAACCATAACCTTGACTAGATGGACCTTTGTCGGCAAAGTAATGTGTCTGCTTTTGAATATGCTATCTAGGTTGGTCATAACTTTTCTTCCAAGGAGTAAGCGTCTTTTAATTTCATGGCTGCAATCACCATCTGCAGTGATTTTGGAGCCCAAACAAATAAAGTCTGACACTGTTTCCACTGTTTCCCCATCTATTTCCCATGAAGTGATGGGACCAGATGCCATGATCTTCGTTTTCTGAATGTTGAGCTCTAGGCCAACTTTTTCACTCTCCACTTTCACTTTCATCAAGAGGCTTTTTAGCTCCTCTTCACTTTCTGCCATAAGGGTGGTGTCACCAGCATATCTGAGGTTATTGATATTTCTCCCAGCAATCTTGATTTCAGCTTGTGTTTCTTCCAGTCGGGCGTTTCTCATGATGTACTCTGCACAGAAGTTAAATAAGCGGGGTGACAATATACAGCCTTGACATACTCCTTTTCCTATTTGGAACCAGTCTGTTGTTCCATGTCCAGTTCTAACTGTTGCTTCCTGACCTGCATACAGATTTCTCAAGAGGCAGGTCAGGTGGTATGGTATTCCCATCTCTTGAAGAATTTTCCACAGTTTATTGTGATCCACACAGTCAAAGGCTGTGGCATAGTTAATACAGCAGAAATAGATGTTTTTTCTGGAACTCTCTTGCTTTTTCCATGATTCAGTGGATGTTGGCAATTCGATCTCTGGTTCCTCTGCCTTTTCTAAAACCAGCTTGAACATCTGGAAGTTCACGGTTCACGTATTGCTGAAGCCTGGCTTGCAGAATTTTGAGCATTACTTTACTAGCATGTGAGATGAGTGCAATTGTGCTATAGTTTGAGCATTCTTTGGCATTGCCTTTCTTTGGAATTGGAATGAAAACTGACCTTTTCCAGTCCTGTGGCCACTGCTGAGTTTTCCAAAGTTGCTGGCATATTGAGTGCAGCACTTTTACAGCATCATCTTCCAGGATTTGAAATAGCTCAACTTGAATTCCATCACCTCCACTAGCTTTGTTCATAGTGATGCTTTCCAAGGCCCACTTGACTTCACATTTCAGGATGTCTCGCTCTAGATGAGTGATCACACCATCATGATTATCTGGGTAGTGAAGATCTGTTTTGTACCGTTCTTCTGTGTATTCTTGCCACCTCTTCTTAATATCTTCTGCTTCTGTTAGGTCCATACCATTTCTGTCCTTTATCGAGCCCATCTTTTCATGAAATGTTCCCTTGATATCTCTAATTTTCATGAAGAGATCTCTAGTCTTTCCCATTCTGTTCTTTTCGTCTGTTTCTTTGCATTGATCGCTGAAGGCTTTCTTATCTGTTCTTGCTATTCTTTGGAACTCTGCATTCAGATGCTTATATCTTTCCTTTTCTCCTCTGCTTTTCACCTCTCTTCTTTCCACAGCTATTTGTAAGGCCTCCCAGACAGCCATTTTGCTTTTTTTTGCATTTCTTTTCCATGGGGATGGTCTTGATCCCTGTCTCCTGTACAATGTCACGAACCTCATTCCATAGTTCATTAGGCACTCTATCTATCAGATCTAGGCCGTTAAATCTATTTCTCATTTCTACTGTATAATCATAAGGGATTTGATTTAGGTCATACCTGAATGGTCTGGCGGTTTTCCCTACTTTCTTCAATTTGAGTCTGAAGTTGGTAATAAGGAGTTCATGATCTGAGCCACAGTCAGCTCCTGGTCTTGTTTTTGTTGACTGTATAGAGCTTCTCCATCTTTGGCTGCAAAGAATATAATCAATCTGGTTTCAGTCCCAAATGACCTGTTTTTATGAATAAAATACAGCTTTAACTAGCCTTGAATTTTTTTGTGATATTAAATACCTGTTTAGGAATTTCTTTTGGTAATGCTTAGTTTATTTAATTTCAGAATAAATAAAGATTATCTTTTGTTTTCCCCCAAGTAACCACCAGCCTAGAGCATTTTTCTTCCATGTAAAGTGATTACAGCATTAAAAATTAAAAGTCCATTTCTTGATGTAGGCTTTGGAGTCTGTTTCATTCCTCAGTTCAGTTCAGTTGCTCAGTAGTGTCTGACCCTTTGCAACCCCATGAACTGCAGCATGCCAGGCCTCCCTGTCCATCACCAACTCCTAAAGTTTACCCAAACTCATATTCATTGAGTAGGTGATGCCATCCAACCATCTCATCCTCCATTGTCCCCTTCTCCTCCTTCCTTCAATCTTTCCCAGCATCAGGGTCTTTTCCAATGAGTCAGCTCTTTGCATCAGGTGACCAAAGTATTGGCGTTTCAGCTTCAACATCAGTCCTTCCAGTGAACACCCAGGACTGATCTCCTTTAGGAAGGACTGGTTGGATCTCCTTGCAACCCAAGGGACTCTCAAGAGTCTTCTTCAACAACACAGTTCAAAAGCATCAATTCTTCTGCTCTCAGTTGTCTTTATAGTCCAACTCTCACATCCATACATGACTACTGGAAAAACCATAGCCTTGACTAGACGGACCTTTGTTGACAAAGTAATGTCTTTGCTTTTTAATATGCTGTCTAGGTTGGTCATAAGTTTCCTTCCAAGGAGTAAGTGTCTTTTAATTCCAAGGCTGCAGTCACCATCTGCAGTGATTTTGGAGCCCCCCAAAATAAAGTCAGCCACTGTTTCCACTGTTTTTCCATCTATTTGCCATGAAGTGATGCCATGGACCAGATGCCGTGATCTTAGTTTTCTGAATGTTTGGTGAAGTAAATTACTTGATAATGAAGAATTGGATACATTCTACATTAGCCAAGAGACAGGAAAGACAATCTGCACACTGTACCTGCAGTTTTTGTAGGAGACCATCTTGCTAGGGTTATTTTTTATTATCTCCAAGACATGATTGTTCTAAGTAGGAATAATAAAAATGGAGTGGTAGAAATGTACAAATATTAATATATTTTTCTTAAAAGTTTGCTTGAAAATATGTATATATATAATCCTATCACTCATGGACATCTCTTAACTTTCTCAGAGCTTTTGATTTTTACATTACTATCTGGTTTGCAGAACATATATTATAGCTAATATTAGTAAGTGCCAACACCTACTCATCCCTAAAAAAGTACAAAAGTTCTTCGTTCTAAGCCTTCTATTTGTTGAGGTCATTTTTGTTAGTAAAAAGTGGAAAGATTTTTTTTTTTTTCTGTCAAAGTGTAACTGAGTATTGATCAAATACCATCTAGATGGACAATTAATGACTGGTGACTACTTGGATCTGTTGTATGAAAGAAGGGAGGAGGTTGGGGAGTGCAGATCCATGGCAAATCAACAATTCATACTAAAGAGTGGTTGGTAATATGATATTGACTCCATTTCTTTTGTAAAGGTAAGAGAGTATATATATTTTTACTGTACCACAATCACTCTGGCAGGTAAGATGGGACTCAAAGGAGCTAGGAATTACCTATCAACTTAGATATTTTTAATATTCTTTAAAAATAAAACTTTGTTTTGCTGAAGTAACTTGCTCTCTTTCATTAGCTGATAAAAGAAAATCATAATGCTTTCATTAAATACAGACAGATAATATATTGTTTTCCATAATGTCTACTTAAAGTGGCCACTGGCTTATCAAATACCAGAGGTATTTGATCAGCTTCATTCCCATGTTGCTTCTGGAAAATATTAACTTGCCAGTTCCTAGAGACATCCTTTACATTTTGTGATTTAGAACTCTTTTACTTGGAATTTACAAACGCAATTTCAGTATTCTTTTTTGCTCTGATGAAAGTTTCTGTTATAAATACAGTTTTCAAATCATAAATGGTTAATACCTAAACCACCAAAGAAATATTCATAAAGATGATTTATAACATTTAATCCTCATTTGATTCAAATCCAACAAAGTACAAAATTCTTTGTGTTTAAAATAGAAGAGTAAAATCAACATTGTATTGGGATTAAAATAGTAGTTAATCACATATGAATTACATACATTTTGTAGTTAGACATAATCTTAAAAACACTTTATGCACAACTGACAAAGAATCAGTAAAACTAAAATGCTTCATAATAACGAAATTGACTCCTTCCTTAGGAAATAGTGGGCTTCCCTTGTGGCTCAGCTGGTAAGGAATCTGCCTGCAGTGTGGGAGACCTGGCTTGGGAAGATCCCCTGGAGAAGCAAAAGACTACACACTCCAGCACTCTGGCCTGGAGAATTCCATGGACTGTATAGTCCATGGGGCTGCAAAGAGTCAGACATGACTGAGCGACTTTCACTTTCACTGTAAGAAATATCAAAATGAGACTTTTAATTCAGATTTTCTATACTAAACTAATTCAAAATCTTATTTTACTAATTTGCTTTTTGCCAATCTGAGAAAATAAAAATAGGTAAATCACTTACAGAAAGAAAAATGTCCTAGTTTTGTTTCTTACTTGTGTTTTAGATTAGACACATATCTATACAGTCTCTTCTACAGTTTCTACTTATATAACCAAGTTGACATCCATAATGATTAACCCTGAATTGCTATCAAGTATTGAATCATTAGAAATAAAATTACTTGTTCCACACAATGAGCTAGTTTTGCTTTTGACAAAATCACCAAAGGCTTTAATTTCAAAAATGTAGTCTGTACTATTCCTTTTGACTATATTTAGTTTTTTGCTTGTTTGTTTCTTTCTCATTTTTTTTTTTTTTACCAGTCATTCATGTAAGCAGGTAAAACAAACATAGTGCTAAGGATGTATAGCAAGCTCTATCAAGCTTTCTTTTCTTTTTTCTGTTATATGGGAGTATAGTTAATTTGTGGCTTCCTAGGAGGCGCTAATGGCAAAAAGACCCACCTGCCTATGCAGGAGACATAAGAGACATGAGTTCGATCCCTGGGTTGGGAAGATGCCCTGGAGTGGGGCAAAGAAACACAATCCAGTATTCTTGCCTGGAGAATCTACATGGACGGAGGAGCCTGGTGGGAGTCCATAAGGTCACACAGAGTCGGACGTGACTGAAGTGACAGCATAGTTAATTAACATGGTTGTGTTAGTTTCAGGTGTACAGCAAAGTGATTTAGTTATACATACTCAACTTCTATGCAGAGTATATCATGAGAAACGCTGAGCTGGAAGAAACACAAGCTGAAATCAAGATTGCCGGGAGAAATATCAATAACCTCAGATATGCTGGTGACACCACCCTTATGGCAGAAAGTGAAGAAGAACTAAAAAGCTTCTTGATGAAAGTGAAAGAGGAGAGTGAAAAAGTTGGTCTAAAGCTCAACATTCAGAAAACGAAGATCATGGCATCTGGTCCCATCACTTCATGGGAAATAGATGGGGAAACAGTGGAAACAGTGTCAGACTTTATTTGTTTGGGCTCCAAAATCACTGCAGATGGTGATTGCAGCCATGAAATTAAAAGATGCTTACTCCTTGGAAGAAAAGTTATGACCAACCTAGATAGTATATTCAAAAGCAGACACATTACTTTGCCCACTAAGGTTCATCTAGTCAAGGTTATGGTTTTTCCTGTGGTCATGTATGGATGTGAGAGTTGGACTGTGAAGAAGGCTGAGTGCCAAAGAATTGATGCGTTTGAACTGTGGTGTTGGAGAAGACTCTTAAGAGTCCCTTGGACTGCAAGGAGATCCAACCAGTCCATTCTGAAGGAGATCAGCCCTGGGATTTCTTTGGAAGGAATGATGCTAAAGCTGAAACTCCAGTACTTTGGCCACCTCATGAGAAGAGCTGACTCATTGGAAAAGACTCTGATGCTGGGAGGGATTGGGGGCAGGAGGAGAAGGGGATGACCGAGGATGAGATGGCTGGATGGCATCACGGACCCAATGGACATGAGTCTGGGTGAACTCTGGGAGTTGGTGATGGACAGGGAGGCCTGGCGTGCTGCAATTCATGGGGTCGCAAAGAGTTGGACACGACTGAGTGACTGAACTGAACTCATACATCTATTCTTTTTTCAGAGTCTTTTCCTATATAGGTTATTACAAGGTATTGAGTGCTATACAGTAGGTCTTCTATCAAACTTTAAATATTTCTATAAACAGATAGTTTCAGCTTTTTAAGTTCTTTCTTTGGGTATTTGTCTCAATATTCAGTAATGTCTATAGTACTGCATTTTCAATGTTTACACTTTGCATATTGGCTTCCAAAATCCCTATTTGAAATTTTTCTGTAGACTATTACTGCTAAATTACTATGAAGTATTTTAAATATACTTTATTGTATATCATTCTTTTTTGGTATTATGTCCTTTTTTGGGGGTAAAATATGTTCTCTTTACTCACTGCAAAAGTTACAGTTTGAGGATTTCCTTTCACAATTTTTTATTTCCTCACTGTTTTTGTCCTTTTTGTAGAAATTCTTTGTTCATTTGTTTTAATTCATTTATTTCAAACTAAAGGCTATCTTAAACGGATTGGAGTGTTTTGACTATCTAGGTTTGAAATTAAGAAATGTCTATATTCAGAAACCTTTCTTTTGGTTGATGAGTGGGATTGAAGGAAAGGCCTTTGGACACTCTAAGAATTAGTGTATCGTGTGTCTGGAGTGCCAGGCATGGGGAAGAGGTGGTGAGAGAAAGGATAAATGGCCCACATAAGCTGCCTGTTGGTGTGCTTGCAAAGAGGCCGAAGGCCCATTGGTTCATCGTATAGTTTCTTAACTAATCTTTGTGGTTTTAGACCTGATGTCACCACAGTTTTCTGAGCTTGTATCCTGGTTCCATTTCAGAACTGGTGGTGGTTGGTGAGGAGAGAAGGACTTAGTGGAAGAGTTTGGTACCTCACTGTACAGAAGAAGTAAGAAAAGTCGGAGTACCCAGCCTGTGTTTCCCTCCTCCATCTTGTCCAGGTTTTCAACCCATCCCCTTGTTCTTACACTCTCTTTTAGTACTTACCATTTCTAAATAGGGGACCTTGAAGTGATAAATTCATATTTTTCCTCCAGAAGTTCTCCACATCAAGAAACAGTTTTCTTTTCTCTGCTATATCAATTAACACCATTACCAAAAATGTGTTTAAATCTCTCACCTCAATGTTTCAGCCTTAGTTTTTTGAAATCTTTTGTGGGTTAATCATTTTTCATCTTTTGTAACTATTTTAGCAATGTATGACAAAGGAAAGGAAGTATCTACAATATTTAAAAGTTAATTTTAAGGTTAACTGTTGCAAATTTTTATAATGCTGCTCTGAATATTCTTTTCCTCTTGATTCTCTCTACTATCATTATACAGCTATTTAAATTTCAGTTCATAATTTTAATTTTTAAGTAAAAATATACATTATCATTTTAATAAAAATATACTAAATGTATATTAAAGAATGTTTAAAATATATGCTATTTAATTTCTTACACATAACCAATATTTTACATTTTGAATAAATTAATAATTTTAATAAAACAAAATGAAGATATTACCTACAATGAGATGTTTTCTCATTGATGACTTTTTAAAAATTGGCTTCAACAGAAAAATAGAACTTGAAAGACTCCAGAAATTGCAAAGAAAGTAGAAGGATCACTGCAAAGACAGTAATTTCTTCATTAGAAACAGATTATCACTCTTCCCAGGATGCTAGGAAAGAAGAATTTGAGAGTTGTTTCAGTTCAGTTCAGTCGCTCAATAGTGTCTGACTCTTTGTGACCCCATGGACTGCAGCATGCCAGGCCTCCCTGTCCATTACCAGCTCCCAGAGTTTACCCAAACTCATGTCCATTGAGTCAGTGATGCCATCCAACCGTGTCATCCTCTGTCATCCCCTTCTCCTTCCACCTTCAATTTTTCCCAGCATCAGGATCTTTTCAAACAAGTCAGCTCTTTGCATAAGGTGGCCAAAGTATTGGAGTTTCAGCTTCAACATCAGTCCTTCCAATGAACACTCAGGGCTGATCTCCTTTAGGATGGACTGGTTGGATCTCCTGGCTGTCCAAGGGACTCTCAAGAGTCTTCTCCAACACTACAGTTCAAAAGCGTCAATTCTTCGGCACTCAGCTTGCTTTATAGTCCAACTCTCACATCCATACATGACCACTGGAAAAACCATAACCTTGACTAGGCGGACCTTTGTTTGCAAAATAATATCTCTGCATTTTAATATGCTGTCTATGTTGGTCATAAATTTTCTTCCAAGTTGTTTAGCTCACGGATATTGAACCTATCATTTTCTCCTCTTCTTCCTCATTCCCCCAGTTTTCCCTAGGGTGCAGACTGTAAAGCAGGGTGCATCTCATCAGACAAAACAAGAAAATAGGAGGGAAGTTTAAACATTGGAAACAGTCTCATGAAAACAAAATCTTTGAATATTGTAGGGAAGTTTAAAATGTATACAAATAAGCATTTTATTATTAGATTTAAATATAAAATATCACATATATACATTCATATACACTTATATAAGTGTATGTAATTGGATATATTCAGTTTTCATTGAATCAGTTCTTCAAGGTTATTAAATGATTAAAAAATGGAAAAGGCATGGAGGACAATGAAAAAAATAAATGACCTGAATTATCAGGTGAATAGAGTGAATAGAACATAATTATCATAGAGTAAATGATGAATAGAATTATAGGGTGAATAAATGAGGAATAGAAGTCTTGACTAGAATAGAGTGCCTTGACTTAAGGACTGAGCTTGGAAAGGAAGACTTGAGGCTGTTTTAGAGTCTATACAAATTTCAGTTTACTGAAATTGGGAGAAAATATAAGTTCTCTTAGCTCAAAAAACATAAAGAAAGTCCTTTTTTAGGAAAAATAAATAGAATGAAAAATATTTTTGCTGTATATAGGTTCATATTATTTATTTTCTTATTGCATTTCAAAAGAATTATCCTATAATAGAATAATAATCCAGATTCCATGTTATTATTAATGTGGTAAATATTAATAGTAAAAACCAGTACTTAGGTTATGCTTTCATGATAGATGCTCTACAAAGAATACATATTTGGCTAAATATAGAATATCAAATAGCTAAAAAATTTGTTTACAAAGAACAATATTTTAAACAACAATTTTTAAAAAATTACATAGCCTTGGTTTTTCCAAATAACACAAAGTGCAAGTTCATTATCTAATTCTCGTAATATTCCAAGAGGTAGTTAGACCTAGAAATGAATACTCCAGATGATACCACCCTTATGGCAGAAAGTGAAGAGGAACTAAAAAGCCTCTTGATGAAAGTGAAAGCGGAGAGTAAAAAGGTTGGCTTAAAGCTCAACATTCAGAAATCTAAGATCATGGCATCCGGTTCCATCACTTCATGGGAAATAGATGGGGAAACAGTGGAAACAGTGTCAGACTTTATTTTTGGGGGCTCCAAAATCACTGCAGATGGTGACTGCAGCCATGAAATTAAAAGACACTTACTTGTTGGAAGAAAAGTTATGACCAACCTAGATAGTATATTCAAAAGCAGAGACATTACTTTGCCAACAAAGGTCCGTCTAGTCAAGACGATGGTTTTTCCAGTGGTCATGTATGGATGTGAGAGTTGGACTGTGAAGAAGGCTGAGTGCCGAAAAATTGATGCTTTTGAACTGTGGTGTTGGAGAAGACTCTTGAAAGTCATTTGGATTGCAAGGAGATCCCACCAGTCCATTCTGAAGGAGATCAGCCCTGGGATTTCTTTGGAGGGAATAATGCTGAAGCCGAAAATCCAGTACTTTGGCCACCTCATGTGCAGAGTTGACTCATTGGAAAAGATTCTGATGCTGGGAGGGATTGGGGGCAGGAGGAGAAGGGGACAACAGAAGATGAGATGGCTGGATGCCATCACTGACTCAATGGACGTGAGTCTGAGTGAACTCCGGGAGTTGGTGATGGACAGGGAGGCCTGGTGTGCTGCGATTCATGGGGTCACAAAGAGTCAGACACGACTGAGCAACTAAACTGAACTAAGCTGAAGTTACACAGGAAGACTAAGTGCCCTGGGAAAGCTGAGGTTAAAATCTAATACAGCTTCTACTTTTCACTCACTTAGGTGGTATTTGTGTACCAAGGGTTTTGAGTTCCAGGTAATTTTCATTTTTATCCATCCTGAAAGTCATCCAAATTTACATAAAATATATTGTAACATCATGTTACTTGTCTCAATTGTTTAAAATTCACAGGAAAAGAGATGCAAGAGTTATACTGGAAGTTCAAATTGCTATGTTTGAGCAGTGTTTAAAGGTTACTGAGAAAGAACAGAAATTTATTAGATATGTATTGGCACACTCTCTTCTCTGAGGATAAACAGAAAACTTCAATCATTTTCAAAGCCCCAATGTCTTTGTTGAAAAGCACAAAAATGCATAATGTAACAATTTCATTATTGAGGAAAAGCAAACATCATATTTAGAGTACTGAGTTGCTTATCCCAGCTACAAAGGTAGCCTCAAGGTAGCCAACATGTTCTCCAGATGACAGAGCAGAAGGACACGTGCTCATCTCCTCCTACTAGAGCACAGAAATTGCAACTAGCTGTTGAACAACCACCAACAGGTGGATGCTGGAATTCCCCAGAAAGATAACACATGCCCAAAGACAAAGGAGAAGCCGAAAAAAATGGTAGGAGGGATGCAATCATGATGAAATCAAATCCCAAACGTGCTGGATGGGTGACCCACAAACTGACAAATGATGATACCTAAGAAGTTCTTCCAATTTTGTGAAGGTTCTGAGTCCCATGTCAGGCTTCCAAGCCTAGGAACCTAGCAAAGGGACTAGGAATTCCCAGGGAAACTGACTTTGAAGGTCAGCAGGATTTGATTACAGGATTTCCATAGGACTGAGGGAAACAGTGACTCAACTCTTGGAGGGCACAAACAAAATCTTGCATGCACCAGAACCCAGGAGAAAGGAGCAATGACCCCACAGGAGACTGAACCAGACTGACCTGCTAGTGTTGGAGGGTCTCCTGTGGAGGTATGTGTTGGCAGTCATTCACGATGGAGACGGGGCCCTGGCAGCATCAGTCCTGGGAGGTGCCACTTTTTGTGAGCCCTATGGGAGGTCACCATTAACCCTACCATTGAGGCTGCAGACTCCAGGGCTGGACTGTCTCAGGCCAAACAACTAACAGGGAGGGAGTGCAGCATCACTCATCAGCAAATTGGATTAAAGTTTTAGTGAGCACAGCCCTGCCCACAAGAACAAGACCCAATATTCCCACCACCAGTCCTTCCCATCAGGAATCTTACACAAGCCTCTTAACGTCATCCACCAGAGGGCAGACAGAGAAGCAAGAAGAATTACTAATCCCACAGCTTGTGACTGTGCATGCTAAATTGATTCAGTTATGTCTGACTCTTTGTATCCCTATGGACCATAGCCTGTTAGGCTCCTCTGTCCATGGGATTCTTCAGGCAAGAATACTGGAATGGGTTGCCATATCCTCCTCCAGGAGATCTCCTGGACCTGGGTTCAAACCCAGGACTCTAATGTCTACCTGCATTGGCAGGCAGACTCTTTACCACTAGTGCCACCTGGGAAGCCCCCAGGCTCACAGCAGCCAGAACGAGAAAGCTAATCAAAATGAAAAGGCAGATATTATGTCCCAGATGATGGGACAAGGTAAAACCTCAGAAAAACAACTGAATAAAGTTGTTTTCAAGTTGCTTTCAATGAAGGAGATAGACAACCTTCCAGAAAAAGAATTCAGAATAATGAAGATGATACAGGATCTTTGAAAAAGAATGGGGAAGATGCAGGAAATGTTTGCCAAAGACCTAGAACAACTAAAGAACAAGTAAACAGAGATGAAAAATTCACCAGAAAGAATCAATAGCAGAATAACTGATGCAGAAGAATGGATGAGTGATCTGGAGGACAGAATGTCAGAAATCACTGAAAAAGAACAGAATATGGAAAAAAGAATGAAAAAAATGAGGAGAGCCTAATAGACCTTTGTGACAACATTAAACACACCAACATTTGCATTATAGGGGTCCCAGAAGGAGAAGAGAGAGAGAAAGACCTGAGAAAATCTTTGAATAGATAATAGATAAAACTTCCCTAATAGGGGGAAAGGAAATAGCCAACCAAGTCCAAGAAGCACAGAGAGTTCCAAGGAGGATAAACCCAAGGAGGAACATACTGAGACACATGGTAATCAAACTGACAAAAATTAAAAGCAAAGATAAAATATTAAAAGCAACAAGAGAAAAATGACAAATATTAATAATATACAAGGGGATCTCATAAGATTATCAGCTGATTTTGCAACAGAAACTCTACAAGCCAGAAGGGAATGGCAAGAATATATTTAAACTGATGAAAAGGAAGAACCTACAGCCAAGAATACTCTGCCTGGCAAGACATTTTCAGATCTGATGGAAAAATCAAAAGCTTTCAAAACAAGCAAAAGTTAAGAGAATTCAATACCACCAAGCCAGCTTTACAACAAAGGGTAAAGGAACTTCTCTAGGCAGGAAACGCAAGAGAAGGAAAAGACCTACACAAAATAAACCCAAAACAATTAAGAAAATGGTAATAGGAGCATCAGTTCAATTCAGTTCAGTCGCTCAGTCGTGTCTGACTCTGTGACCCCATGAATCGCAGCACACCAGGCCTCCCTGTCCATCACCAACTCCCGGAGTTCACTCAGACTCACGTCCACCAAGTCAGTGATGCCATCCAGCCATCTCATTCTCTGTCGTCCCCTTCTCCTTCTGCCCCCAATCCTTCCCAGCATCAGAGTCTTTTCCAAGGAGTCAACTCTTCGCATTAGGTGGCCAAAGTACTGGATTTTCAGCTTCTGCATCATTCCCTCCAAAAGAAATCCCAGGGCTGATCTCCTTCAGAATGGACTGGTTGGATCTCCTTGCAGTCCAAGGGACTCTTAAGAGTCTTCTCCAACACCACAGTTCAAAAGCATCAATTCTTCAGCGCTCAGCCTTCTTTACAGTCCAACTCTCACATCCATACATGACCATTGGAAACACCATAGCCTTGACTAGACGGACCTTTGTTGGCATATGTATCAATAATTCCCTTAGATGTAAATGGATTAAATGCACCAACAAAAAGATATAGACTGGCTGAGTAGAAGAAAACATGTTCATGTATGCACGTCCACTTACCACATCACTCTACTTATAGTTATTGTATGTAACTATTTTATATTGTCAGGTTAATCATGTTTTGATTATTTTTTGTCTGGCTACTGATTGTGAAAACTGATAAACTTCCTTTACTATTATGACTATGTAACTATTATTTCTTTTAATACCATTGTGTCATGATTAGTCAACAGAAAACAATAGAATTCTATATCACCAAAGCTACCATTTATTTGAAAAACATATAATCACTTTTAAAAATCTAGATGCACATTAGAATTTTCTTGGAATTTTGTGTAAAATACAAATGCTTAGATATTGTATTTTTCTCCAGAGCTCCAGATATGATTCTAATGAGCACCCATGTTTAAAAACGACTGGATTATATGCTGATCTTGCTCTTTTACCTAGTTTGTTTCACTTTTTCTATTTCATACTCAGTGCTCTCATTTCATTTAGTTTATGTTTTCCAACGTCTCTGCTTCATTCTTCTGTTGCTCTTTCTCAAGCTTTTATCAAGTGTAGTAAAAAAGCTTTTGTGTGTATATATATAAGTATATATACATATATATAATGTTAAATATAATATACGTATTTTTGAAAATTTGTGGATATTTGCTTAACTAAAAATTCATGACATTTATTTCCATTTGTTCGACTCAATATGAATAGAATTCTAGACTTCTAATTTATATTCATTTAAAACTTTTATATAGCTCCGTTTACTCTGGGATAGAATATTACTGCTAAAAGTCTATAAAGATTTTATTTTAGTGATTAAAAAAAAAATCTGAATGATGCTTTAAACTTCTAATCCAGTCTGGAGAATATAAAGAAATACTGTGTTATTAAAAAAAAGAGAGAGAAAATTAACATGTGATACAGTATTATTAACTAAAGTACAGATTTTGTTTAAATTTCACCAAAAAAAAAAAATGTGTTCTAGCATAGCTCCCTCACCTGCCCACTTGCATCTCTTACAAGTGTCCTATATTAATAAATGTACTTCTTGCCTAAAAAAGAATATGTGTTCTGCTTAAAAACAATAATATTATCAATATCAAGATTTACTTTCTTTGGGATCATATACCAGTTTCTCAAGGAGTCTGGCTTCTACCTACTTGGCAATAATGTAGAATGTTTGAGAGATAGATACATATTCAGCTAGGTGCTACCTGCTGCAAATAGCTTTAGAATTTTACCATTCTTCAATGTGTAACCATTTTTATCCATTTTTTTCCTGATAATAAAATTGTATGTATTCAATATAGAAACTGAAACATATGAAGGAAATAAAAATTGCCAATTAAAAAAAAGGCAACCATTCTATCTCGGTTGTCTTTATATCTCAAGAGGAATAGCCAGAGAGAACCAATTTGCAAATGTCCTAGTCTTAGTTTGCTACCATTACAAGGAAGCCATTGGAATTACCCTTGCATCTTTAATACTTAGAGCCTAATGGATCCCACTGTCTCATATTTCAGAATTTAGCAAATGAAATAGTATTGAGTTCTGATGTTGATTTTCTATATGTGATATTTCATCTGTATACATTCATTATTACAGATAACATTTAAAAATACTACTTATATATGCATTTATTACTCTTCCCCAACCAACAATTTGCATGGCTTTGAAAATCAATGTCCTATATTTTCTTTTCCCTTCAACTCTTTCTTCCTCTTCTTTCCTATGATGTGGTTTACCCATCTTTCCTATGATGTGGTTTTTCCCATTTGGCACATCTTCCTGTCTCCTTCACTCATTTACAGACTCTTGCATTCCTGCTCTCCCAGAAGGACTTTATCCCCATGATTAGGCCTTTTAGATTCTTTCTTTTCCTTCTAAAAATACCCAATGAATTTGTATCTAAGCCTCCAACTTGCCCACTTCTCCCAGCTCCTTGATCTTACTTCTCTAGTTAATAACCTCAGCCATCTGGTTCACAAATCTTTTCCTATAGTGTGTTCCCTTATTAGGAGGTACTTTATTCTTACATGCTTCTTTTGGAGAATTGCCATGTTTTCCTATATTGGTTTTAATTAGGAGTTTGGAGGGTTTTACAAAATGTTCTGTGTGGTAGCTCTGCATTGGACTAGTTTTATTTCCTGTAGCTTCTTCATATAAATTTTTTAATATATTCATCATGAAATTCAGTGGCTTCTATTTTGTAGATATTGATTTGGTTTGACATTTCCCTGTATTTAAGGGGGCAGGAGGAAAAGGGGACAACAGAGGATGAGATGGCTGGATGGCATCACCGACTCGATGGATGTGAGTCTAAGTGAACTCCGGGAGATGGTGATGGACAGGGAGGCCTGGCGTGCTGCGATTCATGGGGTCGCAAAGAGTCGGACACGACTGAGCGACTGAACTGAACTGAACTGATGTTCCTTTTTAAGTTTAGAGTCTTATCCTATGTCTCAGTGTCTTTATTTTCCCTTGTCTTTTCTGTGTTTGTCTCTTTTCCATTTCTATAAAATCCTGACTCTTTGGGAGAGAGCTATCTTTTTATTATTCCCAAAGATTAAGTTAGAAAAAAAAGTAAAGTCCTTAGACCTACCACAGCAAGTGCCCATTAACTATCAGCTATTATTTTTATAACTATCTTGGTGATTGCTGTGAATAACCACTACATCCTGAATTATCCTATTTTCAAAAACAACTTTTTTATGTCTCATCGCGTTCACTTTCTTGTTGCCAGCTTCTAATTTATCTTTGAATCTGCCTTATATTTTCCATATAAATACAACTTTTTGGCTTTTCTTTTTGGTTTAATGGCTCTTACTGCAACATAATGCATAGGTTACTAATGTATTTTTAAATATCTCTTCCATGTGTTTTTCATTGTCTTAAACATTTCATCTTTGTCCTTTTAATGAATTCAGACAATCCATTTCACTTTTGCACTTTAAATGCTAATTCTTTTGTGTTTGTGGTTTTTTTTTTTTCATGTTATTTAGCACATGAAAATATTACATATCCATGTCATCTGCCATATTGATTCTTTTCCATCTGAAAACTTCTGACCAGGGAATGAGAAGATATAGAGTTTTTGCAGTATCTTAAGAGGTAAGAAGCTTTTCCTTTGTTACCAGAAAGAAAATTATGGTTTACCTGATTCAAAGTCTTGATCTAATCTTAACTATGCACCATGATATTTTAAGGAAACCTAGTTCCCTTTGTCCCTTTATAGTGAATCTTTGTACTTTTATGTATTTAGTTCCCTGTTATTGTGTCAGTCTTTCCTATTTAGTAATTCCAGGAAACTATACCTAGTTTTCTTTCCTTTAACCTTTCAGCTACTACTGGTGTCCTGTCATCATTAAGAAAATGGAAAGGAATGGTAAGATATGCATGCCTGCTAAGTCACTTTAGTTGTGTCTGACTCTTTGTGACCCTATGGACCGCAGCCCACCATTTTCCAGGCAAGAATACTGGACTGGGTTGCCATGTCGGTCTTCAGGGGATCTTCCCAACACAGGGATTGAATCCATGTCTCTTATGTCTCCTGCAAGAAGGCAAGATACCACCATATAATACTCTAATTTAAAATATACATATAAATATATGTTCACTCGATTATATTTGAAAGGAAAAATCTCTGGATGAGTAGATGTTAATATTGGTTGTTCCAGGGTATAGAATTTTTCATTTATTTTTTCTGTGTATGTATATATGTGATGTGTGACATCTGCAGTAACTTTTCTTCCCACAACCATCCTGTTCTTGGGCAAATAGCTATATAATTTTTATTAGAAATTAAATACACTTAAAAAATGATTGAGGAGTCTCTTTATTTCATCATTCTTGTCATTCTAATAGGCTCCCATAAGCCAACAATGTAGGAGACAAGTCAGTCAGCAGTCTATAAAAGGAATTCAGCTGAAGCCATTAACCTAGAAAGAGTTTCCTCTCTAAAAGTGCCACCAGGTCATTCCCTTCTGGAATGTTGAAGTATGGTAATAATTAAATTATTCCTTTTGCTGTCACCATGACATTAGCCACATTTTTTTTCCAATTACATTTTAGATTACCCACAAGATAATCAATAATCCTTCTTCAACTTTCCTTGCTGAAGAGCCAAAAGTACTCCTTCCTTCATCTTTGATCCTGCTCCTTTCTCTAACACACACATACACACGCACACGCACACACACACACACGTGTTTACATGTTCAGACATATACATGCTTTTCATTTCAGAGTGCTGTATAATCAGTCTTCTGAGCCCTGACATTTCTCTTATCCCATATTGTTAACTTTAATTTCTGCTTTATCCAGAGTTGTAGGAAGTTTATCCATCCTTAAAGGTTTCTCTGAGGGCCAACTTTTCTTTTATCATTTCTTTCTTCTTATCCTTCTTTTTCTGCCTTTTCTCATCGCCTGCCAATTTATAGTTTATTTCTTCTAACATTTCCTCATACATCACTATATACCATATTCCTCATATTCCAATTTTCTCATATAATCTTTTTATAATTAATATATTTAATATTGTATGTTTACATTGGCGATGTTCTATTCATTTTCTTCTTTCCATCCATGAGAAAAATACAGTGAGTCCCCTTCCCTCCTCATATATTACCTCTGAGAACTTCTAACCAAAATGTTCTTTTCAGAGGTAAGGAGAGTTTGTCTCTTTCCTCATATACTGGATGACCTACAGACCTAGATCTTGCTGATCATACCTGCTATATCTTTTCCCCTTTGCCCTTTTCTTTCCATGGCTAGAACAGCAACTCCTTTTTTCCCCTTTTTTAATGTTGAAATGCTTGTTCCATGTCCTTTCCTTCTCTTTTCCTTGCATTTATTCTGAGCAGATGTTCCCAGCTTAGGTCTTTCATTTCCCCTTTTGTTAATTATAATATAGCATATAAAATATATTATATAATACAGCATGCTTTGGGGTGAATACCATAAAATTGACCTTCTTTCCAAGAACCTTTTTTCCTCCCTCCCCCTTTTTTTTTTGTAATTAAGGACATCAAACTTATCCTCCATTGTCAAACCACTTTTCCTTACTTGCTGCTGCTAAGTCGCTTCAGTCGTGTCCGACTCTGCGACCACAGAGACGGCAGCCCACCAGGCTCCCCCGCCCCTGGCATTCTCCAGGCAAGAACACTGGAGTGGGTTGCCATTTCCTTCTCTAATGCATGAAAGTGAAAAGTGAAAGTGGAGTCGCTCAGTCGTGTCTGACTCCTAGCTACCCCATGGACTGCAGCCTACCAGGCTCCTCTGTCCATGGGATTTTCCAGGCAAGAGTACTTACTGAACAATAATTTCATAACTTTGTAAAGTCTATCTTTGGCAGATCCCTGAGGATCCCCATGTTAGTAGTAGTCTTCGTCTGTCTCTAAATGAAAAGTAATGGATTGTCCAGCTCAGCTTGCCACAGCAGTCCTTTACACACACACTTTCAAACCCAAGCCTTACCAGCCTGCCATTTTCATTGGAGATGAAATCTAACCTAATTTCTCATGATCTCTTGCTAAAATAAATTATAAGGTATCCTACAGCAAGAATTTCACACCCGAGGAGAATGAACAGAGCTCTTGGCCATGATGGGTTCATGCAATCACCACAAAGTTTTTCCAGACTTGCTTTCTACTTTCTTCTGAGGCACTAACTCTGTAAACCAAATTCAATTTCTCTGCTGCTCTGAGGCTTGTATCAAACTCCTTATTTCCAGAGATTCAAATGACTATAAATAGGTCCCTTGGGTTCCTCCCAACTGAATTAATAATTAGAGCTCTTGAAGAAATTACCATACCTTGGGCTGGTTTCCAAAATGGAAGCAGAACTTCATAACTTATCTTTGATCAAAAGAAGACTTCCATTTTCCTAACAGGAATGCAAAGATTCTATTTTCCTTTTATTTTTATTTTTTTCATCCTGTCTTTTATACATCCTTAGCAAAGACAAAAGAGATAAGGCAACAGGATTTTTCTGCCTTCTGTCTTCTTAGTTCGTTCATTTGCTCAGTTTTTCCATATGCTCTATAGATCTCCACTTTGGTGCTTTCATTGCTCGCTAACTTTCACCCATTTCACTGCCCAGTAAATGTGCAGGGCCAGATCTCAGGAATCTTGGAGCATGGTTTCTCCACCAGGCTTCCAGCGGCCCCAAGCACAATCTTCTAGCCTCGTAGAAACTTAGAAATTTGCCTGTCACAAGCACATTCCAGAAACCCTTGTTTTCCTCTTTTCCCTTTCTTTCCACCAATCACATCCATGGTCTTACTGCATTCTAAACCAGAGGTGATAGCAATTTCACTCCCTGCTCCCACATTTCCTCCTAACAGAAGTTAGCTACCCTTGTCTTTTTCTTTGAGTATGTCACAGAATTGGAAGAAGGTTCTGATGGTTTGGCTCATTCTCTTCACCGCCAAGCCAAAGTGAGCTTGACCCTATCAGTCCAGAATCTTTCCCCAGGAATTTATTATTGGAAGTAGTGGTAGGCTTTGAGTTGCCATGTTGAGTCATATCCATGTAGGAAGAGAAAACTGATTTTCAGAGAGAGGGAAAGAGAGAAGAGGAAGAAGAAAGGAAAAAAAAAAGAAGGAGGGAGGGAAAGAAAAACAAATGGTTGACTAGAAAAAGAGAACAGAGACCCCCATATCTTTAAAGAAGTAGAGAGAAGAGACAAAATACATGATTTTCAAGCTCCTGTACCTTCTTTCCTGAAAAGTCCAAACTCCTGTACCCTTTACATAAAGTTGAAACATAGTAGTACCCTATGGTCCTTCCCCCAGGTCCTTTGCCTGCTTTTTGATTGAGGAAAAGTTGAGCCAAAGAATAAGTTTGATCAGAGAAATGAGAACATGCAGAAAAAAACAAACAAAAAAACAGTGAAAGACCAAATGATAATAATATACTCACTAAGTGTAGTCAAGGACCTTTAGTTCCTCCTGAAGGGCTATAGAGAATATTCTGAGCCATATCCTGTGAGTTGTCTTATAAATACTGAAACCCTCACCAGGTGAAGTTAATTACATGATCACCAGAATGGAGCTGTGACACAAGCTGCCACAATTCCGAGAATTGGCCTCAAAAGAATAGAAACGAGCTGACCCTGGAA